>NC_136261.1:110430291-111037712 GCF_964187855.1 Myxine glutinosa | reverse complement strand
GCTTTTCATTGTGAGGCAGTTGCAGGAGAAGTACATGGAGAAGAGGAAGAAGTTGTTTCTTGGGTTTGTTGATCTGGAGAAAGCATTCGATCGGGTTCCACGCAAAGTATTGACATGGGCATTGAGGAAGTTAGGAGTGGAGGAATGGTTGATCAGAGTAGTGATGGCAATGTACAAAAGAGCACGCACAGCTGTAAGGACGAAGGACGGGAACAGTGGTGAGTTTGAGGTGAAGGTGGGAGTGCATCAGGGGTCGGTACTAAGTCCACTACTATTTGTAGCTGTGATGGAGGTGCTGGCTCAGAACATAAAGGAGGGTTTACCGTGGGAGTTGTTGTATGCAGATGATCTGGTGTTGATTGCGGAAAGTATGGATGGACTGAAGGAAAAGATGAACACGTGGAAGGAATGTATGGAGACAAAAGGTCTGAAGGTGAATATCGGAAAGACGAAGGTGATGGCAAGTGGTAAAGCATGTGGTGAGGTGGAAAGAACTGGGAAGTGGCCCTGTGCTGTGTGTAGGAAGGGTGTCGGAGTGAACTCCATTCAGTGTACAATGTGCGCTGAGTGGGTTCATCAAAAATGTAGTGGTCTGAGAGGGTCATTAACCAGTGTGGCAGCTACATTCAAATGTAAGGTGTGCACAGAGGGAGCTGCAGATGGAGGAAATGTTGAGTTGGATCTTGGAGATGGCGTGAAGCTGGAAGGTGTGAAAACATTTTGCTACCTCGGAGACATGCTGAATGGAGAAGGTGGATCAGACTCGGCAACGGTTGCTCGAGTGAGATGTGCATGGAAGAAGTTTCGGGAATTGAGTGGCGTGCTGATGATGAGGGGAGTGTCGTTGAAGCTGAAGGGAAAGGTGTATGCTGCATGTGTGAGAAGTGTTATGATTTATGGGAGCGAGACATGGGTAATGAACGTAGAGCAGCAACGAAGGTTGGAAAGGGTGGAAATGCGAATGGTTCGACGGATGTGCGGAGTATCGTTGAGAGAGAGGAAGACAAATGATAAATTGCGAAAGATGATGGGAATAGAGCCTGTGATTGATGCTGTGAAGAGGAACAGGTTGAGATGGTTTGGTCATGTGTTGAGGAAGGATGAAAGTGACTGGTTGAGAAGAGTGATGGAAATGAATGTAGAAGGAAGTAGAAGACGGGGAAGACTGAGAAAGACTTGGCTAAAGATGGTGGAAGAAGAAATGCGGGCAAGGGGGTTAACAAGGAGAGATGCAGAAAATAGGGCAAAATGGAGAAGATTGTCATGGGGACCGCAAGGCTAACCCCCGCTCTAGCAGGGAAAATGGCCTTTAAAATGCATGTTGTGTTGTTGTTGTATGTCGGGAAGTTTGCCCGGCAAAAGCTATACCGGGCATGCCCGGGTATCAAGGGCGAGCCTTGGAAAGGTGAGTCTGGACCTGCCCGGGCGTGTTTGGCTGCGGCCTGGCAAGTCGAGGCTGGGCGTGCCCGGGCGCTCTGGACGAGCACTGGAAAGGCGATAGCGGGCATGCCCGGACGCTCTGGGCGAGCCCTGGAAAGGCGATAGCGGGCATGCCCGGACGCTCTGGGCGAGCCCTGGAAAGGCGATAGCGGGCATGCCCGGACGCTCTGGGCGAGCCCTGGAAAGGCGATAGCGGGCATGCCCGGACGCTCTGGGCGAGCCCTGGAAAGGCGAGAGCGGGCATGCCCGGGAAAGACGAGACCGGGCGTGCCCGGGAGGTTCGGGCGTGCCCGGGAACAGTGAGTCCGGGCATGCCCGGGAGAGGCGCGTCTGGCCGTGTTCTGGCCGGTGCAAGGCGAATGTGTGCATCCAGCGGTAACCGCTACAGAATAAGATATAACTATCGAACAGGGGTATTCTATTATTGGCTGACGTGTATGCTTGTGGACTAGTTATGGGACGCCCTTTTGACCTTTACACAGCTCCGGCGGAGGCAGGAGGCGCAGAATAACAATAATAATAATAATGATAAAGCACACAATCAAAAAAAAATACAGTCCTCATATCCGCAACAATATATATAAAACATCTTTCATGATGACAGAGTATTGTGATGCAGTTTCTGATTCAGGAGACCTTAAATCACCAGAAACCATTTAAAAACATTTTATGTGCACAACTTCATGTTGTTGGACTTAAATTATCTAACTTAAATTATATTATCTTAAATAACTTAAATTATCTAAAATATATGCATCTGGCAACTGGACTATGAAATGTTTTTCCCAGAATGCTTTGCCTCCATTCCCTTTGGATTTCCTCTCATCAAAACACAGTTAAATAGTTTATTCAGGACCTGAACCCCATGTTCACCGAGGCAGGTCCATACTTCACTCATATCTCCTCAGGTCCTCCTGATTTGCTAATTTTTATCACTCTTAAATCGGCTGTCTTGTCTTGCAGTACTTTTTTGTATAAATCAAAGATTCCAGGAGCAGCGTTTGAAAAGGAGTAGGTCAGTGAGTGTTGGTACACAGTTGAAATCCCACATCCAATCTTCCTTGTCTGACATTTAAATCGTTGCGATCCATCTTTGCCATGAGGATGTGATGAGGAATATAAAGAGATTTATGCTCAGTTGGAAACTTCAGGTTAACTTTCCCCACCAAGTGAAGTTAGAATTTGTCCTATCAAGGCAAAATCTTCTTCATGGTCGTGTCAACAACATGCATTTTAAAGGCCATTTTCCCTGCTAGAGCGGGGGTTAGCCTTGCAGTCCCCATGACAATCTTCTCCATTTTGCCCTATTTTCTGCATCTCTCCTTGTTAACCCCCTTGCCCGCATTTCTTCTTCCACCATCTTTAGCCAAGTCTTTCTCGGTCTTCCCCGTCCTCTGCTTCCTTCTACATTCATTTCCATCACTCTTCTCAACCAGTCACTTTCATCCTTCCTCAACACATGACCAAACCATCTCAACCTGTTCCTCTTCACAGCATCAATCACAGGCTCTATTCCCATCATCTTTCGCAATTCATCATTTGTCTTCCTCTCTCTCACCGATACTCCGCACATCCGTCGAACCATTCGCATTTCCACCCTTTCCAACCTTCGTTGCTGCTCGACGTTCATTACCCATGTCTCGCTCCCATAAATCACAACACTTCTCACACATGCAGCATACACCTTTCCCTTCAGCTTCAACGACACTCCCCTCATCATCAGCACGCCACTCAGTTCCCGAAACTTCTTCCATGCACATCTCACTCGAGCAACCGTTGCCGAGTCTGACCCACCTTCTCCATTCAGCATGTCTCCGAGGTAGCAAAATGTTTTCACACCTTCCAGCTTCACGCCGTCTCCAAGATCCAACTCAACATTTCCTCCATCTGCAGCTCCCTCTGTGCACACCTTACATTTGAATGTAGCTGCCACACTGGTTAATGACCCTCTCAGACCACTACATTTTTGATGAACCCACTCAGCGCACATTGTACATTGAATGGAGTTCACTCCGACACCCTTCCTACACACAGCACAGGGCCACTTCCCAGTTCTTTCCACCTCACCACATGCTTTACCACTTGCCATCACCTTCGTCTTTCCGATATTCACCTTCAGACCTTTTGTCTCCATACATTCCTTCCACGTGTTCATCTTTTCCTTCAGTCCATCCATACTTTCCGCAATCAACACCAGATCATCTGCATACAACAACTCCCATGGTAAACCCTCCTTTACGTTCTGAGCCAGCACCTCCATCACAGCTACAAATAGTAGTGGACTTAGTACCGACCCCTGATGCACTCCCACCTTCACCTCAAACTCACCACTGTTCCCGTCCTTCGTCCTTACAGCTGTGCGGCTCTTTTGTACATTGCCATCACTACTCTGATCAACCATTCCTCCACTCCTAACATCCTCAATGCCCATGTCAATACTTTGCGTGGAACCCGATCGAATGCTTTCTCCAGATCAACAAACCCAAGAAACAACTTCTTCCTCTTCTCCATGTACTTCTCCTGCAACTGCCTCACAATGAAAAGCGCGTCTGTCGTTCCTCTTCCTGGCATGAATCCAAACTGCATTTCGTCGATCTTCACTTTCTTCCTTATCCTCCTCTACAACACCCTTTCCAATACCTTCATTCCATGCTCCAATAACTTTTTCGCTCGGTACGAGCCACACTCCAGAGGGTCACCTTTCCCCTTGTATAGAGGGACGAAGGTACTCAGTTCCCAATCCACTGGAATGCAGCCTTCTTTCACCACCAGATTACAGATCTCTGTCATTCTCTTCACACCCCAACTTCCTGCTGCCTTCAACATATCTCCCACAACTCCCGTCGGCCCTCCGGCTTTTCTACCCTTCATTGCTTTTATCGCTTCCTCAACTTCCTTCTCAGTTATCTTCTCTGCCGGTCCTAAAACTGGGTTACTCTCTATGTTGCCATCCCATTCATTCTCTGTATTCAACAGCATTTCCATATATCTTTTCCATCTTCCTTTATTTCCATCTGGGTCGACAACGATTTGTCCCACTTCATCCTTCAAGCAACTCACCCCCATCACATCACACCTCTCTTTCGCCATCTGCTTTGCAATCCTGAATACTGCTTTCTGACCCTCTTCCGAATCCAAGCGTTCTCCGAACATTTTCCTACATGCCTCCTGCGCCTTTGCTACCTCTTTCTTTGCAGCCTTCCTGGCTGCCTTATAACTTTCATGCTCTGCTGTTTCTGCTCCCGTACCCTTTGCCTTCTGCCACTCCTTGAACTTCTTCCTCTTCTCGTCAATCCTCTTTCCAACTTCATCATCCCACTTCCAAAATGTTACTTCCAAATGTGCCCTTGGTCCAAACAATCGGCCCTCCAACATGGCCGTCTCATTACTTCCGGCTGTTTCAAAAGAGAGGCTTCATCGGCTCTCCAGATTGTATTTTTCACTCCGTGGGCAGCTGCGACCGGGCATAAATTTGACGAACTGACTTGTTGCAAAGGTGGCATCCTTTGACGGTGCCACGTTGAAAGTCACCGGGGATGGGGGGTTCGGGTCCGGGTTCAGGCTGAAGGCTAGCCCAATAGGAGTGGTCGGCGTTTGCCCAATGATTATGGTTCAAAAATATCGTAAACGTATCGATTGCATACGTTTGATTTGACAATAATTGATTGTCCTTTCTACAGGGGAAGAAGAGGTGAACAATCCAACCCATCCCGACTTTGTCCCGTCACCGTTTCTGCAGCCAGCTGACACAAGTGGACGTGCCGACCAATCTGCCGAGAAGATGCAACGCTGCGGGGGAGCATCCAGGCGGTCAAGTGCTTGTGGTGAGTGTTCTTTGTCACAATTTTAAGGAATGCAGACACGGCACTATGGCTCAGATTAGGCAGTGGCTCAGATTAGCTACAATAATTATGGTAAATTAAAGTGACCTGAAAAAATAACTCTTAGATGCCATTTCCTGGCACTTCGAGGCACACTCTGCAATACAATATTATTATTGGGTTTGTTGGCATGTAGGTATATTAATAGTGCTTTGAATGTCACGAAACAAATGTCAGTGATTGTGACCTTGGCAATGTGGGTGTCGGTGGATTATAGTCAGATTATAATATTGCTTGGGTTTCAGGCCAATACGCAGCTACGTTGTCCCGAGGGCCGAACGGCCGAGGTCAATATTCCGCCCTCGGGACAGCATAACGCGCATTGGCCAAAAACTCGAACAATATTTCCATTCTTATTATGATGGATGAAGGCAATGGTAATGGCTCCAATAATCGCAGACAAGCCCAAACTGCGCCACTCCCTTGTGGGAGTAGGCCTACATGACATGTATATGTGGTCGTGCACAGGCCACGCCCACGCGTGGCCAATATTTAGGGTGAATGTTGTTCGTATGGCGGCCATAGGCCATATTTTAAAACTTCGTTGCACCCACCCCCACCTTGTGTAAACCGACATCCCCAATAATTTCATTAAGTGCACCCATTTGGACCACATTAGGAGGGTTGTCAAGTTGTCGCGGTGTGCGGGGGTTTACGACAATGCGATTAATGTCTGCCGGTGTCAGGGTCCAAACGCGTTTTCTTGAATTCTTAAAATCACACATCACTCTGCCAATAATGGACATAGAGGGTCGTGTGAGGTGTCAAAATGATCAGAGTACTTCCATACAATATGGAAGCTGCAACCCAGCTGTCGGTGACATCTGCGGTTACCTCTGGGTCAAGAAATCTGTAAAAATGGTGAAATGTATATTTTGTCTTACATTTTGATACATCATAAATTGTCTTCATAACACAGAGAATAACGAAGGTATTGGTTTAATGTGTACTCTAAAAGTTTCCCAGTACACTGTGCAAAATAATGATACCACACAAATATATCTGATATTAATATTTCTGAGTTTAATACCGCAAAACCGAAGTGTACCCCCTTATTTTCTTCATGGTATATGCAATATGCATACAACATAAGTTTGGATACAGTCGATGTGATATTGGCAATTACTTCAGGTATAACATCGAGATAAATATCATGATTTTCGCGACTGCATTGCACATTATCAAGACTAAAGAGACCTGAATTAAAGATGCCTTAGATTATTTTGGCCACCTGTGGAATAATACACACAAACACAAAAATACACCATAAATGTTTCATTTGGAGATACAAATGTGTTTCATAATACTAAATGTTTGTCCAACAAAATCAGAATTCACTTGAATGTCCATCATATTTTCTATTCAGTTGAATGCCCATCATGTTCATGATTTAACTGAGATGTCGAGCAAAATAAAAGTTCACTTGAATGTCCATCTTGGTAACTATCCATTTTAATGTCTATCATGTTCACAATTCACTTAAATGTCCACCATACGGTAATTACAATGCATCTGAAAGTCCATCGGTTAGTCGAATCATCTGCTTCTGAATCAGATGTCTCATCACCAGCCAGAGAGTTTGCCGGCTTTGTGCATCTTGGTCCGCATTTACATGCACCAATGCATGGAGACGGACATGCTTTTACACGAGCATCTTGACGATGCACAACTTCTCTGGCATCCACAGCTTATTAACTCGCGGCAGGCATCTGGTACAGGTACGAGGCTCATTAGCTTTGGTACTAACTTCGCGCCATCGATGTGCTATCCACATTCCTCTGGTGGAGGAAGGTCAGGATATGCCTGTCCTGCATGTGTCCAGATCAGGGCTCGATAGGTAGCTCGCATGATGTCAAATGTCAGGGCATCTTTTGTTGGCGGTCGGTAGTCATTTTCTGAATGTTGCCAAATGATATTTCAGGATAAATGATGCAACATTCCCTGAAATATTGTTGTCGTCCTTGTCTTCCTTTCAGGTTGGGCAAGAACAGTGCTGTGGTGAAGTAGCTTGAATGGAGGCCTGATCTCGATTACCTTCGGGGTGATTGATTCGTTTTGGCAGTGCCAGGACCGGTGATGTCCTGGCACCACCTTGCCTGGTGTTCATGCTCATCCACCGATGGAAATGGAAAAATGAAATCCACCTCATTCAGCGGTTTTATACATCATGAATACGTCGAACGTCGATGTTATGATTGTTGCTTGACGTGTGATTCTTGAACAGCGGTTGTTCAAAACATTTTCGTCTTCAAGAAGAATCGAGGAAAAAAGGCATTAACCGAACTGTTACCTTTTCGCTCCGTTACCTTCAAAGTTATAAATGCTTGGGCAATGGGCATTCCGCCCGCCCGCCCGTGTCCATTTTTCTTGTGCTCCCCCCATAGTGTTCCGTCTTCCCCAATATGGTCGCTCCATTGACGAAGGGTCATTTGTTACAGCCTTGTGAAATAGTTTTAAAGCTGCAGTCATTGCAAACAAAATAATTGTACCTTTAACATTTCCCAATGAGAGAGAGCAAAGATTATTCATGAAAAAAGAAATCATTTGTGCAGAGAATGATCAGTTTTTGTTTTTACTCGTATAATAACGTTCTCAGTGACGCAATGAATGTGACATGTGACATGTGACATGGATATGGATATCACCCCAGGTATTTTCTATATGTGGTGTTTGCATTTTGTGAAGAGCTTTACATGAATGAACGAATGAATGATCGAATGATCAATAAATTAGAATTTATTCGAGAATGCCTCCACATATAAAATGGCAAAAGGAAAAGTAGTGTTTCAGGTTATTGGATGAATGTGCAATTGAACGTGAAATAAATCAAAAAATGTAAAAATACTTTTGAGTTTTTTTTAAATTTAATGTTGTACTCAAAAGTGTGGATATATTGGCGAAGGAAGGGTGCTTGATTTATTTATATATACTAGCGTCCAGCGTGCGTGACTCGGCGCGCCCCGCGCGCTTCACCGCACGTCGTATCGGAGGGGTCGGCATCTTTGACCATTTCGGGGTGCTTTGGGTCTTCGGGATGTTTTGGGCCTTCGGGGTCTTTTGGGGTATTGGTGGCCTGAAGGGTCTTGGCGGAATTAACGCAATTAAGAGGGTTAATGTAGAGTGTGGTCATTTTATTTGAAGAAGAAGAAGAAGACTTTTTTTTGTTTGTTTTGTTTTTTTATATACAGAATCGAGGCTCGTGAAAGAGCTAACATTTATCAAACAAAGTATATAAAAAGGGGACCGGTACACAAGATGGGGAGAGAAGGGGAGGAAGCACACAAACACAACATTTGAGAGCAGGGACATCGGGAGATGTGTGGGAGGGAGAGGGCTTGGGGGGAGGCAGGATCGGTATAAAATGCAAGGACACCAAGGACTTTCAGCAAAGAAGTTGGTATTTCAAAAAAGTGGATTTGGGGTGAAATTAGCGGGGGTAGAAAAGATCAAGGTTTTGGATTGGGGAAGATAAGAGATGGTGGCGAACAGCTGTTTTAAAGACCTGGAGGGAGGAGTGCGATTGAAGAGAGTGAGGGAGTTTGTTCCAGAGGCGGGACAAAAGAAGAATGAAGGAGTGAAGGTGAGCGGAGAGTCTTGATTTTGGCAGTTTAACCACAAGAGGGTTGCAGGCAGATCTTGTGCGACCTGTAGGAATATTTGGGGGACAGAGCACAGACAGGGCTGGGGGGTGAGGGGGCGGGCTACGCCGGAGATGAGTCGGTAGAAGACGGAAAGACCACCAACCTGCCTGCGGTGAGTAAGTGAAAGGCCCTCGGAGATGGCGTCATCGCGGGAGATTCCAATGATTCTGAACGCTTTGGTTTCAACAGCGTGAAGATGAGCTAGGTGTGAGGCAGGAGCACCGGCCCAGAGGGGAGAGCAATACTCCATTGAGCTGCGGACGAAAGCCTCGTATGTGGCGAGGAGCTCAGGTGTGCCAAGGAAGGACTTCGCACGACGGAGGATGCCCAGTCGGCGACTGGCTTTGGAGGCCGGCTTGGAAATGTGCTTTTTTTCCAGGAAAGATCATGGCACATAGTGAGACCCAACCCAAAAGCTTGAGTGACAGAACTTCTTGGAGAGGAATATTCAGAAAGTGGATGGGAGGGTTGTCCAGTCGGTCTTTTCGGAGAGACATCGTAAGAGTGTGAGATTTGTTTCGGATTGAAAGACACGTTCCACTTGTTTGCCCAGTCTGTGATTTTGTCCAGGTCTGCAGAGAGCGAGGAGGCTGCAGACTGCCGATCTGAGGGATGAGCAATGGAGCGGCACAACAGAGTGCAGTCGTCAGCAAAGAGTCAGAGAGATCATTGATGAAGACCAGAAAAAGCACAGGGCCCAGAACACTGCTTTGGGGAACTCCAGCCTGAACAGGAAGAGGAGGTGAGAGAAAG
Organism: Myxine glutinosa; assembly: GCF_964187855.1. Taxonomy (NCBI): domain Eukaryota; kingdom Metazoa; phylum Chordata; class Myxini; order Myxiniformes; family Myxinidae; genus Myxine; species Myxine glutinosa. The sequence continues at coordinate 111,027,997 of NC_136261.1, read as the reverse complement.
CCATTCAGGGCCACACGCTCACTACGACTAGAGAGGAAGTCCATGCGCCAGCCATGCGCGGATATTTCTATGGATACCAAAGGAGGAGAGTTTGGTGAGCGGAGCGGCGTGCCAGACCGTATCGAAGGCACGTCGTATGTCGAGGGAGACGCCTCTGATTTCCCGTTTGGCATTGAGGACCCCTCCCTCCCTCCATCCATTGTTGAGACAGCAGAAGCAGCATGTCCAGAGTGGAGTGACCTGGTCTGGAAGCAAATTGATGACCAGAGATCAAGCCATTGGAGAAGAGGAAACATTTCATATCCGAAGCAATGATGCATTCCAGGACTTTGCTGATAATAATTGGGAGAAGGCTGATTGGTCTGTAGTCGCTAGGATCTGTTTTTGTGCAAAGCGGTGATGTTGGCTGATTTCCAAGCAGATGGCAGTTGACCTTGAGCAAAAGAGAGGGTGAAGAGAACAGAGAGAGGGAGTGAAGGAGCGGAAGAACAGCATTTTCGGACCCGTGGGCTGATGCCGTCAGGTCCAGTTGCAGAATCGGAGTCGAGGGTTGACAGAAACTTTTCCACCTCGTCGGGCGGAAAGGACACGGAGCACCTGGGTACGACTGGGTACAGAGAGGGATGGGTGTGGCGCACAAGATTTAGAGGCAAACACAGAGTTGAGGCATTCAGCTTTTTCACGTGCGGAGGCAGCCGTGTAGCCGTTTGAGCTGAGGGGGGGGATGGAGGGGGAACAAACACCAGAAACAGATTTGACCAGACGCCACCAGGATTCGGAAGAGGGAGACAGACAAGACAGTTCGGTATTGAGAACGGAGAGATATTGTTTCCTGGCTCTCCTGAGGGTGGACACACACTTGTTTCGGGCTTTGTGAAAGGAAATGACATTTCCTTCCGTTGGATTTGCTTTCCAGGAGACGAAGGCAAGTTGTTTCTGGGCAACAGCCTCACCGCAACATTCCGTGCTGCACCATGGACGGGAGGAAGCGTACGACAACTGAAGACGACATGGCATAAATCTGTGCATGAGAGAGAGAGAGAGAGAGCAATTTACTTTGGAAGAATTCCCAGGATGATGTCAGTTGCTGTCAGAGGTGGTAGAGATGGGAGACCAGTCCAGATGATTGATGGCTGCTTGAAGACCGTGCCAGTTGGCCTGAGTGAAATGCCAGACTCGTCGACGCTGAGCAGAGCTCCCTGAGAATGGTCAGAGAGATGTCCACTTTAACAAGCACATGATCAGAAGAGCCGATTGGAGCAGAAGAAGAGCAGCAGACATTTTCAGGTAAGTTAGTCATAACCAAGTCCAGAAGAGAAGATGCTCCGTTGACTGAGATCCGGGTGGGGAAATTGACAGATTGTGTCAGTCCCAGTGAGTCGCAGAAGTCCTTTGCTGAGGAGCCATGGCTGGTGAGAGAGGTACCCACACCCAGCCAACTGGCATGGTGACAATTTAAATCACCACATATGAGGAAGAGAGACTTGGGATGAGTGCATAGAAGTGGGTCCATATTATCAGACAGCGACATGTAGATGGAGTCATCACCGTTTGGTGGACGGTACAACACACATATGAACAAGAGGTGGGAGCGAAGGGGAAGCCGTAGCCACAGGTATTCCAGGGGGTGAGGTGGAGAGAGTGCAGTGCAGTGCATTGCAGTGCAGGGCGACTGAGGAAGAGAGTTTTTGATAAAGACAGCAACCCCGCCTCCAGGACGAGGCTCAGGTCTATCATACCGGAGGAGGGAGTAACCTGGGAGAGATACCAAGGAATCAGAGACATCATGAAGGAGGAAAGTTTCTGTTAAGCAGATCACGTCTGCTTTGTCAGAAGCAACCTGTATGGAGAGATCGGTCAAGTTTGAACGAAGGCCCCAGATGTTTGAGGTCCATACCGTTCGTTAATGAAGAGGAAGGGGGACCATCGGATACAGAACAGGGGGGACGAGGGGTCGGGTAAGATGTGCAAGAGGTAGGGAGAGCCGTTGAAGGTGTGTCAGAGATTTCAGAATAGCTTGGAGAAAGGGAAGGATGGGGCGGACAGTCTAACTCTAATGACTGACTCTTTCTAGTGGTGGACTCGTGCACTTTGACATCGACGGTGACGAGAGCTACCTGTAGGTCCCGTGATGACATTCTGGGGTGCTCGGAAGCTTATTTCAGCATCTTGCGGTCTGCTCTCGGGCTGAACTTGCCGGGGCGGCATGGCCCGAACAAGTTGGCAGTTGTTTGGAATCTTCTCCACCTGTAGATGATCTTCCGGACAGTCGAATGATTCGTTTCAAATTGTTTGGAGATCTTTTTAAATCCCTTCCCAGACTCGTAGGCATCTATAACCTTCTTTCTGAAGGCCGCAGACAGCTCTTTTGATCTTGGCATGGTGACGCCGCACACTTCAACAACAAAGAGCAAACCAAACGAAATGTCAGATTTAAATAAGACAGGTTCCTCCAAGATCCTCTCCAACGATGTTCTAATCATTTGCACCTCAGCTGGTGCACCTGATTCTAATTTTAGGTATTTGAAGTAGTAATAAATGTAGGGGTGTACTTACTTTTTCCACATGCGAAATTTGCATTTATGTTTATTTAAAATATACAATGGACTACAAAATGTAAATATTTCATGATATTTGTTTTATTATATCATCTTTAAATATCAATATTGTTGAAATGAAGATCAAATAGCTGTATCTAAACTCTCTGGTCACGCACAGTCAGTCATGGCTGTTGTCTACCGCCCTCCCAAACCACACCCATCATTCCTGTCTGACTTCTCCTACTTTCTGACCCAGCTATGTTCCCTCTCCCCCTCAATCGTCGTCGTCCTTGGTGATTTCAATATCCACATGGACTCCACTGACTTCACTGATTTACTCACCTGCTTTAACCTCACTCAACATGTCAACTTTCCTACCCATAACCGTGGTCACATTTCGGACCTTGTCTGCTCTACTGGATTGATTTTGCACCATCTCTCTGGCTCCGACCTCACCCTCTCTGACCACTTAGCCATCACTATGACCGTCAACGTTCCCACCCCAGCACCAAGGCATTATCGCACGATCAACTTCCGTAAGCTAAACGCTCTTTCACCTACCTCATTGTCATCCACCCTCTCTGAAAAAATGTCCACTTCTCCCTTCGTTGACCTCCACACCCCTTCTGACCTCACTGACTACTACAACCGCACTCTCTCCTGCCTTGACCAACTTGCGCCTATAAAAACCAAAACCGTTTATTTCACCCATTCTGTTCCCTGGTTTACCCCTGAACTCCGCCTGATGAAAACTCGTGCTCACCAACTTGAAAGACTCAGCAATAAAACAGGTCTCACAGTTCACTCCCAAGCCTACAAGGACCACCTACAACACTATAAAGATGCCCTCTCCCGCGCCCGCTCCGCCTACTACTCTCAACTTATCCACTCTGGCTCCGGAAAGCCAAAAGCACTCTTCTCTACAATAAATAAACTCCTCAGCCCCCTGAACACCGCCACCCAGTCATTCACAGTAGACAACTGCATCTCCTTCCTTTCATTCTTCCAACGCAAAATTGAAAACATCTACAACAGCTTGACCACCGCCGCACCTGCCCCCCCTTATCCTGCCATCCCCTGTCTCAATTCTCCCCAGTCTCCCCTACTGACCTCTCTGAACTCCTCATAGGAATGAAAACTGCCACCTGCACTCTTGACCCCATCCCCTCCAGCTTTGTCAAGGCCTCCCTTTGTGCTCTCTCTCTCTCCACTTATCATTGCAACAATAAACTCCTCCCTGTCTACAGGCATCGTCCCACCATCCCTCAAAATTGCTGCTGTTACCCCCATTCTGAAAAAACCTGGACTAAACCCTGACACCCTAAACAACTTCAGACCCATCTCCAACCTACCCTTTGTGTCGAAAGTTTTGGAACACGCTGTAGCCACTCAACTCAAACATCACCTCTCTGCCAATGACCTGTATGAAACATTCCAATCCGGATTCCGCTCCAACCACAGTACTGGAAACTGCTCTCCTCAAAATCACCAACGACCTTCTCCTCTCCTCTGACGCTGGCAACCTCAACATTCTCATCCTCCTCGACCTGAGCGCCGCGCCGCCTTTGACACTATCGATCACACCATCCTCCTCACCCGACTTGAAACCACCTTTAACGTTACCGGCACTGCCCTCTCTTGGATTAAATCATACCTCTCTGACAGACGCCAGTTCATCTCCATCAATAACTGCAAATCCCCCACTGCTCCCCTCCCCCAAGGTGTCCCCCAAGGTTCAGTCCTTGGCCCCCTCCTCTTCATCCTTTACCTGTCCCCCCTCGGTCACTTAATCCGCCGTCATGGTCTCCAATTCCACTGCTACGCCGATGACATCCAGCTTTTCATCTCCACCAAGTCCATCTGCACCGCCACCCACTCTATCCTGACAAATTGCATCACTGAAATAAAATCCTGGCTTCAAATCAACTTCCTCAAACTTAACTATGATAAATCTGAAATAATCATCATTGGCCCAAAAACGCTCATAAAATCCACCCATAACTTTGCCCTCAACATCGACGGTATCCCAGTATCCACGTCCCCTCACATCCGGAATCTTGGCATAATCTTTGACCAATCCCTCTCCTTCGACAAATACACTAAACAGATCACAAAGACAGCCTTCTTTCACCTGAAAAACATCGCCCGTCTCCGTCCATCCCTCTCCTCCACGGCTGCAGAAACCCTCATCCACGCCTTCATCACCTCCCGTCTGGACTACTGCAATAGCCTCCTCTATGGTTCACCCTCAACAATCACCAATAAACTCCAATACATTCAGAACTCCGCTGCCCGTCTACTCACCCATTCCCGGACCCGTGACCACATCACCCCCCCGATGGCTCCCCATCTCCCAGAGAATCCAGTACAAAATCCTCCTCTTGACCTACAAAGCCCTCCATGACCTGGCCCCATCCCCATCCTACCTGGCTGACCTCCTCTCCAGACACACTCCCACCCCCATCCGGACCAAATTCAGATCCTGGGGGGACAGGGCCTTCTCCATCGCTGCTCCCACCCTCTGGAACTCACTACCTCACACCATCAGAGACTCGTCCTCCTCCTCCTCACTCACCACATTCAAAACATCACTCAAGACCCACCTGTTCAACACTGCATTCAACATTTAACCCACAGCATTTAACCCCTGACTATCTGTTGTCCTTCTCCCTCCTTTTTGCTTTGAATATTTCCCTGTTGATTCTTGTCTTTTTTGCAATTGTTTTTATGTTTTACACTCTGTCAAAGCGTCTTTGGGCTTCCTGAAAAGCGCTATATAAAATAAATGCATTATTATTATTATTATTATTATTATTATTATTATTATCTATATAATAATACCGTAAGGACTCGACTTTGTTATCCCTTTTACGCCGCACCCAGTGACCCAATGCCCCGGCACTAATGGATTTACGATCTACGAACCGCGCTCTTTGTTTATCACCTACAGCCATACTCGAAAAATCTGAATTAGCCGACGTTGGGGCCCAAAAGCATCCGATTAACGGCCGATACGACGCCATCTTACGACTCCATCGTATTGGCGTCTGCTGGGTGAAGGCGCAACAAGCCGTCCGCTGATTGGACAGTCGAAGGCGACAGCAAGCCGTCCACTGAGTGGACAATCCTGATCATGCATTCCGCCATTTGTGCCGGTGTCGTCGATCGCGCTGTACGCTAACCTCATCAGGTGGGTTTACCATAATGTCTTCCATATACTGTGATTACAACGAAGTGAAACTGATCAGCAGCCCATCAGTATCATATAAAGCAATAAATACCAAGGCTTCAGCTTCTGAAAGCTTAAAACAAAGTGTATTTCGCCGAGTGACGAAACGTAGGCGTAGGCCTCGGCCCTACCTATCCAGTTGTTGTTTCCGTTGTGTAAGGGGGGGAAAAAACAAACATTTTGGCCTCAGACCTTTGAGAGTACGTCGTTCCGTGAACTTTTTGAACGGGCCTCGTATGCCATGCTTCGTCAACGTTGGGTTGTTTTTAAATGATTTGAAGGATTAACTTAAGCACCTTGAATAGAGCAGTTTATTGTTCCTCAAAGACCAGTGTGTAAGTTGACTCAATATGATGGTAACTTTGCAATTCCTGCGTTGTCTCTGAATCAGCTGGCTGAGTCATATTGGCGTAGGGTAGGTCATGATCAGCCCCCCCCCTCCCCCTCCCTTTCGTTTCACCAACTCCTGCATCTGCCACCGTTCATGATTATCAAAGTAGGCTTTACCCTGTTCACGATAAGGTAGAAATCAGAGTTGTATACGAAGAGATAAAAGGATGCCATTGAATTCGAGACGGTACGTGATATTTTCAAAAGTATATCGTAGCGTTGTCATTTAATTAGCTTGCAATAAATACGTTGTTCATATACGCACTCTTCATTCTCATCTTTCTTCCTAACTCTTACTCGGACAAGCAAATCCCCTATGCCATCCATAATGGTACACTCTATCCATACACCACATCCTCCCTTCCGTGGATGTTCCACGGGTTTCGGCTAGTTATTATTATTATTATTATTATTACGTTGAAATACGTTGAAAAAGTCAAAACTTCACATGGGGTGTAGGGGAAGGCGGGGCAAGTTGAGCCAGTTTTTGTTCTTGGAATGTTAGGACTGAACTTACTGATGATCTTGCACAAATGAGTATCTTGCCTTCTAATTTAATCCTTGGGAAACATTTTGTAGCTGGTTCTCACTTTCATTTCATCACATGCAGTGTTATTTGTAAAAGTTTATGCATGCCTGCCTGCATAATAAATCTTACGCTTCCATGTAATAAGAATAATAATAATTAGTAATATAATACCGAGTGTTTAGACAATACTCAATAGTCAATACAAATGTGTTCTACTTGTGACTCGGCGCACCTCTCATATATCTAACAGTAACATGTACGCAACTACAAGGATGTAATATTGTAATGACAATATACCATCAGAACAGACAACATGTTGTTGTTGTTCAAGGAATATTATTAATATTATTGTCCAGCAATTTATGTATTTACGATTTTAGTCCAACTCCAATAGCTGATGATTTATTGGCATAAATGTGTTGCTCGATATTAATATTAATATTGTAGCGACCCATTGGTCCCCCAAGCGAGACCAGCAGCAGAATCGCCTTGCTCCAGCCGGTGACGTAACCTTGCTCCAGCCGGTGACGTAACTAGATCAATCACATGGGGGTTAAATGCATGTTCCAAGTGAGCTCCAATCGGTGGAGGCGTCGTGGTGCACCGGGCTAAGGCGGGCCACGATGACGTATCAACGATGAGATCGAGAGCTGCAAGCAAACTGCTAAAGGTTCGAACCCTCGATCCTGGGCCCCCGCAGGTGTTGCGCCGCGGAAAATGAGCCTTCAAGCCAAAGACGTCCGGACGGACGCCCCGGGCACCCGGGCCTCCACCCTTTTGAATCTAAACCAATTAATCAATAATTAATCACTGAAAAGCTAATTAATGCATTTGAAATCGTCCACCGTTCCTTGTCGTGACGTCACATTCAACCGACCGTAAAATGAAATGTTGTTGTTTTTTTGAAAGATATTTAAATAATCTCGTTGACCCTTAAGGACTTATATATATATATATAAAACCCTTCGGTTTATAATTATATATAAAATCGATGGACCATCCACAGGGTAAAGGAAAGAATAAAAGAAAAAAAATATCACTTCCCGTTCCAGATCCAGGAAGTTGACCCCCAGAGGAAGAAGAAGAAGAACAACCACCCTCCGGCTCGTCACTCGTCACTCGTCACTCGTCGTCCTCGGGCACACTGCAACTGTAAGTTGTAGGTGCAGGTAGTTGCACAGTCTCTGTGGTACGCTGCTTGTAGGTGCAGGTAGTTGGACAGTCTCTGTGGTACGCTGCTTGTTGGTTTCGGCAGTTGCACAGTCGCTGTGGTACGCTGCTTGTTGGTGTAGGTAGTTGCACAGTCTCTGTGGTGCGCTGCTTGTTGGTTTCGGCAGTTGCACAGTCTCTGTGGTACGCTGCTTGTAGGTGTAGGTAGTTGCACAGTCTCTGTGGTATGCTGCTTGTATGTGTAGGTAGTTGCACAGTCTCTGTGGTATGCTGCTTGTTGGTGTAGGTAGTTGGACATTCTTTGTGGTATGCTGCTTGTATGTGTAGGTAGTTGCACAGTCTCTGTGGTATGCTGCTTGTAGGTGTAGGTAGTTGCACAGTCGCTGTGTTATGCTGCTTGTAGGTGTAGGTCGTTGCACAGTCTCTGTGGTATTCTGCTTGTAGGTGTAGGTAGTTGCACAGTCGCTGTGGTATGCTGTTTGTTGGTTTCGGTAGTTGCACAGTCTCTGTGGGATGCTGCTTGTCGGTGTTGGTCGTTGCACAGTCTCTGCGTTATGCTGCTTGTAGGTGGAGGTAGTGGGACAGTCTTTGTCGTATGCTGCTTGTAGGTGTAGGTAGTTGCACAGTCTCTGTGGTATGCTGCTTGTAGGTGTAGGTAGTTGCACAGTCTCTGTGGTATGCTGCTTGAAGGTGTAGGTAGTTGCACAGTCTCTGTTGGATGCTGCTTGTCGGTGAACATAGTTGCACAGTCGCTGTGGTGTGCTGCTTGTAGGTGGAGGTAGTGGGACAGTCTTTGTCGTATGCTGCTTGTAGGTGTACATAGTTGCACAGTCGCTGTGGTATACTGCTTGTAGGTGTAGGTAGTTGCACAGTCTCTGTGGTATGCTGCTTGTAGGTGTAGGTAGTTGCACAGTCTCTGTTGGATGCTGCTTGTCGGTGAACATAGTTGCACAGTCGCTGTGGTGTGCTGCTTGTAGGTGTAGGTCGTTGCACAGTCTCTGTGGTATGCTGCTTGTAGGTGAAGGTAGTTGCACAGTCCTGTGGTATGCTGCTTGTAGGTGTACATAGTTGCACAGTCGCTGTGGTATGCTGCTTGTAGGTGTAGGTAGTTGCACAGTCTGTGTGGTATGCTGCTTGTAGGTGGAGGTAGTTGCACAGTCTCTGTGGTATACTGCTTGTAGGTGTAGGTAGTTGCATAGTCTCTGTGGGATGCTGCTTGTAGGTGCAGGTAGTTGCACAGTCTCTGTGGTACGCTGCTTGTAGGTGTAGGTAGTTGCACAGTCTCTGTGGTGCGCTGCTTGTTGGTTTCGGCAGTTGCACAGTCTCTGTGGTATGCTGCTTGTAGGTGAAGGTAGTTGCACAGTCTCTGTGGTACGCTGCTTGTAGGTGCAGGTAGTTGGACAGTCTCTGTGGTGCGCTGCTTGTAGGTGCAGGTAGTTGCACAGTCTCTGTGGTACGCTGCTTGTAGGTGCAGGTAGTTGCACAGTCTCTGTGGTGCGCTGCTTGTTGGTTTCGGCAGTTGCACAGTCTCTGTGGTACGCTGCTTGTAGGTGCAGGTAGTTGGACAGTCTCTGTGGTACGCTGCTTGTTGGTTTCGGCAGTTGCACAGTCTCTGTGGTACGTTGCTTGTTGGTGTAGGTAGTTGCACAGTCTCTGTGGTGCGCTGCTTGTTGGTTTCGGCAGTTGCACAGTCTCTGTCGTACGCTGCTTGTTGTTGTATCTAGTTGGACAGTCTCTGTGGTATGCTGCTTGAAGGTGGAGGTAGTTGGACAGTGTCTGTGGTATGTTGCTTGTCGGTGTACATAGCTGCACAGTCGCTGTGGTATGCTGGTTGTAGGTGTAGGTAGTTGCACAGTCGCTGTGGTATGCTGCTTGTAGGTGCAGGTAGTTGCACAGTCTCTGTGGTGCGCTGCTTGTAGGTGCAGGTAGTTGCACAGTCTCTGTGGTACGCTGCTTGTAGGTGCAGGTAGTTGCACAGTCTCTGTGGTGCGCTGCTTGTTGGTTTCGGCAGTTGCACAGTCTCTGTGGTACGCTGCTTGTAGGTGCAGGTAGTTGGACAGTCTCTGTGGTACGCTGCTTGTTGGTGTCGGCACTTGCACAGTCTCTGTGGTACGTTGCTTGTTGGTGTAGGTAGTTGCACAGTCTCTGTGGTGCGCTGCTTGTTGGTTTCGGCAGTTGCACAGTCTCTGTCGTACGCTGCTTGTTGTTGTATCTAGTTGGACAGTCTCTGTGGTATGCTGCTTGGAGGTGGAGGTAGTTGGACAGTCTCTGTGGTATGCTGCTTGTCGGTGTACATAGTTGCACAGTCGCTGTGGTATGCTGCTTGTAGGTGTAGGTAGTTGCACAGTCGCTGTGGTATGCTGCTTGTAGGTGCAGGTAGTTGCACAGTCTCTGTGGTGCGCTGCTTGTTGGTTTCGGCAGTTGCACAGTCTCTGTGGTACACTGCTTGTAGGTGCAGGTAGTTGCACAGTCTCTGTGGTACGCTGCTTGTAGGTGCAGGTAGTTGCACAGTCTCTGTGGTGCGCTGCTTGTTGGTTTCGGCAGTTGCACAGTCTCTGTGGTACGCTGCTTGTAGGTGCAGGTAGTTGGACAGTCTCTGTGGTACGCTGCTTGTTGTTGTATCTAGTTGGACAGTCTCTGTGGTATGCTGCTTGGAGGTGGAGGTAGTTGGACAGTCTCTGTGGTATGCTGCTTGTCGGTGTACATAGTTGCACAGTCGCTGTGGTATGCTGCTTGTAGGTGTAGGTAGTTGCACAGTCGCTGTGGTACACTGCTTGTAGGTGCAGGTAGTTGCACAGTCTCTGTGGTGCGCTGCTTGTTGGTTTCGGCAGTTGCACAGTCTCTGTGGTACGCTGCTTGTTGTTGTATCTAGTTGGACAGTCTCTGTGGTATGCTGCTTGGAGGTGGAGGTAGTTGGACAGTCTCTGTGGTATGCTGCTTGTCAGTGTACATAGTTGCACAGTCGCTGTGGTATGCTGCTTGTAGGTGTAGGTAGTTGCACAGTCGCTGTGGTATGCTGCTTGTAGGTGTAGGTAGTTGCACAGTCTCTGTGGTATGCTGCTTGTAGGTGTAGGTAGTTGCACAGTCTGTGGGATGCTGCTTGTAGGTGTAGGTAGTTGCACAGTCGCTGTGGTATGCTGCTTGTTGGTGTACGTAGTTGCACAGTCGCTGTGGTATGCTGCTTGTATGTGTATGTAGTTGGACAGTCGCTGTGGCATGCTGCTTGTTGGTGTAGGTAGTTGCACATTCGCTGTGGTATTCTGCTTGTATGTGTAGGTAGTTGCACAGTCGCTGTGGTATGCTGCTTGTATGTGTAGGTAGTTGCACATTCGCTGTGGTATGCTGCTTGTATGTGTAGGTAGTTGTAGTGTCGCTGTGGTATGCTGCTTGTTGGTGTAGGTAGTTGCACAGTCGCTGTGGTATGCTCCTTGTATGTGTAGGTTGTTGCACAGTCGCTGTGGTATGCTGCTTGTCGGTGTACGTAGTTGCACAGTCTCTGTGGGATGCTGCTTGTAGGTGTAGGTAGTTGCACAGTCTCTGTGGTATGCTGCTGGAAGGTGTAGGTAGTTGCACACTGCACAGTCTGTGGTATGCTGCTTGTAGGTGTACATAGTTGCACAGTCGCTGTGGTATACTGCTTGTAGGTGTAGGTAGTTGCACAGTCTCTGTGGTACGCTGCTTGTTGGTGAACATAGTTGCACAGTCGCAGTGGTGTGCTGCTTGTAGGTGTAGGTCGTTGCACAGTCTCTGTGGTATGCTGCTTGTAGGTGAAGGTAGTTGCACAGTCCTGTGGTATGCTGCTTGTAGGTGTACATAGTTGCACAGTCGCTGTGGTATGCTGCTTGTAGGTGTAGGTAGTTGCACAGTCTCTGTGGTATACTGCTTGTAGGTGTAGGTAGTTGCATAGTCTCTGTGGGATGCTGCTTGTAGGTGCAGGTAGTTGCACAGTCTCTGTGGTACGCTGCTTGTAGGTGCAGGTAGTTGCACAGTCTCTGTGGTGCGCTGCTTGTTGGTTTCGGCAGTTGCACAGTCTCTGTGGTACGCTGCTTGTAGGTGCAGGTAGTTGGACAGTCTCTGTGGTGCGCTGCTTGTAGGTGCAGGTAGTTGCACAGTCTCTGTGGTGCGCTGCTTGTTGGTTTCGGCAGTTGCACAGTCTCTGTGGTACGCTGCTTGTAGGTGCAGGTAGTTGGACAGTCTCTGTGGTACGCTGCTTGTTGGTTTCGGCAGTTGCACAGTCTCTGTGGTACGTTGCTTGTTGGTGTAGGTAGTTGCACAGTCTCTGTGGTGCGCTGCTTGTTGGTTTCGGCAGTTGCACAGTCTCTGTCGTACGCTGCTTGTTGTTGTATCTAGTTGGACAGTCTCTGTAGTATGCTGCTTGAAGGTGGAGGTAGTTGGACAGTGTCTGTGGTATGCTGCTTGTCGGTGTACATAGCTGCACAGTCGCTGTGGTATGCTGGTTGTAGGTGTAGGTAGTTGCACAGTCGCTGTGGTATTCTGCTTGTAGGTGCAGGTAGTTGCACAGTCTCTGTGGTGCGCTGCTTGTAGGTGCAGGTAGTTGCACAGTCTCTGTGGTACGCTGCTTGTAGGTGCATGTGGTTGCACAGTCTCTGTGGTGCGCTGCTTGTTGGTTTCGGCAGTTGCACATTCTCTGTGGTACGCTGCTTGTAGGTGCAGGTAGTTGGACAGTCTCTGTGGTACGCTGCTTGTTGGTTTCGGCAGTTGCACAGTCTCTGTGGTACGTTGCTTGTTGGTGTAGGTAGTTGCACAGTCTCTGTGGTGCGCTGCTTGTTGGTTTCGGCAGTTGCACAGTCTCTGTCGTACGCTGCTTGTTGTTGTATCTAGTTGGACAGTCTCTGTGGTATGCTGCTTGGAGGTGGAGGTAGTTGGACAGTCTCTGTGGTATGCTGCTTGTCGGTGTACATAGTTGCACAGTCGCTGTGGTATGCTGCTTGTAGGTGTAGGTAGCTGCACAGTCTCTGTGGTGCGCTGCTTGTTGGTTTCGGCAGTTGCACAGTCTCTGTGGTACACTGCTTGTAGGTGCAGGTAGTTGCACAGTCTCTGTGGTACGCTGCTTGTAGGTGCAGGTAGTTGCACAGTCTCTGTGGTGCGCTGCTTGTTGGTTTCGGCAGTTGCACAGTCTCTGTGGTATGCTGCTTGTAGGTGCAGGTAGTTGGACAGTCTCTGTGGTACGCTGCTTGTTGGTTTCGGCAGTTGCACAGTCTCTGTCGTACGCTGCTTGTTGTTGTATCTAGTTGGACAGTCTCTGTGGTATGCTGCTTGGAGGTGGAGGTAGTTGGACAGTCTCTGTGGTATGCTGCTTGTCGGTGTACATAGTTGCACAGTCGCTGTGGTATGCTGCTTGTAGGTGTAGGTAGCTGCACAGTCGCTGTGGTATGCTGCTTGTAGGTGCAGGTAGTTGCACAGTCTCTGTGGTATGCTGCTTGTAGGTGCAGGTAGTTGCACAGTCTCTGTGGTGCGCTGCTTGTTGGTTTCGGCAGTTGCACAGTCTCTGTGGTACACTGCTTGTAGGTGCAGGTAGTTGCACAGTCTCTGTGGTACGCTGCTTGTAGGTGCAGGTAGTTGCACAGTCTCTGTGGTGCGCTGCTTGTTGGTTTCGGCAGTTGCACAGTCTCTGTGGTACGCTGCTTGTTCTTGTATCTAGTTGGACAGTCTCTGTGGTATGCTGCTTGGAGGTGGAGGTAGTTGGACAGTCTCTGTGGTATGCTGCTTGTCAGTGTACATAGTTGCACAGTCGCTGTGGTATGCTGCTTGTAGGTGTAGGTAGTTGCACAGTCGCTGTGGTATGCTGCTTGTAGGTGTAGGTAGTTGCACAGTCTGTGGGATGCTGCTTGTAGGTGTAGGTAGTTGCACAGTCGCTGTGGTATGCTGCTTGTTGGTGTACGTAGTTGCACAGTCGCTGTGGTATGCTGCTTGTATGTGTATGTAGTTGGACAGTCGCTGTGGCATGCTGCTTGTTGGTGTAGGTAGTTGCACATTCGCTGTGGTATTCTGCTTGTATGTGTAGGTAGTTGCACAGTCGCTGTGGTATGCTGCTTGTATGTGTAGGTAGTTGCACATTCGCTGTGGTATGCTGCTTGTATGTGTAGGTAGTTGTAGTGTCGCTGTGGTATGCTGCTTGTTGGTGTAGGTAGTTGCACAGTCGCTGTGGTATGCTCCTTGTATGTGTAGGTTGTTGCACAGTCGCTGTGGTATGCTGCTTGTAGGTGTACGTAGTTGCACAGTCTCTGTGGGATGCTGCTTGTAGGTGTAGGTAGTTGCACAGTCTCTGTGGTATGCTGCTGGAAGGTGTAGGTAGTTGCACACTGCACAGTCTCTGTGGTATGCTGCTTGTAGGTGTACATAGTTGCACAGTCGCTGTGGTATACTGCTTGTAGGTGTACGTAGTTGCACAGTCTCTGTGGGATGCTGCTTGTATGTGTATGTAGTTGGACAGTCGCTGTGGCATGCTGCTTGTTGGTGTAGGTAGTTGCACATTCGCTGTGGTATGCTGCTTGTATGTGAAGGTAGTTGCACAGGCGCTGTGGTATGCTGCTTGTATGTGTAGGTAGTTGCACATTCGCTGTGGTATGCTGCTTGTATGTGTAGGTAGTTGCAGTGTCGCTGTGGTATGCTGCTTGTTGGTGTAGGTAGTTGCACAGTCTCTGTGGTATGCTGCTTGTAGGTGAAGGTAGTTGCACAGTCTCTGTGGTATTCTGCTTGGAGGTGTACATAGTTGCACAGTCGCTGTGGTATGCTGCTTGTAGGTGTAGGTAGTTGCACAGTCGCTGTGGTATGCTGCTTGTAGGTGTACATAGTTGCACAGTCCCTGTGGTATGCTGCTTGTAGGTGTAGGTAGTTGCACAGTGTCTGTGGTATACTGCTTGTAGGTGTAGGTAGTTGCACAGTCTCTGGTATGCTGCTTGTAGGTGTAGGTAGTTGCAGTCCCTGTGGGATGCTGCTTGTAGGTGTATGTAGTTGGACAGTCGCTGTGATATGCTGCTTGTTGGTGTAGGTAGTTGCACATTCGCTTTGGTATGCTGCTTGTATGTGTAGGTAGTTGCTCAGTCGCTGTGGTATGCTGCTTGTATGTGTAGGTAGTTTCACAGTGTCTGTGGGATGCTGCTTGGAGGTGTGTGTAGTTGTACAGTCTCTGTGTTATGCTGCTTGTATGTGTAGGTAGTTGTACAGTCGCTGTGGTATGCTGCTTGTATGTGTAGGTAGTTTCACAGTGTCTGTGGTACGCTGCTTGGAGGTGTGTGTAGTTGCACAGTCTCTGTGGGATGCTGCTTGGAGGTGTAGGTAGTTGCACAGTCTCTGTGGGATGCTGCTTGGAGGTGTAGGTAGTTGCACAGTCTCTGTGGGATGCTGCTTGGAGGTGTAGGTAGTTGGACAGTTTTTGTGGGATGCTGCTTGGAGGTGTGTGTAGTTGCACAGTCTCTGTGGGATGCTGCTTGGAGTGCAGGTAGTTGGACAGTTTTTGTGATTTGGTGTTTGGAGATGTAGGTAGTTGGACAGTTTTTGTGGGATGCTGCTTGGAGGTGTGTGTAGTTGCACAGTCTCTGTGGGATGCTGCTTGGAGTGCAGGTAGTTGGACAGTTTTTGTGATTTGGTGTTTGGAGATGTAGGTAGTTGGACAGTTTTTGGTGTTTGGAGATGTAGGTAGTTGGACTGTCGCTGGTATTGTAAAGTCATATCTGGATTTTGATCAAGTTTTATTTCTCAGGTGATATGATTGTTGCCTGCCCTTGCCTTCTCTCAGCTACAACACCTTTTATTATCTCTGGGCATGCATGGTGAGGGCTTTGGTCAGTTTGCTGTTTGGAAATGTTCACCCAGATTCGAACATGGCAGCAGGTCGCATGTAAAACTAGACCGGCACTCGGTAGAGCGCATACCCCTGCCAGGCTGAACAGTTTACGTTTTGTATCCACTGACAGGTCGGATCTAGACCTGGACCTGAACTCAAAGCTAATCGGCTTGTTCTTGTCACTTACCAAACTCATCCACCAAGTTTTGTCATAAATCATCCACACCTTTTTGAAATATGATGCTGCATATCTTTTGGTCCAATCACTCAATGGTGAAGAATCACTTAAAATTTTCAAAAATTCTCGTATCCGGATTCGTAT
The DNA here is from genome assembly GCF_964187855.1 of Myxine glutinosa. NCBI lineage: Eukaryota > Metazoa > Chordata > Myxini > Myxiniformes > Myxinidae > Myxine > Myxine glutinosa. The sequence continues at coordinate 111,012,010 of NC_136261.1, read as the reverse complement.
CTTCACCAAAATCGAATCGATTCGACTTCATCACACACTCAACCTGTCCACAATTTTTTGTCCGAATCTGGCCACAAACTTTTGAGATATCCTGTTCACAAACAGATACAGACCTCCATCCACCTTCGATGGCAGAGGTAGAAAGTCCAAGCGAGGGTGTGCAACCAAGAAACTCATTTTGCAATAAATGTTCGTTTCCCATTAATCGTACACTTTCTAAAATCAAATCTCACCCCTCTCCTCCAAATCTTCCCCATAACCCCTCCCCTCCAAATCTTCCCCATCACCCATCCCTTTCAAATCTCCCCCCTTGCCCCTCCCTCCTAAACTACCCCCTCACCCCTCCCCTCCTAGACTCCTCCCTCACCCCTCCCCTCCAAATCTCCCCCATATCCCATCCCTTTCAAATCCCTCCCCTTGTCCCTTCCCTCCCAAACTCCCCCCTCGCCCCTCCCCTTCAAATCTCCCCACCCTCATTTCTTCTCAATTTCCGCCCTCTCACTCCCCCTCCTCAAAGCGTCCTCCCCAATTCTTCCCCCTTCCAACTCTCACCTCCATCTCCCCCAACCTTCTGCCTCGCTCTTCCCCCTCCTCAAATAACACCTCATTGTGCCTCACCCAATCACCATCAAACCTTTTGTCCGCCCCATCCTTCTCTTTCTCCGAGCTATTCTGAAATCTCTGACACACCTTCAACAGCTCTCCCTACCTCTTCCACCTCTTCCACATCTTACCCTGCCCCTCCTCCCCCCTGTTCTGTATCCGATGCTCCCCCTTCCTCTTCATTAACGGTATGGACCTCAAACATCCGGGGTCTTCGTTCAAACTTAACTGATCTCTCCATACAGGTTGCTTCTGTCAAACCAGACATGATCTGCTTAACAGAAACTTTCCTCCTTCATGATGTCTCTGATTCCTTAGTATCTCTCCCGGGTTACTCCCTCCTCCGGTATGATAGACCTGAGCCTCGTCCTGGAGGTGGGGTTGCTATCTTTATCAAAAACTCTCGTCCTCACTCGCCCTGCACTGTACTCTCTCCACCTCACCCCCAGGAATACCTCTGGCTACGGCTTCCCCTTTGCTCCCACCTCTTGTTCATATGTGTGTTGTACCGTCCACCAAACAGTGATGACTCCATCTACATCTCGCTGTCTGATAATATGGACCAACTTCTATCTACTCATCCCAACTCTCTCTTCCTCATATGTGGTGATTTCAACTGTCGTCATTCCAGTTGGCTGGGTGTGGGTACCTCCCTCACCAGCCATGGCTCCTCAGCAAAGGACGTCTGCGACTCACTGGGACTGACACAATCTGTCAATTTCCCGACCCGGATCTCAGTCAACGGAGCGTCTTCTCTTCTCGACTTGGTACTGACTAACTTCCCTGAAAATGTCTGCTGCTCCTCTTCTGCACCAATCGGATCATCTGATCATGTCCTTGTTAAAGTGGACATCTCTCTGACCATTCTCGGGGAGCCTGCTCAGCGTCGACGAGTCTGGCATTTCACTCAGGCCAACTGGCACGGTCTTCAAGCAGCCATCAATCATCTGGACTGGTCTCCCATCTCTACCACCTCTGACATCAACTCATCCTGGGAATTCTTCCAAAGTAAATTGCTCTCCCTCATGCACAGATTTATCCCATCTCGTCTTCAGTTGTCATACCCTTCCTCCCGTCCATGGTACACGGAATCTTGTGGTGAGGCTGTTGCCCAGAAACAACTTGCCTTCGTCTCCTGGAAAGCAAATCCAACGGAAGGAAATCTCATTTCCTTTCACAAAGCCCGAAACAAGTGTGTGTCCACCCTCATGAGAGCCAGGAAACAATATCTCTCCGTTCTCAAGACCGAACTCTCTTATCTGTCTCCCTCTTCCAAAACCTGGTGGTGTCTGGTCAAATCCGTTTCTGGTGTTTGTTCCTCCTCCATCCCCTCCCTTACCTCAAACGGCTACACAGCTGACTCCGCACGTGAAAAAGCTGAATGCCTCAACTCTGTGTTTGCCTCTAAATCTTGTGTCCCAAACCCATCCCTCTCTGTACCCACCATACCCAGTCGTACCCAGCTGCTCCTGGACTCCGTGTCCTTTCCTCCTGACAAGGTGGAAAAGTTTGTCAACCCTCGACTCTGATTCTGCAACTGGACCCGACGGCATCAGCCCACGGGTCCTAAAATCCTGCTCTGCCGCTCTATCTCACCCTCTCTCTGTTCTCTTCACCCTCTCTTTTGCTCAAGGTCAACTGCCATCTGCTTGGAAATCGGCCAACATCACCGCTTTGCACAAAAAAGGTGCAAAAACAGATCCTAGCAACGACAGACCAATCAGCCTTCTCCCAATTATCAGCAAAGTCATGGAATCCATCATTGCTTCGGATATGAAATCTTTCCTCTTCTCCAATGGCTTGATCTCTGAGCATCAATTTGGTTTCAGACCAGGTCACGCTACTCTGGACATGCTGCTTCTGCTGTCTCAACAATGGATGGAGGTCCTCAATGCCAAACAGGAAATTAGAGCTGTCTCCCTCGACATATCACGTGCCTTCGATACGGTCTGGCACCCCGCTCTGCTCACCAAACTCTCCTCCTTTGGTATCCATGGAAATCTCCACGTATGGCTGGCTGACTTCCTCTCTAGTCATCGTCAACGTGTGGCCCTGAATGGGGTTCTCTCATCTCCTCTTCCTGTTCAGGCTGGAGTGCCCCAAGGCAGTGTTCTGGGCCCTGTGCTTTTTCTGGTCTTCATCAATGATCTCTCTGACTCACTTGAAAATCCTCTCTATCTTTTTGCTGATGACTCCACTCTCTGCCGCTCCATTGCTCTTCCCTCAGATCGGCAGTCTGCAGCCTCCTCACTCTCTGAAGACTTGGACAAAATCACAGACTGGTCAAACAAGTGGAACATGTCTTTCAATCCTGACAAATCCCACACTCTTACTATGTCTCTCCGAAAAGATCGACTGGACAACCCTCCCATCTACTTTCTCAACAATCCTCTCCAAGAAGTTCTGTCGCTCAAGCTTTTGGGTCTCACTATCTGCCATGATCTTTCTTGGGAAAACCACATTTCCAAGCTGGCCTCCAAAGCCAGTCGCCGACTGGGCATCCTCCGTCGTGCGAAGTCCTTCCTCGGCACACCTGAGCTCCTCACCACATACAAGGCTTTCATCCGCAGCTCAATGGAATACTGTTCTCCCCTATGGGCCGGGCCGGTGCTCTTGCCTCACACCTAGCTCGGCTTCACGCTGTTGAAACCAAAGCTTTCAGAATTATTGGAATCTCCCGCGATGAAGCTATCTCTGAGGGCCTTTCACTCACTCACCGCAAGCAGGTAGGTGGTCTTTCTGTCTTCTACCGACTCCTCTCCGGCCTTGCACCCCCAGCTCTCTCTGTGCTCTGTCCTCCAAATATTCCTACAGGTCGCACAAGATCTGCCAGCAACCCTCTGATGGTTAAACTGCCGAAATCTCGGCTCTCTGCTCACCTTCACTCTTTCATTCCTCTTTTCTCCCGCCTCTGGAACAAACTCCCTCACTCCCTTCAATCCCACTCCTCCCTCCAGGTCTTTAAAACAGCTGTTCACCACCATCTCTTATCTTCCCCCATCCAAAACCTTGATCTTTTCTACCCCCGCTAATTCACCCCAGATCCACCTTGTTTGAAATTCCAACTTCTTTCCTGGAAGTCCTGGCCGTGTCCATATGTTTTATACCTCTCCCACCCCCCCTCCCCCTTCCCATGCCCTCCCCCAAAGCCCTCGCCCTCTCTCAGATCTCTCGATGTCTCCATGTCTCTCGGTCCCTGCTCTCAAATGTTGTGATTGTGTCCTTCCCCCTCTCTCCCCATCTTGTCTACCGCTCCCGATGTTATATGTTTGTGTGTCGGTTTGTCTTTCTGTGTGATTAATGTTCGCTCTTTCACGAGCCTCGATCTTGCAAACAAACAAACAAAAAAAAAAAAAAAAAATACAGACCTCCATCCACCTTCGATGGCAGAGGTAGAAAGTCCAAGCGAGGGTGTGCAACCATTAATTGCTCTTTCTCGTTCTGTATGTTTTTGAACGGATAGAAATGTGTTTATCCAAAATGGTTGATGAAAAGTATACGATGGACCACACGACCCTGGATCACAGCTCAACGTTGGTGGGCGGGCATCGCGAAAATGCACCCTTCCCTTAGCTGGCTCACCCGAGAAGGTTCAGTGAGGCTGCCTCTGCTCAACCCCTACCCCATCTCACAGGATGTAAGGAGGAGTATGACCCGGAGGGAACTCTGCAGATGTGTGAAGTCACATGAGATCACCAGCCAAGGGAAGGGAAGAGATGGCCCCCAGTGCCACGATCCACCACCATGAGAGCAATACCCCTTGCCCTCAACATATCCACTGACCTTGGTCGTTGTGCTCACCCCAACCACTGACGGGAACCTCAAGAACCCATAAAATTCATGCTGGACCAAAGAGTAAAACTTCAAGAAAGGAATCCAGCAATTTAGAGAACACGACCCTGCACGTGATCCACTCTCACCCTCATGGATCTTTCGGTCCTACAATCGCCGGTCGAGACCTACCAAATCGCCCAAACGTCCAAACTCTATTCAAACATGACGGTCGGATCCACTAAAGGAACCCGCTTCGCTTTCCGTCTTGTGCGCAAGTGGTCAGGAGTACGCTGGCCCATCAAATGCAGACTGAATTCACGAGAACGGCACTCAGTATAGAGCATACCTCTGCCAGGTGGATAGTTTACGTTTTGTATCCCAGAGTAGACCAGAAAATCACAATACAGAATCACATTTAATCAAAATCATCCGTCCACAACTTTTGGAGATTTCCTGCTGTATCGTTTTTCCCATTAATCGTTTTTGTCGTTTTTGGCAAATCGTTTGTGAAACAAAATCGTTTTTGGCCCAATCTCCCATTGGTGACGAATCACTTTAAAAAATGTGACTCGTCGGATCCGGATCTTCAGCAAAATTGAATCGATTCTTCCTTGTCACACACACAACCTGTGCAATCTGTTTCGTCAAAATCCGTCCATAACTTTTTGAGATATCCTGCTATGTACCGTTTCTGACCCTATCTCTCAATGATGAAGGATCACGTAAAACATTCTCGTAGCCGAATCCGGATCTTTACCAAAATCTAATCATTTCGTCTTTGTCACATACACTACCTCACTGCCAAATTTTGTCCGAATCCGTCCACAACTTTTTGAGATATCGTGTTCACAAACAAACAAACAGGGGTAAAAACATAACCCCCATCCACCTTTGGTGGCGGAGGTAACAAAGAAAGAAAATTCTTCACGATTTGACCGAATCATTTACAAGTGCAATCTTAGACGAAAGTACTTTCACCGAGGATGGAGCGGGTCAAGACCCAATGCATGTAAAATATTTCATTGATAAGTTACATTGATTTGTTTTGCAATATTTGTCAACACATGTATTTAACTTTCATTGAAATCAATGGGAAATTCCCATAACAGGTGTATAACCACAATTGACGTTATTTACTTAGTTATTGACAATAATTTGCACCCCATGTCCACTCTTGATCCAATATTCCCCAATAACATCTCACAAGAACTGAATTGATTATCTTCCTCGTACGTTCAATAACAAGCAGGGCTCCACAAGAATTAATTTGAGCGTCCTTAAATAGGACAAGTTGATCGATTTGTGGGATAAATGTTACAAACCTGTATTTGTTCAAAGAACAATAATCAAAATACATTTATCGGAGTAAAAATAGTTATTCTCTTACATCAACAGCAACTTGATCAGGATTCCTTTCTTTTCAATGTGGAATATTTTGGGGGTTTTCCCACATCTCAGAATGAGGCATTCCTGGAAATCTCCTCTGAGGTTTCTCAGAAAGGTGAGTGTCCAGGTGTACCATTTGGTAGATGGAGGGGTACGGGGTAATGTTATTGTCGTGTCTGCCCTGTCGTGAACACCGCAGGGCGACACAGATGACCAAACGAGCTTTAACTCCAAGGCGTTCAAACCTATGGCGCACCTTCATTATACGCACGGGGGAAGAGTGGGTGGTGGGGCTGGGGGGGAGAGGGGGGGGAAGTCGGGGTCCACCAGCAGTCTTTGAACCTGCAACAATTAACTCAAACCGACACACAATTAAAATGTTCAAAATATACAGGTTTATTGAAAATAAATGCCAGCAACAAAAAAATTCACGTTAAACTAATATCCTAAATGGGACGTCCCCAGACAGACTCAAATACACACATAGGGAAATATAAAAGAACGAAAGTAAAAAATGTGTGTTTGTTTAGTGGGCACATAGCTCCGATCTGCTCTTAAACCTCGTTAGGAATCGTCCAAACCCCCGCGTCCTTGGCGGGAACAGCACGCTTTGTCGTGCAGCACGCGAGCAGGAACCAGGCCTCCGTGCACAGTTCACCCCTCTAGCTGTCGAGTGCGCAGCGAGCAGGCCGCGCCCGTTCACTCGTCTCTGCTCCACACAGCACCGCCGCCTCTCCGGTTCACTCGGCATGGCCCTCAGCCATCACAAAGCCACGGCCAAGCGTGCCAGAGTCCACAAGCCACGACCGCCTTTCCTCACGATCGTCAAAACCCAAAGTTACGGATATGAAATGCTGACTGCACAGCACCAATGCCCAACGCAAGAGAGCAAAAATGCCACCGTTCGCTATGATCTCCCGGGTGTAAGGGGCAGAAAATGTCGGAACAACGTCTTTTGTCTTCTAGAGGGACAGCAAAGAGGAAAAAATGTCGGGGAGAGCGTTATTTTAAACTCAATGCTCTGACTTCATCCGTGCCTACTCCACCAATCACTAATCCCATCTTAGCAGTCCTTGCGCCAATCAATCCCGGACCAATCACTGCTCTTCAGGGCGTCGCCTCCCGGACCTCCTGTGCCTGTGTGCTCACCAGGTCGGTGGTATCAGTGGTAGTTTTCAATGTCCTGCTTCCAGTTGGTTTTTATTTAGTGTTATAAATGCGTGATTGCCTGGCTATCTGTGTGTGTTGCTGGTGTCATAAGAAACAGAGGAAAATAACAGAGGCCATTACATACAAGGGATTAATTACCCATAGTCCTTCACCAATTAACATAACCCCACCCCTCGTGATGGGAACGAAAATACGCTCTTGCACGACATACGGTCTACCGGATCCCTACTTATGATACATGGGGCTTCTTCTTCTTCATGACAATCAGAGCACACTATCTATGCAAATCTACCTGGGCTAAGGTATTGCCTACTGCCCACCCTCCCCCCACAAACGTAACATTATTTTCAAAATAAACTTTTCAAGAATTTTACCAAAACAAATTTTTTTTAACACAATGTTGGGCTTCTGCCAATTTAGATGACCTTTTGACCTCTGTCGACAGAAATTAAATTTATTGCGAAGCTATTATTTTTCTACTTTGTGCTTATACAACTTATTTCGCACGAAGATTGTTAATAAAGGAGTATAAGTTGTGGGTGGAATGGTGCCAAACTTCATTTCCTCTACTCCTGAAAAAGGAGACGTCTTAAGACTCGATCCCGGTATTTTTAAAATATATATATATATATATTGTTACGGGTCGCGGACAAGATGTTACTTTGGGCCGAGCGGATGGTCAACCGCGACCGTTGCAGGATCCCCGATTGGCCCGACTTCCTGAACGTTGACCAGATCGCGCCACAGGTATTCAATCGGGAAACCTCTAAAGCGACCGAATGTAAAGAGGAAGAGAGAAGAAAACAGAGTACGGAGGAATAACAGGATTTATTATACACACAAGCAAAAAGAAAGCAGTCACGTTTATTTACAACACATAAGACGCAGGTGACACAGTGCAAATACTAGCTTACCTACAGTCTTAATTAACCCAGGACAGAACAAACAAAAGACAGACTCACGCGGGGAATGACAGGAATGGCAGGAGGTGGATGGCTGGAGGTGAACGCTTGGTGGAGCCAACGCGGAGCTTGGTGGAGCCTTGGTGGAGGTGAACGCTTGGTGGAGCCAACGCGGAGCTTGGTGGAGCCTTGGTGGAGGTGAACGCTTGGTGGAGCCAACACAGAGCTTGGTGGAGCCTTGGTGGAGGTGAACGCTTGGTGGAGCCAACACGGAACTTGGTGGAGCCTTGGTGGAGGTGAACGCTTGGTGGAGCCAACGCGGAGCTTGGTGGAGCCTTGGTGGAGGTGAACGCTTGGTGGAGCCAACGCGGAGCTTGGTGGAGGGTTGGTGTGACGGGTTCTCTCTCCTTCCCTCACAAGCTTCAGGACTCTTTCTCTCTCTTTCTTAGTCCCACCCAGTCCAACAACTTCCTCTCTTGCTTAGTCCAACTCAAGGCCTTCCTGTCTTCTGATCTCCTCCCTCCTCGACTCTACTCAAAGCGCATCTCTTTTCGGAAACGCCCCGCCGTGGGTTATATAGGCCCCGCCCCTCAACCTTTGCGAACCTCCCCCAAACGTTCTCTCTCCGCCCTCTCAAGCCAAACCCCTTGTTCATGGTTGGTCGAGTGGGGCTGGCTCACTCCTCCCCTCTATGACGAGGTGGAGGCACGCCTTTCTTCCCCAACCCTGCCTCGTGGTCAATGGCGGATGAAGGGAAAACCGCCCAAAATGCAGTTGGCAATTGGAAGGGAGGTAATTGGCAATGGGAATGGAAGTTTTGGGAGTGGGAATGAAGGGAATCTATCTCTTTCACTGGTGCAATGGAGTATTTCTATTAATGGGAGACACAGCCTTACCCTAAAACACAGAATTGAAGGAGCTGTGCTCCAACGCGAGTTGAAAGAATTGACGCGACCAAAGATGGAAATTCGTCCGAGTAGGTTTAATAAATGTATCACACTCGGGTACTCTCAAAAGCCCGTTTATCGGGCAGCAATATATATACACATTTATGTCGGGAAGTTTGTTCCCAATCGTGAAGTTCCCAAATCCGCTTCCGGTCCCTCGAGCGACGGGGCTTGCTTTGATCTCTCCACGGCATCAAAGTTTGAGTGTTTTCCCGTTCGTTTCTTTGTCAAATTTCCGCTGCGTATTTTGTTGTGTATGTGTTATTGTGTGTTTCTATTTGGTTTTGGTTTTGTAGTTGTTGCAAATTTGTGTGTAATTAGTCGTTTCTTTGTCCGCGCCTCGTGCGGCCTGGTGTCTCGTGCGGCCTCCTCGTCTCGACTTGTGCCCCGCCCCCTATATTCTCGTTTGTTCTTTCACCTCTGCTCCTGCTTTCTCAAATCCACGTTCTCACTTAGAGACTTTTCCCAGATTGTTTTCATGGTTTTGTTGAAATATTTCTTTAAATATGTTTAAACCGCAGCGGTGATCCCCCCCCCCCCCCCCCCAGGATTTCCATGTTTTAAACGTTTCCCAGTGTGTACCCTGGATAAGAATAGGTACGCCGTATCCCTGCGTGTCGTAGGAGGCGACTAAGTGGGTTGGCGTCGGGAAAGGCATCCGGCCATAAAAAAAAAAAAACATTGCCTCAAAAAGAGAACCATGACAATTACAACTACATGTGGGCAGGGTACAGCCCGAAGTGGAGATCGGTTTCTGAGGTTTGGGACATGGAATGTAGGGACAATGACAGGGAGATCAGGAGAAGTGGTGGAAGTATTGGTCAGAAGAAGAGTGGACATATGTTGTGTGCAAGAGACGAGATGGAAGGGAAGTGGTGTGAGAATGGTGAAGGGTAGGCAGGGACAGAAATACAAGTTTGTGTGGCAAGGGTGCCTGGAGGGCATGAATGGTGTTGGTGTCCTGTTTTCTGAGGAGTTTGTAGACAGTGTGGTGAGTGTGACTAGAGTGAGTGATAGGTTGATGATGGTGAAAATGATGATTGGAAAGCTCTTGGTGAACGTCATCTCGGGATATGCTCCGCAGGTTGGTCGGAGCGATGAAGAGAAGGACATGTTCTGGTGTGCGATAGAGAAGCTGATGGAAAACGTGAAAGATGAGGAAGTTGTTGTGGTAGGAGGAGACCTAAATGGACATGTGGGAAGGAGTATGGATGGTTTTGAAGGAGTTCATGGGGGTTACGGAGGATTTTGGAGTTTGCTGATGGAGCTGATTTGTTGATTTGTAATACTCAGTTCCAGAAAGAGGATAATAAGCTTGTTACATACACGTCAGGTGGGTCGACGACAACCGTTGACTACCTGATGGTGCGTAGGCGAGATAGGGGGCACCTCCGAGACACAAAGGTGATCCCGGGGGAGGAGGCTGTTTCACAGCACCACTTGGTTGTCTGCGACGTAAGGGTGAAAGGTGCGAGGAGAGCTCGGCGGGTGAAGTACCAACCGAGAATGAAGGTGTGGAGGTTGAAAGAGGTGACAGTAAGGGAGGCATTAAAAGAGAGGCTGAGTAGGGTCGAGGATGATGTGGTTGAGCTTGAAAGTGGTTGGATGTCAATGAAAGCTAGTCTGTTGGGAGCCGTTGGTGAGGTATGTGGATGGACAAAAGGACCACCAAGGCACTCGGAAACATGGTGGTGGGATGATGAAGTTGGAAAGACGATTGACAAGAAGAGGAAGAAGTTCAAGGAGTGGCAGAAGGCGAAGGGTACGGGAGCAGAAACAGCTGAGCATGAAAGTTATAAGGCAGCCAGGAAGGCTGCAAAGAAAGAGGTAGCAAAGGCGCAGGAGGCATGTAGGAAAATGTTCGGAGAACGCTTGGATTCGGAAGAGGGTCAGAGAGCGGTATTCAGGATTGCAAAGCAGATAGCGAAAGAGAGGTGTGATGTGATGGGGGTGAGCTGCTTGAAGGATGAAGTGGGACAAATCGTTGTCGACCCAGATGGAATTAAAGGAAGATGGAAAAGATATATGGAAATGCTGTTGAATACAGAGAATGAATGGGATGGCAACATAGAGAGTAACCCAGTTTTAGGACCGGCAGAGAAGATAACTGAGAAGGAAGTTGAGGAAGCGATAAAAGCAATGAAGGGTAGAAAAGCGGGAGGGCCGACGGGAGTTGTGGGAGATATGTTGAAGGCAGCAGGAAGTTGGGGTGTGAAGAGAATGACAGAGATCTGTAATCTGGTGGTGAAAGAAGGCCGCATTCCAGTGGATTGGGAACTGAGTACCCTCGTCCCTCTATACAAGGGGAAATGTGACCCTCTGGAGTGTGGCTCGTACCGAGCGATAAAGTTATTGGAGCATGGAATGAAGGTATTGGAAAGGGTGTTGTAGAGGAGGATAAGGAAGAAAGTGAAGATCGACGAAATGCAGTTTGGATTTATGCCAGGAAGAGGAACGACAGACGCGCTTTTCATTGTGAGGCAGTTGCAGGAGAAGTACATGGAGAAGAGGAAGAAGTTGTTTCTTGGGTTTGTTGATCTGGAGAAAGCATTCGATCGGGTTCCACGCAAAGTATTGACATGGGCATTGAGGAAGTTAGGAGTGGAGGAATGGTTGATCAGAGTAGTGATGGCAATGTACAAAAGAGCACGCACAGCTGTAAGGACGAAGGACGGGAACAGTGGTGAGTTTGAGGTGAAGGTGGGAGTGCATCAGGGGTCGGTACTAAGTCCACTACTATTTGTAGCTGTGATGGAGGTGCTGGCTCAGAACATAAAGGAGGGTTTACCGTGGGAGTTGTTGTATGCAGATGATCTGGTGTTGATTGCGGAAAGTATGGATGGACTGAAGGAAAAGATGAACACGTGGAAGGAATGTATGGAGACAAAAGGTCTGAAGGTGAATATCGGAAAGACGAAGGTGATGGCAAGTGGTAAAGCATGTGGTGAGGTGGAAAGAACTGGGAAGTGGCCCTGTGCTGTGTGTAGGAAGGGTGTCGGAGTGAACTCCATTCAGTGTACAATGTGCGCTGAGTGGGTTCATCAAAAATGTAGTGGTCTGAGAGGGTCATTAACCAGTGTGGCAGCTACATTCAAATGTAAGGTGTGCACAGAGGGAGCTGCAGATGGAGGAAATGTTGAGTTGGATCTTGGAGATGGCGTGAAGCTGGAAGGTGTGAAAACATTTTGCTACCTCGGAGACATGCTGAATGGAGAAGGTGGATCAGACTCGGCAACGGTTGCTCGAGTGAGATGTGCATGGAAGAAGTTTCGGGAATTGAGTGGCGTGCTGATGATGAGGGGAGTGTCGTTGAAGCTGAAGGGAAAGGTGTATGCTGCATGTGTGAGAAGTGTTATGATTTATGGGAGCGAGACATGGGTAATGAACGTAGAGCAGCAACGAAGGTTGGAAAGGGTGGAAATGCGAATGGTTCGACGGATGTGCGGAGTATCGTTGAGAGAGAGGAAGACAAATGATAAATTGCGAAAGATGATGGGAATAGAGCCTGTGATTGATGCTGTGAAGAGGAACAGGTTGAGATGGTTTGGTCATGTGTTGAGGAAGGATGAAAGTGACTGGTTGAGAAGAGTGATGGAAATGAATGTAGAAGGAAGTAGAAGACGGGGAAGACTGAGAAAGACTTGGCTAAAGATGGTGGAAGAAGAAATGCGGGCAAGGGGGTTAACAAGGAGAGATGCAGAAAATAGGGCAAAATGGAGAAGATTGTCATGGGGACCGCAAGGCTAACCCCCGCTCTAGCAGGGAAAATGGCCTTTAAAATGCATGTTGTGTTGTTGTTGTATGTCGGGAAGTTTACCCGGCAAAAGCTATACCGGGCATGCCCGGGTATCAAGGGCGAGCCTTGGAAAGGTGAGTCTGGACCTGCCCGGGCGTGTTTGGCTGCGGCCTGGCAAGTCGAGGCTGGGCGTGCCCGGGCGCTCTGGACGAGCACTGGAAAGGCGATAGCGGGCATGCCCGGACGCTCTGGGCGAGCCCTGGAAAGGCGATAGCGGGCATGCCCGGACGCTCTGGGCGAGCCCTGGAAAGGCGATAGCGGGCATGCCCGGACGCTCTGGGCGAGTCCTGGAAAGGCGATAGCGGGCATGCCCGGACGCTCTGGGCGAGCCCTGGAAAGGCGAGAGCGGGCATGCCCGGGAAAGACGAGACCGGGCGTGCCCGGGAGGTTCGGGCGTGCCCGGGAACAGTGAGTCCGGGCATGCCCGGGAGAGGCGCGTCTGGCCGTGTTCTGGCCGGTGCAAGGCGAATGTGTGCATCCAGCGGTAACCGCTACAGAATAAGATATAACTATCGAACAGGGGTATTCTATTATTGGCTGACGTGTATGCTTGTGGACTAGTTATGGGACGCCCTTTTGACCTTTACACAGCTCCGGCGGAGGCAGGAGGCGCAGAATAACAATAATAATAATAATGATAAAGCACACAATCAAAAAAAAATACAGTCCTCATATCCGCAACAATATATATAAAACATCTTTCATGATGACAGAGTATTGTGATGCAGTTTCTGATTCAGGAGACCTTAAATCACCAGAAACCATTTAAAAACATTTTATGTGCACAACTTCATGTTGTTGGACTTAAATTATCTAACTTAAATTATATTATCTTAAATAACTTAAATTATCTAAAATATATGCATCTGGCAACTGGACTATGAAATGTTTTTCCCAGAATGCTTTGCCTCCATTCCCTTTGGATTTCCTCTCATCAAAACACAGTTAAATAGTTTATTCAGGACCTGAACCCCATGTTCACCGAGGCAGGTCCATACTTCACTCATATCTCCTCAGGTCCTCCTGATTTGCTAATTTTTATCACTCTTAAATCGGCTGTCTTGTCTTGCAGTACTTTTTTGTATAAATCAAAGATTCCAGGAGCAGCGTTTGAAAAGGAGTAGGTCAGTGAGTGTTGGTACACAGTTGAAATCCCACATCCAATCTTCCTTGTCTGACATTTAAATCGTTGCGATCCATCTTTGCCATGAGGATGTGATGAGGAATATAAAGAGATTTATGCTCAGTTGGAAACTTCAGGTTAACTTTCCCCACCAAGTGAAGTTAGAATTTGTCCTATCAAGGCAAAATCTTCTTCATGGTCGTGTCAACAACATGCATTTTAAAGGCCATTTTCCCTGCTAGAGCGGGGGTTAGCCTTGCAGTCCCCATGACAATCTTCTCCATTTTGCCCTATTTTCTGCATCTCTCCTTGTTAACCCCCTTGCCCGCATTTCTTCTTCCACCATCTTTAGCCAAGTCTTTCTCGGTCTTCCCCGTCCTCTGCTTCCTTCTACATTCATTTCCATCACTCTTCTCAACCAGTCACTTTCATCCTTCCTCAACACATGACCAAACCATCTCAACCTGTTCCTCTTCACAGCATCAATCACAGGCTCTATTCCCATTGTGGAAGTGTAATTCAGTGTAACTTATTAATTGGCACTGGTAACTTATTGGTTGACCTAGTAACAAAGCAGATGCATTTTACATGCAAACTCTGTGGGGGACGGGTTTGTAAATGAGTTAGGAATGTGCACGAACATGATGGTCTCTTGAAACACCTGGTCACAGCCCCAGGCTGGAGCACCCCCCTATTGTTTGATAAAAGGAACTCACAGCAGGGGGGGGCTAGCTGGCGCCAGGAAGGCGACCGGTGACGTCGGCGGAGAGGAGATTACGAGTTCAGCGGACAGAGGATTAAGTCGAGTTGGTCCATATAAGCGGGAGCTGCGGCTGGAGTCGAGAGGACTTGCTGCGAGGAGCTCTGACGAACGGGACCATGGCGGAGGAACATCAGCCGAACGAAAAGGACCATGGAAAAGAGTTAATCTCAGCCATTGAATAATGCGGTATTATTTGGTAAATGGAATCAAGTGAATAACCAGTTAATAAAGTTGTGACCTTTTGTAAAACCTGTTTCCGACCATTGGCGTCTTGAGTCTCACCCTCCACTTCCGCGACAATATGGAGGCACCGCTGAAATTTCGAGTGGACGTCGCCAAGGTGAGCATGTAAGCATGACGTCTTGGGGATCTGTCCATTATGAAATATGAATTCTGAAGATGGAGGATTTGGTGTGTGGGACTTGCATTCCGTAGGTAATCCAAGGAGTGTAAAAGTATTTTTGTCACGACCGTCCAAGGTAAAAGTCACGGATGGAACGGTTTAAATGATTCTATTATTCGTGTGCTTGCATATGCGTACGGTATACGCTGGGTGTTAAGAGCCTTACTCTGGTCTGCGGGCAAGTCGGCTCATGAAGTGCACCATGAAGCGATTTGTTTGCCGGGTCGGTAAGGTTCGGTAAGGTCCGTACACGTGTACAATCGTGTACACCCGTTTTAAATAGAGAATTTTTTTTCAGTTTTCCCGCCATAACTAAAACTTGTTGTTTTTTTTTGACGAAATTTGCTAGATAAATAGCATGGGTGACACGGATTAAATGATTTTATGATTATGAATTAATGAGAAAATGATTTTATATTTAAATATAAAAATTGATCTGCTTGGTGTTAGTTTAAGGGCTGTTCCAAATTTATCTTGATTATGAGACAAAAACAGCAGAATGGGAATCGGCAGACAATGGAACAGCTAGCGACGAGTGTTTTGTGAGTAGCAACCACTCTCTGGTCGAGGCTCATAGAAAAAATTGATACTTATTGATTTGGCACGCTTACAATAGATATTAATGGCGAGGGTTCTGTGGTCGTTCGTTTTGGCTTTGCGAATGGACCAAAGAGACAAAGTGAGAAAGAGAGACAGACAGAGAGAGATAGACAGAAAAAGAAAGAAAGAGAGACATAGAGACAAACAGAGATAAAGATGATAGTCAGACACATAGAGAGAGACAGACAAAAAGAGATAGACAGAGTGAGACAAAGTGAGAAAGAGAGACAGACAGAGAGAGATAGACAGAAAAAGAAAGAAAGAGAGACATAGAGACAAACAGAGATAAAGATGATAGTCAGACACATAGAGAGAGACAGACAAAAAGAGATAGACAGAGTGAGACAAAGTGAGAAAGAGAGACAGACAGAGAGAGATAGACAGAAAAAGAAAGAAAGAGAGACATAGAGACAAACAGAGATAAAGATGATAGTCAGAGTCAGACACATAGAGAGAGACAGACAAAAAGAGATAGACAGAGTGAGACAAAGTGAGAAAGAGAGACAGACAGAGAGAGATAGACAGAAAAAGAAAGAAAGAGAGACATAGAGACAAACAGAGATAAAGATGATAGTCAGAGTCAGACACATAGAGAGAGACAGACAAAAAGAGATAGACAGAGTGAGACAAAGTGAGAAAGAGAGACAGACAGAGAGAGACAGAAAAAGAAAGAAAGAGAGACATAGAGACAAACAGAGATAAAGATGATAGTCAGACACATAGAGAGAGACAGACAAAAAGAGATAGACAGAGTGAGACAAAGTGAGAAAGAGAGACAGACAGAGAGAGATAGACAGAAAAAGAAAGAAAGAGAGACATAGAGACAAACAGAGATAAAGATGATAGTCAGACACATGTTTTACAGATGGATACAGGTGGGACAAAGGGAAACACCGTATCAAGACAAGCCGACCAATCAAGGGAAACCAGAGACTTCTACTTCAGATACTCCTTGAAAATGGTGATATTTATCCAAGGAATGGGTTCTCTGGTAGTGGGGACTCTGTGTTGTATGGATTATTTTGGGGTAATGAGGGAACAAAACGCAACACCAGCAAATGATACACAGATATATGATCATGCGGAACGACAAAAGCAGAAGAGAAGTTTGATGAAGGATAAAGACACACCTTTAGAATCCGATGGATTGCACGGGATTAATACTTTTTTACATTTAGCCCATACAAGGGCTGCTATAGCAAATGAAAGTAATTGTTGGAACTTGCTGTTGGAACTTGTTGGAACTTGCTGTTGGAACTTGTTGTTGCAACTTGCTGTTGGAACTTTCTGTTGGAACTTGTTGTTGGAACTTGCTGTTGGAACTTGTTGTTGGAACTTGTTGGAACTTGTTGTTGGAACTTGTTGTTGGAACTTGCTGTTGGAACTTGTTGTTGGAACTTGTTGTTGGAACTTGTTGTTGGAACTTGCTGTTGGAACTTGTTGGAACTTGTTGTTGGAACTTGCTGTTGGAACTTGCTGTTGGAACTTGTTGGAACTTGTTGTTGGAACTTGTTGGAACTTGCTGTTGGAACTTGTTGTTGGAACTTGTTGTTGGAACTTGCTGTTGGAACTTGCTGTTGGAACTTGTTGGAACTTGTTGTTGGAACTTGTTGTTGGAACTTGCTGTTGGCACTTGTTGGAACTTGTTGTTGGAACTTGTTGTTGGAACTTGCTGTTGGAACTTGCTGTTGGAACTTGCTGTTGGAACTTGTTGGAACTTGTTGTTGGAACTTGTTGTTGGAACTTGTTGTTGGAACTTGCTGTTGGAACTTGTTGTTGGAACTTGTTGGAACTTGTTGTTGGAACTTGCTGTTGGAACTTGTTGTTGGAACTTGTTGTTGGAACTTGCTGTTGGAACTTTCTGTTGGAACTTGTTGTTGGAACTTGCTGTTGGAACTTGTTGTTGGAACTTGTTGGAACTTGTTGTTGGAACTTGTTGTTGGAACTTGCTGTTGGAACTTGTTGTTGGAACTTGTTGTTGGAACTTGTTGTTGGAACTTGCTGTTGGAACTTGTTGGAACTTGTTGTTGGAACTTGCTGTTGGAACTTGCTGTTGGAACTTGTTGGAACTTGTTGTTGGAACTTGTTGGAACTTGCTGTTGGAACTTGTTGTTGGAACTTGTTGTTGGAACTTGCTGTTGGAACTTGCTGTTGGAACTTGTTGGAACTTGTTGTTGGAACTTGTTGTTGGAACTTGCTGTTGGCACTTGTTGGAACTTGTTGTTGGAACTTGCTGTTGGAACTTGCTGTTGGAACTTGCTGTTGGAACTTGTTGGAACTTGTTGTTGGAACTTGTTGTTGGAACTTGTTGTTGGAACTTGTTGTTGGAACTTGTTGGAACTTGTTGTTGGAACTTGCTGTTGGAACTTGTTGTTGGAACTTGTTGTTGGAACTTGCTGTTGGAACTTGTTGTTGGAACTTGTTGTTGGAACTTGTTGTTGGAACTTGTTGGAACTTGCTGTTGGAACTTGTTGGAACTTGTTGTTGGAACTTGTTGTTGGAACTTGCTGTTGGCACTTGTTGGAACTTGTTGGAACTTGTTGTTGGAACTTGTTGTTGGAACTTGCTGTTGGAACTTGCTGTTGGAACTTGTTGGAACTTGTTGTTGGAACTTGTTGTTGGAACCCGTACTTATTTAATTAATTACATTTCTTATTACATTACAGTAATTACATTACAGTAATTACCTGAGGTAATTACAGTAATTTCAGTTCCGGTAATTACAGTAATTACAGTAATCATTACAGTAATTGCAGTAATCTTATTACAGTAATTACATTACATTAACTCAGGCACCTTTTGAGTAAGGAAGCTGATATTTGGACATGACACTGACCAAGGGATGTGGCTGTCAAGGAAAATATTGATTTATTGATTAATCATTTAATAAATTAACTCGTTGATTTATAAATGACTTATTTAATTAAAATTCCTGAGAGATACATCTTCGGATGAAATACTTGCAGATTGGTTATGCTATGAGCCAATTGATTAAGGAAAATATTTTGTGATGGCCATATTGGCAATTTCGTGGCCATATTCGTGGCAACTCAGTTAGTGCCACTGCACCTTTAAAATGCATCCCTGCGTTCATTTTTCGATCGATTGAGTTGAAATTTTGAACAATCGGATCTGGACTGTCGTTGTTAACGACTCTAGCACGCACTCGTCCAATCAGGATGGAGCGGTATGGTCCCCGGATCATCACTGCCCGCAGTTTTAATTAATTTTACTTTTTCTCTTGGGCATATAATTTTGAAGACATGCATGTCATGATAGAGGAAATGTTTGTTCTGTTAAACGGAATAAATGTTGTTTATTTGTGTGGGTGTGTATTTTTGTGAATTTGGATATATTTTTCACGACTAATTCCAGTTAACATCCTGCACAATTTGCTCGTTTGCTGGCCGAGTCGAAATTGCGTTGAGTTTCTATGGCATGCGCCATTAAAAGCGCAGTGTAATGGTTGAGCTCCCTTTATTTCGTTTTGGTCATGCGGATGAGCAAACAAAGTGACAAATGCTGCGACTGGAGCAGTAAAGGCGATGTTTTTTAAATGGAAACGATTTAATGAGGAATTAAAAGTGGGAGGGGGCAACACCACGCATACCTCTTTTAAGGTGTGTATAAACCCTGGAATAAACGTGGGAGGGGGCAACACCACGCATACCTCTTTTGAGGTGTGTATAAACCCTGGAATATTTCAGCAATCAATACGATGCTGAAATGATGTAATTTATTGTGTAATATGGTCGACCTTGGGTTTGTTTGGGTTTGTTGTTTATTTTTGTGGGTGTCTATTTTGAGTATTTTGGATATATTTTCACGACTAATTCCAGTTATCGTCCTGCAAAAGGTCTGCTCGTTCTTTTCCTTTGAGTCGTAAATTCCTGTTGAACTCTCATTAAAAAGCGGAATTAAGTACGCTGTGTGATGATGGAGATCCTTGATGACGAATCAGGAATAGTGAATGAGCAGACAAATATCACGGATGGTACACCAGATAGGGAAAATGTAGATGAAACCCCTTTTGCTCAGGTGCTGTGTAGCGCTGCACAAAGATCCATATGAGCGGGGCCTGGGTGCTGTGTAATTAGTACACAAAGAACCAATTACTAGGGTGCTGAATAAACACAAAGATCCATTTTTGGAGCTGGTTCTCCCGGTGCTGTGATTTATTCAAAGAACCAAATCTTGCAAGAATTAAGATATGATTTGTCGACATTAGAAATACTTTAATATATGTAACGATTTTGTAACGATCATCCTGCAAAAGGTCTGCTCGTTCTTTTTCCTTTGAGTCGTAAATTCCTGTTGAATTCTCATTAAAATGCGGAATTAA
This sequence comes from Myxine glutinosa, assembly GCF_964187855.1. Classification (NCBI taxonomy): domain Eukaryota; kingdom Metazoa; phylum Chordata; class Myxini; order Myxiniformes; family Myxinidae; genus Myxine; species Myxine glutinosa. The sequence continues at coordinate 110,992,201 of NC_136261.1, read as the reverse complement.
GTACGCTGTGTGATGATGGAGATCCTTGATGACGAATCAGGAATAGGGAATGAGCAAACAAATATCACGGATGCTGCGGCTAGAGCAGTGGAAGCGATTTTTGAATTGTTCAATGATTATTCGATATTGTTATGACTTTTTGTCAATAGGTATACTAAGTGGCCATGAGGTAGCCTGTTGCTATGTACAGTTTTATTCTATTGTTGATTATACCACATAGCTGTGGTGATAAAGGAAATGTTCGTTTAAATAGATGATTATGATAGGACCATGACTATAAAATCATGATGATTATTATGAATGATATCATAGGGTTCAAATGCAGAATGATTGCATGAACTTGGGAAAGAACTTTCAAGCCCTATGGGATAAATTGGGTATTACAAGCGATGGAGTTTCAAAATTTAGCATGATTGAAGGAATTTGACAGTCCCATTTCAGGAGTTTTACGAAATTTATATTGCCAAGAGATTTTGGGTACTATTAAAAGGAAAATGATGAGATATTTTTCCCAAAGAACTTTAATATCTGGCATCCATTTTGGCTGTCTCACGAATGAAGGATGAGTTGCCTTTAGTGGTTGCAAAGAAAAATTTGTGGAGACCAGGCAAAATGGGAAAATATGTCAGATATGACCCTAGGACAGGACGGCGATTCATCAATTGACATGAGGTACGAATCCGAGGTGACGACCGATGAAATTCGATCTCAGTCAATGGATGGACCTGTCCTGACATCATTGGGGAAAGGGCTTATGCAAGGAGTCATTCAAAATGATTAATTTGATTTATTGATGAATATTGATGAATTAATTGAAATTGAATAATTGATTGAATTGTTAATTGATTGAATATTATTTGATTGAATTTAATTGCATAAATTGAACTGAATAAATTGAATTGAATATATTGATTGTTTGATTGATGAAAATGCGGTCTCAAAAAAAGAAGCTTTGATATCTTTGCGAGATATTATCAATGTGGAGACAACCTGGGAAAATTGAGCAAGGTGGTGAGTTTATATACAGATATATATGTGCGGTTACCATTGTGTGATTTCCCCGTCAAACAGAGCGGACACCTGAGGATTCACCCACTTCATACTGACCCTCCGGCTCATCTGCAAATACTGATCTGTGAGATTGGATTGTGCAAAAGCCACAGCTGAGGGAGATTCTCTGGAAATCACCGTGTGAACAGGTGGAGAGATCCTTCCTGGAGGTACGAGTGAAGCTTTAGAGGAACCTGGAACAAGCTACAACACATCCAACGCTACTTTGATAAAAGGCAGAATGGGAAATGGAGCCTGCAAGAACACACAAGGACAACCAGAGATTCCACAAAAAGGTACTTGTACACATCATATGTACGACCGTTATGGTGCCGAAGCTATAAGGCAGGTCGAGAATTGGTATTTGTGGACAAAGGGACATGATGAGGAGTTTCCAAGAGATGGTACATTTGAGCGAAGTCGATTGGAAAGATTGGAACAAAGATTGAAAGCCAGGAAGAGACAGAATCTAACGGTAGACTGGCTTGCATTCCATCTTTGGGATGGTGAATCCAGACAACGGGAACAGCAAGAACGGATAACGGAACTAGAACTTAAAATAAAAAGGATACAGGATACAGTGGAGGAGACAAATGCACAACTGCCCTCGAAATTAGGAATGAAAGTCACAGTTGTCCCATCTGATTTCCAGTTGTCTCCCCCAAAAGGACGGTACAGAGAATTTTTTCGTGTTTCAGGAGATAACGAGAGATTGCAGTGGCAACTCAGGGATGTAGAGATGCAGCCCAGCAATACAAGTGCACAGGCGCACAGATCAGACAACGACAGAAACCGGTGTTTCGAGTGTGGAAAGATGGGACATTGGAGAAGAAGATGTCCGTATGTCAACAGGAAGACAAGGTCATGGGGCAAACCAAGATCAAGGGTACCAGTGCTTACCGGTACCTCAGACAATGATTAGGCCTTCATTGCTGCAAATCCCAAATGATGATTGGCCTCAACAGATTCGATTACTGGACAAACATGAACAACTGTCAATGATTCTTGTGTCTGAAAAGTTTTCAGAGCAAGAATGATTCATTTTTCTTTTTGCTTGTTAACAAATTAATAATTAATTGATCAAATGCCAAAATTGGATCTTCTATTTTGGGCACAGCAATTTTAAATTTACAAAGTTTGGAACAATTGCGTTGCAATTGTTGGCAAACCAAGTAACAAGAGTCACATGATGATCAGGTGGGAATTTCGGACTATTGTTCCGCACGATTGATAGGTCAATGGTCGACTGACATGCAAATGGGTGTGTAGTCAAAATTTGGATAGATTATTGTGAAGGCAGAAAGGGTAATTTCAATTTGACATCATAAGGGTTTTCTAAGAATGGACTTTTGGTTTATTTGTCTATAAGCATTTTGAATTTGATTGACAAATTTTATGAAATTGAAATAAAATTGACACCCATCTGATCTGTAAATAATGGTTCCAACGCAAACAAATATGCAAAATGCATGTGTGTGTGTGTTTTTGTGTATCAATCTTACAAGATTGTTGACACCGACAGTGTGCCTGTCTGGAAATGGATAGTTATATGTGGATGGGATTGGGATATGTGGATGGGATTGAATATCCAGAGAATCCGTAAAATAAAATAGAAATATAATTTGATTATGAACATTATCTCTTTTGTCAAGGGAAATGGAATATAAAAAAAATTTTTTTTGATGTGCTGGGTTATGAGCAGCCATTAATTAATAGTAAAATTGTGAGTAATTTTGGGATTCCATTTTTGATAGAATGTATATGAGAATAACATCTATTTATGGATATGAGCTTCATAAAAGGAATTGAGGAAGTACAAAATCATCCAAATTTGGGAGAGGTCTTACACTGACTTCCCAGAATACTCTGCTCATGGATTTTATATATATAAACTTGAATTTTATCAGCATATAAATTGTGCTGTATGTATGGATGTGTTTTAGGCATAGATGATATGGGAAAAGAGTAAAGAAAATTTTGCTGGTTTGAACTATTGTGGGTTTTTCAGTTCTGGAGTTCAAACAAAGTCACTGGTTAACAGATGAGAAAGGATAGTAAATAAATTATTCTCTGCTGGGCAAATTAAGTACGATATTACTAAGACTTATGAGAGCTATTGTTCCGCCTTACAGCAGTGGAAAATTATTGGAAAAAATTAGATCCAACATAATGAATCTATAAAAGAATGTGATAGGGATAATATCCTCAATTTGTACTAATTATTTGATTGTGGGTAAAGGAATTAAGTCATCGTAGTGGATTGTTAACAGCAGCCTGAAAATGTCCTGAGAGTGTGCATCCATGTAATCAGAAATCCCAGATTTGTTTTTACAAACAACATTTTGGTAGAGGTCTTGTGTGGAACACTTCCTTGGTAGATAAAAACGGTACTGCATGCTGGCAGCCACTTTTGCGGCCAGTTAGGCCAAACAAATTGAGAGGAAATTGTAGTTAAATACGTAAGTTACACATGGCTATTTGTAAAAAAGGAAATTTGTTGAGATGGGAAACATTTTTTCGAAGGTTTATTAAGGTGTTATAATATGACATGTGGCAAGGCAAACTATTGGATGGGAAAATTAGATCTGGCTATAGAATAAATTTATTGACCCCTTGAAGTTAATCCTTCGAATCATTGTTTCACTGGCATTTTTGTTCAAATTGGAAATAGTTTGGTAGAGCTTTGGTTAAAACCTTTGGTTGCGGTATCTTGGAACGAATTGATAAACCATAGGAGATTGATAAGAATAGAAACAAATATGGACCCAAAATAGAAAGTTGGATTCATGCCTCTCATTGCAAGCAAGCACATGGGGCTAAGGTGGACGATCCCACAGAAAATGAGGCTGCACCTAGCAGCCCAGCAGAACATTCAGTGGTAGAAAAATGATAGTCATGATTTACAGTCATTTGAATTACATTTTAACACCCCTTGCATTGATAAACATTACATTTTCAACATGTGATATTCCTACTTGGAATAGTGACATTTATTTGCCTACATGACATACAATTACCTGCTGATATTAATACAGCATGAGTGAAAAAATGTATCACAACTACACTCATGATCAGGGGATTGAGTTCAACCCCGGGAGATAGGGGGATCAGGGTAAGACAAATAATCTGATTATGTTACATATTAAGGGATTTTCTTTATTTACCTTTTAGGAAGCTTGTTAGTTTGGTATATAATGTTAAATGTCATCGACATATAACTATGTCATAGATATGAATATACAAGGAGTAGCAGACTTGTTTGTTGGTTTAGTAGTTATATTGGCAATTGTTTTAGTGGTGGCTTGCTTGAAAGCCTTAGTGACGGTGTGTTTGAATAAGGTAACCAACAACACGATGATAACGCATGAAGTGACAAATGAGGAAAGAAATGTGGAACCAGAAAAGGAAGACTTTTATGGCGACATAAATACTGAGATTAAAAGACTAAATCAAGTGATGTTGCAAATGAATACAGTAGAATTAAGATAATGGCATAACGACAATGTTATGAGTTGTGTCAATTACAATATCAATGAACTCATATCACCACGAGTGACACACTGTTAGGAGAAAAAAAAAAAAAAAAAGAGGGAAAAGAAAAAGTGGAGAGGAATTATGGTAATAATACATTATGCTTAATTTGTTGGTTTGGGAAAATTGTTGTTGGGAATTAGGTATTCCCGTGTGTGATTGTAATCATATACAATGCTATTCTTAGTTTAGTAATAAAATACATACCTGATTGAATATTATTTGTGTGACGCATATAAATGAATATAACTTTTTGTGTTAAGGAAAAACAACAAATTGTTGAATGTGAAACTGTCGGAAGATATACATGATTATGCTGATTTCATGGTAAGATGTACCCTATCTGATTCAGTGTGTGCGGAAAGCAGATTCAGATATGACTGAGCATAAGGATAAGACGAGATCACATTTTGGAGGGATTGCTAACGGAATTGGGAAGAAGAAAGAAAGAAAATTTGTGGCTAAAAAATGAAGTTAATCGTGGCATACACCCTCTTTCTCAAAGAATGATGAAGACATTCTCCCGTGTAACTTGGAGATGAATGCTTACCTTCACCAAGGAAATTTATGTGACCATTTGCCTGGATCACACTGCAACATATGAAAGAAAGGCGATCACTTACTCTTGTTCGAAGACTTCGAACATTCACCACATCAGAAGTTGCAGGACAACGACATTTTACCTGCAACCTCTGTGAAATGCGGGGACATATGTTATTACTTCACCAACGTCCGGGGAACCAGCATGGAGCTGCAAAAAACGGCTGTGCCCTTGTCACAACAGCTGTGCACGATTCTGCTGGATTGCTCCTGGTAAGGACCATGAATGACCTGAACACCATGGTCCCAACATCATTGTGGATGCATCCGGCATCCCTGTTCCACATCTTGCTGGCCAATCAATGTCACACCAATACTTGCTGCCCACTCACAATAAGGGAGGAGGCAAGTCAACTACAACTGGGTGAAGGCCTTGTTCAGGAATTACTATGGTTTACAGCAAAAAGTGGCAAGAATGCTACAAGGAGAGCAGGGTCAGTCTATGACTCCGCAATGTTACCACAACAGCGAAATCCTACACGAAGTAGTGCAGGAGCTATGAAGACATTAGGAGAAAATGTTTCATACCTGGATTCAAACACAAGTGATCAGCCCTTCCTTTCAAACAAAGTCAACATTTGTGTGGAGGCAAACGTTTTTGCCAGATGGTGCAGATGCTTTACAAAACTTGAAAATGAAGTGAAATTGTTGTATCTTGGTGATGGTGAAGTGTTGTTTTGAAAATATATTTGTGATGCAAATGCAATAGATTGAACAATATGGAAGGAGTCAATGACCAACGAAATGTTTTGTGATTCTTGCAGGATGACGGTGTATGCCTAAGGGAATTTGATTACCAAAGTTATGATTATTTACTTATACTTGTAATGATGTTTACTTGTAGTGATTGATTGTTTACTTATATTGATGTTTAGATTAATGGTTAATATAAACAAAAACAAAAAGATGAGGGAATTGTGGAAGTGTAATTCAGTGTAACTTATTAATTGGCACTGGTAACTTATTGGTTGACCTAGTAACAAAGCAGATGCATTTTACATGCAAACTCTGTGGGGGACGGGTTTGTAAATGAGTTAGGAATGTGCACGAACATGATGGTCTCTTGAAACACCTGGTCACAGCCCCAGGCTGGAGCACCCCCCTATTGTTTGATAAAAGGAACTCACAGCAGGGGGGGGGGGCTAGCTGGCGCCAGGAAGGCGACCGGTGACGTCGGCGGAGAGGAGATTACGAGTTCAGCGGACAGAGGATTAAGTCGAGTTGGTCCATATAAGCGGGAGCTGCGGCTGGAGTCGAGAGGACTTGCTGCGAGGAGCTCTGACGAACGGGACCATGGCGGAGGAACATCAGCCGAACGAAAAGGACCATGGAAAAGAGTTAATCTCAGCCATTGAATAATGCGGTATTATTTGGTAAATGGAATCAAGTGAATAACCAGTTAATAAAGTTGTGACCTTTTGTAAAACCTGTTTCCGACCATTGGCGTCTTGAGTCTCACCCTCCACTTCCGCGACACCATCATCTTTCGCAATTCATCATTTGTCTTCCTCTCTCTCACCGATACTCCGCACATCCGTCGAACCATTCGCATTTCCACCCTTTCCAACCTTCGTTGCTGCTCGACGTTCATTACCCATGTCTCGCTCCCATAAATCACAACACTTCTCACACATGCAGCATACACCTTCCCCTTCAGCTTCAACGACACTCCCCTCATCATCAGCACGCCACTCAGTTCCCGAAACTTCTTCCATGCACATCTCACTCGAGCAACCGTTGCCGAGTCTGACCCACCTTCTCCATTCAGCATGTCTCCGAGGTAGCAAAATGTTTTCACACCTTCCAGCTTCACGCCGTCTCCAAGATCCAACTCAACATTTCCTCCATCTGCAGCTCCCTCTGTGCACACCTTACATTTGAATGTAGCTGCCACACTGGTTAATGACCCTCTCAGACCACTACATTTTTGATGAACCCACTCAGCGCACATTGTACATTGAATGGAGTTCACTCCGACACCCTTCCTACACACAGCACAGGGCCACTTCCCAGTTCTTTCCACCTCACCACATGCTTTACCACTTGCCATCACCTTCGTCTTTCCGATATTCACCTTCAGACCTTTTGTCTCCATACATTCCTTCCACGTGTTCATCTTTTCCTTCAGTCCATCCATACTTTCCGCAATCAACACCAGATCATCTGCATACAACAACTCCCATGGTAAACCCTCCTTTACGTTCTGAGCCAGCACCTCCATCACAGCTACAAATAGTAGTGGACTTAGTACCGACCCCTGATGCACTCCCACCTTCACCTCAAACTCACCACTGTTCCCGTCCTTCGTCCTTACAGCTGTGCGGCTCTTTTGTACATTGCCATCACTACTCTGATCAACCATTCCTCCACTCCTAACATCCTCAATGCCCATGTCAATACTTTGCGTGGAACCCGATCGAATGCTTTCTCCAGATCAACAAACCCAAGAAACAACTTCTTCCTCTTCTCCATGTACTTCTCCTGCAACTGCCTCACAATGAAAAGCGCGTCTGTCGTTCCTCTTCCTGGCATGAATCCAAACTGCATTTCGTCGATCTTCACTTTCTTCCTTATCCTCCTCTACAACACCCTTTCCAATACCTTCATTCCATGCTCCAATAACTTTTTCGCTCGGTACGAGCCACACTCCAGAGGGTCACCTTTCCCCTTGTATAGAGGGACGAAGGTACTCAGTTCCCAATCCACTGGAATGCAGCCTTCTTTCACCACCAGATTACAGATCTCTGTCATTCTCTTCACACCCCAACTTCCTGCTGCCTTCAACATATCTCCCACAACTCCCGTCGGCCCTCCGGCTTTTCTACCCTTCATTGCTTTTATCGCTTCCTCAACTTCCTTCTCAGTTATCTTCTCTGCCGGTCCTAAAACTGGGTTACTCTCTATGTTGCCATCCCATTCATTCTCTGTATTCAACAGCATTTCCATATATCTTTTCCATCTTCCTTTATTTCCATCTGGGTCGACAACGATTTGTCCCACTTCATCCTTCAAGCAACTCACCCCCATCACATCACACCTCTCTTTCGCCATCTGCTTTGCAATCCTGAATACTGCTTTCTGACCCTCTTCCGAATCCAAGCGTTCTCCGAACATTTTCCTACATGCCTCCTGCGCCTTTGCTACCTCTTTCTTTGCAGCCTTCCTGGCTGCCTTATAACTTTCATGCTCTGCTGTTTCTGCTCCCGTACCCTTTGCCTTCTGCCACTCCTTGAACTTCTTCCTCTTCTCGTCAATCCTCTTTCCAACTTCATCATCCCACTTCCAAATGTGCCCTTGGTCCAAACAATCGGCCCTCCAACATGGCCGTCTCATTACTTCCGGCTGTTTCAAAAGAGAGGCTTCATCGGCTCTCCAGATTGTATTTTTCACTCCGTGGGCAGCTGCGACCGGGCATAAATTTGACGAACTGACTTGTTGCAAAGGTGGCATCCTTTGACGGTGCCACGTTGAAAGTCACCGGGGATGGGGGGTTCGGGTCCGGGTTCAGGCTGAAGGCTAGCCCAATAGGAGTGGTCGGCGTTTGCCCAATGATTATGGTTCAAAAATATCGTAAACGTATCGATTGCATACGTTTGATTTGACAATAATTGATTGTCCTTTCTACAGGGGAAGAAGAGGTGAACAATCCAACCCATCCCGACTTTGTCCCGTCACCGTTTCTGCAGCCAGCTGACACAAGTGGACGTGCCGACCAATCTGCCGAGAAGATGCAACGCTGCGGGGGAGCATCCAGGCGGTCAAGTGCTTGTGGTGAGTGTTCTTTGTCACAATTTTAAGGAATGCAGACACGGCACTATGGCTCAGATTAGGCAGTGGCTCAGATTAGCTACAATAATTATGGTAAATTAAAGTGACCTGAAAAAATAACTCTTAGATGCCATTTCCTGGCACTTCGAGGCACACTCTGCAATACAATATTATTATTGGGTTTGTTGGCATGTAGGTATATTAATAGTGCTTTGAATGTCACGAAACAAATGTCAGTGATTGTGACCTTGGCAATGTGGGTGTCGGTGGATTATAGTCAGATTATAATATTGCTTGGGTTTCAGGCCAATACGCAGCTACGTTGTCCCGAGGGCCGAACGGCCGAGGTCAATATTCCGCCCTCGGGACAGCATAACGCGCATTGGCCAAAAACTCGAACAATATTTCCATTCTTATTATGATGGATGAAGGCAATGGTAATGGCTCCAATAATCGCAGACAAGCCTAAACTGCGCCACTCCCTTGTGGGAGTAGGCCTACATGACATGTATATGTGGTCGTGCACAGGCCACGCCCACGCGTGGCCAATATTTAGGGTGAATGTTGTTCGTATGGCGGCCATAGGCCATATTTTAAAACTTCGTTGCACCCACCCCCACCTTGTGTAAACCGACATCCCCAATAATTTCATTAAGTGCACCCATTTGGACCACATTAGGAGGGTTGTCAAGTTGTCGCGGTGTGCGGGGGTTTACGACAATGCGATTAATGTCTGCCGGTGTCAGGGTCCAAACGCGTTTTCTTGAATTCTTAAAATCACACATCACTCTGCCAATAATGGACATAGAGGGTCGTGTGAGGTGTCAAAATGATCAGAGTACTTCCATACAATATGGAAGCTGCAACCCAGCTGTCGGTGACATCTGCGGTTACCTCTGGGTCAAGAAATCTGTAAAAATGGTGAAATGTATATTTTGTCTTACATTTTGATACATCATAAATTGTCTTCATAACACAGAGAATAACGAAGGTATTGGTTTAATGTGTACTCTAAAAGTTTCCCAGTACACTGTGCAAAATAATGATACCACACAAATATATCTGATATTAATATTTCTGAGTTTAATACCGCAAAACCGAAGTGTACCCCCTTATTTTCTTCATGGTATATGCAATATGCATACAACATAAGTTTGGATACAGTCGATGTGATATTGGCAATTACTTCAGGTATAACATCGAGATAAATATCATGATTTTCGCGACTGCATTGCACATTATCAAGACTAAAGAGACCTGAATTAAAGATGCCTTAGATTATTTTGGCCACCTGTGGAATAATACACACAAACACAAAAATACACCATAAATGTTTCATTTGGAGATACAAATGTGTTTCATAATACTAAATGTTTGTCCAACAAAATCAGAATTCACTTGAATGTCCATCATATTTTCTATTCAGTTGAATGCCCATCATGTTCATGATTTAACTGAGATGTCGAGCAAAATAAAAGTTCACTTGAATGTCCATCTTGGTAACTATCCATTTTAATGTCTATCATGTTCACAATTCACTTAAATGTCCACCATACGGTAATTACAATGCATCTGAAAGTCCATCGGTTAGTCGAATCATCTGCTTCTGAATCAGATGTCTCATCACCAGCCAGAGAGTTTGCCGGCTTTGTGCATCTTGGTCCGCATTTACATGCACCAATGCATGGAGACGGACATGCTTTTACACGAGCATCTTGACGATGCACAACTTCTCTGGCATCCACAGCTTATTAACTCGCGGCAGGCATCTGGTACAGGTACGAGGCTCATTAGCTTTGGTACTAACTTCGCGCCATCGATGTGCTATCCACATTCCTCTGGTGGAGGAAGGTCAGGATATGCCTGTCCTGCATGTGTCCAGATCAGGGCTCGATAGGTAGCTCGCATGATGTCAAATGTCAGGGCATCTTTTGTTGGCGGTCGGTAGTCATTTTCTGAATGTTGCCAAATGATATTTCAGGATAAATGATGCAACATTCCCTGAAATATTGTTGTCGTCCTTGTCTTCCTTTCAGGTTGGGCAAGAACAGTGCTGTGGTGAAGTAGCTTGAATGGAGGCCTGATCTCGATTACCTTCGGGGTGATTGATTCGTTTTGGCAGTGCCAGGACCGGTGATGTCCTGGCACCACCTTGCCTGGTGTTCATGCTCATCCACCGATGGAAATGGAAAAATGAAATCCACCTCATTCAGCGGTTTTATACATCATGAATACGTCGAACGTCGATGTTATGATTGTTGCTTGACGTGTGATTCTTGAACAGCGGTTGTTCAAAACATTTTCGTCTTCAAGAAGAATCGAGGAAAAAAGGCATTAACCGAACTGTTACCTTTTCGCTCCGTTACCTTCAAAGTTATAAATGCTTGGGCAATGGGCATTCCGCCCGCCCGCCCGTGTCCATTTTTCTTGTGCTCCCCCCATAGTGTTCCGTCTTCCCCAATATGGTCGCTCCATTGACGAAGGGTCATTTGTTACAGCCTTGTGAAATAGTTTTAAAGCTGCAGTCATTGCAAACAAAATAATTGTACCTTTAACATTTCCCAATGAGAGAGAGCAAAGATTATTCATGAAAAAAGAAATCATTTGTGCAGAGAATGATCAGTTTTTGTTTTTACTCGTATAATAACGTTCTCAGTGACGCAATGAATGTGACATGTGACATGTGACATGGATATGGATATCACCCCAGGTATTTTCTATATGTGGTGTTTGCATTTTGTGAAGAGCTTTACATGAATGAACGAATGAATGATCGAATGATCAATAAATTAGAATTTATTCGAGAATGCCTCCACATATAAAATGGCAAAAGGAAAAGTAGTGTTTCAGGTTATTGGATGAATGTGCAATTGAACGTGAAATAAATCAAAAAATGTAAAAATACTTTTGAGTTTTTTTTAAATTTAATGTTGTACTCAAAAGTGTGGATATATTGGCGAAGGAAGGGTGCTTGATTTATTTATATATACTAGCGTCCAGCGTGCGTGACTCGGCGCGCCCCGCGCGCTTCACCGCACGTCGTATCGGAGGGGTCGGCATCTTTGACCATTTCGGGGTGCTTTGGGTCTTCGGGATGTTTTGGGCCTTCGGGGTCTTTTGGGGTATTGGTGGCCTGAAGGGTCTTGGCGGAATTAACGCAATTAAGAGGGTTAATGTAGAGTGTGGTCATTTTATTTGAAGAAGAAGAAGAAGAAGACTTTTTTTTGTTTGTTTTGTTTTTTTATATACAGAATCGAGGCTCGTGAAAGAGCTAACATTTATCAAACAAAGTATATAAAAAGGGGACCGGTACACAAGATGGGGAGAGAAGGGGAGGAAGCACACAAACACAACATTTGAGAGCAGGGACATCGGGAGATGTGTGGGAGGGAGAGGGCTTGGGGGGAGGCAGGATCGGTATAAAATGCAAGGACACCAAGGACTTTCAGCAAAGAAGTTGGTATTTCAAAAAAGTGGATTTGGGGTGAAATTAGCGGGGGTAGAAAAGATCAAGGTTTTGGATTGGGGAAGATAAGAGATGGTGGCGAACAGCTGTTTTAAAGACCTGGAGGGAGGAGTGCGATTGAAGAGAGTGAGGGAGTTTGTTCCAGAGGCGGGACAAAAGAAGAATGAAGGAGTGAAGGTGAGCGGAGAGTCTTGATTTTGGCAGTTTAACCACAAGAGGGTTGCAGGCAGATCTTGTGCGACCTGTAGGAATATTTGGGGGACAGAGCACAGACAGGGCTGGGGGGTGAGGGGGCGGGCTACGCCGGAGATGAGTCGGTAGAAGACGGAAAGACCACCAACCTGCCTGCGGTGAGTAAGTGAAAGGCCCTCGGAGATGGCGTCATCGCGGGAGATTCCAATGATTCTGAACGCTTTGGTTTCAACAGCGTGAAGATGAGCTAGGTGTGAGGCAGGAGCACCGGCCCAGAGGGGAGAGCAATACTCCATTGAGCTGCGGACGAAAGCCTCGTATGTGGCGAGGAGCTCAGGTGTGCCAAGGAAGGACTTCGCACGACGGAGGATGCCCAGTCGGCGACTGGCTTTGGAGGCCGGCTTGGAAATGTGCTTTTTTTCCAGGAAAGATCATGGCACATAGTGAGACCCAACCCAAAAGCTTGAGTGACAGAACTTCTTGGAGAGGAATATTCAGAAAGTGGATGGGAGGGTTGTCCAGTCGGTCTTTTCGGAGAGACATCGTAAGAGTGTGAGATTTGTTTCGGATTGAAAGACACGTTCCACTTGTTTGCCCAGTCTGTGATTTTGTCCAGGTCTGCAGAGAGCGAGGAGGCTGCAGACTGCCGATCTGAGGGATGAGCAATGGAGCGGCACAACAGAGTGCAGTCGTCAGCAAAGAGTCAGAGAGATCATTGATGAAGACCAGAAAAAGCACAGGGCCCAGAACACTGCTTTGGGGAACTCCAGCCTGAACAGGAAGAGGAGGTGAGAGAAAGCCATTCAGGGCCACACGCTCACTACGACTAGAGAGGAAGTCCATGCGCCAGCCATGCGCGGATATTTCTATGGATACCAAAGGAGGAGAGTTTGGTGAGTGGAGCGGCGTGCCAGACCGTATCGAAGGCACGTCGTATGTCGAGGGAGACGCCTCTGATTTCCCGTTTGGCATTGAGGACCCCTCCCTCCCTCCATCCATTGTTGAGACAGCAGAAGCAGCATGTCCAGAGTGGAGTGACCTGGTCTGGAAGCAAATTGATGACCAGAGATCAAGCCATTGGAGAAGAGGAAACATTTCATATCCGAAGCAATGATGCATTCCAGGACTTTGCTGATAATAATTGGGAGAAGGCTGATTGGTCTGTAGTCGCTAGGATCTGTTTTTGTGCAAAGCGGTGATGTTGGCTGATTTCCAAGCAGATGGCAGTTGACCTTGAGCAAAAGAGAGGGTGAAGAGAACAGAGAGAGGGAGTGAAGGAGCGGAAGAACAGCATTTTCGGACCCGTGGGCTGATGCCGTCAGGTCCAGTTGCAGAATCGGAGTCGAGGGTTGACAGAAACTTTTCCACCTCGTCGGGCGGAAAGGACACGGAGCACCTGGGTACGACTGGGTACAGAGAGGGATGGGTGTGGCGCACAAGATTTAGAGGCAAACACAGAGTTGAGGCATTCAGCTTTTTCACGTGCGGAGGCAGCCGTGTAGCCGTTTGAGCTGAGGGGGGGGGGGATGGAGGGGGAACAAACACCAGAAACAGATTTGACCAGACGCCACCAGGATTCGGAAGAGGGAGACAGACAAGACAGTTCGGTATTGAGAACGGAGAGATATTGTTTCCTGGCTCTCCTGAGGGTGGACACACACTTGTTTCGGGCTTTGTGAAAGGAAATGACATTTCCTTCCGTTGGATTTGCTTTCCAGGAGACGAAGGCAAGTTGTTTCTGGGCAACAGCCTCACCGCAACATTCCGTGCTGCACCATGGACGGGAGGAAGCGTACGACAACTGAAGACGACATGGCATAAATCTGTGCATGAGAGAGAGAGAGAGAGAGAGAGCAATTTACTTTGGAAGAATTCCCAGGATGATGTCAGTTGCTGTCAGAGGTGGTAGAGATGGGAGACCAGTCCAGATGATTGATGGCTGCTTGAAGACCGTGCCAGTTGGCCTGAGTGAAATGCCAGACTCGTCGACGCTGAGCAGAGCTCCCTGAGAATGGTCAGAGAGATGTCCACTTTAACAAGCACATGATCAGAAGAGCCGATTGGAGCAGAAGAAGAGCAGCAGACATTTTCAGGTAAGTTAGTCATAACCAAGTCCAGAAGAGAAGATGCTCCGTTGACTGAGATCCGGGTGGGGAAATTGACAGATTGTGTCAGTCCCAGTGAGTCGCAGAAGTCCTTTGCTGAGGAGCCATGGCTGGTGAGAGAGGTACCCACACCCAGCCAACTGGCATGGTGACAATTTAAATCACCACATATGAGGAAGAGAGACTTGGGATGAGTGCATAGAAGTGGGTCCATATTATCAGACAGCGACATGTAGATGGAGTCATCACCGTTTGGTGGACGGTACAACACACATATGAACAAGAGGTGGGAGCGAAGGGGAAGCCGTAGCCACAGGTATTCCAGGGGGTGAGGTGGAGAGAGTGCAGTGCAGTGCATTGCAGTGCAGGGCGACTGAGGAAGAGAGTTTTTGATAAAGACAGCAACCCCGCCTCCAGGACGAGGCTCAGGTCTATCATACCGGAGGAGGGAGTAACCTGGGAGAGATACCAAGGAATCAGAGACATCATGAAGGAGGAAAGTTTCTGTTAAGCAGATCACGTCTGCTTTGTCAGAAGCAACCTGTATGGAGAGATCGGTCAAGTTTGAACGAAGGCCCCAGATGTTTGAGGTCCATACCGTTCGTTAATGAAGAGGAAGGGGGACCATCGGATACAGAACAGGGGGGACGAGGGGTCGGGTAAGATGTGCAAGAGGTAGGGAGAGCCGTTGAAGGTGTGTCAGAGATTTCAGAATAGCTTGGAGAAAGGGAAGGATGGGGCGGACAGTCTAACTCTAACGACTGACTCTTTCTAGTGGTGGACTCGTGCACTTTGACATCGACGGTGACGAGAGCTACCTGTAGGTCCCGTGATGACATTCTGGGGTGCTCGGAAGCTTATTTCAGCATCTTGCGGTCTGCTCTCGGGCTGAACTTGCCGGGGCGGCATGGCCCGAACAAGTTGGCAGTTGTTTGGAATCTTCTCCACCTGTAGATGATCTTCCGGACAGTCGAATGATTCGTTTCAAATTGTTTGGAGATCTTTTTAAATCCCTTCCCAGACTCGTAGGCATCTATAACCTTCTTTCTGAAGGCCGCAGACAGCTCTTTTGATCTTGGCATGGTGACGCCGCACACTTCAACAACAAAGAGCAAACCAAACGAAATGTCAGATTTAAATAAGACAGGTTCCTCCAAGATCCTCTCCAACGATGTTCTAATCATTTGCACCTCAGCTGGTGCACCTGATTCTAATTTTAGGTATTTGAAGTAGTAATAAATGTAGGGGTGTACTTACTTTTTCCACATGCGAAATTTGCATTTATGTTTATTTAAAATATACAATGGACTACAAAATGTAAATATTTCATGATATTTGTTTTATTATATCATCTTTAAATATCAATATTGTTGAAATGAAGATCAAATAGCTGTATCTAAACTCTCTGGTCACGCACAGTCAGTCATGGCTGTTGTCTACCGCCCTCCCAAACCACACCCATCATTCCTGTCTGACTTCTCCTACTTTCTGACCCAGCTATGTTCCCTCTCCCCCTCAATCGTCGTCGTCCTTGGTGATTTCAATATCCACATGGACTCCACTGACTTCACTGATTTACTCACCTGCTTTAACCTCACTCAACATGTCAACTTTCCTACCCATAACCGTGGTCACATTTCGGACCTTGTCTGCTCTACTGGATTGATTTTGCACCATCTCTCTGGCTCCGACCTCACCCTCTCTGACCACTTAGCCATCACTATGACCGTCAACGTTCCCACCCCAGCACCAAGGCATTATCGCACGATCAACTTCCGTAAGCTAAACGCTCTTTCACCTACCTCATTGTCATCCACCCTCTCTGAAAAAATGTCCACTTCTCCCTTCGTTGACCTCCACACCCCTTCTGACCTCACTGACTACTACAACCGCACTCTCTCCTGCCTTGACCAACTTGCGCCTATAAAAACCAAAACCGTTTATTTCACCCATTCTGTTCCCTGGTTTACCCCTGAACTCCGCTTGATGAAAACTCGTGCTCACCAACTTGAAAGACTCAGCAATAAAACAGGTCTCACAGTTCACTCCCAAGCCTACAAGGACCACCTACAACACTATAAAGATGCCCTCTCCCGCGCCCGCTCCGCCTACTACTCTCAACTTATCCACTCTGGCTCCGGAAAGCCAAAAGCACTCTTCTCTACAATAAATAAACTCCTCAGCCCCCTGAACACCGCCACCCAGTCATTCACAGTAGACAACTGCATCTCCTTCCTTTCATTCTTCCAACGCAAAATTGAAAACATCTACAACAGCTTGACCACCGCCGCACCTGCCCCCCCTTATCCTGCCATCCCCTGTCTCAATTCTCCCCAGTCTCCCCTACTGACCTCTCTGAACTCCTCATAGGAATGAAAACTGCCACCTGCACTCTTGACCCCATCCCCTCCAGCTTTGTCAAGGCCTCCCTTTGTGCTCTCTCTCTCTCCACTTATCATTGCAACAATAAACTCCTCCCTGTCTACAGGCATCGTCCCACCATCCCTCAAAATTGCTGCTGTTACCCCCATTCTGAAAAAACCTGGACTAAACCCTGACACCCTAAACAACTTCAGACCCATCTCCAACCTACCCTTTGTGTCGAAAGTTTTGGAACACGCTGTAGCCACTCAACTCAAACATCACCTCTCTGCCAATGACCTGTATGAAACATTCCAATCCGGATTCCGCTCCAACCACAGTACTGGAAACTGCTCTCCTCAAAATCACCAACGACCTTCTCCTCTCCTCTGACGCTGGCAACCTCAACATTCTCATCCTCCTCGACCTGAGCGCCGCGCCGCCTTTGACACTATCGATCACACCATCCTCCTCACCCGACTTGAAACCACCTTTAACGTTACCGGCACTGCCCTCTCTTGGATTAAATCATACCTCTCTGACAGACGCCAGTTCATCTCCATCAATAACTGCAAATCCCCCACTGCTCCCCTCCCCCAAGGTGTCCCCCAAGGTTCAGTCCTTGGCCCCCTCCTCTTCATCCTTTACCTGTCCCCCCTCGGTCACTTAATCCGCCGTCATGGTCTCCAATTCCACTGCTACGCCGATGACATCCAGCTTTTCATCTCCACCAAGTCCATCTGCACCGCCACCCACTCTATCCTGACAAATTGCATCACTGAAATAAAATCCTGGCTTCAAATCAACTTCCTCAAACTTAACTATGATAAATCTGAAATAATCATCATTGGCCCAAAAACGCTCATAAAATCCACCCATAACTTTGCCCTCAACATCGACGGTATCCCAGTATCCACGTCCCCTCACATCCGGAATCTTGGCATAATCTTTGACCAATCCCTCTCCT
This sequence comes from Myxine glutinosa, assembly GCF_964187855.1. Taxonomy (NCBI): domain Eukaryota; kingdom Metazoa; phylum Chordata; class Myxini; order Myxiniformes; family Myxinidae; genus Myxine; species Myxine glutinosa. The sequence goes on along the minus strand of NC_136261.1, from coordinate 110,974,161 downwards.
TCGACAAATACACTAAACAGATCACAAAGACAGCCTTCTTTCACCTGAAAAACATCGCCCGTCTCCGTCCATCCCTCTCCTCCACGGCTGCAGAAACCCTCATCCACGCCTTCATCACCTCCCGTCTGGACTACTGCAATAGCCTCCTCTATGGTTCACCCTCAACAATCACCAATAAACTCCAATACATTCAGAACTCCGCTGCCCGTCTACTCACCCATTCCCGGACCCGTGACCACATCACCCCCCCCCCCGATGGCTCCCCATCTCCCAGAGAATCCAGTACAAAATCCTCCTCTTGACCTACAAAGCCCTCCATGACCTGGCCCCATCCCCATCCTACCTGGCTGACCTCCTCTCCAGACACACTCCCACCCCCATCCGGACCAAATTCAGATCCTGGGGGGACAGGGCCTTCTCCATCGCTGCTCCCACCCTCTGGAACTCACTACCTCACACCATCAGAGACTCGTCCTCCTCCTCCTCACTCACCACATTCAAAACATCACTCAAGACCCACCTGTTCAACACTGCATTCAACATTTAACCCACAGCATTTAACCCCTGACTATCTGTTGTCCTTCTCCCTCCTTTTTGCTTTGAATATTTCCCTGTTGATTCTTGTCTTTTTTGCAATTGTTTTTATGTTTTACACTCTGTCAAAGCGTCTTTGGGCTTCCTGAAAAGCGCTATATAAAATAAATGCATTATTATTATTATTATTATTATTATTATTATTATCTATATAATAATACCGTAAGGACTCGACTTTGTTATCCCTTTTACGCCGCACCCAGTGACCCAATGCCCCGGCACTAATGGATTTACGATCTACGAACCGCGCTCTTTGTTTATCACCTACAGCCATACTCGAAAAATCTGAATTAGCCGACGTTGGGGCCCAAAAGCATCCGATTAACGGCCGATACGACGCCATCTTACGACTCCATCGTATTGGCGTCTGCTGGGTGAAGGCGCAACAAGCCGTCCGCTGATTGGACAATCCTGATCATGCATTCCGCCATTTGTGCCGGTGTCGTCGATCGCGCTGTACGCTAACCTCATCAGGTGGGTTTACCATAATGTCTTCCATATACTGTGATTACAACGAAGTGAAACTGATCAGCAGCCCATCAGTATCATATAAAGCAATAAATACCAAGGCTTCAGCTTCTGAAAGCTTAAAACAAAGTGTACTTCGCCGAGTGACGAAACGTAGGCGTAGGCCTCGGCCCTACCTATCCAGTTGTTGTTTCCGTTGTGTAAGGGGGGGAAAAAACAAACATTTTGGCCTCAGACCTTTGAGAGTACGTCGTTCCGTGAACTTTTTGAACGGGCCTCGTATGCCATGCTTCGTCAACGTTGGGTTGTTTTTAAATGATTTGAAGGATTAACTTAAGCACCTTGAATAGAGCAGTTTATTGTTCCTCAAAGACCAGTGTGTAAGTTGACTCAATATGATGGTAACTTTGCAATTCCTGCGTTGTCTCTGAATCAGCTGGCTGAGTCATATTGGCGTAGGGTCGGTCATGATCAGCCCCCCCCCCTCCCCCTCCCTTTCGTTTCACCAACTCCTGCATCTGCCACCGTTCATGATTATCAAAGTAGGCTTTACCCTGTTCACGATAAGGTAGAAATCAGAGTTGTATACGAAGAGATAAAAGGATGCCATTGACTTCGAGACGGTACGTGATATTTTCAAAAGTATATCGTAGCGTTGTCATTTAATTAGCTTGCAATAAATACGTTGTTCATATACGCACTCTTCATTCTCATCTTTCTTCCTAACTCTTACTCGGACAAGCAAATCCCCTATGCCATCCATAATGGTACACTCTATCCATACACCACATCCTCCCTTCCGTGGATGTTCCACGGGTTTCGGCTAGTTATTATTATTATTATTATTATTACGTTGAAATACGTTGAAAAAGTCAAAACTTCACATGGGGTGTAGGGGAAGGCGGGGCAAGTTGAGCCAGTTTTTGTTCTTGGAATGTTAGGACTGAACTTACTGATGATCTTGCACAAATGAGTATCTTGCCTTCTAATTTAATCCTTGGGAAACATTTTGTAGCTGGTTCTTACTTTCTATCCCCACACTGAAAGTCACTGTGACATTTTGAAAAAACGGAGGCAAAATGGCTCAACTTGCCCGCCTGAGGGGTAAGTTGATCCAACCTCTGGGGTAAGTTGTACCACATAGGGGTAAGTTGATCATTGCCCCAAATAAAGATAACTAAAGTAGAAAAGCATTGTTTTGCCAGAAAAAAATATTTAATGTTGTAAAATTCTACAACACTGAACGAAATGATTACCTTGTGTTCATGGTTATAGTAATCAGTTACGAACAAATTGAGTCACTCTCATAGAAAAACAAGATTGTCAACTGTGGTAAGAAAAGTCAACTCGATCCACCTGTCACAGTTTCAAGTCACAATAAAAGAAAAGTGTCCCAAATACACCCAGAAAGGCCAACAGTCAGACTGTGGCAATTAAGGCACAATATCTTGCTCATCAATGCCAGCTTCATCATTTGGATCTGCAACTAAAAGTAAAACATGTCAGAAATCAAGTCAATTAAGCTGCCAAACTGACAAGTCACAATAATTGAACACAAGCTGTCCAGAACAACGGGCAGAACTGCCAACGCACTTAGGCTGTGGCAGCTTACGCACGATGTCTTGCAGTTCAAATCCTGCTTCATCCTTTGGGTTTGGAACAAACACTGGGTTGTCAGATCCAACTTTTCCAGCAACTTTCTGCAGGAAGACACCTTCAAACTGAAATTCCTCTCCATTCAGTACATCAACCCGAGCAATGTAATGCACAAATCTTGATTTGCCAGCACATTTGACAACTACAAAGTCACCTTCAATGATATCCTATTCACTGTCCACATCTGATTCGTCATCATACTCAACTTCTGAATCACCATCTGTCTCACTGGAACTAGGGGTGTTTGATCTTGGGGGACATGTCTTTTTCCCATTAGCTTTGAACAAGCATCTCTTTGATTTCTTGGCTGATGGCTTCCGTTTGCGATTTTCAGATAGGGCTGCAAGCTCCTGGCATACTGGGGTGTGGAGATGGTACACCCAGTGTGGTGCAGGCTCGCAATGTATCCAATGACCGGGGTACGGTAATAATATGGTATTCTGTAAGCGCTTTGAGCCTTTGGGGAAAAGCGCATTATAAATGCTAATTATTATTATCTCCACCAACATGAGTTGGCAAGTTGAGCCATGGCTCGATTTGCCCCGTAGGGTCTGGCTCAACTTACCCCAGTCTGAACTTTCTGAGATGTCTCCACATACACACATCTTCTATGCATCCATCGTATTAAAGTCTACGACAAGAATGGAGACACATACCTGGACTAACAATAATTGTCATCTGATATCCATATTATCTCCATGCTGCATATGGAAGAAACGTGAACTTACCTGTTTTACACCTTTTTACTTTTATGGCTGAAAATTGGATTTTTCCCTCTGCAACACTGGTTTCCGTTTCAATTTCAATTTAGAAAACAATATGGCACAACGTGGACTTATGCAATGGGGCATCTATACTATAGATGGCGCCACCACAAAGTCTGACTCATTCATAAATGGCTGGGAGGTGGTGCCTCACTTCAACTTACCCCGATGCTCAACTTGCCCCGCCTTCCCCTACTTACTCTTTCACGTGACTGTACAATGCATTTAGGATCGGAGGCAAGAAATAAATATACCGTACAGTGTTTTTCACCTTTTTATTGGACAAAAACCAATTATGTATATATTTCAACAAGGAGGCTCACTTTCATTTCATCACATGCAGTGTTATTTGTAAAAGTTTATGCATGCCTGCCTGCATAATAAATCTTACGCTTCCATGTAATAAGAATAATAATAATTAGTAATATAATACCGAGTGTTTAGACAATACTCAATAGTCAATACAAATGTGTTCTACTTGTGACTCGGCGCACCTCTCATATATCTAACAGTAACATGTACGCAACTACAAGGATGTAATATTGTAATGACAATATACCATCAGAACAGACAACATGTTGTTGTTGTTCAAGGAATATTATTAATATTATTGTCCAGCAATTTATGTATTTACGATTTTAGTCCAACTCCAATAGCTGATGATTTATTGGCATAAATGTGTTGCTCGATATTAATATTAATATTGTAGCGACCCATTGGTCCCCCAAGCGAGACCAGCAGCAGAATCGCCTTGCTCCAGCCGGTGACGTAACCTTGCTCCAGCCGGTGACGTAACTAGATCAATCACATGGGGGTTAAATGCATGTTCCAAGTGAGCTCCAATCGGTGGAGGCGTCGTGGTGCACCGGGCTAAGGCGGGCCACGATGACGTATCAACGATGAGATCGAGAGCTGCAAGCAAACTGCTAAAGGTTCGAACCCTCGATCCTGGGCCCCCGCAGGTGTTGCGCCGCGGAAAATGAGCCTTCAAGCCAAAGACGTCCGGACGGACGCCCCGGGCACCCGGGCCTCCACCCTCCTGAATCTAAACCAATTAATCAATAATTAATCACTGAAAAGCTAATTAATGCATTTGAAATCGTCCACCGTTCCTTGTCGTGACGTCACATTCAACCGACCGTAAAATGAAATGTTGTTGTTTTTTTGAAATATATTTAAATAATCTCGTTGACCCTTAAGGACTTATATATATATATATAAAACCCTTCGGTTTATAATTATATATAAAATCGATGGACCATCCACAGGGTAAAGGAAAGAATAAAAGAAAAAAATATCACTTCCCGTTCCAGATCCAGGAAGTTGACCCCCAGAGGAAGAAGAAGAAGAACAACCACCCTCCGGCTCGTCACTCGTCACTCGTCACTCGTCACTCGTCGTCCTCGGGCACACTGCAACTGTAAGTTGTAGGTGCAGGTAGTTGCACAGTCTCTGTGGTACGCTGCTTGTAGGTGCAGGTAGTTGGACAGTCTCTGTGGTACGCTGCTTGTTGGTTTCGGCAGTTGCACAGTCGCTGTGGTACGCTGCTTGTTGGTGTAGGTAGTTGCACAGTCTCTGTGGTGCGCTGCTTGTTGGTTTCGGCAGTTGCACAGTCTCTGTGGTACGCTGCTTGTAGGTGTAGGTAGTTGCACAGTCTCTGTGGTATGCTGCTTGTATGTGTAGGTAGTTGCACAGTCTCTGTGGTATGCTGCTTGTTGGTGTAGGTAGTTGGACATTCTTTGTGGTATGCTGCTTGTATGTGTAGGTAGTTGCACAGTCTCTGTGGTATGCTGCTTGTAGGTGTAGGTAGTTGCACAGTCGCTGTGTTATGCTGCTTGTAGGTGTAGGTCGTTGCACAGTCTCTGTGGTATTCTGCTTGTAGGTGTAGGTAGTTGCACAGTCGCTGTGGTATGCTGTTTGTTGGTTTCGGTAGTTGCACAGTCTCTGTGGGATGCTGCTTGTCGGTGTTGGTCGTTGCACAGTCTCTGCGTTATGCTGCTTGTAGGTGGAGGTAGTGGGACAGTCTTTGTCGTATGCTGCTTGTAGGTGTAGGTAGTTGCACAGTCTCTGTGGTATGCTGCTTGTAGGTGTAGGTAGTTGCACAGTCTCTGTGGTATGCTGCTTGAAGGTGTAGGTAGTTGCACAGTCTCTGTTGGATGCTGCTTGTCGGTGAACATAGTTGCACAGTCGCTGTGGTGTGCTGCTTGTAGGTGGAGGTAGTGGGACAGTCTTTGTCGTATGCTGCTTGTAGGTGTACATAGTTGCACAGTCGCTGTGGTATACTGCTTGTAGGTGTAGGTAGTTGCACAGTCTCTGTGGTATGCTGCTTGTAGGTGTAGGTAGTTGCACAGTCTCTGTTGGATGCTGCTTGTCGGTGAACATAGTTGCACAGTCGCTGTGGTGTGCTGCTTGTAGGTGTAGGTCGTTGCACAGTCTCTGTGGTATGCTGCTTGTAGGTGAAGGTAGTTGCACAGTCCTGTGGTATGCTGCTTGTAGGTGTACATAGTTGCACAGTCGCTGTGGTATGCTGCTTGTAGGTGTAGGTAGTTGCACAGTCTGTGTGGTATGCTGCTTGTAGGTGGAGGTAGTTGCACAGTCTCTGTGGTATACTGCTTGTAGGTGTAGGTAGTTGCATAGTCTCTGTGGGATGCTGCTTGTAGGTGCAGGTAGTTGCACAGTCTCTGTGGTACGCTGCTTGTAGGTGTAGGTAGTTGCACAGTCTCTGTGGTGCGCTGCTTGTTGGTTTCGGCAGTTGCACAGTCTCTGTGGTATGCTGCTTGTAGGTGAAGGTAGTTGCACAGTCTCTGTGGTACGCTGCTTGTAGGTGCAGGTAGTTGGACAGTCTCTGTGGTGCGCTGCTTGTAGGTGCAGGTAGTTGCACAGTCTCTGTGGTACGCTGCTTGTAGGTGCAGGTAGTTGCACAGTCTCTGTGGTGCGCTGCTTGTTGGTTTCGGCAGTTGCACAGTCTCTGTGGTACGCTGCTTGTAGGTGCAGGTAGTTGAACAGTCTCTGTGGTACGCTGCTTGTTGGTTTCGGCAGTTGCACAGTCTCTGTGGTACGTTGCTTGTTGGTGTAGGTAGTTGCACAGTCTCTGTGGTGCGCTGCTTGTTGGTTTCGGCAGTTGCACAGTCTCTGTCGTACGCTGCTTGTTGTTGTATCTAGTTGGACAGTCTCTGTGGTATGCTGCTTGAAGGTGGAGGTAGTTGGACAGTGTCTGTGGTATGCTGCTTGTCGGTGTACATAGCTGCACAGTCGCTGTGGTATGCTGGTTGTAGGTGTAGGTAGTTGCACAGTCGCTGTGGTATGCTGCTTGTAGGTGCAGGTAGTTGCACAGTCTCTGTGGTGCGCTGCTTGTAGGTGCAGGTAGTTGCACAGTCTCTGTGGTACGCTGCTTGTAGGTGCAGGTAGTTGCACAGTCTCTGTGGTGCGCTGCTTGTTGGTTTCGGCAGTTGCACAGTCTCTGTGGTACGCTGCTTGTAGGTGCAGGTAGTTGGACAGTCTCTGTGGTACGCTGCTTGTTGGTGTCGGCAGTTGCACAGTCTCTGTGGTACGTTGCTTGTTGGTGTAGGTAGTTGCACAGTCTCTGTGGTGCGCTGCTTGTTGGTTTCGGCAGTTGCACAGTCTCTGTCGTACGCTGCTTGTTGTTGTATCTAGTTGGACAGTCTCTGTGGTATGCTGCTTGGAGGTGGAGGTAGTTGGACAGTCTCTGTGGTATGCTGCTTGTCGGTGTACATAGTTGCACAGTCGCTGTGGTATGCTGCTTGTAGGTGTAGGTAGTTGCACAGTCGCTGTGGTATGCTGCTTGTAGGTGCAGGTAGTTGCACAGTCTCTGTGGTGCGCTGCTTGTTGGTTTCGGCAGTTGCACAGTCTCTGTGGTACACTGCTTGTAGGTGCAGGTAGTTGCACAGTCTCTGTGGTACGCTGCTTGTAGGTGCAGGTAGTTGCACAGTCTCTGTGGTGCGCTGCTTGTTGGTTTCGGCAGTTGCACAGTCTCTGTGGTACGCTGCTTGTAGGTGCAGGTAGTTGGACAGTCTCTGTGGTACGCTGCTTGTTGTTGTATCTAGTTGGACAGTCTCTGTGGTATGCTGCTTGGAGGTGGAGGTAGTTGGACAGTCTCTGTGGTATGCTGCTTGTCGGTGTACATAGTTGCACAGTCGCTGTGGTATGCTGCTTGTAGGTGTAGGTAGTTGCACAGTCGCTGTGGTACACTGCTTGTAGGTGCAGGTAGTTGCACAGTCTCTGTGGTGCGCTGCTTGTTGGTTTCGGCAGTTGCACAGTCTCTGTGGTACGCTGCTTGTTGTTGTATCTAGTTGGACAGTCTCTGTGGTATGCTGCTTGGAGGTGGAGGTAGTTGGACAGTCTCTGTGGTATGCTGCTTGTCAGTGTACATAGTTGCACAGTCGCTGTGGTATGCTGCTTGTAGGTGTAGGTAGTTGCACAGTCGCTGTGGTATGCTGCTTGTAGGTGTAGGTAGTTGCACAGTCTCTGTGGTATGCTGCTTGTAGGTGTAGGTAGTTGCACAGTCTGTGGGATGCTGCTTGTAGGTGTAGGTAGTTGCACAGTCGCTGTGGTATGCTGCTTGTTGGTGTACGTAGTTGCACAGTCGCTGTGGTATGCTGCTTGTATGTGTATGTAGTTGGACAGTCGCTGTGGCATGCTGCTTGTTGGTGTAGGTAGTTGCACATTCGCTGTGGTATTCTGCTTGTATGTGTAGGTAGTTGCACAGTCGCTGTGGTATGCTGCTTGTATGTGTAGGTAGTTGCACATTCGCTGTGGTATGCTGCTTGTATGTGTAGGTAGTTGTAGTGTCGCTGTGGTATGCTGCTTGTTGGTGTAGGTAGTTGCACAGTCGCTGTGGTATGCTCCTTGTATGTGTAGGTTGTTGCACAGTCGCTGTGGTATGCTGCTTGTCGGTGTACGTAGTTGCACAGTCTCTGTGGGATGCTGCTTGTAGGTGTAGGTAGTTGCACAGTCTCTGTGGTATGCTGCTGGAAGGTGTAGGTAGTTGCACACTGCACAGTCTGTGGTATGCTGCTTGTAGGTGTACATAGTTGCACAGTCGCTGTGGTATACTGCTTGTAGGTGTAGGTAGTTGCACAGTCTCTGTGGTACGCTGCTTGTTGGTGAACATAGTTGCACAGTCGCAGTGGTGTGCTGCTTGTAGGTGTAGGTCGTTGCACAGTCTCTGTGGTATGCTGCTTGTAGGTGAAGGTAGTTGCACAGTCCTGTGGTATGCTGCTTGTAGGTGTACATAGTTGCACAGTCGCTGTGGTATGCTGCTTGTAGGTGTAGGTAGTTGCACAGTCTCTGTGGTATACTGCTTGTAGGTGTAGGTAGTTGCATAGTCTCTGTGGGATGCTGCTTGTAGGTGCAGGTAGTTGCACAGTCTCTGTGGTACGCTGCTTGTAGGTGCAGGTAGTTGCACAGTCTCTGTGGTGCGCTGCTTGTTGGTTTCGGCAGTTGCACAGTCTCTGTGGTACGCTGCTTGTAGGTGCAGGTAGTTGGACAGTCTCTGTGGTGCGCTGCTTGTAGGTGCAGGTAGTTGCACAGTCTCTGTGGTACGCTGCTTGTAGGTGCAGGTAGTTGCACAGTCTCTGTGGTGCGCTGCTTGTTGGTTTCGGCAGTTGCACAGTCTCTGTGGTACGCTGCTTGTAGGTGCAGGTAGTTGGACAGTCTCTGTGGTACGCTGCTTGTTGGTTTCGGCAGTTGCACAGTCTCTGTGGTACGTTGCTTGTTGGTGTAGGTAGTTGCACAGTCTCTGTGGTGCGCTGCTTGTTGGTTTCGGCAGTTGCACAGTCTCTGTCGTACGCTGCTTGTTGTTGTATCTAGTTGGACAGTCTCTGTAGTATGCTGCTTGAAGGTGGAGGTAGTTGGACAGTGTCTGTGGTATGCTGCTTGTCGGTGTACATAGCTGCACAGTCGCTGTGGTATGCTGGTTGTAGGTGTAGGTAGTTGCACAGTCGCTGTGGTATTCTGCTTGTAGGTGCAGGTAGTTGCACAGTCTCTGTGGTGCGCTGCTCGTAGGTGCAGGTAGTTGCACAGTCTCTGTGGTACGCTGCTTGTAGGTGCATGTGGTTGCACAGTCTCTGTGGTGCGCTGCTTGTTGGTTTCGGCAGTTGCACATTCTCTGTGGTACGCTGCTTGTAGGTGCAGGTAGTTGGACAGTCTCTGTGGTACGCTGCTTGTTGGTTTCGGCAGTTGCACAGTCTCTGTGGTACGTTGCTTGTTGGTGTAGGTAGTTGCACAGTCTCTGTGGTGCGCTGCTTGTTGGTTTCGGCAGTTGCACAGTCTCTGTCGTACGCTGCTTGTTGTTGTATCGAGTTGGACAGTCTCTGTGGTATGCTGCTTGGAGGTGGAGGTAGTTGGACAGTCTCTGTGGTATGCTGCTTGTCGGTGTACATAGTTGCACAGTCGCTGTGGTATGCTGCTTGTAGGTGTAGGTAGTTGCACAGTCGCTGTGGTATGCTGCTTGTAGGTGCAGGTAGTTGCACAGTCTCTGTGGTGCGCTGCTTGTTGGTTTCGGCAGTTGCACAGTCTCTGTGGTACACTGCTTGTAGGTGCAGGTAGTTGCACAGTCTCTGTGGTACGCTGCTTGTAGGTGCAGGTAGTTGCACAGTCTCTGTGGTGCGCTGCTTGTTGGTTTCGGCAGTTGCACAGTCTCTGTGGTATGCTGCTTGTAGGTGCAGGTAGTTGGACAGTCTCTGTGGTACGCTGCTTGTTGGTTTCGGCAGTTGCACAGTCTCTGTCGTACGCTGCTTGTTGTTGTATCTAGTTGGACAGTCTCTGTGGTATGCTGCTTGGAGGTGGAGGTAGTTGGACAGTCTCTGTGGTATGCTGCTTGTCGGTGTACATAGTTGCACAGTCGCTGTGGTATGCTGCTTGTAGGTGTAGGTAGCTGCACAGTCGCTGTGGTATGCTGCTTGTAGGTGCAGGTAGTTGCACAGTCTCTGTGGTATGCTGCTTGTAGGTGCAGGTAGTTGCACAGTCTCTGTGGTGCGCTGCTTGTTGGTTTCGGCAGTTGCACAGTCTCTGTGGTACACTGCTTGTAGGTGCAGGTAGTTGCACAGTCTCTGTGGTACGCTGCTTGTAGGTGCAGGTAGTTGCACAGTCTCTGTGGTGCGCTGCTTGTTGGTTTCGGCAGTTGCACAGTCTCTGTGGTACGCTGCTTGTTCTTGTATCTAGTTGGACAGTCTCTGTGGTATGCTGCTTGGAGGTGGAGGTAGTTGGACAGTCTCTGTGGTATGCTGCTTGTCAGTGTACATAGTTGCACAGTCGCTGTGGTATGCTGCTTGTAGGTGTAGGTAGTTGCACAGTCGCTGTGGTATGCTGCTTGTAGGTGTAGGTAGTTGCACAGTCTGTGGGATGCTGCTTGTAGGTGTAGGTAGTTGCACAGTCGCTGTGGTATGCTGCTTGTTGGTGTACGTAGTTGCACAGTCGCTGTGGTATGCTGCTTGTATGTGTATGTAGTTGGACAGTCGCTGTGGCATGCTGCTTGTTGGTGTAGGTAGTTGCACATTCGCTGTGGTATTCTGCTTGTATGTGTAGGTAGTTGCACAGTCGCTGTGGTATGCTGCTTGTATGTGTAGGTAGTTGCACATTCGCTGTGGTATGCTGCTTGTATGTGTAGGTAGTTGTAGTGTCGCTGTGGTATGCTGCTTGTTGGTGTAGGTAGTTGCACAGTCGCTGTGGTATGCTCCTTGTATGTGTAGGTTGTTGCACAGTCGCTGTGGTATGCTGCTTGTAGGTGTACGTAGTTGCACAGTCTCTGTGGGATGCTGCTTGTAGGTGTAGGTAGTTGCACAGTCTCTGTGGTATGCTGCTGGAAGGTGTAGGTAGTTGCACACTGCACAGTCTCTGTGGTATGCTGCTTGTAGGTGTACATAGTTGCACAGTCGCTGTGGTATACTGCTTGTAGGTGTACGTAGTTGCACAGTCTCTGTGGGATGCTGCTTGTATGTGTATGTAGTTGGACAGTCGCTGTGGCATGCTGCTTGTTGGTGTAGGTAGTTGCACATTCGCTGTGGTATGCTGCTTGTATGTGAAGGTAGTTGCACAGGCGCTGTGGTATGCTGCTTGTATGTGTAGGTAGTTGCACATTCGCTGTGGTATGCTGCTTGTATGTGTAGGTAGTTGCAGTGTCGCTGTGGTATGCTGCTTGTTGGTGTAGGTAGTTGCACAGTCTCTGTGGTATGCTGCTTGTAGGTGAAGGTAGTTGCACAGTCTCTGTGGTATTCTGCTTGGAGGTGTACATAGTTGCACAGTCGCTGTGGTATGCTGCTTGTAGGTGTAGGTAGTTGCACAGTCGCTGTGGTATGCTGCTTGTAGGTGTACATAGTTGCACAGTCCCTGTGGTATGCTGCTTGTAGGTGTAGGTAGTTGCACAGTGTCTGTGGTATACTGCTTGTAGGTGTAGGTAGTTGCACAGTCTCTGGTATGCTGCTTGTAGGTGTAGGTAGTTGCAGTCCCTGTGGGATGCTGCTTGTAGGTGTATGTAGTTGGACAGTCGCTGTGATATGCTGCTTGTTGGTGTAGGTAGTTGCACATTCGCTTTGGTATGCTGCTTGTATGTGTAGGTAGTTGCTCAGTCGCTGTGGTATGCTGCTTGTATGTGTAGGTAGTTTCACAGTGTCTGTGGGATGCTGCTTGGAGGTGTGTGTAGTTGTACAGTCTCTGTGTTATGCTGCTTGTATGTGTAGGTAGTTGTACAGTCGCTGTGGTATGCTGCTTGTATGTGTAGGTAGTTTCACAGTGTCTGTGGTACGCTGCTTGGAGGTGTGTGTAGTTGCACAGTCTCTGTGGGATGCTGCTTGGAGGTGTAGGTAGTTGCACAGTCTCTGTGGGATGCTGCTTGGAGGTGTAGGTAGTTGCACAGTCTCTGTGGGATGCTGCTTGGAGGTGTAGGTAGTTGGACAGTTTTTGTGGGATGCTGCTTGGAGGTGTGTGTAGTTGCACAGTCTCTGTGGGATGCTGCTTGGAGTGCAGGTAGTTGGACAGTTTTTGTGATTTGGTGTTTGGAGATGTAGGTAGTTGGACAGTTTTTGTGGGATGCTGCTTGGAGGTGTGTGTAGTTGCACAGTCTCTGTGGGATGCTGCTTGGAGTGCAGGTAGTTGGACAGTTTTTGTGATTTGGTGTTTGGAGATGTAGGTAGTTGGACAGTTTTTGGTGTTTGGAGATGTAGGTAGTTGGACTGTCGCTGGTATTGTAAAGTCATATCTGGATTTTGATCAAGTTTTATTTCTCAGGTGATATGATTGTTGCCTGCCCTTGCCTTCTCTCAGCTACAACACCTTTTATTATCTCTGGGCATGCATGGTGAGGGCTTTGGTCAGTTTGCTGTTTGGAAATGTTCACCCAGATTCGAACATGGCAGCAGGTCGCATGTAAAACTAGACCGGCACTCGGTAGAGCGCATACCCCTGCCAGGCTGAACAGTTTACGTTTTGTATCCACTGACAGGTCGGATCTAGACCTGGACCTGAACTCAAAGCTAATCGGCTTGTTCTTGTCACTTACCAAACTCATCCACCAAGTTTTGTCATAAATCATCCACACCTTTTTGAAATATGATGCTGCATATCTTTTGGTCCAATCACTCAATGGTGAAGAATCACTTAAAATTTTCAAAAATTCTCGTATCCGGATTCGTATCTTCACCAAAATCGAATCGATTCGACTTCATCACACACTCAACCTGTCCACAATTTTTTGTCCGAATCTGGCCACAAACTTTTGAGATATCCTGTTCACAAACAGATACAGACCTCCATCCACCTTCGATGGCAGAGGTAGAAAGTCCAAGCGAGGGTGTGCAACCAAGAAACTCATTTTGCAATAAATGTTCGTTTCCCATTAATCGTACACTTTCTAAAATCAAATCTCACCCCTCTCCTCCAAATCTTCCCCATAACCCCTCCCCTCCAAATCTTCCCCATCACCCATCCCTTTCAAATCTCCCCCCTTGCCCCTCCCTCCTAAACTACCCCCTCACCCCTCCCCTCCTAGACTCCTCCCTCACCCCTCCCCTCCAAATCTCCCCCATATCCCATCCCTTTCAAATCCCTCCCCTTGTCCCTTCCCTCCCAAACTCCCCCCTCGCCCCTCCCCTTCAAATCTCCCCACCCTCATTTCTTCTCAATTTCCGCCCTCTCACTCCCCCTCCTCAAAGCGTCCTCCCCGATTCTTCCCCCTTCCAACTCTCACCTCCATCTCCCCCAACCTTCTGCCTCGCTCTTCCCCCTCCTCAAATAACACCTCATTGTGCCTCACCCAATCACCATCAAACCTTTTGTCCGCCCCATCCTTCTCTTTCTCCGAGCTATTCTGAAATCTCTGACACACCTTCAACAGCTCTCCCTACCTCTTCCACCTCTTCCACATCTTACCCTGCCCCTCCTCCCCCCTGTTCTGTATCCGATGCTCCCCCTTCCTCTTCATTAACGGTATGGACCTCAAACATCCGGGGTCTTCGTTCAAACTTAACTGATCTCTCCATACAGGTTGCTTCTGTCAAACCAGACATGATCTGCTTAACAGAAACTTTCCTCCTTCATGATGTCTCTGATTCCTTAGTATCTCTCCCGGGTTACTCCCTCCTCCGGTATGATAGACCTGAGCCTCGTCCTGGAGGTGGGGTTGCTATCTTTATCAAAAACTCTCGTCCTCACTCGCCCTGCACTGTACTCTCTCCACCTCACCCCCAGGAATACCTCTGGCTACGGCTTCCCCTTTGCTCCCACCTCTTGTTCATATGTGTGTTGTACCGTCCACCAAACAGTGATGACTCCATCTACATCTCGCTGTCTGATAATATGGACCAACTTCTATCTACTCATCCCAACTCTCTCTTCCTCATATGTGGTGATTTCAACTGTCGTCATTCCAGTTGGCTGGGTGTGGGTACCTCCCTCACCAGCCATGGCTCCTCAGCAAAGGACGTCTGCGACTCACTGGGACTGACACAATCTGTCAATTTCCCGACCCGGATCTCAGTCAACGGAGCGTCTTCTCTTCTCGACTTGGTACTGACTAACTTCCCTGAAAATGTCTGCTGCTCCTCTTCTGCACCAATCGGATCATCTGATCATGTCCTTGTTAAAGTGGACATCTCTCTGACCATTCTCGGGGAGCCTGCTCAGCGTCGACGAGTCTGGCATTTCACTCAGGCCAACTGGCACGGTCTTCAAGCAGCCATCAATCATCTGGACTGGTCTCCCATCTCTACCACCTCTGACATCAACTCATCCTGGGAATTCTTCCAAAGTAAATTGCTCTCCCTCATGCACAGATTTATCCCATCTCGTCTTCAGTTGTCATACCCTTCCTCCCGTCCATGGTACACGGAATCTTGTGGTGAGGCTGTTGCCCAGAAACAACTTGCCTTCGTCTCCTGGAAAGCAAATCCAACGGAAGGAAATCTCATTTCCTTTCACAAAGCCCGAAACAAGTGTGTGTCCACCCTCATGAGAGCCAGGAAACAATATCTCTCCGTTCTCAAGACCGAACTCTCTTATCTGTCTCCCTCTTCCAAAACCTGGTGGTGTCTGGTCAAATCCGTTTCTGGTGTTTGTTCCTCCTCCATCCCCTCCCTTACCTCAAACGGCTACACAGCTGACTCCGCACGTGAAAAAGCTGAATGCCTCAACTCTGTGTTTGCCTCTAAATCTTGTGTCCCAAACCCATCCCTCTCTGTACCCACCATACCCAGTCGTACCCAGCTGCTCCTGGACTCCGTGTCCTTTCCTCCTGACAAGGTGGAAAAGTTTGTCAACCCTCGACTCTGATTCTGCAACTGGACCCGACGGCATCAGCCCACGGGTCCTAAAATCCTGCTCTGCCGCTCTATCTCACCCTCTCTCTGTTCTCTTCACCCTCTCTTTTGCTCAAGGTCAACTGCCATCTGCTTGGAAATCGGCCAACATCACCGCTTTGCACAAAAAAGGTGCAAAAACAGATCCTAGCAACGACAGACCAATCAGCCTTCTCCCAATTATCAGCAAAGTCATGGAATCCATCATTGCTTCGGATATGAAATCTTTCCTCTTCTCCAATGGCTTGATCTCTGAGCATCAATTTGGTTTCAGACCAGGTCACGCTACTCTGGACATGCTGCTTCTGCTGTCTCAACAATGGATGGAGGTCCTCAATGCCAAACAGGAAATTAGAGCTGTCTCCCTCGACATATCACGTGCCTTCGATACGGTCTGGCACCCCGCTCTGCTCACCAAACTCTCCTCCTTTGGTATCCATGGAAATCTCCACGTATGGCTGGCTGACTTCCTCTCTAGTCATCGTCAACGTGTGGCCCTGAATGGGGTTCTCTCATCTCCTCTTCCTGTTCAGGCTGGAGTGCCCCAAGGCAGTGTTCTGGGCCCTGTGCTTTTTCTGGTCTTCATCAATGATCTCTCTGACTCACTTGAAAATCCTCTCTATCTTTTTGCTGATGACTCCACTCTCTGCCGCTCCATTGCTCTTCCCTCAGATCGGCAGTCTGCAGCCTCCTCACTCTCTGAAGACTTGGACAAAATCACAGACTGGTCAAACAAGTGGAACATGTCTTTCAATCCTGACAAATCCCACACTCTTACTATGTCTCTCCGAAAAGATCGACTGGACAACCCTCCCATCTACTTTCTCAACAATCCTCTCCAAGAAGTTCTGTCGCTCAAGCTTTTGGGTCTCACTATCTGCCATGATCTTTCTTGGGAAAACCACATTTCCAAGCTGGCCTCCAAAGCCAGTCGCCGACTGGGCATCCTCCGTCGTGCGAAGTCCTTCCTCGGCACACCTGAGCTCCTCACCACATACAAGGCTTTCATCCGCAGCTCAATGGAATACTGTTCTCCCCTATGGGCCGGGCCGGTGCTCTTGCCTCACACCTAGCTCGGCTTCACGCTGTTGAAACCAAAGCTTTCAGAATTATTGGAATCTCCCGCGATGAAGCTATCTCTGAGGGCCTTTCACTCACTCACCGCAAGCAGGTAGGTGGTCTTTCTGTCTTCTACCGACTCCTCTCCGGCCTTGCACCCCCAGCTCTCTCTGTGCTCTGTCCTCCAAATATTCCTACAGGTCGCACAAGATCTGCCAGCAACCCTCTGATGGTTAAACTGCCGAAATCTCGGCTCTCTGCTCACCTTCACTCTTTCATTCCTCTTTTCTCCCGCCTCTGGAACAAACTCCCTCACTCCCTTCAATCCCACTCCTCCCTCCAGGTCTTTAAAACAGCTGTTCACCACCATCTCTTATCTTCCCCCATCCAAAACCTTGATCTTTTCTACCCCCGCTAATTCACCCCAGATCCACCTTGTTTGAAATTCCAACTTCTTTCCTGGAAGTCCTGGCCGTGTCCATATGTTTTATACCTCTCCCACCCCCCCTCCCCCTTCCCATGCCCTCCCCCAAAGCCCTCGCCCTCTCTCAGATCTCTCGATGTCTCCATGTCTCTCGGTCCCTGCTCTCAAATGTTGTGATTGTGTCCTTCCCCCTCTCTCCCCATCTTGTCTACCGCTCCCGATGTTATATGTTTGTGTGTCGGTTTGTCTTTCTGTGTGATTAATGTTCGCTCTTTCACGAGCCTCGATCTTGCAAACAAACAAACAAAAAAAAAAAAAAAAAATACAGACCTCCATCCACCTTCGATGGCAGAGGTAGAAAGTCCAAGCGAGGGTGTGCAACCATTAATTGCTCTTTCTCGTTCTGTATGTTTTTGAACGGATAGAAATGTGTTTATCCAAAATGGTTGATGAAAAGTATACGATGGACCACACGACCCTGGATCACAGCTCAACGTTGGTGGGCGGGCATCGCGAAAATGCACCCTTCCCTTAGCTGGCTCACCCGAGAAGGTTCAGTGAGGCTGCCTCTGCTCAACCCCTACCCCATCTCACAGGATGTAAGGAGGAGTATGACCCGGAGGGAACTCTGCAGATGTGTGAAGTCACATGAGATCACCAGCCAAGGGAAGGGAAGAGATGGCCCCCAGTGCCACGATCCACCACCATGAGAGCAATACCCCTTGCCCTCAACATATCCACTGACCTTGGTCGTTGTGCTCACCCCAACCACTGACGGGAACCTCAAGAACCCATAAAATTCATGCTGGACCAAAGAGTAAAACTTCAAGAAAGGAATCCAGCAATTTAGAGAACACGACCCTGCACGTGATCCACTCTCACCCTCATGGATCTTTCGGTCCTACAATCGCCGGTCGAGACCTACCAAATCGCCCAAACGTCCAAACTCTATTCAAACATGACGGTCGGATCCACTAAAGGAACCCGCTTCGCTTTCCGTCTTGTGCGCAAGTGGTCAGGAGTACGCTGGCCCATCAAATGCAGACTGAATTCACGAGAACGGCACTCAGTATAGAGCATACCTCTGCCAGGTGGATAGTTTACGTTTTGTATCCCAGAGTAGACCAGAAAATCACAATACAGAATCACATTTAATCAAAATCATCCGTCCACAACTTTTGGAGATTTCCTGCTGTATCGTTTTTCCCATTAATCGTTTTTGTCGTTTTTGGCAAATCGTTTGTGAAACAAAATCGTTTTTGGCCCAATCTCCCATTGGTGACGAATCACTTTAAAAAATGTGACTCGTCGGATCCGGATCTTCAGCAAAATTGAATCGATTCTTCCTTGTCACACACACAACCTGTGCAATCTGTTTCGTCAAAATCCGTCCATAACTTTTTGAGATATCCTGCTATGTACCGTTTCTGACCCTATCTCTCAATGATGAAGGATCACGTAAAACATTCTCGTAGCCGAATCCGGATCTTTACCAAAATCTAATCATTTCGTCTTTGTCACATACACTACCTCACTGCCAAATTTTGTCCGAATCCGTCCACAACTTTTTGAGATATCGTGTTCACAAACAAACAAACAGGGGTAAAAACATAACCCCCATCCACCTTTGGTGGCGGAGGTAACAAAGAAAGAAAATTCTTCACGATTTGACCGAATCATTTACAAGTGCAATCTTAGACGAAAGTACTTTCACCGAGGATGGAGCGGGTCAAGACCCAATGCATGTAAAATATTTCATTGATAAGTTACATTGATTTGTTTTGCAATATTTGTCAACACATGTATTTAACTTTCATTGAAATCAATGGGAAATTCCCATAACAGGTGTATAACCACAATTGACGTTATTTACTTAGTTATTGACAATAATTTGCACCCCATGTCCACTCTTGATCCAATATTCCCCAATAACATCTCACAAGAACTGAATTGATTATCTTCCTCGTACGTTCAATAACAAGCAGGGCTCCACAAGAATTAATTTGAGCGTCCTTAAATAGGACAAGTTGATCGATTTGTGGGATAAATGTTACAAACCTGTATTTGTTCAAAGAACAATAATCAAAATACATTTATCGGAGTAAAAATAGTTATTCTCTTACATCAACAGCAACTTGATCAGGATTCCTTTCTTTTCAATGTGGAATATTTTGGGGGTTTTCCCACATCTCAGAATGAGGCATTCCTGGAAATCTCCTCTGAGGTTTCTCAGAAAGGTGAGTGTCCAGGTGTACCATTTGGTAGATGGAGGGGTACGGGGTAATGTTATTGTCGTGTCTGCCCTGTCGTGAACACCGCAGGGCGACACAGATGACCAAACGAGCTTTAACTCCAAGGCGTTCAAACCTATGGCGCACCTTCATTATACGCACGGGGGAAGAGTGGGTGGTGGGGCTGGGGGGGAGAGGGGGGGGAAGTCGGGGTCCACCAGCAGTCTTTGAACCTGCAACAATTAACTCAAACCGACACACAATTAAAATGTTCAAAATATACAGGTTTATTGAAAATAAATGCCAGCAACAAAAAAATTCACGTTAAACTAATATCCTAAATGGGACGTCCCCAGACAGACTCAAATACACACATAGGGAAATATAAAAGAACGAAAGTAAAAAATGTGTGTTTGTTTAGTGGGCACATAGCTCCGATCTGCTCTTAAACCTCGTTAGGAATCGTCCAAACCCCCGCGTCCTTGGCGGGAACAGCACGCTTTGTCGTGCAGCACGCGAGCAGGAACCAGGCCTCCGTGCACAGTTCACCCCTCTAGCTGTCGAGTGCGCAGCGAGCAGGCCGCGCCCGTTCACTCGTCTCTGCTCCACACAGCACCGCCGCCTCTCCGGTTCACTCGGCATGGCCCTCAGCCATCACAAAGCCACGGCCAAGCGTGCCAGAGTCCACAAGCCACGACCGCCTTTCCTCACGATCGTCAAAACCCAAAGTTACGGATATGAAATGCTGACTGCACAGCACCAATGCCCAACGCAAGAGAGCAAAAATGCCACCGTTCGCTATGATCTCCCGGGTGTAAGGGGCAGAAAATGTCGGAACAACGTCTTTTGTCTTCTAGAGGGACAGCAAAGAGGAAAAAATGTCGGGGAGAGCGTTATTTTAAACTCAATGCTCTGACTTCATCCGTGCCTACTCCACCAATCACTAATCCCATCTTAGCAGTCCTTGCGCCAATCAATCCCGGACCAATCACTGCTCTTCAGGGCGTCGCCTCCCGGACCTCCTGTGCCTGTGTGCTCACCAGGTCGGTGGTATCAGTGGTAGTTTTCAATGTCCTGCTTCCAGTTGGTTTTTATTTAGTGTTATAAATGCGTGATTGCCTGGCTATCTGTGTGTGTTGCTGGTGTCATAAGAAACAGAGGAAAATAACAGAGGCCATTACATACAAGGGATTAATTACCCATAGTCCTTCACCAATTAACATAACCCCACCCCTCGTGATGGGAACGAAAATACGCTCTTGCACGACATACGGTCTACCGGATCCCTACTTATGATACATGGGGCTTCTTCTTCTTCATGACAATCAGAGCACACTATCTATGCAAATCTACCTGGGCTAAGGTATTGCCTACTGCCCACCCTCCCCCCACAAACGTAACATTATTTTCAAAATAAACTTTTCAAGAATTTTACCAAAACAAATTTTTTTTAACACAATGTTGGGCTTCTGCCAATTTAGATGACCTTTTGACCTCTGTCGACAGAAATTAAATTTATTGCGAAGCTATTATTTTTCTACTTTGTGCTTATACAACTTATTTCGCACGAAGATTGTTAATAAAGGAGTATAAGTTGTGGGTGGAATGGTGCCAAACTTCATTTCCTCTACTCCTGAAAAAGGAGACGTCTTAAGACTCGATCCCGGTATTTTTAAAATATCTATATATATATATTGTTACGGGTCGCGGACAAGATGTTACTTTGGGCCGAGCGGATGGTCAACCGCGACCGTTGCAGGATCCCCGATTGGCCCGACTTCCTGAACGTTGACCAGATCGCGCCACAGGTATTCAATCGGGAAACCTCTAAAGCGACCGAATGTAAAGAGGAAGAGAGAAGAAAACAGAGTACGGAGGAATAACAGGATTTATTATACACACAAGCAAAAAGAAAGCAGTCACGTTTATTTACAACACATAAGACGCAGGTGACACAGTGCAAATACTAGCTTACCTACAGTCTTAATTAACCCAGGACAGAACAAACAAAAGACAGACTCACGCGGGGAATGACAGGAATGGCAGGAGGTGGATGGCTGGAGGTGAACGCTTGGTGGAGCCAACGCGGAGCTTGGTGGAGCCTTGGTGGAGGTGAACGCTTGGTGGAGCCAACGCGGAGCTTGGTGGAGCCTTGGTGGAGGTGAACGCTTGGTGGAGCCAACACAGAGCTTGGTGGAGCCTTGGTGGAGGTGAACGCTTGGTGGAGCCAACACGGAACTTGGTGGAGCCTTGGTGGAGGTGAACGCTTGGTGGAGCCAACGCGGAGCTTGGTGGAGCCTTGGTGGAGGTGAACGCTTGGTGGAGCCAACGCGGAGCTTGGTGGAGGGTTGGTGTGACGGGTTCTCTCTCCTTCCCTCACAAGCTTCAGGACTCTTTCTCTCTCTTTCTTAGTCCCACCCAGTCCAACAACTTCCTCTCTTGCTTAGTCCAACTCAAGGCCTTCCTGTCTTCTGATCTCCTCCCTCCTCGACTCTACTCAAAGCGCATCTCTTTTCGGAAACGCCCCGCCGTGGGTTATATAGGCCCCGCCCCTCAACCTTTGCGAACCTCCCCCAAACGTTCTCTCTCCGCCCTCTCAAGCCAAACCCCTTGTTCATGGTTGGTCGAGTGGGGCTGGCTCACTCCTCCCCTCTATGACGAGGTGGAGGCACGCCTTTCTTCCCCAACCCTGCCTCGTGGTCAATGGCGGATGAAGGGGAAACCGCCCAAAATGCAGTTGGCAATTGGAAGGGAGGTAATTGGCAATGGGAATGGAAGTTTTGGGAGTGGGAATGAAGGGAATCTATCTCTTTCACTGGTGCAATGGAGTATTTCTATTAATGGGAGACACAGCCTTACCCTAAAACACAGAATTGAAGGAGCTGTGCTCCAACGCGAGTTGAAAGAATTGACGCGACCAAAGATGGAAATTCGTCCGAGTAGGTTTAATAAATGTATCACACTCGGGTACTCTCAAAAGCCCGTTTATCGGGCAGCAATATATATACACATTTATGTCGGGAAGTTTGTTCCCAATCGTGAAGTTCCCAAATCCGCTTCCGGTCCCTCGAGCGACGGGGCTTGCTTTGATCTCTCCACGGCATCAAAGTTTGAGTGTTTTCCCGTTCGTTTCTTTGTCAAATTTCCGCTGCGTATTTTGTTGTGTATGTGTTATTGTGTGTTTCTATTTGGTTTTGGTTTTGTAGTTGTTGCAAATTTGTGTGTAATTAGTCGTTTCTTTGTCCGCGCCTCGTGCGGCCTGGTGTCTCGTGCGGCCTCCTCGTCTCGACTTGTGCCCCGCCCCCTATATTCTCGTTTGTTCTTTCACCTCTGCTCCTGCTTTCTCAAATCCACGTTCTCACTTAGAGACTTTTCCCAGATTGTTTTCATGGTTTTGTTGAAATATTTCTTTAAATATGTTTAAACCGCAGCGGTGATCCCCCCCCCCCCCCCCCCCCCCAGGATTTCCATGTTTTAAACGTTTCCCAGTGTGTACCCTGGATAAGAATAGGTACGCCGTATCCCTGCGTGTCGTAGGAGGCGACTAAGTGGGTTGGCGTCGGGAAAGGCATCCGGCCATAAAAAAAAAAAAACATTGCCTCAAAAAGAGAACCATGACAATTACAACTACATGTGGGCAGGGTACAGCCCGAAGTGGAGATCGGTTTCTGAGGTTTGGGACATGGAATGTAGGGACAATGACAGGGAGATCAGGAGAAGTGGTGGAAGTATTGGTCAGAAGAAGAGTGGACATATGTTGTGTGCAAGAGACGAGATGGAAGGGAAGTGGTGTGAGAATGGTGAAGGGTAGGCAGGGACAGAAATACAAGTTTGTGTGGCAAGGGTGCCTGGAGGGCATGAATGGTGTTGGTGTCCTGTTTTCTGAGGAGTTTGTAGACAGTGTGGTGAGTGTGACTAGAGTGAGTGATAGGTTGATGATGGTGAAAATGATGATTGGAAAGCTCTTGGTGAACGTCATCTCGGGATATGCTCCGCAGGTTGGTCGGAGCGATGAAGAGAAGGACATGTTCTGGTGTGCGATAGAGAAGCTGATGGAAAACGTGAAAGATGAGGAAGTTGTTGTGGTAGGAGGAGACCTAAATGGACATGTGGGAAGGAGTATGGATGGTTTTGAAGGAGTTCATGGGGGTTACGGAGGATTTTGGAGTTTGCTGATGGAGCTGATTTGTTGATTTGTAATACTCAGTTCCAGAAAGAGGATAATAAGCTTGTTACATACACGTCAGGTGGGTCGACGACAACCGTTGACTACCTGATGGTGCGTAGGCGAGATAGGGGGCACCTCCGAGACACAAAGGTGATCCCGGGGGAGGAGGCTGTTTCACAGCACCACTTGGTTGTCTGCGACGTAAGGGTGAAAGGTGCGAGGAGAGCTCGGCGGGTGAAGTACCAACCGAGAATGAAGGTGTGGAGGTTGAAAGAGGTGACAGTAAGGGAGGCATTAAAAGAGAGGCTGAGTAGGGTCGAGGATGATGTGGTTGAGCTTGAAAGTGGTTGGATGTCAATGAAAGCTAGTCTGTTGGGAGCCGTTGGTGAGGTATGTGGATGGACAAAAGGACCACCAAGGCACTCGGAAACATGGTGGTGGGATGATGAAGTTGGAAAGACGATTGACAAGAAGAGGAAGAAGTTCAAGGAGTGGCAGAAGGCGAAGGGTACGGGAGCAGAAACAGCTGAGCATGAAAGTTATAAGGCAGCCAGGAAGGCTGCAAAGAAAGAGGTAGCAAAGGCGCAGGAGGCATGTAGGAAAATGTTCGGAGAACGCTTGGATTCGGAAGAGGGTCAGAGAGCGGTATTCAGGATTGCAAAGCAGATAGCGAAAGAGAGGTGTGATGTGATGGGGGTGAGCTGCTTGAAGGATGAAGTGGGACAAATCGTTGTCGACCCAGATGGAATTAAAGGAAGATGGAAAAGATATATGGAAATGCTGTTGAATACAGAGAATGAATGGGATGGCAACATAGAGAGTAACCCAGTTTTAGGACCGGCAGAGAAGATAACTGAGAAGGAAGTTGAGGAAGCGATAAAAGCAATGAAGGGTAGAAAAGCGGGAGGGCCGACGGGAGTTGTGGGAGATATGTTGAAGGCAGCAGGAAGTTGGGGTGTGAAGAGAATGACAGAGATCTGTAATCTGGTGGTGAAAGAAGGCCGCATTCCAGTGGATTGGGAACTGAGTACCCTCGTCCCTCTATACAAGGGGAAATGTGACCCTCTGGAGTGTGGCTCGTACCGAGCGATAAAGTTATTGGAGCATGGAATGAAGGTATTGGAAAGGGTGTTGTAGAGGAGGATAAGGAAGAAAGTGAAGATCGACGAAATGCAGTTTGGATTTATGCCAGGAAGAGGAACGACAGACGCGCTTTTCATTGTGAGGCAGTTGCAGGAGAAGTACATGGAGAAGAGGAAGAAGTTGTTTCTTGGGTTTGTTGATCTGGAGAAAGCATTCGATCGGGTTCCACGCAAAGTATTGACATGGGCATTGAGGAAGTTAGGAGTGGAGGAATGGTTGATCAGAGTAGTGATGGCAATGTACAAAAGAGCACGCACAGCTGTAAGGACGAAGGACGGGAACAGTGGTGAGTTTGAGGTGAAGGTGGGAGTGCATCAGGGGTCGGTACTAAGTCCACTACTATTTGTAGCTGTGATGGAGGTGCTGGCTCAGAACATAAAGGAGGGTTTACCGTGGGAGTTGTTGTATGCAGATGATCTGGTGTTGATTGCGGAAAGTATGGATGGACTGAAGGAAAAGATGAACACGTGGAAGGAATGTATGGAGACAAAAGGTCTGAAGGTGAATATCGGAAAGACGAAGGTGATGGCAAGTGGTAAAGCATGTGGTGAGGTGGAAAGAACTGGGAAGTGGCCCTGTGCTGTGTGTAGGAAGGGTGTCGGAGTGAACTCCATTCAGTGTACAATGTGCGCTGAGTGGGTTCATCAAAAATGTAGTGGTCTGAGAGGGTCATTAACCAGTGTGGCAGCTACATTCAAATGTAAGGTGTGCACAGAGGGAGCTGCAGATGGAGGAAATGTTGAGTTGGATCTTGGAGATGGCGTGAAGCTGGAAGGTGTGAAAACATTTTGCTACCTCGGAGACATGCTGAATGGAGAAGGTGGATCAGACTCGGCAACGGTTGCTCGAGTGAGATGTGCATGGAAGAAGTTTCGGGAATTGAGTGGCGTGCTGATGATGAGGGGAGTGTCGTTGAAGCTGAAGGGAAAGGTGTATGCTGCATGTGTGAGAAGTGTTATGATTTATGGGAGCGAGACATGGGTAATGAACGTAGAGCAGCAACGAAGGTTGGAAAGGGTGGAAATGCGAATGGTTCGACGGATGTGCGGAGTATCGTTGAGAGAGAGGAAGACAAATGATAAATTGCGAAAGATGATGGGAATAGAGCCTGTGATTGATGCTGTGAAGAGGAACAGGTTGAGATGGTTTGGTCATGTGTTGAGGAAGGATGAAAGTGACTGGTTGAGAAGAGTGATGGAAATGAATGTAGAAGGAAGTAGAAGACGGGGAAGACTGAGAAAGACTTGGCTAAAGATGGTGGAAGAAGAAATGCGGGCAAGGGGGTTAACAAGGAGAGATGCAGAAAATAGGGCAAAATGGAGAAGATTGTCATGGGGACCGCAAGGCTAACCCCCGCTCTAGCAGGGAAAATGGCCTTTAAAATGCATGTTGTGTTGTTGTTGTATGTCGGGAAGTTTGCCCGGCAAAAGCTATACCGGGCATGCCCGGGTATCAAGGGCGAGCCTTGGAAAGGTGAGTCTGGACCTGCCCGGGCGTGTTTGGCTGCGGCCTGGCAAGTCGAGGCTGGGCGTGCCCGGGCGCTCTGGACGAGCACTGGAAAGGCGATAGCGGGCATGCCCGGACGCTCTGGGCGAGCCCTGGAAAGGCGATAGCGGGCATGCCCGGACGCTCTGGGCGAGCCCTGGAAAGGCGATAGCGGGCATGCCCGGACGCTCTGGGCGAGCCCTGGAAAGGCGATAGCGGGCATGCCCGGACGCTCTGGGCGAGCCCTGGAAAGGCGAGAGCGGGCATGCCCGGGAAAGACGAGACCGGGCGTGCCCGGGAGGTTCGGGCGTGCCCGGGAACAGTGAGTCCGGGCATGCCCGGGAGAGGCGCGTCTGGCCGTGTTCTGGCCGGTGCAAGGCGAATGTGTGCATCCAGCGGTAACCGCTACAGAATAAGATATAACTATCGAACAGGGGTATTCTATTATTGGCTGACGTGTATGCTTGTGGACTAGTTATGGGACGCCCTTTTGACCTTTACACAGCTCCGGCGGAGGCAGGAGGCGCAGAATAACAATAATAATAATAATGATAAAGCACACAATCAAAAAAAAATACAGTCCTCATATCCGCAACAATATATATAAAACATCTTTCATGATGACAGAGTATTGTGATGCAGTTTCTGATTCAGGAGACCTTAAATCACCAGAAACCATTTAAAAACATTTTATGTGCACAACTTCATGTTGTTGGACTTAAATTATCTAACTTAAATTATATTATCTTAAATAACTTAAATTATCTAAAATATATGCATCTGGCAACTGGACTATGAAATGTTTTTCCCAGAATGCTTTGCCTCCATTCCCTTTGGATTTCCTCTCATCAAAACACAGTTAAATAGTTTATTCAGGACCTGAACCCCATGTTCACCGAGGCAGGTCCATACTTCACTCATATCTCCTCAGGTCCTCCTGATTTGCTAATTTTTATCACTCTTAAATCGGCTGTCTTGTCTTGCAGTACTTTTTTGTATAAATCAAAGATTCCAGGAGCAGCGTTTGAAAAGGAGTAGGTCAGTGAGTGTTGGTACACAGTTGAAATCCCACATCCAATCTTCCTTGTCTGACATTTAAATCGTTGCGATCCATCTTTGCCATGAGGATGTGATGAGGAATATAAAGAGATTTATGCTCAGTTGGAAACTTCAGGTTAACTTTCCCCACCAAGTGAAGTTAGAATTTGTCCTATCAAGGCAAAATCTTCTTCATGGTCGTGTCAACAACATGCATTTTAAAGGCCATTTTCCCTGCTAGAGCGGGGGTTAGCCTTGCAGTCCCCATGACAATCTTCTCCATTTTGCCCTATTTTCTGCATCTCTCCTTGTTAACCCCCTTGCCCGCATTTCTTCTTCCACCATCTTTAGCCAAGTCTTTCTCGGTCTTCCCCGTCCTCTGCTTCCTTCTACATTCATTTCCATCACTCTTCTCAACCAGTCACTTTCATCCTTCCTCAACACATGACCAAACCATCTCAACCTGTTCCTCTTCACAGCATCAATCACAGGCTCTATTCCCATCATCTTTCGCAATTCATCATTTGTCTTCCTCTCTCTCACCGATACTCCGCACATCCGTCGAACCATTCGCATTTCCACCCTTTCCAACCTTCGTTGCTGCTCGACGTTCATTACCCATGTCTCGCTCCCATAAATCACAACACTTCTCACACATGCAGCATACACCTTTCCCTTCAGCTTCAACGACACTCCCCTCATCATCAGCACGCCACTCAGTTCCCGAAACTTCTTCCATGCACATCTCACTCGAGCAACCGTTGCCGAGTCTGACCCACCTTCTCCATTCAGCATGTCTCCGAGGTAGCAAAATGTTTTCACACCTTCCAGCTTCACGCCGTCTCCAAGATCCAACTCAACATTTCCTCCATCTGCAGCTCCCTCTGTGCACACCTTACATTTGAATGTAGCTGCCACACTGGTTAATGACCCTCTCAGACCACTACATTTTTGATGAACCCACTCAGCGCACATTGTACATTGAATGGAGTTCACTCCGACACCCTTCCTACACACAGCACAGGGCCACTTCCCAGTTCTTTCCACCTCACCACATGCTTTACCACTTGCCATCACCTTCGTCTTTCCGATATTCACCTTCAGACCTTTTGTCTCCATACATTCCTTCCACGTGTTCATCTTTTCCTTCAGTCCATCCATACTTTCCGCAATCAACACCAGATCATCTGCATACAACAACTCCCATGGTAAACCCTCCTTTACGTTCTGAGCCAGCACCTCCATCACAGCTACAAATAGTAGTGGACTTAGTACCGACCCCTGATGCACTCCCACCTTCACCTCAAACTCACCACTGTTCCCGTCCTTCGTCCTTACAGCTGTGCGGCTCTTTTGTACATTGCCATCACTACTCTGATCAACCATTCCTCCACTCCTAACATCCTCAATGCCCATGTCAATACTTTGCGTGGAACCCGATCGAATGCTTTCTCCAGATCAACAAACCCAAGAAACAACTTCTTCCTCTTCTCCATGTACTTCTCCTGCAACTGCCTCACAATGAAAAGCGCGTCTGTCGTTCCTCTTCCTGGCATGAATCCAAACTGCATTTCGTCGATCTTCACTTTCTTCCTTATCCTCCTCTACAACACCCTTTCCAATACCTTCATTCCATGCTCCAATAACTTTTTCGCTCGGTACGAGCCACACTCCAGAGGGTCACCTTTCCCCTTGTATAGAGGGACGAAGGTACTCAGTTCCCAATCCACTGGAATGCAGCCTTCTTTCACCACCAGATTACAGATCTCTGTCATTCTCTTCACACCCCAACTTCCTGCTGCCTTCAACATATCTCCCACAACTCCCGTCGGCCCTCCGGCTTTTCTACCCTTCATTGCTTTTATCGCTTCCTCAACTTCCTTCTCAGTTATCTTCTCTGCCGGTCCTAAAACTGGGTTACTCTCTATGTTGCCATCCCATTCATTCTCTGTATTCAACAGCATTTCCATATATCTTTTCCATCTTCCTTTATTTCCATCTGGGTCGACAACGATTTGTCCCACTTCATCCTTCAAGCAACTCACCCCCATCACATCACACCTCTCTTTCGCCATCTGCTTTGCAATCCTGAATACTGCTTTCTGACCCTCTTCCGAATCCAAGCGTTCTCCGAACATTTTCCTACATGCCTCCTGCGCCTTTGCTACCTCTTTCTTTGCAGCCTTCCTGGCTGCCTTATAACTTTCATGCTCTGCTGTTTCTGCTCCCGTACCCTTTGCCTTCTGCCACTCCTTGAACTTCTTCCTCTTCTCGTCAATCCTCTTTCCAACTTCATCATCCCACTTCCAAAATGTTACTTCCAAATGTGCCCTTGGTCCAAACAATCGGCCCTCCAACATGGCCGTCTCATTACTTCCGGCTGTTTCAAAAGAGAGGCTTCATCGGCTCTCCAGATTGTATTTTTCACTCCGTGGGCAGCTGCGACCGGGCATAAATTTGACGAACTGACTTGTTGCAAAGGTGGCATCCTTTGACGGTGCCACGTTGAAAGTCACCGGGGATGGGGGGTTCGGGTCCGGGTTCAGGCTGAAGGCTAGCCCAATAGGAGTGGTCGGCGTTTGCCCAATGATTATGGTTCAAAAATATCGTAAACGTATCGATTGCATACGTTTGATTTGACAATAATTGATTGTCCTTTCTACAGGGGAAGAAGAGGTGAACAATCCAACCCATCCCGACTTTGTCCCGTCACCGTTTCTGCAGCCAGCTGACACAAGTGGACGTGCCGACCAATCTGCCGAGAAGATGCAACGCTGCGGGGGAGCATCCAGGCGGTCAAGTGCTTGTGGTGAGTGTTCTTTGTCACAATTTTAAGGAATGCAGACACGGCACTATGGCTCAGATTAGGCAGTGGCTCAGATTAGCTACAATAATTATGGTAAATTAAAGTGACCTGAAAAAATAACTCTTAGATGCCATTTCCTGGCACTTCGAGGCACACTCTGTAATACAATATTATTATTGGGTTTGTTGGCATGTAGGTATATTAATAGTGCTTTGAATGTCACGAAACAAATGTCAGTGATTGTGACCTTGGCAATGTGGGTGTCGGTGGATTATAGTCAGATTATAATATTGCTTGGGTTTCAGGCCAATACGCAGCTACGTTGTCCCGAGGGCCGAACGGCCGAGGTCAATATTCCGCCCTCGGGACAGCATAACGCGCATTGGCCAAAAACTCGAACAATATTTCCATTCTTATTATGATGGATGAAGGCAATGGTAATGGCTCCAATAATCGCAGACAAGCCTAAACTGCGCCACTCCCTTGTGGGAGTAGGCCTACATGACATGTATATGTGGTCGTGCACAGGCCACGCCCACGCGTGGCCAATATTTAGGGTGAATGTTGTTCGTATGGCGGCCATAGGCCATATTTTAAAACTTCGTTGCACCCACCCCCACCTTGTGTAAACCGACATCCCCAATAATTTCATTAAGTGCACCCATTTGGACCACATTAGGAGGGTTGTCAAGTTGTCGCGGTGTGCGGGGGTTTACGACAATGCGATTAATGTCTGCCGGTGTCAGGGTCCAAACGCGTTTTCTTGAATTCTTAAAATCACACATCACTCTGCCAATAATGGACATAGAGGGTCGTGTGAGGTGTCAAAATGATCAGAGTACTTCCATACAATATGGAAGCTGCAACCCAGCTGTCGGTGACATCTGCGGTTACCTCTGGGTCAAGAAATCTGTAAAAATGGTGAAATGTATATTTTGTCTTACATTTTGATACATCATAAATTGTCTTCATAACACAGAGAATAACGAAGGTATTGGTTTAATGTGTACTCTAAAAGTTTCCCAGTACACTGTGCAAAATAATGATACCACACAAATATATCTGATATTAATATTTCTGAGTTTAATACCGCAAAACCGAAGTGTACCCCCTTATTTTCTTCATGGTATATGCAATATGCATACAACATAAGTTTGGATACAGTCGATGTGATATTGGCAATTACTTCAGGTATAACATCGAGATAAATATCATGATTTTCGCGACTGCATTGCACATTATCAAGACTAAAGAGACCTGAATTAAAGATGCCTTAGATTATTTTGGCCACCTGTGGAATAATACACACAAACACAAAAATACACCATAAATGTTTCATTTGGAGATACAAATGTGTTTCATAATACTAAATGTTTGTCCAACAAAATCAGAATTCACTTGAATGTCCATCATATTTTCTATTCAGTTGAATGCCCATCATGTTCATGATTTAACTGAGATGTCGAGCAAAATAAAAGTTCACTTGAATGTCCATCTTGGTAACTATCCATTTTAATGTCTATCATGTTCACAATTCACTTAAATGTCCACCATACGGTAATTACAATGCATCTGAAAGTCCATCGGTTAGTCGAATCATCTGCTTCTGAATCAGATGTCTCATCACCAGCCAGAGAGTTTGCCGGCTTTGTGCATCTTGGTCCGCATTTACATGCACCAATGCATGGAGACGGACATGCTTTTACACGAGCATCTTGACGATGCACAACTTCTCTGGCATCCACAGCTTATTAACTCGCGGCAGGCATCTGGTACAGGTACGAGGCTCATTAGCTTTGGTACTAACTTCGCGCCATCGGTGTGCTATCCACATTCCTCTGGTGGAGGAAGGTCAGGATATGCCTGTCCTGCATGTGTCCAGATCAGGGCTCGATAGGTAGCTCGCATGATGT
Source organism: Myxine glutinosa (assembly GCF_964187855.1). NCBI lineage: Eukaryota > Metazoa > Chordata > Myxini > Myxiniformes > Myxinidae > Myxine > Myxine glutinosa. The sequence goes on along the minus strand of NC_136261.1, from coordinate 110,942,605 downwards.
CAAATGTCAGGGCATCTTTTGTTGGCGGTCGGTAGTCATTTTCTGAATGTTGCCAAATGATATTTCAGGATAAATGATGCAACATTCCCTGAAATATTGTTGTCGTCCTTGTCTTCCTTTCAGGTTGGGCAAGAACAGTGCTGTGGTGAAGTAGCTTGAATGGAGGCCTGATCTCGATTACCTTCGGGGTGATTGATTCGTTTTGGCAGTGCCAGGACCGGTGATGTCCTGGCACCACCTTGCCTGGTGTTCATGCTCATCCACCGATGGAAATGGAAAAATGAAATCCACCTCATTCAGCGGTTTTATACATCATGAATACGTCGAACGTCGATGTTATGATTGTTGCTTGACGTGTGATTCTTGAACAGCGGTTGTTCAAAACATTTTCGTCTTCAAGAAGAATCGAGGAAAAAAGGCATTAACCGAACTGTTACCTTTTCGCTCCGTTACCTTCAAAGTTATAAATGCTTGGGCAATGGGCATTCCGCCCGCCCGCCCGTGTCCATTTTTCTTGTGCTCCCCCCATAGTGTTCCGTCTTCCCCAATATGGTCGCTCCATTGACGAAGGGTCATTTGTTACAGCCTTGTGAAATAGTTTTAAAGCTGCAGTCATTGCAAACAAAATAATTGTACCTTTAACATTTCCCAATGAGAGAGAGCAAAGATTATTCATGAAAAAAGAAATCATTTGTGCAGAGAATGATCAGTTTTTGTTTTTACTCGTATAATAACGTTCTCAGTGACGCAATGAATGTGACATGTGACATGTGACATGGATATGGATATCACCCCAGGTATTTTCTATATGTGGTGTTTGCATTTTGTGAAGAGCTTTACATGAATGAACGAATGAATGATCGAATGATCAATAAATTAGAATTTATTCGAGAATGCCTCCACATATAAAATGGCAAAAGGAAAAGTAGTGTTTCAGGTTATTGGATGAATGTGCAATTGAACGTGAAATAAATCAAAAAATGTAAAAATACTTTTGAGTTTTTTTTAAATTTAATGTTGTACTCAAAAGTGTGGATATATTGGCGAAGGAAGGGTGCTTGATTTATTTATATATACTAGCGTCCAGCGTGCGTGACTCGGCGCGCCCCGCGCGCTTCACCGCACGTCGTATCGGAGGGGTCGGCATCTTTGACCATTTCGGGGTGCTTTGGGTCTTCGGGATGTTTTGGGCCTTCGGGGTCTTTTGGGGTATTGGTGGCCTGAAGGGTCTTGGCGGAATTAACGCAATTAAGAGGGTTAATGTAGAGTGTGGTCATTTTATTTGAAGAAGAAGAAGAAGACTTTTTTTTGTTTGTTTTGTTTTTTTATATACAGAATCGAGGCTCGTGAAAGAGCTAACATTTATCAAACAAAGTATATAAAAAGGGGACCGGTACACAAGATGGGGAGAGAAGGGGAGGAAGCACACAAACACAACATTTGAGAGCAGGGACATCGGGAGATGTGTGGGAGGGAGAGGGCTTGGGGGGAGGCAGGATCGGTATAAAATGCAAGGACACCAAGGACTTTCAGCAAAGAAGTTGGTATTTCAAAAAAGTGGATTTGGGGTGAAATTAGCGGGGGTAGAAAAGATCAAGGTTTTGGATTGGGGAAGATAAGAGATGGTGGCGAACAGCTGTTTTAAAGACCTGGAGGGAGGAGTGCGATTGAAGAGAGTGAGGGAGTTTGTTCCAGAGGCGGGACAAAAGAAGAATGAAGGAGTGAAGGTGAGCGGAGAGTCTTGATTTTGGCAGTTTAACCACAAGAGGGTTGCAGGCAGATCTTGTGCGACCTGTAGGAATATTTGGGGGACAGAGCACAGACAGGGCTGGGGGGTGAGGGGGCGGGCTACGCCGGAGATGAGTCGGTAGAAGACGGAAAGACCACCAACCTGCCTGCGGTGAGTAAGTGAAAGGCCCTCGGAGATGGCGTCATCGCGGGAGATTCCAATGATTCTGAACGCTTTGGTTTCAACAGCGTGAAGATGAGCTAGGTGTGAGGCAGGAGCACCGGCCCAGAGGGGAGAGCAATACTCCATTGAGCTGCGGACGAAAGCCTCGTATGTGGCGAGGAGCTCAGGTGTGCCAAGGAAGGACTTCGCACGACGGAGGATGCCCAGTCGGCGACTGGCTTTGGAGGCCGGCTTGGAAATGTGCTTTTTTTCCAGGAAAGATCATGGCACATAGTGAGACCCAACCCAAAAGCTTGAGTGACAGAACTTCTTGGAGAGGAATATTCAGAAAGTGGATGGGAGGGTTGTCCAGTCGGTCTTTTCGGAGAGACATCGTAAGAGTGTGAGATTTGTTTCGGATTGAAAGACACGTTCCACTTGTTTGCCCAGTCTGTGATTTTGTCCAGGTCTGCAGAGAGCGAGGAGGCTGCAGACTGCCGATCTGAGGGATGAGCAATGGAGCGGCACAACAGAGTGCAGTCGTCAGCAAAGAGTCAGAGAGATCATTGATGAAGACCAGAAAAAGCACAGGGCCCAGAACACTGCTTTGGGGAACTCCAGCCTGAACAGGAAGAGGAGGTGAGAGAAAGCCATTCAGGGCCACACGCTCACTACGACTAGAGAGGAAGTCCATGCGCCAGCCATGCGCGGATATTTCTATGGATACCAAAGGAGGAGAGTTTGGTGAGCGGAGCGGCGTGCCAGACCGTATCGAAGGCATGTCGTATGTCGAGGGAGACGCCTCTGATTTCCCGTTTGGCATTGAGGACCCCTCCCTCCCTCCATCCATTGTTGAGACAGCAGAAGCAGCATGTCCAGAGTGGAGTGACCTGGTCTGGAAGCAAATTGATGACCAGAGATCAAGCCATTGGAGAAGAGGAAACATTTCATATCCGAAGCAATGATGCATTCCAGGACTTTGCTGATAATAATTGGGAGAAGGCTGATTGGTCTGTAGTCGCTAGGATCTGTTTTTGTGCAAAGCGGTGATGTTGGCTGATTTCCAAGCAGATGGCAGTTGACCTTGAGCAAAAGAGAGGGTGAAGAGAACAGAGAGAGGGAGTGAAGGAGCGGAAGAACAGCATTTTCGGACCCGTGGGCTGATGCCGTCAGGTCCAGTTGCAGAATCGGAGTCGAGGGTTGACAGAAACTTTTCCACCTCGTCGGGCGGAAAGGACACGGAGCACCTGGGTACGACTGGGTACAGAGAGGGATGGGTGTGGCGCACAAGATTTAGAGGCAAACACAGAGTTGAGGCATTCAGCTTTTTCACGTGCGGAGGCAGCCGTGTAGCCGTTTGAGCTGAGGGGGGGGATGGAGGGGGAACAAACACCAGAAACAGATTTGACCAGACGCCACCAGGATTCGGAAGAGGGAGACAGACAAGACAGTTCGGTATTGAGAACGGAGAGATATTGTTTCCTGGCTCTCCTGAGGGTGGACACACACTTGTTTCGGGCTTTGTGAAAGGAAATGACATTTCCTTCCGTTGGATTTGCTTTCCAGGAGACGAAGGCAAGTTGTTTCTGGGCAACAGCCTCACCGCAACATTCCGTGCTGCACCATGGACGGGAGGAAGCGTACGACAACTGAAGACGACATGGCATAAATCTGTGCATGAGAGAGAGAGAGAGAGAGCAATTTACTTTGGAAGAATTCCCAGGATGATGTCAGTTGCTGTCAGAGGTGGTAGAGATGGGAGACCAGTCCAGATGATTGATGGCTGCTTGAAGACCGTGCCAGTTGGCCTGAGTGAAATGCCAGACTCGTCGACGCTGAGCAGAGCTCCCTGAGAATGGTCAGAGAGATGTCCACTTTAACAAGCACATGATCAGAAGAGCCGATTGGAGCAGAAGAAGAGCAGCAGACATTTTCAGGTAAGTTAGTCATAACCAAGTCCAGAAGAGAAGATGCTCCGTTGACTGAGATCCGGGTGGGGAAATTGACAGATTGTGTCAGTCCCAGTGAGTCGCAGAAGTCCTTTGCTGAGGAGCCATGGCTGGTGAGAGAGGTACCCACACCCAGCCAACTGGCATGGTGACAATTTAAATCACCACATATGAGGAAGAGAGACTTGGGATGAGTGCATAGAAGTGGGTCCATATTATCAGACAGCGACATGTAGATGGAGTCATCACCGTTTGGTGGACGGTACAACACACATATGAACAAGAGGTGGGAGCGAAGGGGAAGCCGTAGCCACAGGTATTCCAGGGGGTGAGGTGGAGAGAGTGCAGTGCAGTGCATTGCAGTGCAGGGCGACTGAGGAAGAGAGTTTTTGATAAAGACAGCAACCCCGCCTCCAGGACGAGGCTCAGGTCTATCATACCGGAGGAGGGAGTAACCTGGGAGAGATACCAAGGAATCAGAGACATCATGAAGGAGGAAAGTTTCTGTTAAGCAGATCACGTCTGCTTTGTCAGAAGCAACCTGTATGGAGAGATCGGTCAAGTTTGAACGAAGGCCCCAGATGTTTGAGGTCCATACCGTTCGTTAATGAAGAGGAAGGGGGACCATCGGATACAGAACAGGGGGGACGAGGGGTCGGGTAAGATGTGCAAGAGGTAGGGAGAGCCGTTGAAGGTGTGTCAGAGATTTCAGAATAGCTTGGAGAAAGGGAAGGATGGGGCGGACAGTCTAACTCTAATGACTGACTCTTTCTAGTGGTGGACTCGTGCACTTTGACATCGACGGTGACGAGAGCTACCTGTAGGTCCCGTGATGACATTCTGGGGTGCTCGGAAGCTTATTTCAGCATCTTGCGGTCTGCTCTCGGGCTGAACTTGCCGGGGCGGCATGGCCCGAACAAGTTGGCAGTTGTTTGGAATCTTCTCCACCTGTAGATGATCTTCCGGACAGTCGAATGATTCGTTTCAAATTGTTTGGAGATCTTTTTAAATCCCTTCCCAGACTCGTAGGCATCTATAACCTTCTTTCTGAAGGCCGCAGACAGCTCTTTTGATCTTGGCATGGTGACGCCGCACACTTCAACAACAAAGAGCAAACCAAACGAAATGTCAGATTTAAATAAGACAGGTTCCTCCAAGATCCTCTCCAACGATGTTCTAATCATTTGCACCTCAGCTGGTGCACCTGATTCTAATTTTAGGTATTTGAAGTAGTAATAAATGTAGGGGTGTACTTACTTTTTCCACATGCGAAATTTGCATTTATGTTTATTTAAAATATACAATGGACTACAAAATGTAAATATTTCATGATATTTGTTTTATTATATCATCTTTAAATATCAATATTGTTGAAATGAAGATCAAATAGCTGTATCTAAACTCTCTGGTCACGCACAGTCAGTCATGGCTGTTGTCTACCGCCCTCCCAAACCACACCCATCATTCCTGTCTGACTTCTCCTACTTTCTGACCCAGCTATGTTCCCTCTCCCCCTCAATCGTCGTCGTCCTTGGTGATTTCAATATCCACATGGACTCCACTGACTTCACTGATTTACTCACCTGCTTTAACCTCACTCAACATGTCAACTTTCCTACCCATAACCGTGGTCACATTTCGGACCTTGTCTGCTCTACTGGATTGATTTTGCACCATCTCTCTGGCTCCGACCTCACCCTCTCTGACCACTTAGCCATCACTATGACCGTCAACGTTCCCACCCCAGCACCAAGGCATTATCGCACGATCAACTTCCGTAAGCTAAACGCTCTTTCACCTACCTCATTGTCATCCACCCTCTCTGAAAAAATGTCCACTTCTCCCTTCGTTGACCTCCACACCCCTTCTGACCTCACTGACTACTACAACCGCACTCTCTCCTGCCTTGACCAACTTGCGCCTATAAAAACCAAAACCGTTTATTTCACCCATACTGTTCCCTGGTTTACCCCTGAACTCCGCCTGATGAAAACTCGTGCTCACCAACTTGAAAGACTCAGCAATAAAACAGGTCTCACAGTTCACTCCCAAGCCTACAAGGACCACCTACAACACTATAAAGATGCCCTCTCCCGCGCCCACTCCGCCTACTACTCTCAACTTATCCACTCTGGCTCCGGAAAGCCAAAAGCACTCTTCTCTACAATAAATAAACTCCTCAGCCCCCTGAACACCGCCACCCAGTCATTCACAGTAGACAACTGCATCTCCTTCCTTTCATTCTTCCAACGCAAAATTGAAAACATCTACAACAGCTTGACCACCGCCGCACCTGCCCCCCCTTATCCTGCCATCCCCTGTCTCAATTCTCCCCAGTCTCCCCTACTGACCTCTCTGAACTCCTCATAGGAATGAAAACTGCCACCTGCACTCTTGACCCCATCCCCTCCAGCTTTGTCAAGGCCTCCCTTTGTGCTCTCTCTCTCTCCACTTATCATTGCAACAATAAACTCCTCCCTGTCTACAGGCATCGTCCCACCATCCCTCAAAATTGCTGCTGTTACCCCCATTCTGAAAAAACCTGGACTAAACCCTGACACCCTAAACAACTTCAGACCCATCTCCAACCTACCCTTTGTGTCGAAAGTTTTGGAACACGCTGTAGCCACTCAACTCAAACATCACCTCTCTGCCAATGACCTGTATGAAACATTCCAATCCGGATTCCGCTCCAACCACAGTACTGGAAACTGCTCTCCTCAAAATCACCAACGACCTTCTCCTCTCCTCTGACGCTGGCAACCTCAACATTCTCATCCTCCTCGACCTGAGCGCCGCGCCGCCTTTGACACTATCGATCACACCATCCTCCTCACCCGACTTGAAACCACCTTTAACGTTACCGGCACTGCCCTCTCTTGGATTAAATCATACCTCTCTGACAGACGCCAGTTCATCTCCATCAATAACTGCAAATCCCCCACTGCTCCCCTCCCCCAAGGTGTCCCCCAAGGTTCAGTCCTTGGCCCCCTCCTCTTCATCCTTTACCTGTCCCCCCTCGGTCACTTAATCCGCCGTCATGGTCTCCAATTCCACTGCTACGCCGATGACATCCAGCTTTTCATCTCCACCAAGTCCATCTGCACCGCCACCCACTCTATCCTGACAAATTGCATCACTGAAATAAAATCCTGGCTTCAAATCAACTTCCTCAAACTTAACTATGATAAATCTGAAATAATCATCATTGGCCCAAAAACGCTCATAAAATCCACCCATAACTTTGCCCTCAACATCGACGGTATCCCAGTATCCACGTCCCCTCACATCCGGAATCTTGGCATAATCTTTGACCAATCCCTCTCCTTCGACAAATACACTAAACAGATCACAAAGACAGCCTTCTTTCACCTGAAAAACATCGCCCGTCTCCGTCCATCCCTCTCCTCCACGGCTGCAGAAACCCTCATCCACGCCTTCATCACCTCCCGTCTGGACTACTGCAATAGCCTCCTCTATGGTTCACCCTCAACAATCACCAATAAACTCCAATACATTCAGAACTCCGCTGCCCGTCTACTCACCCATTCCCGGACCCGTGACCACATCACCCCCCCCGATGGCTCCCCATCTCCCAGAGAATCCAGTACAAAATCCTCCTCTTGACCTACAAAGCCCTCCATGACCTGGCCCCATCCCCATCCTACCTGGCTGACCTCCTCTCCAGACACACTCCCACCCCCATCCGGACCAAATTCAGATCCTGGGGGGACAGGGCCTTCTCCATCGCTGCTCCCACCCTCTGGAACTCACTACCTCACACCATCAGAGACTCGTCCTCCTCCTCCTCACTCACCACATTCAAAACATCACTCAAGACCCACCTGTTCAACACTGCATTCAACATTTAACCCACAGCATTTAACCCCTGACTATCTGTTGTCCTTCTCCCTCCTTTTTGCTTTGAATATTTCCCTGTTGATTCTTGTCTTTTTTGCAATTGTTTTTATGTTTTACACTCTGTCAAAGCGTCTTTGGGCTTCCTGAAAAGCGCTATATAAAATAAATGCATTATTATTATTATTATTATTATTATTATTATTATCTATATAATAATACCGTAAGGACTCGACTTTGTTATCCCTTTTACGCCGCACCCAGTGACCCAATGCCCCGGCACTAATGGATTTACGATCTACGAACCGCGCTCTTTGTTTATCACCTACAGCCATACTCGAAAAATCTGAATTAGCCGACGTTGGGGCCCAAAAGCATCCGATTAACGGCCGATACGACGCCATCTTACGACTCCATCGTATTGGCGTCTGCTGGGTGAAGGCGCAACAAGCCGTCCGCTGATTGGACAATCCTGATCATGCATTCCGCCATTTGTGCCGGTGTCGTCGATCGCGCTGTACGCTAACCTCATCAGGTGGGTTTACCATAATGTCTTCCATATACTGTGATTACAACGAAGTGAAACTGATCAGCAGCCCATCAGTATCATATAAAGCAATAAATACCAAGGCTTCAGCTTCTGAAAGCTTAAAACAAAGTGTACTTCGCCGAGTGACGAAACGTAGGCGTAGGCCTCGGCCCTACCTATCCAGTTGTTGTTTCCGTTGTGTAAGGGGGGGAAAAAACAAACATTTTGGCCTCAGACCTTTGAGAGTACGTCGTTCCGTGAACTTTTTGAACGGGCCTCGTATGCCATGCTTCGTCAACGTTGGGTTGTTTTTAAATGATTTGAAGGATTAACTTAAGCACCTTGAATAGAGCAGTTTATTGTTCCTCAAAGACCAGTGTGTAAGTTGACTCAATATGATGGTAACTTTGCAATTCCTGCGTTGTCTCTGAATCAGCTGGCTGAGTCATATTGGCGTAGGGTCGGTCATGATCAGCCCCCCCCCCTCCCCCTCCCTTTCGTTTCACCAACTCCTGCATCTGCCACCGTTCATGATTATCAAAGTAGGCTTTACCCTGTTCACGATAAGGTAGAAATCAGAGTTGTATACGAAGAGATAAAAGGATGCCATTGACTTCGAGACGGTACGTGATATTTTCAAAAGTATATCGTAGCGTTGTCATTTAATTAGCTTGCAATAAATACGTTGTTCATATACGCACTCTTCATTCTCATCTTTCTTCCTAACTCTTACTCGGACAAGCAAATCCCCTATGCCATCCATAATGGTACACTCTATCCATACACCACATCCTCCCTTCCGTGGATGTTCCACGGGTTTCGGCTAGTTATTATTATTATTATTATTATTACGTTGAAATACGTTGAAAAAGTCAAAACTTCACATGGGGTGTAGGGGAAGGCGGGGCAAGTTGAGCCAGTTTTTGTTCTTGGAATGTTAGGACTGAACTTACTGATGATCTTGCACAAATGAGTATCTTGCCTTCTAATTTAATCCTTGGGAAACATTTTGTAGCTGGTTCTTACTTTCTATCCCCACACTGAAAGTCACTGTGACATTTTGAAAAAACGGAGGCAAAATGGCTCAACTTGCCCGCCTGAGGGGTAAGTTGATCCAACCTCTGGGGTAAGTTGTACCACATAGGGGTAAGTTGATCATTGCCCCAAATAAAGATAACTAAAGTAGAAAAGCATTGTTTTGCCAGAAAAAAATATTTAATGTTGTAAAATTCTACAACACTGAACGAAATGATTACCTTGTGTTCATGGTTATAGTAATCAGTTACGAACAAATTGAGTCACTCTCATAGAAAAACAAGATTGTCAACTGTGGTAAGAAAAGTCAACTCGATCCACCTGTCACAGTTTCAAGTCACAATAAAAGAAAAGTGTCCCAAATACACCCAGAAAGGCCAACAGTCAGACTGTGGCAATTAAGGCACAATATCTTGCTCATCAATGCCAGCTTCATCATTTGGATCTGCAACTAAAAGTAAAACATGTCAGAAATCAAGTCAATTAAGCTGCCAAACTGACAAGTCACAATAATTGAACACAAGCTGTCCAGAACAACGGGCAGAACTGCCAACGCACTTAGGCTGTGGCAGCTTACGCACGATGTCTTGCAGTTCAAATCCTGCTTCATCCTTTGGGTTTGGAACAAACACTGGGTTGTCAGATCCAACTTTTCCAGCAACTTTCTGCAGGAAGACACCTTCAAACTGAAATTCCTCTCCATTCAGTACATCAACCCGAGCAATGTAATGCACAAATCTTGATTTGCCAGCACATTTGACAACTACAAAGTCACCTTCAATGATATCCTATTCACTGTCCACATCTGATTCGTCATCATACTCAACTTCTGAATCACCATCTGTCTCACTGGAACTAGGGGTGTTTGATCTTGGGGGACATGTCTTTTTCCCATTAGCTTTGAACAAGCATCTCTTTGATTTCTTGGCTGATGGCTTCCGTTTGCGATTTTCAGATAGGGCTGCAAGCTCCTGGCATACTGGGGTGTGGAGATGGTACACCCAGTGTGGTGCAGGCTCGCAATGTATCCAATGACCGGGGTACGGTAATAATATGGTATTCTGTAAGCGCTTTGAGCCTTTGGGGAAAAGCGCATTATAAATGCTAATTATTATTATCTCCACCAACATGAGTTGGCAAGTTGAGCCATGGCTCGATTTGCCCCGTAGGGTCTGGCTCAACTTACCCCAGTCTGAACTTTCTGAGATGTCTCCACATACACACATCTTCTATGCATCCATCGTATTAAAGTCTACGACAAGAATGGAGACACATACCTGGACTAACAATAATTGTCATCTGATATCCATATTATCTCCATGCTGCATATGGAAGAAACGTGAACTTACCTGTTTTACACCTTTTTACTTTTATGGCTGAAAATTGGATTTTTCCCTCTGCAACACTGGTTTCCGTTTCAATTTCAATTTAGAAAACAATATGGCACAACGTGGACTTATGCAATGGGGCATCTATACTATAGATGGCGCCACCACAAAGTCTGACTCATTCATAAATGGCTGGGAGGTGGTGCCTCACTTCAACTTACCCCGATGCTCAACTTGCCCCGCCTTCCCCTACTTACTCTTTCACGTGACTGTACAATGCATTTAGGATCGGAGGCAAGAAATAAATATACCGTACAGTGTTTTTCACCTTTTTATTGGACAAAAACCAATTATGTATATATTTCAACAAGGAGGCTCACTTTCATTTCATCACATGCAGTGTTATTTGTAAAAGTTTATGCCTGCCTGCCTGCATAATAAATCTTACGCTTCCATGTAATAAGAATAATAATAATTAGTAATATAATACCGAGTGTTTAGACAATACTCAATAGTCAATACAAATGTGTTCTACTTGTGACTCGGCGCACCTCTCATATATCTAACAGTAACATGTACGCAACTACAAGGATGTAATATTGTAATGACAATATACCATCAGAACAGACAACATGTTGTTGTTGTTCAAGGAATATTATTAATATTATTGTCCAGCAATTTATGTATTTACGATTTTAGTCCAACTCCAATAGCTGATGATTTATTGGCATAAATGTGTTGCTCGATATTAATATTAATATTGTAGCGACCCATTGGTCCCCCAAGCGAGACCAGCAGCAGAATCGCCTTGCTCCAGCCGGTGACGTAACCTTGCTCCAGCCGGTGACGTAACTAGATCAATCACATGGGGGTTAAATGCATGTTCCAAGTGAGCTCCAATCGGTGGAGGCGTCGTGGTGCACCGGGCTAAGGCGGGCCACGATGACGTATCAACGATGAGATCGAGAGCTGCAAGCAAACTGCTAAAGGTTCGAACCCTCGATCCTGGGCCCCCGCAGGTGTTGCGCCGCGGAAAATGAGCCTTCAAGCCAAAGACGTCCGGACGGACGCCCCGGGCACCCGGGCCTCCACCCTTTTGAATCTAAACCAATTAATCAATAATTAATCACTGAAAAGCTAATTAATGCATTTGAAATCGTCCACCGTTCCTTGTCGTGACGTCACATTCAACCGACCGTAAAATGAAATGTTGTTGTTTTTTTGAAAGATATTTAAATAATCTCGTTGACCCTTAAGGACTTATATATATATATATAAAACCCTTCGGTTTATAATTATATATAAAATCGATGGACCATCCACAGGGTAAAGGAAAGAATAAAAGAAAAAAATATCACTTCCCGTTCCAGATCCAGGAAGTTGACCCCCAGAGGAAGAAGAAGAAGAACAACCACCCTCCGGCTCGTCACTCGTCACTCGTCACTCGTCGTCCTCGGGCACACTGCAACTGTAAGTTGTAGGTGCAGGTAGTTGCACAGTCTCTGTGGTACGCTGCTTGTAGGTGCAGGTAGTTGGACAGTCTCTGTGGTACGCTGCTTGTTGGTTTCGGCAGTTGCACAGTCGCTGTGGTACGCTGCTTGTTGGTGTAGGTAGTTGCACAGTCTCTGTGGTGCGCTGCTTGTTGGTTTCGGCAGTTGCACAGTCTCTGTGGTACGCTGCTTGTAGGTGTAGGTAGTTGCACAGTCTCTGTGGTATGCTGCTTGTATGTGTAGGTAGTTGCACAGTCTCTGTGGTATGCTGCTTGTTGGTGTAGGTAGTTGGACATTCTTTGTGGTATGCTGCTTGTATGTGTAGGTAGTTGCACAGTCTCTGTGGTATGCTGCTTGTAGGTGTAGGTAGTTGCACAGTCGCTGTGTTATGCTGCTTGTAGGTGTAGGTCGTTGCACAGTCTCTGTGGTATTCTGCTTGTAGGTGTAGGTAGTTGCACAGTCGCTGTGGTATGCTGTTTGTTGGTTTCGGTAGTTGCACAGTCTCTGTGGGATGCTGCTTGTCGGTGTTGGTCGTTGCACAGTCTCTGCGTTATGCTGCTTGTAGGTGGAGGTAGTGGGACAGTCTTTGTCGTATGCTGCTTGTAGGTGTAGGTAGTTGCACAGTCTCTGTGGTATGCTGCTTGTAGGTGTAGGTAGTTGCACAGTCTCTGTGGTATGCTGCTTGAAGGTGTAGGTAGTTGCACAGTCTCTGTTGGATGCTGCTTGTCGGTGAACATAGTTGCACAGTCGCTGTGGTGTGCTGCTTGTAGGTGGAGGTAGTGGGACAGTCTTTGTCGTATGCTGCTTGTAGGTGTACATAGTTGCACAGTCGCTGTGGTATACTGCTTGTAGGTGTAGGTAGTTGCACAGTCTCTGTGGTATGCTGCTTGTAGGTGTAGGTAGTTGCACAGTCTCTGTTGGATGCTGCTTGTCGGTGAACATAGTTGCACAGTCGCTGTGGTGTGCTGCTTGTAGGTGTAGGTCGTTGCACAGTCTCTGTGGTATGCTGCTTGTAGGTGAAGGTAGTTGCACAGTCCTGTGGTATGCTGCTTGTAGGTGTACATAGTTGCACAGTCGCTGTGGTATGCTGCTTGTAGGTGTAGGTAGTTGCACAGTCTGTGTGGTATGCTGCTTGTAGGTGGAGGTAGTTGCACAGTCTCTGTGGTATACTGCTTGTAGGTGTAGGTAGTTGCATAGTCTCTGTGGGATGCTGCTTGTAGGTGCAGGTAGTTGCACAGTCTCTGTGGTACGCTGCTTGTAGGTGTAGGTAGTTGCACAGTCTCTGTGGTGCGCTGCTTGTTGGTTTCGGCAGTTGCACAGTCTCTGTGGTATGCTGCTTGTAGGTGAAGGTAGTTGCACAGTCTCTGTGGTACGCTGCTTGTAGGTGCAGGTAGTTGGACAGTCTCTCTGGTGCGCTGCTTGTAGGTGCAGGTAGTTGCACAGTCTCTGTGGTACGCTGCTTGTAGGTGCAGGTAGTTGCACAGTCTCTGTGGTGCGCTGCTTGTTGGTTTCGGCAGTTGCACAGTCTCTGTGGTACGCTGCTTGTAGGTGCAGGTAGTTGGACAGTCTCTGTGGTACGCTGCTTGTTGGTTTCGGCAGTTGCACAGTCTCTGTGGTACGTTGCTTGTTGGTGTAGGTAGTTGCACAGTCTCTGTGGTGCGCTGCTTGTTGGTTTCGGCAGTTGCACAGTCTCTGTCGTACGCTGCTTGTTGTTGTATCTAGTTGGACAGTCTCTGTGGTATGCTGCTTGAAGGTGGAGGTAGTTGGACAGTGTCTGTGGTATGCTGCTTGTCGGTGTACATAGCTGCACAGTCGCTGTGGTATGCTGGTTGTAGGTGTAGGTAGTTGCACAGTCGCTGTGGTATGCTGCTTGTAGGTGCAGGTAGTTGCACAGTCTCTGTGGTGCGCTGCTTGTAGGTGCAGGTAGTTGCACAGTCTCTGTGGTACGCTGCTTGTAGGTGCAGGTAGTTGCACAGTCTCTGTGGTGCGCTGCTTGTTGGTTTCGGCAGTTGCACAGTCTCTGTGGTACGCTGCTTGTAGGTGCAGGTAGTTGGACAGTCTCTGTGGTACGCTGCTTGTTGGTGTCGGCAGTTGCACAGTCTCTGTGGTACGTTGCTTGTTGGTGTAGGTAGTTGCACAGTCTCTGTGGTGCGCTGCTTGTTGGTTTCGGCAGTTGCACAGTCTCTGTCGTACGCTGCTTGTTGTTGTATCTAGTTGGACAGTCTCTGTGGTATGCTGCTTGGAGGTGGAGGTAGTTGGACAGTCTCTGTGGTATGCTGCTTGTCGGTGTACATAGTTGCACAGTCGCTGTGGTATGCTGCTTGTAGGTGTAGGTAGTTGCACAGTCGCTGTGGTATGCTGCTTGTAGGTGCAGGTAGTTGCACAGTCTCTGTGGTGCGCTGCTTGTTGGTTTCGGCAGTTGCACAGTCTCTGTGGTACACTGCTTGTAGGTGCAGGTAGTTGCACAGTCTCTGTGGTACGCTGCTTGTAGGTGCAGGTAGTTGCACAGTCTCTGTGGTGCGCTGCTTGTTGGTTTCGGCAGTTGCACAGTCTCTGTGGTACGCTGCTTGTAGGTGCAGGTAGTTGGACAGTCTCTGTGGTACGCTGCTTGTTGTTGTATCTAGTTGGACAGTCTCTGTGGTATGCTGCTTGGAGGTGGAGGTAGTTGGACAGTCTCTGTGGTATGCTGCTTGTCGGTGTACATAGTTGCACAGTCTCTGTGGTGCGCTGCTTGTAGGTGTAGGTAGTTGCACAGTCTCTGTGGTACACTGCTTGTTGTTGTATCTAGTTGGACAGTCTCTGTGGTATGCTGCTTGGAGGTGGAGGTAGTTGGACAGTCTCTGTGGTATGCTGCTTGTCAGTGTACATAGTTGCACAGTCGCTGTGGTATGCTGCTTGTAGGTGTAGGTAGTTGCACAGTCGCTGTGGTATGCTGCTTGTAGGTGTAGGTAGTTGCACAGTCTCTGTGGTATGCTGCTTGTAGGTGTAGGTAGTTGCACAGTCTGTGGGATGCTGCTTGTAGGTGTAGGTAGTTGCACAGTCGCTGTGGTATGCTGCTTGTTGGTGTACGTAGTTGCACAGTCGCTGTGGTATGCTGCTTGTATGTGTATGTAGTTGGACAGTCGCTGTGGCATGCTGCTTGTTGGTGTAGGTAGTTGCACATTCGCTGTGGTATTCTGCTTGTATGTGTAGGTAGTTGCACAGTCGCTGTGGTATGCTGCTTGTATGTGTAGGTAGTTGCACATTCGCTGTGGTATGCTGCTTGTATGTGTAGGTAGTTGTAGTGTCGCTGTGGTATGCTGCTTGTTGGTGTAGGTAGTTGCACAGTCGCTGTGGTATGCTCCTTGTATGTGTAGGTTGTTGCACAGTCGCTGTGGTATGCTGCTTGTCGGTGTACGTAGTTGCACAGTCTCTGTGGGATGCTGCTTGTAGGTGTAGGTAGTTGCACAGTCTCTGTGGTATGCTGCTGGAAGGTGTAGGTAGTTGCACACTGCACAGTCTGTGGTATGCTGCTTGTAGGTGTACATAGTTGCACAGTCGCTGTGGTATACTGCTTGTAGGTGTAGGTAGTTGCACAGTCTCTGTGGTACGCTGCTTGTTGGTGAACATAGTTGCACAGTCGCAGTGGTGTGCTGCTTGTAGGTGTAGGTCGTTGCACAGTCTCTGTGGTATGCTGCTTGTAGGTGAAGGTAGTTGCACAGTCCTGTGGTATGCTGCTTGTAGGTGTACATAGTTGCACAGTCGCTGTGGTATGCTGCTTGTAGGTGTAGGTAGTTGCACAGTCTCTGTGGTATACTGCTTGTAGGTGTAGGTAGTTGCATAGTCTCTGTGGGATGCTGCTTGTAGGTGCAGGTAGTTGCACAGTCTCTGTGGTACGCTGCTTGTAGGTGCAGGTAGTTGCACAGTCTCTGTGGTGCGCTGCTTGTTGGTTTCGGCAGTTGCACAGTCTCTGTGGTACGCTGCTTGTAGGTGCAGGTAGTTGGACAGTCTCTGTGGTGCGCTGCTTGTAGGTGCAGGTAGTTGCACAGTCTCTGTGGTACGCTGCTTGTAGGTGCAGGTAGTTGCACAGTCTCTGTGGTGCGCTGCTTGTTGGTTTCGGCAGTTGCACAGTCTCTGTGGTACGCTGCTTGTAGGTGCAGGTAGTTGGACAGTCTCTGTGGTACGCTGCTTGTTGGTTTCGGCAGTTGCACAGTCTC
The DNA here is from genome assembly GCF_964187855.1 of Myxine glutinosa. Taxonomy (NCBI): domain Eukaryota; kingdom Metazoa; phylum Chordata; class Myxini; order Myxiniformes; family Myxinidae; genus Myxine; species Myxine glutinosa. The sequence goes on along the minus strand of NC_136261.1, from coordinate 110,926,329 downwards.
TGTGGTACGTTGCTTGTTGGTGTAGGTAGTTGCACAGTCTCTGTGGTGCGCTGCTTGTTGGTTTCGGCAGTTGCACAGTCTCTGTCGTACGCTGCTTGTTGTTGTATCTAGTTGGACAGTCTCTGTAGTATGCTGCTTGAAGGTGGAGGTAGTTGGACAGTGTCTGTGGTATGCTGCTTGTCGGTGTACATAGCTGCACAGTCGCTGTGGTATGCTGGTTGTAGGTGTAGGTAGTTGCACAGTCGCTGTGGTATTCTGCTTGTAGGTGCAGGTAGTTGCACAGTCTCTGTGGTGCGCTGCTTGTAGGTGCAGGTAGTTGCACAGTCTCTGTGGTACGCTGCTTGTAGGTGCATGTGGTTGCACAGTCTCTGTGGTGCGCTGCTTGTTGGTTTCGGCAGTTGCACATTCTCTGTGGTACGCTGCTTGTAGGTGCAGGTAGTTGGACAGTCTCTGTGGTACGCTGCTTGTTGGTTTCGGCAGTTGCACAGTCTCTGTGGTACGTTGCTTGTTGGTGTAGGTAGTTGCACAGTCTCTGTGGTGCGCTGCTTGTTGGTTTCGGCAGTTGCACAGTCTCTGTCGTACGCTGCTTGTTGTTGTATCTAGTTGGACAGTCTCTGTGGTATGCTGCTTGGAGGTGGAGGTAGTTGGACAGTCTCTGTGGTATGCTGCTTGTCGGTGTACATAGTTGCACAGTCGCTGTGGTATGCTGCTTGTAGGTGTAGGTAGTTGCACAGTCGCTGTGGTATGCTGCTTGTAGGTGCAGGTAGTTGCACAGTCTCTGTGGTGCGCTGCTTGTTGGTTTCGGCAGTTGCACAGTCTCTGTGGTACACTGCTTGTAGGTGCAGGTAGTTGCACAGTCTCTGTGGTACGCTGCTTGTAGGTGCAGGTAGTTGCACAGTCTCTGTGGTGCGCTGCTTGTTGGTTTCGGCAGTTGCACAGTCTCTGTGGTATGCTGCTTGTAGGTGCAGGTAGTTGGACAGTCTCTGTGGTACGCTGCTTGTTGGTTTCGGCAGTTGCACAGTCTCTGTCGTACGCTGCTTGTTGTTGTATCTAGTTGGACAGTCTCTGTGGTATGCTGCTTGGAGGTGGAGGTAGTTGGACAGTCTCTGTGGTATGCTGCTTGTCGGTGTACATAGTTGCACAGTCGCTGTGGTATGCTGCTTGTAGGTGTAGGTAGCTGCACAGTCGCTGTGGTATGCTGCTTGTAGGTGCAGGTAGTTGCACAGTCTCTGTGGTATGCTGCTTGTAGGTGCAGGTAGTTGCACAGTCTCTGTGGTGCGCTGCTTGTTGGTTTCGGCAGTTGCACAGTCTCTGTGGTACACTGCTTGTAGGTGCAGGTAGTTGCACAGTCTCTGTGGTACGCTGCTTGTAGGTGCAGGTAGTTGCACAGTCTCTGTGGTGCGCTGCTTGTTGGTTTCGGCAGTTGCACAGTCTCTGTGGTACGCTGCTTGTTCTTGTATCTAGTTGGACAGTCTCTGTGGTATGCTGCTTGGAGGTGGAGGTAGTTGGACAGTCTCTGTGGTATGCTGCTTGTCAGTGTACATAGTTGCACAGTCGCTGTGGTATGCTGCTTGTAGGTGTAGGTAGTTGCACAGTCGCTGTGGTATGCTGCTTGTAGGTGTAGGTAGTTGCACAGTCTGTGGGATGCTGCTTGTAGGTGTAGGTAGTTGCACAGTCGCTGTGGTATGCTGCTTGTTGGTGTACGTAGTTGCACAGTCGCTGTGGTATGCTGCTTGTATGTGTATGTAGTTGGACAGTCGCTGTGGCATGCTGCTTGTTGGTGTAGGTAGTTGCACATTCGCTGTGGTATTCTGCTTGTATGTGTAGGTAGTTGCACAGTCGCTGTGGTATGCTGCTTGTATGTGTAGGTAGTTGCACATTCGCTGTGGTATGCTGCTTGTATGTGTAGGTAGTTGTAGTGTCGCTGTGGTATGCTGCTTGTTGGTGTAGGTAGTTGCACAGTCGCTGTGGTATGCTCCTTGTATGTGTAGGTTGTTGCACAGTCGCTGTGGTATGCTGCTTGTAGGTGTACGTAGTTGCACAGTCTCTGTGGGATGCTGCTTGTAGGTGTAGGTAGTTGCACAGTCTCTGTGGTATGCTGCTGGAAGGTGTAGGTAGTTGCACACTGCACAGTCTCTGTGGTATGCTGCTTGTAGGTGTACATAGTTGCACAGTCGCTGTGGTATACTGCTTGTAGGTGTACGTAGTTGCACAGTCTCTGTGGGATGCTGCTTGTATGTGTATGTAGTTGGACAGTCGCTGTGGCATGCTGCTTGTTGGTGTAGGTAGTTGCACATTCGCTGTGGTATGCTGCTTGTATGTGAAGGTAGTTGCACAGGCGCTGTGGTATGCTGCTTGTATGTGTAGGTAGTTGCACATTCGCTGTGGTATGCTGCTTGTATGTGTAGGTAGTTGCAGTGTCGCTGTGGTATGCTGCTTGTTGGTGTAGGTAGTTGCACAGTCTCTGTGGTATGCTGCTTGTAGGTGAAGGTAGTTGCACAGTCTCTGTGGTATTCTGCTTGGAGGTGTACATAGTTGCACAGTCGCTGTGGTATGCTGCTTGTAGGTGTAGGTAGTTGCACAGTCGCTGTGGTATGCTGCTTGTAGGTGTACATAGTTGCACAGTCCCTGTGGTATGCTGCTTGTAGGTGTAGGTAGTTGCACAGTGTCTGTGGTATACTGCTTGTAGGTGTAGGTAGTTGCACAGTCTCTGGTATGCTGCTTGTAGGTGTAGGTAGTTGCAGTCCCTGTGGGATGCTGCTTGTAGGTGTATGTAGTTGGACAGTCGCTGTGATATGCTGCTTGTTGGTGTAGGTAGTTGCACATTCGCTTTGGTATGCTGCTTGTATGTGTAGGTAGTTGCTCAGTCGCTGTGGTATGCTGCTTGTATGTGTAGGTAGTTTCACAGTGTCTGTGGGATGCTGCTTGGAGGTGTGTGTAGTTGTACAGTCTCTGTGTTATGCTGCTTGTATGTGTAGGTAGTTGTACAGTCGCTGTGGTATGCTGCTTGTATGTGTAGGTAGTTTCACAGTGTCTGTGGTACGCTGCTTGGAGGTGTGTGTAGTTGCACAGTCTCTGTGGGATGCTGCTTGGAGGTGTAGGTAGTTGCACAGTCTCTGTGGGATGCTGCTTGGAGGTGTAGGTAGTTGCACAGTCTCTGTGGGATGCTGCTTGGAGGTGTAGGTAGTTGGACAGTTTTTGTGGGATGCTGCTTGGAGGTGTGTGTAGTTGCACAGTCTCTGTGGGATGCTGCTTGGAGTGCAGGTAGTTGGACAGTTTTTGTGATTTGGTGTTTGGAGATGTAGGTAGTTGGACAGTTTTTGTGGGATGCTGCTTGGAGGTGTGTGTAGTTGCACAGTCTCTGTGGGATGCTGCTTGGAGTGCAGGTAGTTGGACAGTTTTTGTGATTTGGTGTTTGGAGATGTAGGTAGTTGGACAGTTTTTGGTGTTTGGAGATGTAGGTAGTTGGACTGTCGCTGGTATTGTAAAGTCATATCTGGATTTTGATCAAGTTTTATTTCTCAGGTGATATGATTGTTGCCTGCCCTTGCCTTCTCTCAGCTACAACACCTTTTATTATCTCTGGGCATGCATGGTGAGGGCTTTGGTCAGTTTGCTGTTTGGAAATGTTCACCCAGATTCGAACATGGCAGCAGGTCGCATGTAAAACTAGACCGGCACTCGGTAGAGCGCATACCCCTGCCAGGCTGAACAGTTTACGTTTTGTATCCACTGACAGGTCGGATCTAGACCTGGACCTGAACTCAAAGCTAATCGGCTTGTTCTTGTCACTTACCAAACTCATCCACCAAGTTTTGTCATAAATCATCCACACCTTTTTGAAATATGATGCTGCATATCTTTTGGTCCAATCACTCAATGGTGAAGAATCACTTAAAATTTTCAAAAATTCTCGTATCCGGATTCGTATCTTCACCAAAATCGAATCGATTCGACTTCATCACACACTCAACCTGTCCACAATTTTTTGTCCGAATCTGGCCACAAACTTTTGAGATATCCTGTTCACAAACAGATACAGACCTCCATCCACCTTCGATGGCAGAGGTAGAAAGTCCAAGCGAGGGTGTGCAACCAAGAAACTCATTTTGCAATAAATGTTCGTTTCCCATTAATCGTACACTTTCTAAAATCAAATCTCACCCCTCTCCTCCAAATCTTCCCCATAACCCCTCCCCTCCAAATCTTCCCCATCACCCATCCCTTTCAAATCTCCCCCCTTGCCCCTCCCTCCTAAACTACCCCCTCACCCCTCCCCTCCTAGACTCCTCCCTCACCCCTCCCCTCCAAATCTCCCCCATATCCCATCCCTTTCAAATCCCTCCCCTTGTCCCTTCCCTCCCAAACTCCCCCCTCGCCCCTCCCCTTCAAATCTCCCCACCCTCATTTCTTCTCAATTTCCGCCCTCTCACTCCCCCTCCTCAAAGCGTCCTCCCCGATTCTTCCCCCTTCCAACTCTCACCTCCATCTCCCCCAACCTTCTGCCTCGCTCTTCCCCCTCCTCAAATAACACCTCATTGTGCCTCACCCAATCACCATCAAACCTTTTGTCCGCCCCATCCTTCTCTATCTCCGAGCTATTCTGAAATCTCTGACACACCTTCAACAGCTCTCCCTACCTCTTCCACCTCTTCCACATCTTACCCTGCCCCTCCTCCCCCCTGTTCTGTATCCGATGCTCCCCCTTCCTCTTCATTAACGGTATGGACCTCAAACATCCGGGGTCTTCGTTCAAACTTAACTGATCTCTCCATACAGGTTGCTTCTGTCAAACCAGACATGATCTGCTTAACAGAAACTTTCCTCCTTCATGATGTCTCTGATTCCTTAGTATCTCTCCCGGGTTACTCCCTCCTCCGGTATGATAGACCTGAGCCTCGTCCTGGAGGTGGGGTTGCTATCTTTATCAAAAACTCTCGTCCTCACTCGCCCTGCACTGTACTCTCTCCACCTCACCCCCAGGAATACCTCTGGCTACGGCTTCCCCTTTGCTCCCACCTCTTGTTCATATGTGTGTTGTACCGTCCACCAAACAGTGATGACTCCATCTACATCTCGCTGTCTGATAATATGGACCAACTTCTATCTACTCATCCCAACTCTCTCTTCCTCATATGTGGTGATTTCAACTGTCGTCATTCCAGTTGGCTGGGTGTGGGTACCTCCCTCACCAGCCATGGCTCCTCAGCAAAGGACGTCTGCGACTCACTGGGACTGACACAATCTGTCAATTTCCCGACCCGGATCTCAGTCAACGGAGCGTCTTCTCTTCTCGACTTGGTACTGACTAACTTCCCTGAAAATGTCTGCTGCTCCTCTTCTGCACCAATCGGATCATCTGATCATGTCCTTGTTAAAGTGGACATCTCTCTGACCATTCTCGGGGAGCCTGCTCAGCGTCGACGAGTCTGGCATTTCACTCAGGCCAACTGGCACGGTCTTCAAGCAGCCATCAATCATCTGGACTGGTCTCCCATCTCTACCACCTCTGACATCAACTCATCCTGGGAATTCTTCCAAAGTAAATTGCTCTCCCTCATGCACAGATTTATCCCATCTCGTCTTCAGTTGTCATACCCTTCCTCCCGTCCATGGTACACGGAATCTTGTGGTGAGGCTGTTGCCCAGAAACAACTTGCCTTCGTCTCCTGGAAAGCAAATCCAACGGAAGGAAATCTCATTTCCTTTCACAAAGCCCGAAACAAGTGTGTGTCCACCCTCATGAGAGCCAGGAAACAATATCTCTCCGTTCTCAAGACCGAACTCTCTTATCTGTCTCCCTCTTCCAAAACCTGGTGGTGTCTGGTCAAATCCGTTTCTGGTGTTTGTTCCTCCTCCATCCCCTCCCTTACCTCAAACGGCTACACAGCTGACTCCGCACGTGAAAAAGCTGAATGCCTCAACTCTGTGTTTGCCTCTAAATCTTGTGTCCCAAACCCATCCCTCTCTGTACCCACCATACCCAGTCGTACCCAGCTGCTCCTGGACTCCGTGTCCTTTCCTCCTGACAAGGTGGAAAAGTTTGTCAACCCTCGACTCTGATTCTGCAACTGGACCCGACGGCATCAGCCCACGGGTCCTAAAATCCTGCTCTGCCGCTCTATCTCACCCTCTCTCTGTTCTCTTCACCCTCTCTTTTGCTCAAGGTCAACTGCCATCTGCTTGGAAATCGGCCAACATCACCGCTTTGCACAAAAAAGGTGCAAAAACAGATCCTAGCAACGACAGACCAATCAGCCTTCTCCCAATTATCAGCAAAGTCATGGAATCCATCATTGCTTCGGATATGAAATCTTTCCTCTTCTCCAATGGCTTGATCTCTGAGCATCAATTTGGTTTCAGACCAGGTCACGCTACTCTGGACATGCTGCTTCTGCTGTCTCAACAATGGATGGAGGTCCTCAATGCCAAACAGGAAATTAGAGCTGTCTCCCTCGACATATCACGTGCCTTCGATACGGTCTGGCACCCCGCTCTGCTCACCAAACTCTCCTCCTTTGGTATCCATGGAAATCTCCACGTATGGCTGGCTGACTTCCTCTCTAGTCATCGTCAACGTGTGGCCCTGAATGGGGTTCTCTCATCTCCTCTTCCTGTTCAGGCTGGAGTGCCCCAAGGCAGTGTTCTGGGCCCTGTGCTTTTTCTGGTCTTCATCAATGATCTCTCTGACTCACTTGAAAATCCTCTCTATCTTTTTGCTGATGACTCCACTCTCTGCCGCTCCATTGCTCTTCCCTCAGATCGGCAGTCTGCAGCCTCCTCACTCTCTGAAGACTTGGACAAAATCACAGACTGGTCAAACAAGTGGAACATGTCTTTCAATCCTGACAAATCCCACACTCTTACTATGTCTCTCCGAAAAGATCGACTGGACAACCCTCCCATCTACTTTCTCAACAATCCTCTCCAAGAAGTTCTGTCGCTCAAGCTTTTGGGTCTCACTATCTGCCATGATCTTTCTTGGGAAAACCACATTTCCAAGCTGGCCTCCAAAGCCAGTCGCCGACTGGGCATCCTCCGTCGTGCGAAGTCCTTCCTCGGCACACCTGAGCTCCTCACCACATACAAGGCTTTCATCCGCAGCTCAATGGAATACTGTTCTCCCCTATGGGCCGGGCCGGTGCTCTTGCCTCACACCTAGCTCGGCTTCACGCTGTTGAAACCAAAGCTTTCAGAATTATTGGAATCTCCCGCGATGAAGCTATCTCTGAGGGCCTTTCACTCACTCACCGCAAGCAGGTAGGTGGTCTTTCTGTCTTCTACCGACTCCTCTCCGGCCTTGCACCCCCAGCTCTCTCTGTGCTCTGTCCTCCAAATATTCCTACAGGTCGCACAAGATCTGCCAGCAACCCTCTGATGGTTAAACTGCCGAAATCTCGGCTCTCTGCTCACCTTCACTCTTTCATTCCTCTTTTCTCCCGCCTCTGGAACAAACTCCCTCACTCCCTTCAATCCCACTCCTCCCTCCAGGTCTTTAAAACAGCTGTTCACCACCATCTCTTATCTTCCCCCATCCAAAACCTTGATCTTTTCTACCCCCGCTAATTCACCCCAGATCCACCTTGTTTGAAATTCCAACTTCTTTCCTGGAAGTCCTGGCCGTGTCCATATGTTTTATACCTCTCCCACCCCCCCTCCCCCTTCCCATGCCCTCCCCCAAAGCCCTCGCCCTCTCTCAGATCTCTCGATGTCTCCATGTCTCTCGGTCCCTGCTCTCAAATGTTGTGATTGTGTCCTTCCCCCTCTCTCCCCATCTTGTCTACCGCTCCCGATGTTATATGTTTGTGTGTCGGTTTGTCTTTCTGTGTGATTAATGTTCGCTCTTTCACGAGCCTCGATCTTGCAAACAAACAAACAAAAAAAAAAAAAAAAAATACAGACCTCCATCCACCTTCGATGGCAGAGGTAGAAAGTCCAAGCGAGGGTGTGCAACCATTAATTGCTCTTTCTCGTTCTGTATGTTTTTGAACGGATAGAAATGTGTTTATCCAAAATGGTTGATGAAAAGTATACGATGGACCACACGACCCTGGATCACAGCTCAACGTTGGTGGGCGGGCATCGCGAAAATGCACCCTTCCCTTAGCTGGCTCACCCGAGAAGGTTCAGTGAGGCTGCCTCTGCTCAACCCCTACCCCATCTCACAGGATGTAAGGAGGAGTATGACCCGGAGGGAACTCTGCAGATGTGTGAAGTCACATGAGATCACCAGCCAAGGGAAGGGAAGAGATGGCCCCCAGTGCCACGATCCACCACCATGAGAGCAATACCCCTTGCCCTCAACATATCCACTGACCTTGGTCGTTGTGCTCACCCCAACCACTGACGGGAACCTCAAGAACCCATAAAATTCATGCTGGACCAAAGAGTAAAACTTCAAGAAAGGAATCCAGCAATTTAGAGAACACGACCCTGCACGTGATCCACTCTCACCCTCATGGATCTTTCGGTCCTACAATCGCCGGTCGAGACCTACCAAATCGCCCAAACGTCCAAACTCTATTCAAACATGACGGTCGGATCCACTAAAGGAACCCGCTTCGCTTTCCGTCTTGTGCGCAAGTGGTCAGGAGTACGCTGGCCCATCAAATGCAGACTGAATTCACGAGAACGGCACTCAGTATAGAGCATACCTCTGCCAGGTGGATAGTTTACGTTTTGTATCCCAGAGTAGACCAGAAAATCACAATACAGAATCACATTTAATCAAAATCATCCGTCCACAACTTTTGGAGATTTCCTGCTGTATCGTTTTTCCCATTAATCGTTTTTGTCGTTTTTGGCAAATCGTTTGTGAAACAAAATCGTTTTTGGCCCAATCTCCCATTGGTGACGAATCACTTTAAAAAATGTGACTCGTCGGATCCGGATCTTCAGCAAAATTGAATCGATTCTTCCTTGTCACACACACAACCTGTGCAATCTGTTTCGTCAAAATCCGTCCATAACTTTTTGAGATATCCTGCTATGTACCGTTTCTGACCCTATCTCTCAATGATGAAGGATCACGTAAAACATTCTCGTAGCCGAATCCGGATCTTTACCAAAATCTAATCATTTCGTCTTTGTCACATACACTACCTCACTGCCAAATTTTGTCCGAATCCGTCCACAACTTTTTGAGATATCGTGTTCACAAACAAACAAACAGGGGTAAAAACATAACCCCCATCCACCTTTGGTGGCGGAGGTAACAAAGAAAGAAAATTCTTCACGATTTGACCGAATCATTTACAAGTGCAATCTTAGACGAAAGTACTTTCACCGAGGATGGAGCGGGTCAAGACCCAATGCATGTAAAATATTTCATTGATAAGTTACATTGATTTGTTTTGCAATATTTGTCAACACATGTATTTAACTTTCATTGAAATCAATGGGAAATTCCCATAACAGGTGTATAACCACAATTGACGTTATTTACTTAGTTATTGACAATAATTTGCACCCCATGTCCACTCTTGATCCAATATTCCCCAATAACATCTCACAAGAACTGAATTGATTATCTTCCTCGTACGTTCAATAACAAGCAGGGCTCCACAAGAATTAATTTGAGCGTCCTTAAATAGGACAAGTTGATCGATTTGTGGGATAAATGTTACAAACCTGTATTTGTTCAAAGAACAATAATCAAAATACATTTATCGGAGTAAAAATAGTTATTCTCTTACATCAACAGCAACTTGATCAGGATTCCTTTCTTTTCAATGTGGAATATTTTGGGGGTTTTCCCACATCTCAGAATGAGGCATTCCTGGAAATCTCCTCTGAGGTTTCTCAGAAAGGTGAGTGTCCAGGTGTACCATTTGGTAGATGGAGGGGTACGGGGTAATGTTATTGTCGTGTCTGCCCTGTCGTGAACACCGCAGGGCGACACAGATGACCAAACGAGCTTTAACTCCAAGGCGTTCAAACCTATGGCGCACCTTCATTATACGCACGGGGGAAGAGTGGGTGGTGGGGCTGGGGGGGAGAGGGGGGGGAAGTCGGGGTCCACCAGCAGTCTTTGAACCTGCAACAATTAACTCAAACCGACACACAATTAAAATGTTCAAAATATACAGGTTTATTGAAAATAAATGCCAGCAACAAAAAAATTCACGTTAAACTAATATCCTAAATGGGACGTCCCCAGACAGACTCAAATACACACATAGGGAAATATAAAAGAACGAAAGTAAAAAATGTGTGTTTGTTTAGTGGGCACATAGCTCCGATCTGCTCTTAAACCTCGTTAGGAATCGTCCAAACCCCCGCGTCCTTGGCGGGAACAGCACGCTTTGTCGTGCAGCACGCGAGCAGGAACCAGGCCTCCGTGCACAGTTCACCCCTCTAGCTGTCGAGTGCGCAGCGAGCAGGCCGCGCCCGTTCACTCGTCTCTGCTCCACACAGCACCGCCGCCTCTCCGGTTCACTCGGCATGGCCCTCAGCCATCACAAAGCCACGGCCAAGCGTGCCAGAGTCCACAAGCCACGACCGCCTTTCCTCACGATCGTCAAAACCCAAAGTTACGGATATGAAATGCTGACTGCACAGCACCAATGCCCAACGCAAGAGAGCAAAAATGCCACCGTTCGCTATGATCTCCCGGGTGTAAGGGGCAGAAAATGTCGGAACAACGTCTTTTGTCTTCTAGAGGGACAGCAAAGAGGAAAAAATGTCGGGGAGAGCGTTATTTTAAACTCAATGCTCTGACTTCATCCGTGCCTACTCCACCAATCACTAATCCCATCTTAGCAGTCCTTGCGCCAATCAATCCCGGACCAATCACTGCTCTTCAGGGCGTCGCCTCCCGGACCTCCTGTGCCTGTGTGCTCACCAGGTCGGTGGTATCAGTGGTAGTTTTCAATGTCCTGCTTCCAGTTGGTTTTTATTTAGTGTTATAAATGCGTGATTGCCTGGCTATCTGTGTGTGTTGCTGGTGTCATAAGAAACAGAGGAAAATAACAGAGGCCATTACATACAAGGGATTAATTACCCATAGTCCTTCACCAATTAACATAACCCCACCCCTCGTGATGGGAACGAAAATACGCTCTTGCACGACATACGGTCTACCGGATCCCTACTTATGATACATGGGGCTTCTTCTTCTTCATGACAATCAGAGCACACTATCTATGCAAATCTACCTGGGCTAAGGTATTGCCTACTGCCCACCCTCCCCCCACAAACGTAACATTATTTTCAAAATAAACTTTTCAAGAATTTTACCAAAACAAATTTTTTTTAACACAATGTTGGGCTTCTGCCAATTTAGATGACCTTTTGACCTCTGTCGACAGAAATTAAATTTATTGCGAAGCTATTATTTTTCTACTTTGTGCTTATACAACTTATTTCGCACGAAGATTGTTAATAAAGGAGTATAAGTTGTGGGTGGAATGGTGCCAAACTTCATTTCCTCTACTCCTGAAAAAGGAGACGTCTTAAGACTCGATCCCGGTATTTTTAAAATATCTATATATATATATTGTTACGGGTCGCGGACAAGATGTTACTTTGGGCCGAGCGGATGGTCAACCGCGACCGTTGCAGGATCCCCGATTGGCCCGACTTCCTGAACGTTGACCAGATCGCGCCACAGGTATTCAATCGGGAAACCTCTAAAGCGACCGAATGTAAAGAGGAAGAGAGAAGAAAACAGAGTACGGAGGAATAACAGGATTTATTATACACACAAGCAAAAAGAAAGCAGTCACGTTTATTTACAACACATAAGACGCAGGTGACACAGTGCAAATACTAGCTTACCTACAGTCTTAATTAACCCAGGACAGAACAAACAAAAGACAGACTCACGCGGGGAATGACAGGAATGGCAGGAGGTGGATGGCTGGAGGTGAACGCTTGGTGGAGCCAACGCGGAGCTTGGTGGAGCCTTGGTGGAGGTGAACGCTTGGTGGAGCCAACGCGGAGCTTGTGGAGCCTTGGTGGAGGTGAACGCTTGGTGGAGCCAACACAGAGCTTGGTGGAGCCTTGGTGGAGGTGAACGCTTGGTGGAGCCAACACGGAACTTGGTGGAGCCTTGGTGGAGGTGAACGCTTGGTGGAGCCAACGCGGAGCTTGGTGGAGCCTTGGTGGAGGTGAACGCTTGGTGGAGCCAACGCGGAGCTTGGTGGAGGGTTGGTGTGACGGGTTCTCTCTCCTTCCCTCACAAGCTTCAGGACTCTTTCTCTCTCTTTCTTAGTCCCACCCAGTCCAACAACTTCCTCTCTTGCTTAGTCCAACTCAAGGCCTTCCTGTCTTCTGATCTCCTCCCTCCTCGACTCTACTCAAAGCGCATCTCTTTTCGGAAACGCCCCGCCGTGGGTTATATAGGCCCCGCCCCTCAACCTTTGCGAACCTCCCCCAAACGTTCTCTCTCCGCCCTCTCAAGCCAAACCCCTTGTTCATGGTTGGTCGAGTGGGGCTGGCTCACTCCTCCCCTCTATGACGAGGTGGAGGCACGCCTTTCTTCCCCAACCCTGCCTCGTGGTCAATGGCGGATGAAGGGAAAACCGCCCAAAATGCAGTTGGCAATTGGAAGGGAGGTAATTGGCAATGGGAATGGAAGTTTTGGGAGTGGGAATGAAGGGAATCTATCTCTTTCACTGGTGCAATGGAGTATTTCTATTAATGGGAGACACAGCCTTACCCTAAAACACAGAATTGAAGGAGCTGTGCTCCAACGCGAGTTGAAAGAATTGACGCGACCAAAGATGGAAATTCGTCCGAGTAGGTTTAATAAATGTATCACACTCGGGTACTCTCAAAAGCCCGTTTATCGGGCAGCAATATATATACACATTTATGTCGGGAAGTTTGTTCCCAATCGTGAAGTTCCCAAATCCGCTTCCGGTCCCTCGAGCGACGGGGCTTGCTTTGATCTCTCCACGGCATCAAAGTTTGAGTGTTTTCCCGTTCGTTTCTTTGTCAAATTTCCGCTGCGTATTTTGTTGTGTATGTGTTATTGTGTGTTTCTATTTGGTTTTGGTTTTGTAGTTGTTGCAAATTTGTGTGTAATTAGTCGTTTCTTTGTCCGCGCCTCGTGCGGCCTGGTGTCTCGTGCGGCCTCCTCGTCTCGACTTGTGCCCCGCCCCCTATATTCTCGTTTGTTCTTTCACCTCTGCTCCTGCTTTCTCAAATCCACGTTCTCACTTAGACTTTTCCCAGATTGTTTTCATGGTTTTGTTGAAATATTTCTTTAAATATGTTTAAACCGCAGCGGTGATCCCACCCCCCCGCCCCCCCCCCCAGGATTTCCATGTTTTAAACGTTTCCCAGTGTGTACCCTGGATAAGAATAGGTACGCCGTATCCCTGCGTGTCGTAGGAGGCGACTAAGTGGGTTGGCGTCGGGAAAGGCATCCGGCCATAAAAAAAAAAAAAACATTGCCTCAAAAAGAGAACCATGACAATTACAACTACATGTGGGCAGGGTACAGCCCGAAGTGGAGATCGGTTTCTGAGGTTTGGGACATGGAATGTAGGGACAATGACAGGGAGATCAGGAGAAGTGGTGGAAGTATTGGTCAGAAGAAGAGTGGACATATGTTGTGTGCAAGAGACGAGATGGAAGGGAAGTGGTGTGAGAATGGTGAAGGGTAGGCAGGGACAGAAATACAAGTTTGTGTGGCAAGGGTGCCTGGAGGGCATGAATGGTGTTGGTGTCCTGTTTTCTGAGGAGTTTGTAGACAGTGTGGTGAGTGTGACTAGAGTGAGTGATAGGTTGATGATGGTGAAAATGATGATTGGAAAGCTCTTGGTGAACGTCATCTCGGGATATGCTCCGCAGGTTGGTCGGAGCGATGAAGAGAAGGACATGTTCTGGTGTGCGATAGAGAAGCTGATGGAAAACGTGAAAGATGAGGAAGTTGTTGTGGTAGGAGGAGACCTAAATGGACATGTGGGAAGGAGTATGGATGGTTTTGAAGGAGTTCATGGGGGTTACGGAGGATTTTGGAGTTTGCTGATGGAGCTGATTTGTTGATTTGTAATACTCAGTTCCAGAAAGAGGATAATAAGCTTGTTACATACACATCAGGTGGGTCGACGACAACCGTTGACTACCTGATGGTGCGTAGGCGAGATAGGGGGCACCTCCGAGACACAAAGGTGATCCCGGGGGAGGAGGCTGTTTCACAGCACCACTTGGTTGTCTGCGACGTAAGGGTGAAAGGTGCGAGGAGAGCTCGGCGGGTGAAGTACCAACCGAGAATGAAGGTGTGGAGGTTGAAAGAGGTGACAGTAAGGGAGGCATTAAAAGAGAGGCTGAGTAGGGTCGAGGATGATGTGGTTGAGCTTGAAAGTGGTTGGATGTCAATGAAAGCTAGTCTGTTGGGAGCCGTTGGTGAGGTATGTGGATGGACAAAAGGACCACCAAGGCACTCGGAAACATGGTGGTGGGATGATGAAGTTGGAAAGACGATTGACAAGAAGAGGAAGAAGTTCAAGGAGTGGCAGAAGGCGAAGGGTACGGGAGCAGAAACAGCTGAGCATGAAAGTTATAAGGCAGCCAGGAAGGCTGCAAAGAAAGAGGTAGCAAAGGCGCAGGAGGCATGTAGGAAAATGTTCGGAGAACGCTTGGATTCGGAAGAGGGTCAGAGAGCGGTATTCAGGATTGCAAAGCAGATAGCGAAAGAGAGGTGTGATGTGATGGGGGTGAGCTGCTTGAAGGATGAAGTGGGACAAATCGTTGTCGACCCAGATGGAATTAAAGGAAGATGGAAAAGATATATGGAAATGCTGTTGAATACAGAGAATGAATGGGATGGCAACATAGAGAGTAACCCAGTTTTAGGACCGGCAGAGAAGATAACTGAGAAGGAAGTTGAGGAAGCGATAAAAGCAATGAAGGGTAGAAAAGCGGGAGGGCCGACGGGAGTTGTGGGAGATATGTTGAAGGCAGCAGGAAGTTGGGGTGTGAAGAGAATGACAGAGATCTGTAATCTGGTGGTGAAAGAAGGCCGCATTCCAGTGGATTGGGAACTGAGTACCCTCGTCCCTCTATACAAGGGGAAATGTGACCCTCTGGAGTGTGGCTCGTACCGAGCGATAAAGTTATTGGAGCATGGAATGAAGGTATTGGAAAGGGTGTTGTAGAGGAGGATAAGGAAGAAAGTGAAGATCGACGAAATGCAGTTTGGATTTATGCCAGGAAGAGGAACGACAGACGCGCTTTTCATTGTGAGGCAGTTGCAGGAGAAGTACATGGAGAAGAGGAAGAAGTTGTTTCTTGGGTTTGTTGATCTGGAGAAAGCATTCGATCGGGTTCCACGCAAAGTATTGACATGGGCATTGAGGAAGTTAGGAGTGGAGGAATGGTTGATCAGAGTAGTGATGGCAATGTACAAAAGAGCACGCACAGCTGTAAGGACGAAGGACGGGAACAGTGGTGAGTTTGAGGTGAAGGTGGGAGTGCATCAGGGGTCGGTACTAAGTCCACTACTATTTGTAGCTGTGATGGAGGTGCTGGCTCAGAACATAAAGGAGGGTTTACCGTGGGAGTTGTTGTATGCAGATGATCTGGTGTTGATTGCGGAAAGTATGGATGGACTGAAGGAAAAGATGAACACGTGGAAGGAATGTATGGAGACAAAAGGTCTGAAGGTGAATATCGGAAAGACGAAGGTGATGGCAAGTGGTAAAGCATGTGGTGAGGTGGAAAGAACTGGGAAGTGGCCCTGTGCTGTGTGTAGGAAGGGTGTCGGAGTGAACTCCATTCAGTGTACAATGTGCGCTGAGTGGGTTCATCAAAAATGTAGTGGTCTGAGAGGGTCATTAACCAGTGTGGCAGCTACATTCAAATGTAAGGTGTGCACAGAGGGAGCTGCAGATGGAGGAAATGTTGAGTTGGATCTTGGAGATGGCGTGAAGCTGGAAGGTGTGAAAACATTTTGCTACCTCGGAGACATGCTGAATGGAGAAGGTGGATCAGACTCGGCAACGGTTGCTCGAGTGAGATGTGCATGGAAGAAGTTTCGGGAATTGAGTGGCGTGCTGATGATGAGGGGAGTGTCGTTGAAGCTGAAGGGAAAGGTGTATGCTGCATGTGTGAGAAGTGTTATGATTTATGGGAGCGAGACATGGGTAATGAACGTAGAGCAGCAACGAAGGTTGGAAAGGGTGGAAATGCGAATGGTTCGACGGATGTGCGGAGTATCGTTGAGAGAGAGGAAGACAAATGATAAATTGCGAAAGATGATGGGAATAGAGCCTGTGATTGATGCTGTGAAGAGGAACAGGTTGAGATGGTTTGGTCATGTGTTGAGGAAGGATGAAAGTGACTGGTTGAGAAGAGTGATGGAAATGAATGTAGAAGGAAGTAGAAGACGGGGAAGACTGAGAAAGACTTGGCTAAAGATGGTGGAAGAAGAAATGCGGGCAAGGGGGTTAACAAGGAGAGATGCAGAAAATAGGGCAAAATGGAGAAGATTGTCATGGGGACCGCAAGGCTAACCCCCGCTCTAGCAGGGAAAATGGCCTTTAAAATGCATGTTGTGTTGTTGTTGTATGTCGGGAAGTTTGCCCGGCAAAAGCTATACCGGGCATGCCCGGGTATCAAGGGCGAGCCTTGGAAAGGTGAGTCTGGACCTGCCCGGGCGTGTTTGGCTGCGGCCTGGCAAGTCGAGGCTGGGCGTGCCCGGGCGCTCTGGACGAGCACTGGAAAGGCGATAGCGGGCATGCCCGGACGCTCTGGGCGAGCCCTGGAAAGGCGATAGCGGGCATGCCCGGACGCTCTGGGCGAGCCCTGGAAAGGCGATAGCGGGCATGCCCGGACGCTCTGGGCGAGCCCTGGAAAGGCGATAGCGGGCATGCCCGGACGCTCTGGGCGAGCCCTGGAAAGGCGAGAGCGGGCATGCCCGGGAAAGACGAGACCGGGCGTGCCCGGGAGGTTCGGGCGTGCCCGGGAACAGTGAGTCCGGGCATGCCCGGGAGAGGCGCGTCTGGCCGTGTTCTGGCCGGTGCAAGGCGAATGTGTGCATCCAGCGGTAACCGCTACAGAATAAGATATAACTATCGAACAGGGGTATTCTATTATTGGCTGACGTGTATGCTTGTGGACTAGTTATGGGACGCCCTTTTGACCTTTACACAGCTCCGGCGGAGGCAGGAGGCGCAGAATAACAATAATAATAATAATGATAAAGCACACAATCAAAAAAAAATACAGTCCTCATATCCGCAACAATATATATAAAACATCTTTCATGATGACAGAGTATTGTGATGCAGTTTCTGATTCAGGAGACCTTAAATCACCAGAAACCATTTAAAAACATTTTATGTGCACAACTTCATGTTGTTGGACTTAAATTATCTAACTTAAATTATATTATCTTAAATAACTTAAATTATCTAAAATATATGCATCTGGCAACTGGACTATGAAATGTTTTTCCCAGAATGCTTTGCCTCCATTCCCTTTGGATTTCCTCTCATCAAAACACAGTTAAATAGTTTATTCAGGACCTGAACCCCATGTTCACCGAGGCAGGTCCATACTTCACTCATATCTCCTCAGGTCCTCCTGATTTGCTAATTTTTATCACTCTTAAATCGGCTGTCTTGTCTTGCAGTACTTTTTTGTATAAATCAAAGATTCCAGGAGCAGCGTTTGAAAAGGAGTAGGTCAGTGAGTGTTGGTACACAGTTGAAATCCCACATCCAATCTTCCTTGTCTGACATTTAAATCGTTGCGATCCATCTTTGCCATGAGGATGTGATGAGGAATATAAAGAGATTTATGCTCAGTTGGAAACTTCAGGTTAACTTTCCCCACCAAGTGAAGTTAGAATTTGTCCTATCAAGGCAAAATCTTCTTCATGGTCGTGTCAACAACATGCATTTTAAAGGCCATTTTCCCTGCTAGAGCGGGGGTTAGCCTTGCAGTCCCCATGACAATCTTCTCCATTTTGCCCTATTTTCTGCATCTCTCCTTGTTAACCCCCTTGCCCGCATTTCTTCTTCCACCATCTTTAGCCAAGTCTTTCTCGGTCTTCCCCGTCCTCTGCTTCCTTCTACATTCATTTCCATCACTCTTCTCAACCAGTCACTTTCATCCTTCCTCAACACATGACCAAACCATCTCAACCTGTTCCTCTTCACAGCATCAATCACAGGCTCTATTCCCATCATCTTTCGCAATTCATCATTTGTCTTCCTCTCTCTCACCGATACTCCGCACATCCGTCGAACCATTCGCATTTCCACCCTTTCCAACCTTCGTTGCTGCTCGACGTTCATTACCCATGTCTCGCTCCCATAAATCACAACACTTCTCACACATGCAGCATACACCTTTCCCTTCAGCTTCAACGACACTCCCCTCATCATCAGCACGCCACTCAGTTCCCGAAACTTCTTCCATGCACATCTCACTCGAGCAACCGTTGCCGAGTCTGACCCACCTTCTCCATTCAGCATGTCTCCGAGGTAGCAAAATGTTTTCACACCTTCCAGCTTCACGCCGTCTCCAAGATCCAACTCAACATTTCCTCCATCTGCAGCTCCCTCTGTGCACACCTTACATTTGAATGTAGCTGCCACACTGGTTAATGACCCTCTCAGACCACTACATTTTTGATGAACCCACTCAGCGCACATTGTACATTGAATGGAGTTCACTCCGACACCCTTCCTACACACAGCACAGGGCCACTTCCCAGTTCTTTCCACCTCACCACATGCTTTACCACTTGCCATCACCTTCGTCTTTCCGATATTCACCTTCAGACCTTTTGTCTCCATACATTCCTTCCACGTGTTCATCTTTTCCTTCAGTCCATCCATACTTTCCGCAATCAACACCAGATCATCTGCATACAACAACTCCCATGGTAAACCCTCCTTTACGTTCTGAGCCAGCACCTCCATCACAGCTACAAATAGTAGTGGACTTAGTACCGACCCCTGATGCACTCCCACCTTCACCTCAAACTCACCACTGTTCCCGTCCTTCGTCCTTACAGCTGTGCGGCTCTTTTGTACATTGCCATCACTACTCTGATCAACCATTCCTCCACTCCTAACATCCTCAATGCCCATGTCAATACTTTGCGTGGAACCCGATCGAATGCTTTCTCCAGATCAACAAACCCAAGAAACAACTTCTTCCTCTTCTCCATGTACTTCTCCTGCAACTGCCTCACAATGAAAAGCGCGTCTGTCGTTCCTCTTCCTGGCATGAATCCAAACTGCATTTCGTCGATCTTCACTTTCTTCCTTATCCTCCTCTACAACACCCTTTCCAATACCTTCATTCCATGCTCCAATAACTTTTTCGCTCGGTACGAGCCACACTCCAGAGGGTCACCTTTCCCCTTGTATAGAGGGACGAAGGTACTCAGTTCCCAATCCACTGGAATGCAGCCTTCTTTCACCACCAGATTACAGATCTCTGTCATTCTCTTCACACCCCAACTTCCTGCTGCCTTCAACATATCTCCCACAACTCCCGTCGGCCCTCCGGCTTTTCTACCCTTCATTGCTTTTATCGCTTCCTCAACTTCCTTCTCAGTTATCTTCTCTGCCGGTCCTAAAACTGGGTTACTCTCTATGTTGCCATCCCATTCATTCTCTGTATTCAACAGCATTTCCATATATCTTTTCCATCTTCCTTTATTTCCATCTGGGTCGACAACGATTTGTCCCACTTCATCCTTCAAGCAACTCACCCCCATCACATCACACCTCTCTTTCGCCATCTGCTTTGCAATCCTGAATACTGCTTTCTGACCCTCTTCCGAATCCAAGCGTTCTCCGAACATTTTCCTACATGCCTCCTGCGCCTTTGCTACCTCTTTCTTTGCAGCCTTCCTGGCTGCCTTATAACTTTCATGCTCTGCTGTTTCTGCTCCCGTACCCTTTGCCTTCTGCCACTCCTTGAACTTCTTCCTCTTCTCGTCAATCCTCTTTCCAACTTCATCATCCCACTTCCAAAATGTTACTTCCAAATGTGCCCTTGGTCCAAACAATCGGCCCTCCAACATGGCCGTCTCATTACTTCCGGCTGTTTCAAAAGAGAGGCTTCATCGGCTCTCCAGATTGTATTTTTCACTCCGTGGGCAGCTGCGACCGGGCATAAATTTGACGAACTGACTTGTTGCAAAGGTGGCATCCTTTGACGGTGCCACGTTGAAAGTCACCGGGGATGGGGGGTTCGGGTCCGGGTTCAGGCTGAAGGCTAGCCCAATAGGAGTGGTCGGCGTTTGCCCAATGATTATGGTTCAAAAATATCGTAAACGTATCGATTGCATACGTTTGATTTGACAATAATTGATTGTCCTTTCTACAGGGGAAGAAGAGGTGAACAATCCAACCCATCCCGACTTTGTCCCGTCACCGTTTCTGCAGCCAGCTGACACAAGTGGACGTGCCGACCAATCTGCCGAGAAGATGCAACGCTGCGGGGGAGCATCCAGGCGGTCAAGTGCTTGTGGTGAGTGTTCTTTGTCACAATTTTAAGGAATGCAGACACGGCACTATGGCTCAGATTAGGCAGTGGCTCAGATTAGCTACAATAATTATGGTAAATTAAAGTGACCTGAAAAAATAACTCTTAGATGCCATTTCCTGGCACTTCGAGGCACACTCTGCAATACAATATTATTATTGGGTTTGTTGGCATGTAGGTATATTAATAGTGCTTTGAATGTCACGAAACAAATGTCAGTGATTGTGACCTTGGCAATGTGGGTGTCGGTGGATTATAGTCAGATTATAATATTGCTTGGGTTTCAGGCCAATACGCAGCTACGTTGTCCCGAGGGCCGAACGGCCGAGGTCAATATTCCGCCCTCGGGACAGCATAACGCGCATTGGCCAAAAACTCGAACAATATTTCCATTCTTATTATGATGGATGAAGGCAATGGTAATGGCTCCAATAATCGCAGACAAGCCTAAACTGCGCCACTCCCTTGTGGGAGTAGGCCTACATGACATGTATATGTGGTCGTGCACAGGCCACGCCCACGCGTGGCCAATATTTAGGGTGAATGTTGTTCGTATGGCGGCCATAGGCCATATTTTAAAACTTCGTTGCACCCACCCCCACCTTGTGTAAACCGACATCCCCAATAATTTCATTAAGTGCACCCATTTGGACCACATTAGGAGGGTTGTCAAGTTGTCGCGGTGTGCGGGGGTTTACGACAATGCGATTAATGTCTGCCGGTGTCAGGGTCCAAACGCGTTTTCTTGAATTCTTAAAATCACACATCACTCTGCCAATAATGGACATAGAGGGTCGTGTGAGGTGTCAAAATGATCAGAGTACTTCCATACAATATGGAAGCTGCAACCCAGCTGTCGGTGACATCTGCGGTTACCTCTGGGTCAAGAAATCTGTAAAAATGGTGAAATGTATATTTTGTCTTACATTTTGATACATCATAAATTGTCTTCATAACACAGAGAATAACGAAGGTATTGGTTTAATGTGTACTCTAAAAGTTTCCCAGTACACTGTGCAAAATAATGATACCACACAAATATATCTGATATTAATATTTCTGAGTTTAATACCGCAAAACCGAAGTGTACCCCCTTATTTTCTTCATGGTATATGCAATATGCATACAACATAAGTTTGGATACAGTCGATGTGATATTGGCAATTACTTCAGGTATAACATCGAGATAAATATCATGATTTTCGCGACTGCATTGCACATTATCAAGACTAAAGAGACCTGAATTAAAGATGCCTTAGATTATTTTGGCCACCTGTGGAATAATACACACAAACACAAAAATACACCATAAATGTTTCATTTGGAGATACAAATGTGTTTCATAATACTAAATGTTTGTCCAACAAAATCAGAATTCACTTGAATGTCCATCATATTTTCTATTCAGTTGAATGCCCATCATGTTCATGATTTAACTGAGATGTCGAGCAAAATAAAAGTTCACTTGAATGTCCATCTTGGTAACTATCCATTTTAATGTCTATCATGTTCACAATTCACTTAAATGTCCACCATACGGTAATTACAATGCATCTGAAAGTCCATCGGTTAGTCGAATCATCTGCTTCTGAATCAGATGTCTCATCACCAGCCAGAGAGTTTGCCGGCTTTGTGCATCTTGGTCCGCATTTACATGCACCAATGCATGGAGACGGACATGCTTTTACACGAGCATCTTGACGATGCACAACTTCTCTGGCATCCACAGCTTATTAACTCGCGGCAGGCATCTGGTACAGGTACGAGGCTCATTAGCTTTGGTACTAACTTCGCGCCATCGATGTGCTATCCACATTCCTCTGGTGGAGGAAGGTCAGGATATGCCTGTCCTGCATGTGTCCAGATCAGGGCTCGATAGGTAGCTCGCATGATGTCAAATGTCAGGGCATCTTTTGTTGGCGGTCGGTAGTCATTTTCTGAATGTTGCCAAATGATATTTCAGGATAAATGATGCAACATTCCCTGAAATATTGTTGTCGTCCTTGTCTTCCTTTCAGGTTGGGCAAGAACAGTGCTGTGGTGAAGTAGCTTGAATGGAGGCCTGATCTCGATTACCTTCGGGGTGATTGATTCGTTTTGGCAGTGCCAGGACCGGTGATGTCCTGGCACCACCTTGCCTGGTGTTCATGCTCATCCACCGATGGAAATGGAAAAATGAAATCCACCTCATTCAGCGGTTTTATACATCATGAATACGTCGAACGTCGATGTTATGATTGTTGCTTGACGTGTGATTCTTGAACAGCGGTTGTTCAAAACATTTTCGTCTTCAAGAAGAATCGAGGAAAAAAGGCATTAACCGAACTGTTACCTTTTCGCTCCGTTACCTTCAAAGTTATAAATGCTTGGGCAATGGGCATTCCGCCCGCCCGCCCGTGTCCATTTTTCTTGTGCTCCCCCCATAGTGTTCCGTCTTCCCCAATATGGTCGCTCCATTGACGAAGGGTCATTTGTTACAGCCTTGTGAAATAGTTTTAAAGCTGCAGTCATTGCAAACAAAATAATTGTACCTTTAACATTTCCCAATGAGAGAGAGCAAAGATTATTCATGAAAAAAGAAATCATTTGTGCAGAGAATGATCAGTTTTTGTTTTTACTCGTATAATAACGTTCTCAGTGACGCAATGAATGTGACATGTGACATGTGACATGGATATGGATATCACCCCAGGTATTTTCTATATGTGGTGTTTGCATTTTGTGAAGAGCTTTACATGAATGAACGAATGAATGATCGAATGATCAATAAATTAGAATTTATTCGAGAATGCCTCCACATATAAAATGGCAAAAGGAAAAGTAGTGTTTCAGGTTATTGGATGAATGTGCAATTGAACGTGAAATAAATAAAAAAATGTAAAAATACTTTTGAGTTTTTTTTAAATTTAATGTTGTACTCAAAAGTGTGGATATATTGGCGAAGGAAGGGTGCTTGATTTATTTATATATACTAGCGTCCAGCGTGCGTGACTCGGCGCGCCCCGCGCGCTTCACCGCACGTCGTATCGGAGGGGTCGGCATCTTTGACCATTTCGGGGTGCTTTGGGTCTTCGGGATGTTTTGGGCCTTCGGGGTCTTTTGGGGTATTGGTGGCCTGAAGGGTCTTGGCGGAATTAACGCAATTAAGAGGGTTAATGTAGAGTGTGGTCATTTTATTTGAAGAAGAAGAAGAAGACTTTTTTTGTTTGTTTTGTTTTTTTATATACAGAATCGAGGCTCGTGAAAGAGCTAACATTTATCAAACAAAGTATATAAAAAGGGGACCGGTACACAAGATGGGGAGAGAAGGGGAGGAAGCACACAAACACAACATTTGAGAGCAGGGACATCGGGAGATGTGTGGGAGGGAGAGGGCTTGGGGGGAGGCAGGATCGGTATAAAATGCAAGGACACCAAGGACTTTCAGCAAAGAAGTTGGTATTTCAAAAAAGTGGATTTGGGGTGAAATTAGCGGGGGTAGAAAAGATCAAGGTTTTGGATTGGGGAAGATAAGAGATGGTGGCGAACAGCTGTTTTAAAGACCTGGAGGGAGGAGTGCGATTGAAGAGAGTGAGGGAGTTTGTTCCAGAGGCGGGACAAAAGAAGAATGAAGGAGTGAAGGTGAGCGGAGAGTCTTGATTTTGGCAGTTTAACCACAAGAGGGTTGCAGGCAGATCTTGTGCGACCTGTAGGAATATTTGGGGGACAGAGCACAGACAGGGCTGGGGGGTGAGGGGGCGGGCTACGCCGGAGATGAGTCGGTAGAAGACGGAAAGACCACCAACCTGCCTGCGGTGAGTAAGTGAAAGGCCCTCGGAGATGGCGTCATCGCGGGAGATTCCAATGATTCTGAACGCTTTGGTTTCAACAGCGTGAAGATGAGCTAGGTGTGAGGCAGGAGCACCGGCCCAGAGGGGAGAGCAATACTCCATTGAGCTGCGGACGAAAGCCTCGTATGTGGCGAGGAGCTCAGGTGTGCCAAGGAAGGACTTCGCACGACGGAGGATGCCCAGTCGGCGACTGGCTTTGGAGGCCGGCTTGGAAATGTGCTTTTTTTCCAGGAAAGATCATGGCACATAGTGAGACCCAACCCAAAAGCTTGAGTGACAGAACTTCTTGGAGAGGAATATTCAGAAAGTGGATGGGAGGGTTGTCCAGTCGGTCTTTTCGGAGAGACATCGTAAGAGTGTGAGATTTGTTTCGGATTGAAAGACACGTTCCACTTGTTTGCCCAGTCTGTGATTTTGTCCAGGTCTGCAGAGAGCGAGGAGGCTGCAGACTGCCGATCTGAGGGATGAGCAATGGAGCGGCACAACAGAGTGCAGTCGTCAGCAAAGAGTCAGAGAGATCATTGATGAAGACCAGAAAAAGCACAGGGCCCAGAACACTGCTTTGGGGAACTCCAGCCTGAACAGGAAGAGGAGGTGAGAGAAAGCCATTCAGGGCCACACGCTCACTACGACTAGAGAGGAAGTCCATGCGCCAGCCATGCGCGGATATTTCTATGGATACCAAAGGAGGAGAGTTTGGTGAGCGGAGCGGCGTGCCAGACCGTATCGAAGGCACGTCGTATGTCGAGGGAGACGCCTCTGATTTCCCGTTTGGCATTGAGGACCCCTCCCTCCCTCCATCCATTGTTGAGACAGCAGAAGCAGCATGTCCAGAGTGGAGTGACCTGGTCTGGAAGCAAATTGATGACCAGAGATCAAGCCATTGGAGAAGAGGAAACATTTCATATCCGAAGCAATGATGCATTCCAGGACTTTGCTGATAATAATTGGGAGAAGGCTGATTGGTCTGTAGTCGCTAGGATCTGTTTTTGTGCAAAGCGGTGATGTTGGCTGATTTCCAAGCAGATGGCAGTTGACCTTGAGCAAAAGAGAGGGTGAAGAGAACAGAGAGAGGGAGTGAAGGAGCGGAAGAACAGCATTTTCGGACCCGTGGGCTGATGCCGTCAGGTCCAGTTGCAGAATCGGAGTCGAGGGTTGACAGAAACTTTTCCACCTCGTCGGGCGGAAAGGACACGGAGCACCTGGGTACGACTGGGTACAGAGAGGGATGGGTGTGGCGCACAAGATTTAGAGGCAAACACAGAGTTGAGGCATTCAGCTTTTTCACGTGCGGAGGCAGCCGTGTAGCCGTTTGAGCTGAGGGGGGGGATGGAGGGGGAACAAACACCAGAAACAGATTTGACCAGACGCCACCAGGATTCGGAAGAGGGAGACAGACAAGACAGTTCGGTATTGAGAACGGAGAGATATTGTTTCCTGGCTCTCCTGAGGGTGGACACACACTTGTTTCGGGCTTTGTGAAAGGAAATGACATTTCCTTCCGTTGGATTTGCTTTCCAGGAGACGAAGGCAAGTTGTTTCTGGGCAACAGCCTCACCGCAACATTCCGTGCTGCACCATGGACGGGAGGAAGCGTACGACAACTGAAGACGACATGGCATAAATCTGTGCATGAGAGAGAGAGAGAGAGAGCAATTTACTTTGGAAGAATTCCCAGGATGATGTCAGTTGCTGTCAGAGGTGGTAGAGATGGGAGACCAGTCCAGATGATTGATGGCTGCTTGAAGACCGTGCCAGTTGGCCTGAGTGAAATGCCAGACTCGTCGACGCTGAGCAGAGCTCCCTGAGAATGGTCAGAGAGATGTCCACTTTAACAAGCACATGATCAGAAGAGCCGATTGGAGCAGAAGAAGAGCAGCAGACATTTTCAGGTAAGTTAGTCATAACCAAGTCCAGAAGAGAAGATGCTCCGTTGACTGAGATCCGGGTGGGGAAATTGACAGATTGTGTCAGTCCCAGTGAGTCGCAGAAGTCCTTTGCTGAGGAGCCATGGCTGGTGAGAGAGGTACCCACACCCAGCCAACTGGCATGGTGACAATTTAAATCACCACATATGAGGAAGAGAGACTTGGGATGAGTGCATAGAAGTGGGTCCATATTATCAGACAGCGACATGTAGATGGAGTCATCACCGTTTGGTGGACGGTACAACACACATATGAACAAGAGGTGGGAGCGAAGGGGAAGCCGTAGCCACAGGTATTCCAGGGGGTGAGGTGGAGAGAGTGCAGTGCAGTGCATTGCAGTGCAGGGCGACTGAGGAAGAGAGTTTTTGATAAAGACAGCAACCCCGCCTCCAGGACGAGGCTCAGGTCTATCATACCGGAGGAGGGAGTAACCTGGGAGAGATACCAAGGAATCAGAGACATCATGAAGGAGGAAAGTTTCTGTTAAGCAGATCACGTCTGCTTTGTCAGAAGCAACCTGTATGGAGAGATCGGTCAAGTTTGAACGAAGGCCCCAGATGTTTGAGGTCCATACCGTTCGTTAATGAAGAGGAAGGGGGACCATCGGATACAGAACAGGGGGGACGAGGGGTCGGGTAAGATGTGCAAGAGGTAGGGAGAGCCGTTGAAGGTGTGTCAGAGATTTCAGAATAGCTTGGAGAAAGGGAAGGATGGGGCGGACAGTCTAACTCTAATGACTGACTCTTTCTAGTGGTGGACTCGTGCACTTTGACATCGACGGTGACGAGAGCTACCTGTAGGTCCCGTGATGACATTCTGGGGTGCTCGGAAGCTTATTTCAGCATCTTGCGGTCTGCTCTCGGGCTGAACTTGCCGGGGCGGCATGGCCTGAACAAGTTGGCAGTTGTTTGGAATCTTCTCCACCTGTAGATGATCTTCCGGACAGTCGAATGATTCGTTTCAAATTGTTTGGAGATCTTTTTAAATCCCTTCCCAGACTCGTAGGCATCTATAACCTTCTTTCTGAAGGCCGCAGACAGCTCTTTTGATCTTGGCATGGTGACGCCGCACACTTCAACAACAAAGAGCAAACCAAACGAAATGTCAGATTTAAATAAGACAGGTTCCTCCAAGATCCTCTCCAACGATGTTCTAATCATTTGCACCTCAGCTGGTGCACCTGATTCTAATTTTAGGTATTTGAAGTAGTAATAAATGTAGGGGTGTACTTACTTTTTCCACATGCGAAATTTGCATTTATGTTTATTTAAAATATACAATGGACTACAAAATGTAAATATTTCATGATATTTGTTTTATTATATCATCTTTAAATATCAATATTGTTGAAATGAAGATCAAATAGCTGTATCTAAACTCTCTGGTCACGCACAGTCAGTCATGGCTGTTGTCTACCGCCCTCCCAAACCACACCCATCATTCCTGTCTGACTTCTCCTACTTTCTGACCCAGCTATGTTCCCTCTCCCCCTCAATCGTCGTCGTCCTTGGTGATTTCAATATCCACATGGACTCCACTGACTTCACTGATTTACTCACCTGCTTTAACCTCACTCAACATGTCAACTTTCCTACCCATAACCGTGGTCACATTTCGGACCTTGTCTGCTCTACTGGATTGATTTTGCACCATCTCTCTGGCTCCGACCTCACCCTCTCTGACCACTTAGCCATCACTATGACCGTCAACGTTCCCACCCCAGCACCAAGGCATTATCGCACGATCAACTTCCGTAAGCTAAACGCTCTTTCACCTACCTCATTGTCATCCACCCTCTCTGAAAAAATGTCCACTTCTCCCTTCGTTGACCTCCACACCCCTTCTGACCTCACTGACTACTACAACCGCACTCTCTCCTGCCTTGACCAACTTGCGCCTATAAAAACCAAAACCGTTTATTTCACCCATTCTGTTCCCTGGTTTACCCCTGAACTCCGCCTGATGAAAACTCGTGCTCACCAACTTGAAAGACTCAGCAATAAAACAGGTCTCACAGTTCACTCCCAAGCCTACAAGGACCACCTACAACACTATAAAGATGCCCTCTCCCGCGCCCGCTCCGCCTACTACTCTCAACTTATCCACTCTGGCTCCGGAAAGCCAAAAGCACTCTTCTCTACAATAAATAAACTCCTCAGCCCCCTGAACACCGCCACCCAGTCATTCACAGTAGACAACTGCATCTCCTTCCTTTCATTCTTCCAACGCAAAATTGAAAACATCTACAACAGCTTGACCACCGCCGCACCTGCCCCCCCTTATCCTGCCATCCCCTGTCTCAATTCTCCCCAGTCTCCCCTACTGACCTCTCTGAACTCCTCATAGGAATGAAAACTGCCACCTGCACTCTTGACCCCATCCCCTCCAGCTTTGTCAAGGCCTCCCTTTGTGCTCTCTCTCTCTCCACTTATCATTGCAACAATAAACTCCTCCCTGTCTACAGGCATCGTCCCACCATCCCTCAAAATTGCTGCTGTTACCCCCATTCTGAAAAAACCTGGACTAAACCCTGACACCCTAAACAACTTCAGACCCATCTCCAACCTACCCTTTGTGTCGAAAGTTTTGGAACACGCTGTAGCCACTCAACTCAAACATCACCTCTCTGCCAATGACCTGTATGAAACATTCCAATCCGGATTCCGCTCCAACCACAGTACTGGAAACTGCTCTCCTCAAAATCACCAACGACCTTCTCCTCTCCTCTGACGCTGGCAACCTCAACATTCTCATCCTCCTCGACCTGAGCGCCGCGCCGCCTTTGACACTATCGATCACACCATCCTCCTCACCCGACTTGAAACCACCTTTAACGTTACCGGCACTGCCCTCTCTTGGATTAAATCATACCTCTCTGACAGACGCCAGTTCATCTCCATCAATAACTGCAAATCCCCCACTGCTCCCCTCCCCCAAGGTGTCCCCCAAGGTTCAGTCCTTGGCCCCCTCCTCTTCATCCTTTACCTGTCCCCCCTCGGTCACTTAATCCGCCGTCATGGTCTCCAATTCCACTGCTACGCCGATGACATCCAGCTTTTCATCTCCACCAAGTCCATCTGCACCACCACCCACTCTATCCTGACAAATTGCATCACTGAAATAAAATCCTGGCTTCAAATCAACTTCCTCAAACTTAACTATGATAAATCTGAAATAATCATCATTGGCCCAAAAACGCTCATAAAATCCACCCATAACTTTGCCCTCAACATCGACGGTATCCCAGTATCCACGTCCCCTCACATCCGGAATCTTGGCATAATCTTTGACCAATCCCTCTCCTTCGACAAATACACTAAACAGATCACAAAGACAGCCTTCTTTCACCTGAAAAACATCGCCCGTCTCCGTCCATCCCTCTCCTCCACGGCTGCAGAAACCCTCATCCACGCCTTCATCACCTCCCGTCTGGACTACTGCAATAGCCTCCTCTATGGTTCACCCTCAACAATCACCAATAAACTCCAATACATTCAGAACTCCGCTGCCCGTCTGCTCACCCATTCCCGGACCCGTGACCACATCACCCCCCCCGATGGCTCCCCATCTCCCAGAGAATCCAGTACAAAATCCTCCTCTTGACCTACAAAGCCCTCCATGACCTGGCCCCATCCCCATCCTACCTGGCTGACCTCCTCTCCAGACACACTCCCACCCCCATCCGGACCAAATTCAGATCCTGGGGGGACAGGGCCTTCTCCATCGCTGCTCCCACCCTCTGGAACTCACTACCTCACACCATCAGAGACTCGTCCTCCTCCTCCTCACTCACCACATTCAAAACATCACTCAAGACCCACCTGTTCAACACTGCATTCAACATTTAACCCACAGCATTTAACCCCTGACTATCTGTTGTCCTTCTCCCTCCTTTTTGCTTTGAATATTTCCCTGTTGATTCTTGTCTTTTTTGCAATTGTTTTTATGTTTTACACTCTGTCAAAGCGTCTTTGGGCTTCCTGAAAAGCGCTATATAAAATAAATGCATTATTATTATTATTATTATTATTATTATTATTATCTATATAATAATACCGTAAGGACTCGACTTTGTTATCCCTTTTACGCCGCACCCAGTGACCCAATGCCCCGGCACTAATGGATTTACGATCTACGAACCGCGCTCTTTGTTTATCACCTACAGCCATACTCGAAAAATCTGAATTAGCCGACGTTGGGGCCCAAAAGCATCCGATTAACGGCCGATACGACGCCATCTTACGACTCCATCGTATTGGCGTCTGCTGGGTGAAGGCGCAACAAGCCGTCCGCTGATTGGACAATCCTGATCATGCATTCCGCCATTTGTGCCGGTGTCGTCGATCGCGCTGTACGCTAACCTCATCAGGTGGGTTTACCATAATGTCTTCCATATACTGTGATTACAACGAAGTGAAACTGATCAGCAGCCCATCAGTATCATATAAAGCAATAAATACCAAGGCTTCAGCTTCTGAAAGCTTAAAACAAAGTGTACTTCGCCGAGTGACGAAACGTAGGCGTAGGCCTCGGCCCTACCTATCCAGTTGTTGTTTCCGTTGTGTAAGGGGGGGAAAAAACAAACATTTTGGCCTCAGACCTTTGAGAGTACGTCGTTCCGTGAACTTTTTGAACGGGCCTCGTATGCCATGCTTCGTCAACGTTGGGTTGTTTTTAAATGATTTGAAGGATTAACTTAAGCACCTTGAATAGAGCAGTTTATTGTTCCTCAAAGACCAGTGTGTAAGTTGACTCAATATGATGGTAACTTTGCAATTCCTGCGTTGTCTCTGAATCAGCTGGCTGAGTCATATTGGCGTAGGGTCGGTCATGATCAGCCCCCCCCCCTCCCCCTCCCTTTCGTTTCACCAACTCCTGCATCTGCCACCGTTCATGATTATCAAAGTAGGCTTTACCCTGTTCACGATAAGGTAGAAATCAGAGTTGTATACGAAGAGATAAAAGGATGCCATTGACTTCGAGACGGTACGTGATATTTTCAAAAGTATATCGTAGCGTTGTCATTTAATTAGCTTGCAATAAATACGTTGTTCATATACGCACTCTTCATTCTCATCTTTCTTCCTAACTCTTACTCGGACAAGCAAATCCCCTATGCCATCCATAATGGTACACTCTATCCATACACCACATCCTCCCTTCCGTGGATGTTCCACGGGTTTCGGCTAGTTATTATTATTATTATTATTATTACGTTGAAATACGTTGAAAAAGTCAAAACTTCACATGGGGTGTAGGGGAAGGCGGGGCAAGTTGAGCCAGTTTTTGTTCTTGGAATGTTAGGACTGAACTTACTGATGATCTTGCACAAATGAGTATCTTGCCTTCTAATTTAATCCTTGGGAAACATTTTGTAGCTGGTTCTTACTTTCTATCCCCACACTGAAAGTCACTGTGACATTTTGAAAAAACGGAGGCAAAATGGCTCAACTTGCCCGCCTGAGGGGTAAGTTGATCCAACCTCTGGGGTAAGTTGTACCACATAGGGGTAAGTTGATCATTGCCCCAAATAAAGATAACTAAAGTAGAAAAGCATTGTTTTGCCAGAAAAAAATATTTAATGTTGTAAAATTCTACAACACTGAACGAAATGATTACCTTGTGTTCATGGTTATAGTAATCAGTTACGAACAAATTGAGTCACTCTCATAGAAAAACAAGATTGTCAACTGTGGTAAGAAAAGTCAACTCGATCCACCTGTCACAGTTTCAAGTCACAATAAAAGAAAAGTGTCCCAAATACACCCAGAAAGGCCAACAGTCAGACTGTGGCAATTAAGGCACAATATCTTGCTCATCAATGCCAGCTTCATCATTTGGATCTGCAACTAAAAGTAAAACATGTCAGAAATCAAGTCAATTAAGCTGCCAAACTGACAAGTCACAATAATTGAACACAAGCTGTCCAGAACAACGGGCAGAACTGCCAACGCACTTAGGCTGTGGCAGCTTACGCACGATGTCTTGCAGTTCAAATCCTGCTTCATCCTTTGGGTTTGGAACAAACACTGGGTTGTCAGATCCAACTTTTCCAGCAACTTTCTGCAGGAAGACACCTTCAAACTGAAATTCCTCTCCATTCAGTACATCAACCCGAGCAATGTAATGCACAAATCTTGATTTGCCAGCACATTTGACAACTACAAAGTCACCTTCAATGATATCCTATTCACTGTCCACATCTGATTCGTCATCATACTCAACTTCTGAATCACCATCTGTCTCACTGGAACTAGGGGTGTTTGATCTTGGGGGACATGTCTTTTTCCCATTAGCTTTGAACAAGCATCTCTTTGATTTCTTGGCTGATGGCTTCCGTTTGCGATTTTCAGATAGGGCTGCAAGCTCCTGGCATACTGGGGTGTGGAGATGGTACACCCAGTGTGGTGCAGGCTCGCAATGTATCCAATGACCGGGGTACGGTAATAATATGGTATTCTGTAAGCGCTTTGAGCCTTTGGGGAAAAGCGCATTATAAATGCTAATTATTATTATCTCCACCAACATGAGTTGGCAAGTTGAGCCATGGCTCGATTTGCCCCGTAGGGTCTGGCTCAACTTACCCCAGTCTGAACTTTCTGAGATGTCTCCACATACACACATCTTCTATGCATCCATCGTATTAAAGTCTACGACAAGAATGGAGACACATACCTGGACTAACAATAATTGTCATCTGATATCCATATTATCTCCATGCTGCATATGGAAGAAACGTGAACTTACCTGTTTTACACCTTTTTACTTTTATGGCTGAAAATTGGATTTTTCCCTCTGCAACACTGGTTTCCGTTTCAATTTCAATTTAGAAAACAATATGGCACAACGTGGACTTATGCAATGGGGCATCTATACTATAGATGGCGCCACCACAAAGTCTGACTCATTCATAAATGGCTGGGAGGTGGTGCCTCACTTCAACTTACCCCGATGCTCAACTTGCCCCGCCTTCCCCTACTTACTCTTTCACGTGACTGTACAATGCATTTAGGATCGGAGGCAAGAAATAAATATACCGTACAGTGTTTTTCACCTTTTTATTGGACAAAAACCAATTATGTATATATTTCAACAAGGAGGCTCACTTTCATTTCATCACATGCAGTGTTATTTGTAAAAGTTTATGCATGCCTGCCTGCATAATAAATCTTACGCTTCCATGTAATAAGAATAATAATAATTAGTAATATAATACCGAGTGTTTAGACAATACTCAATAGTCAATACAAATGTGTTCTACTTGTGACTCGGCGCACCTCTCATATATCTAACAGTAACATGTACGCAACTACAAGGATGTAATATTGTAATGACAATATACCATCAGAACAGACAACATGTTGTTGTTGTTCAAGGAATATTATTAATATTATTGTCCAGCAATTTATGTATTTACGATTTTAGTCCAACTCCAATAGCTGATGATTTATTGGCATAAATGTGTTGCTCGATATTAATATTAATATTGTAGCGACCCATTGGTCCCCCAAGCGAGACCAGCAGCAGAATCGCCTTGCTCCAGCCGGTGACGTAACCTTGCTCCAGCCGGTGACGTAACTAGATCAATCACATGGGGGTTAAATGCATGTTCCAAGTGAGCTCCAATCGGTGGAGGCGTCGTGGTGCACCGGGCTAAGGCGGGCCACGATGACGTATCAACGATGAGATCGAGAGCTGCAAGCAAACTGCTAAAGGTTCGAACCCTCGATCCTGGGCCCCCGCAGGTGTTGCGCCGCGGAAAATGAGCCTTCAAGCCAAAGACGTCCGGACGGACGCCCCGGGCACCCGGGCCTCCACCCTTTTGAATCTAAACCAATTAATCAATAATTAATCACTGAAAAGCTAATTAATGCATTTGAAATCGTCCACCGTTCCTTGTCGTGACGTCACATTCAACCGACCATAAAATGAAATGTTGTTGTTTTTTTGAAAGATATTTAAATAATCTCGTTGACCCTTAAGGACTTATATATATATATATATAAAACCCTTCGGTTTATAATTATATATAAAATCGATGGACCATCCACAGGGTAAAGGAAAGAATAAAAGAAAAAAATATCACTTCCCGTTCCAGATCCAGGAAGTTGACCCCCAGAGGAAGAAGAAGAAGAACAACCACCCTCCGGCTCGTCACTCGTCACTCGTCACTCGTCGTCCTCGGGCACACTGCAACTGTAAGTTGTAGGTGCAGGTAGTTGCACAGTCTCTGTGGTACGCTGCTTGTAGGTGCAGGTAGTTGGACAGTCTCTGTGGTACGCTGCTTGTTGGTTTCGGCAGTTGCACAGTCGCTGTGGTACGCTGCTTGTTGGTGTAGGTAGTTGCACAGTCTCTGTGGTGCGCTGCTTGTTGGTTTCGGCAGTTGCACAGTCTCTGTGGTACGCTGCTTGTAGGTGTAGGTAGTTGCACAGTCTCTGTGGTATGCTGCTTGTATGTGTAGGTAGTTGCACAGTCTCTGTGGTATGCTGCTTGTTGGTGTAGGTAGTTGGACATTCTTTGTGGTATGCTGCTTGTATGTGTAGGTAGTTGCACAGTCTCTGTGGTATGCTGCTTGTAGGTGTAGGTAGTTGCACAGTCGCTGTGTTATGCTGCTTGTAGGTGTAGGTCGTTGCACAGTCTCTGTGGTATTCTGCTTGTAGGTGTAGGTAGTTGCACAGTCGCTGTGGTATGCTGTTTGTTGGTTTCGGTAGTTGCACAGTCTCTGTGGGATGCTGCTTGTCGGTGTTGGTCGTTGCACAGTCTCTGCGTTATGCTGCTTGTAGGTGGAGGTAGTGGGACAGTCTTTGTCGTATGCTGCTTGTAGGTGTAGGTAGTTGCACAGTCTCTGTGGTATGCTGCTTGTAGGTGTAGGTAGTTGCACAGTCTCTGTGGTATGCTGCTTGAAGGTGTAGGTAGTTGCACAGTCTCTGTTGGATGCTGCTTGTCGGTGAACATAGTTGCACAGTCGCTGTGGTGTGCTGCTTGTAGGTGGAGGTAGTGGGACAGTCTTTGTCGTATGCTGCTTGTAGGTGTACATAGTTGCACAGTCGCTGTGGTATACTGCTTGTAGGTGTAGGTAGTTGCACAGTCTCTGTGGTATGCTGCTTGTAGGTGTAGGTAGTTGCACAGTCTCTGTTGGATGCTGCTTGTCGGTGAACATAGTTGCACAGTCGCTGTGGTGTGCTGCTTGTAGGTGTAGGTCGTTGCACAGTCTCTGTGGTATGCTGCTTGTAGGTGAAGGTAGTTGCACAGTCCTGTGGTATGCTGCTTGTAGGTGTACATAGTTGCACAGTCGCTGTGGTATGCTGCTTGTAGGTGTAGGTAGTTGCACAGTCTGTGTGGTATGCTGCTTGTAGGTGGAGGTAGTTGCACAGTCTCTGTGGTATACTGCTTGTGGGTGTAGGTAGTTGCATAGTCTCTGTGGGATGCTGCTTGTAGGTGCAGGTAGTTGCACAGTCTCTGTGGTACGCTGCTTGTAGGTGTAGGTAGTTGCACAG
Source organism: Myxine glutinosa (assembly GCF_964187855.1). Classification (NCBI taxonomy): domain Eukaryota; kingdom Metazoa; phylum Chordata; class Myxini; order Myxiniformes; family Myxinidae; genus Myxine; species Myxine glutinosa. The sequence continues at coordinate 110,890,614 of NC_136261.1, read as the reverse complement.
TCTCTGTGGTGCGCTGCTTGTTGGTTTCGGCAGTTGCACAGTCTCTGTGGTATGCTGCTTGTAGGTGAAGGTAGTTGCACAGTCTCTGTGGTACGCTGCTTGTAGGTGCAGGTAGTTGGACAGTCTCTGTGGTGCGCTGCTTGTAGGTGCAGGTAGTTGCACAGTCTCTGTGGTACGCTGCTTGTAGGTGCAGGTAGTTGCACAGTCTCTGTGGTGCGCTGCTTGTTGGTTTCGGCAGTTGCACAGTCTCTGTGGTACGCTGCTTGTAGGTGCAGGTAGTTGGACAGTCTCTGTGGTACGCTGCTTGTTGGTTTCGGCAGTTGCACAGTCTCTGTGGTACGTTGCTTGTTGGTGTAGGTAGTTGCACAGTCTCTGTGGTGCGCTGCTTGTTGGTTTCGGCAGTTGCACAGTCTCTGTCGTACGCTGCTTGTTGTTGTATCTAGTTGGACAGTCTCTGTGGTATGCTGCTTGAAGGTGGAGGTAGTTGGACAGTGTCTGTGGTATGCTGCTTGTCGGTGTACATAGCTGCACAGTCGCTGTGGTATGCTGGTTGTAGGTGTAGGTAGTTGCACAGTCGCTGTGGTATGCTGCTTGTAGGTGCAGGTAGTTGCACAGTCTCTGTGGTGCGCTGCTTGTAGGTGCAGGTAGTTGCACAGTCTCTGTGGTACGCTGCTTGTAGGTGCAGGTAGTTGCACAGTCTCTGTGGTGCGCTGCTTGTTGGTTTCGGCAGTTGCACAGTCTCTGTGGTACGCTGCTTGTAGGTGCAGGTAGTTGGACAGTCTCTGTGGTACGCTGCTTGTTGGTGTCGGCAGTTGCACAGTCTCTGTGGTACGTTGCTTGTTGGTGTAGGTAGTTGCACAGTCTCTGTGGTGCGCTGCTTGTTGGTTTCGGCAGTTGCACAGTCTCTGTCGTACGCTGCTTGTTGTTGTATCTAGTTGGACAGTCTCTGTGGTATGCTGCTTGGAGGTGGAGGTAGTTGGACAGTCTCTGTGGTATGCTGCTTGTCGGTGTACATAGTTGCACAGTCGCTGTGGTATGCTGCTTGTAGGTGTAGGTAGTTGCACAGTCGCTGTGGTATGCTGCTTGTAGGTGCAGGTAGTTGCACAGTCTCTGTGGTGCGCTGCTTGTTGGTTTCGGCAGTTGCACAGTCTCTGTGGTACACTGCTTGTAGGTGCAGGTAGTTGCACAGTCTCTGTGGTACGCTGCTTGTAGGTGCAGGTAGTTGCACAGTCTCTGTGGTGCGCTGCTTGTTGGTTTCGGCAGTTGCACAGTCTCTGTGGTACGCTGCTTGTAGGTGCAGGTAGTTGGACAGTCTCTGTGGTACGCTGCTTGTTGTTGTATCTAGTTGGACAGTCTCTGTGGTATGCTGCTTGGAGGTGGAGGTAGTTGGACAGTCTCTGTGGTATGCTGCTTGTCAGTGTACATAGTTGCACAGTCGCTGTGGTATGCTGCTTGTAGGTGTAGGTAGTTGCACAGTCGCTGTGGTATGCTGCTTGTAGGTGTAGGTAGTTGCACAGTCTCTGTGGTATGCTGCTTGTAGGTGTAGGTAGTTGCACAGTCTGTGGGATGCTGCTTGTAGGTGTAGGTAGTTGCACAGTCGCTGTGGTATGCTGCTTGTTGGTGTACGTAGTTGCACAGTCGCTGTGGTATGCTGCTTGTATGTGTATGTAGTTGGACAGTCGCTGTGGCATGCTGCTTGTTGGTGTAGGTAGTTGCACATTCGCTGTGGTATTCTGCTTGTATGTGTAGGTAGTTGCACAGTCGCTGTGGTATGCTGCTTGTATGTGTAGGTAGTTGCACATTCGCTGTGGTATGCTGCTTGTATGTGTAGGTAGTTGTAGTGTCGCTGTGGTATGCTGCTTGTTGGTGTAGGTAGTTGCACAGTCGCTGTGGTATGCTCCTTGTATGTGTAGGTTGTTGCACAGTCGCTGTGGTATGCTGCTTGTCGGTGTACGTAGTTGCACAGTCTCTGTGGGATGCTGCTTGTAGGTGTAGGTAGTTGCACAGTCTCTGTGGTATGCTGCTGGAAGGTGTAGGTAGTTGCACACTGCACAGTCTGTGGTATGCTGCTTGTAGGTGTACATAGTTGCACAGTCGCTGTGGTATACTGCTTGTAGGTGTAGGTAGTTGCACAGTCTCTGTGGTACGCTGCTTGTTGGTGAACATAGTTGCACAGTCGCAGTGGTGTGCTGCTTGTAGGTGTAGGTCGTTGCACAGTCTCTGTGGTATGCTGCTTGTAGGTGAAGGTAGTTGCACAGTCCTGTGGTATGCTGCTTGTAGGTGTACATAGTTGCACAGTCGCTGTGGTATGCTGCTTGTAGGTGTAGGTAGTTGCACAGTCTCTGTGGTATACTGCTTGTAGGTGTAGGTAGTTGCATAGTCTCTGTGGGATGCTGCTTGTAGGTGCAGGTAGTTGCACAGTCTCTGTGGTACGCTGCTTGTAGGTGCAGGTAGTTGCACAGTCTCTGTGGTGCGCTGCTTGTTGGTTTCGGCAGTTGCACAGTCTCTGTGGTACGCTGCTTGTAGGTGCAGGTAGTTGGACAGTCTCTGTGGTGCGCTGCTTGTAGGTGCAGGTAGTTACACAGTCTCTGTGGTGCGCTGCTTGTTGGTTTCGGCAGTTGCACAGTCTCTGTGGTACGCTGCTTGTAGGTGCAGGTAGTTGGACAGTCTCTGTGGTACGCTGCTTGTTGGTTTCGGCAGTTGCACAGTCTCTGTGGTACGTTGCTTGTTGGTGTAGGTAGTTGCACAGTCTCTGTGGTGCGCTGCTTGTTGGTTTCGGCAGTTGCACAGTCTCTGTCGTACGCTGCTTGTTGTTGTATCTAGTTGGACAGTCTCTGTAGTATGCTGCTTGAAGGTGGAGGTAGTTGGACAGTGTCTGTGGTATGCTGCTTGTCGGTGTACATAGCTGCACAGTCGCTGTGGTATGCTGGTTGTAGGTGTAGGTAGTTGCACAGTCGCTGTGGTATTCTGCTTGTAGGTGCAGGTAGTTGCACAGTCTCTGTGGTGCGCTGCTTGTAGGTGCAGGTAGTTGCACAGTCTCTGTGGTACGCTGCTTGTAGGTGCATGTGGTTGCACAGTCTCTGTGGTGCGCTGCTTGTTGGTTTCGGCAGTTGCACATTCTCTGTGGTACGCTGCTTGTAGGTGCAGGTAGTTGGACAGTCTCTGTGGTACGCTGCTTGTTGGTTTCGGCAGTTGCACAGTCTCTGTGGTACGTTGCTTGTTGGTGTAGGTAGTTGCACAGTCTCTGTGGTGCGCTGCTTGTTGGTTTCGGCAGTTGCACAGTCTCTGTCGTACGCTGCTTGTTGTTGTATCTAGTTGGACAGTCTCTGTGGTATGCTGCTTGGAGGTGGAGGTAGTTGGACAGTCTCTGTGGTATGCTGCTTGTCGGTGTACATAGTTGCACAGTCGCTGTGGTATGCTGCTTGTAGGTGTAGGTAGTTGCACAGTCGCTGTGGTATGCTGCTTGTAGGTGCAGGTAGTTGCACAGTCTCTGTGGTGCGCTGCTTGTTGGTTTCGGCAGTTGCACAGTCTCTGTGGTACACTGCTTGTAGGTGCAGGTAGTTGCACAGTCTCTGTGGTACGCTGCTTGTAGGTGCAGGTAGTTGCACAGTCTCTGTGGTGCGCTGCTTGTTGGTTTCGGCAGTTGCACAGTCTCTGTGGTATGCTGCTTGTAGGTGCAGGTAGTTGGACAGTCTCTGTGGTACGCTGCTTGTTGGTTTCGGCAGTTGCACAGTCTCTGTCGTACGCTGCTTGTTGTTGTATCTAGTTGGACAGTCTCTGTGGTATGCTGCTTGGAGGTGGAGGTAGTTGGACAGTCTCTGTGGTATGCTGCTTGTCGGTGTACATAGTTGCACAGTCGCTGTGGTATGCTGCTTGTAGGTGTAGGTAGCTGCACAGTCGCTGTGGTATGCTGCTTGTAGGTGCAGGTAGTTGCACAGTCTCTGTGGTATGCTGCTTGTAGGTGCAGGTAGTTGCACAGTCTCTGTGGTGCGCTGCTTGTTGGTTTCGGCAGTTGCACAGTCTCTGTGGTACACTGCTTGTAGGTGCAGGTAGTTGCACAGTCTCTGTGGTACGCTGCTTGTAGGTGCAGGTAGTTGCACAGTCTCTGTGGTGCGCTGCTTGTTGGTTTCGGCAGTTGCACAGTCTCTGTGGTACGCTGCTTGTTCTTGTATCTAGTTGGACAGTCTCTGTGGTATGCTGCTTGGAGGTGGAGGTAGTTGGACAGTCTCTGTGGTATGCTGCTTGTCAGTGTACATAGTTGCACAGTCGCTGTGGTATGCTGCTTGTAGGTGTAGGTAGTTGCACAGTCGCTGTGGTATGCTGCTTGTAGGTGTAGGTAGTTGCACAGTCTGTGGGATGCTGCTTGTAGGTGTAGGTAGTTGCACAGTCGCTGTGGTATGCTGCTTGTTGGTGTACGTAGTTGCACAGTCGCTGTGGTATGCTGCTTGTATGTGTATGTAGTTGGACAGTCGCTGTGGCATGCTGCTTGTTGGTGTAGGTAGTTGCACATTCGCTGTGGTATTCTGCTTGTATGTGTAGGTAGTTGCACAGTCGCTGTGGTATGCTGCTTGTATGTGTAGGTAGTTGCACATTCGCTGTGGTATGCTGCTTGTATGTGTAGGTAGTTGTAGTGTCGCTGTGGTATGCTGCTTGTTGGTGTAGGTAGTTGCACAGTCGCTGTGGTATGCTCCTTGTATGTGTAGGTTGTTGCACAGTCGCTGTGGTATGCTGCTTGTAGGTGTACGTAGTTGCACAGTCTCTGTGGGATGCTGCTTGTAGGTGTAGGTAGTTGCACAGTCTCTGTGGTATGCTGCTGGAAGGTGTAGGTAGTTGCACACTGCACAGTCTCTGTGGTATGCTGCTTGTAGGTGTACATAGTTGCACAGTCGCTGTGGTATACTGCTTGTAGGTGTACGTAGTTGCACAGTCTCTGTGGGATGCTGCTTGTATGTGTATGTAGTTGGACAGTCGCTGTGGCATGCTGCTTGTTGGTGTAGGTAGTTGCACATTCGCTGTGGTATGCTGCTTGTATGTGAAGGTAGTTGCACAGGCGCTGTGGTATGCTGCTTGTATGTGTAGGTAGTTGCACATTCGCTGTGGTATGCTGCTTGTATGTGTAGGTAGTTGCAGTGTCGCTGTGGTATGCTGCTTGTTGGTGTAGGTAGTTGCACAGTCTCTGTGGTATGCTGCTTGTAGGTGAAGGTAGTTGCACAGTCTCTGTGGTATTCTGCTTGGAGGTGTACATAGTTGCACAGTCGCTGTGGTATGCTGCTTGTAGGTGTAGGTAGTTGCACAGTCGCTGTGGTATGCTGCTTGTAGGTGTACATAGTTGCACTGTCCCTGTGGTATGCTGCTTGTAGGTGTAGGTAGTTGCACAGTGTCTGTGGTATACTGCTTGTAGGTGTAGGTAGTTGCACAGTCTCTGGTATGCTGCTTGTAGGTGTAGGTAGTTGCAGTCCCTGTGGGATGCTGCTTGTAGGTGTATGTAGTTGGACAGTCGCTGTGATATGCTGCTTGTTGGTGTAGGTAGTTGCACATTCGCTTTGGTATGCTGCTTGTATGTGTAGGTAGTTGCTCAGTCGCTGTGGTATGCTGCTTGTATGTGTAGGTAGTTTCACAGTGTCTGTGGGATGCTGCTTGGAGGTGTGTGTAGTTGTACAGTCTCTGTGTTATGCTGCTTGTATGTGTAGGTAGTTGTACAGTCGCTGTGGTATGCTGCTTGTATGTGTAGGTAGTTTCACAGTGTCTGTGGTACGCTGCTTGGAGGTGTGTGTAGTTGCACAGTCTCTGTGGGATGCTGCTTGGAGGTGTAGGTAGTTGCACAGTCTCTGTGGGATGCTGCTTGGAGGTGTAGGTAGTTGCACAGTCTCTGTGGGATGCTGCTTGGAGGTGTAGGTAGTTGGACAGTTTTTGTGGGATGCTGCTTGGAGGTGTGTGTAGTTGCACAGTCTCTGTGGGATGCTGCTTGGAGTGCAGGTAGTTGGACAGTTTTTGTGATTTGGTGTTTGGAGATGTAGGTAGTTGGACAGTTTTTGTGGGATGCTGCTTGGAGGTGTGTGTAGTTGCACAGTCTCTGTGGGATGCTGCTTGGAGTGCAGGTAGTTGGACAGTTTTTGTGATTTGGTGTTTGGAGATGTAGGTAGTTGGACAGTTTTTGGTGTTTGGAGATGTAGGTAGTTGGACTGTCGCTGGTATTGTAAAGTCATATCTGGATTTTGATCAAGTTTTATTTCTCAGGTGATATGATTGTTGCCTGCCCTTGCCTTCTCTCAGCTACAACACCTTTTATTATCTCTGGGCATGCATGGTGAGGGCTTTGGTCAGTTTGCTGTTTGGAAATGTTCACCCAGATTCGAACATGGCAGCAGGTCGCATGTAAAACTAGACCGGCACTCGGTAGAGCGCATACCCCTGCCAGGCTGAACAGTTTACGTTTTGTATCCACTGACAGGTCGGATCTAGACCTGGACCTGAACTCAAAGCTAATCGGCTTGTTCTTGTCACTTACCAAACTCATCCACCAAGTTTTGTCATAAATCATCCACACCTTTTTGAAATATGATGCTGCATATCTTTTGGTCCAATCACTCAATGGTGAAGAATCACTTAAAATTTTCAAAAATTCTCGTATCCGGATTCGTATCTTCACCAAAATCGAATCGATTCGACTTCATCACACACTCAACCTGTCCACAATTTTTTGTCCGAATCTGGCCACAAACTTTTGAGATATCCTGTTCACAAACAGATACAGACCTCCATCCACCTTCGATGGCAGAGGTAGAAAGTCCAAGCGAGGGTGTGCAACCAAGAAACTCATTTTGCAATAAATGTTCGTTTCCCATTAATCGTACACTTTCTAAAATCAAATCTCACCCCTCTCCTCCAAATCTTCCCCATAACCCCTCCCCTCCAAATCTTCCCCATCACCCATCCCTTTCAAATCTCCCCCCTTGCCCCTCCCTCCTAAACTACCCCCTCACCCCTCCCCTCCTAGACTCCTCCCTCACCCCTCCCCTCCAAATCTCCCCCATATCCCATCCCTTTCAAATCCCTCCCCTTGTCCCTTCCCTCCCAAACTCCCCCCTCGCCCCTCCCCTTCAAATCTCCCCACCCTCATTTCTTCTCAATTTCCGCCCTCTCACTCCCCCTCCTCAAAGCGTCCTCCCCGATTCTTCCCCCTTCCAACTCTCACCTCCATCTCCCCCAACCTTCTGCCTCGCTCTTCCCCCTCCTCAAATAACACCTCATTGTGCCTCACCCAATCACCATCAAACCTTTTGTCCGCCCCATCCTTCTCTTTCTCCGAGCTATTCTGAAATCTCTGACACACCTTCAACAGCTCTCCCTACCTCTTCCACCTCTTCCACATCTTACCCTGCCCCTCCTCCCCCCTGTTCTGTATCCGATGCTCCCCCTTCCTCTTCATTAACGGTATGGACCTCAAACATCCGGGGTCTTCGTTCAAACTTAACTGATCTCTCCATACAGGTTGCTTCTGTCAAACCAGACATGATCTGCTTAACAGAAACTTTCCTCCTTCATGATGTCTCTGATTCCTTAGTATCTCTCCCGGGTTACTCCCTCCTCCGGTATGATAGACCTGAGCCTCGTCCTGGAGGTGGGGTTGCTATCTTTATCAAAAACTCTCGTCCTCACTCGCCCTGCACTGTACTCTCTCCACCTCACCCCCAGGAATACCTCTGGCTACGGCTTCCCCTTTGCTCCCACCTCTTGTTCATATGTGTGTTGTACCGTCCACCAAACAGTGATGACTCCATCTACATCTCGCTGTCTGATAATATGGACCAACTTCTATCTACTCATCCCAACTCTCTCTTCCTCATATGTGGTGATTTCAACTGTCGTCATTCCAGTTGGCTGGGTGTGGGTACCTCCCTCACCAGCCATGGCTCCTCAGCAAAGGACGTCTGCGACTCACTGGGACTGACACAATCTGTCAATTTCCCGACCCGGATCTCAGTCAACGGAGCGTCTTCTCTTCTCGACTTGGTACTGACTAACTTCCCTGAAAATGTCTGCTGCTCCTCTTCTGCACCAATCGGATCATCTGATCATGTCCTTGTTAAAGTGGACATCTCTCTGACCATTCTCGGGGAGCCTGCTCAGCGTCGACGAGTCTGGCATTTCACTCAGGCCAACTGGCACGGTCTTCAAGCAGCCATCAATCATCTGGACTGGTCTCCCATCTCTACCACCTCTGACATCAACTCATCCTGGGAATTCTTCCAAAGTAAATTGCTCTCCCTCATGCACAGATTTATCCCATCTCGTCTTCAGTTGTCATACCCTTCCTCCCGTCCATGGTACACGGAATCTTGTGGTGAGGCTGTTGCCCAGAAACAACTTGCCTTCGTCTCCTGGAAAGCAAATCCAACGGAAGGAAATCTCATTTCCTTTCACAAAGCCCGAAACAAGTGTGTGTCCACCCTCATGAGAGCCAGGAAACAATATCTCTCCGTTCTCAAGACCGAACTCTCTTATCTGTCTCCCTCTTCCAAAACCTGGTGGTGTCTGGTCAAATCCGTTTCTGGTGTTTGTTCCTCCTCCATCCCCTCCCTTACCTCAAACGGCTACACAGCTGACTCCGCACGTGAAAAAGCTGAATGCCTCAACTCTGTGTTTGCCTCTAAATCTTGTGTCCCAAACCCATCCCTCTCTGTACCCACCATACCCAGTCGTACCCAGCTGCTCCTGGACTCCGTGTCCTTTCCTCCTGACAAGGTGGAAAAGTTTGTCAACCCTCGACTCTGATTCTGCAACTGGACCCGACGGCATCAGCCCACGGGTCCTAAAATCCTGCTCTGCCGCTCTATCTCACCCTCTCTCTGTTCTCTTCACCCTCTCTTTTGCTCAAGGTCAACTGCCATCTGCTTGGAAATCGGCCAACATCACCGCTTTGCACAAAAAAGGTGCAAAAACAGATCCTAGCAACGACAGACCAATCAGCCTTCTCCCAATTATCAGCAAAGTCATGGAATCCATCATTGCTTCGGATATGAAATCTTTCCTCTTCTCCAATGGCTTGATCTCTGAGCATCAATTTGGTTTCAGACCAGGTCACGCTACTCTGGACATGCTGCTTCTGCTGTCTCAACAATGGATGGAGGTCCTCAATGCCAAACAGGAAATTAGAGCTGTCTCCCTCGACATATCACGTGCCTTCGATACGGTCTGGCACCCCGCTCTGCTCACCAAACTCTCCTCCTTTGGTATCCATGGAAATCTCCACGTATGGCTGGCTGACTTCCTCTCTAGTCATCGTCAACGTGTGGCCCTGAATGGGGTTCTCTCATCTCCTCTTCCTGTTCAGGCTGGAGTGCCCCAAGGCAGTGTTCTGGGCCCTGTGCTTTTTCTGGTCTTCATCAATGATCTCTCTGACTCACTTGAAAATCCTCTCTATCTTTTTGCTGATGACTCCACTCTCTGCCGCTCCATTGCTCTTCCCTCAGATCGGCAGTCTGCAGCCTCCTCACTCTCTGAAGACTTGGACAAAATCACAGACTGGTCAAACAAGTGGAACATGTCTTTCAATCCTGACAAATCCCACACTCTTACTATGTCTCTCCGAAAAGATCGACTGGACAACCCTCCCATCTACTTTCTCAACAATCCTCTCCAAGAAGTTCTGTCGCTCAAGCTTTTGGGTCTCACTATCTGCCATGATCTTTCTTGGGAAAACCACATTTCCAAGCTGGCCTCCAAAGCCAGTCGCCGACTGGGCATCCTCCGTCGTGCGAAGTCCTTCCTCGGCACACCTGAGCTCCTCACCACATACAAGGCTTTCATCCGCAGCTCAATGGAATACTGTTCTCCCCTATGGGCCGGGCCGGTGCTCTTGCCTCACACCTAGCTCGGCTTCACGCTGTTGAAACCAAAGCTTTCAGAATTATTGGAATCTCCCGCGATGAAGCTATCTCTGAGGGCCTTTCACTCACTCACCGCAAGCAGGTAGGTGGTCTTTCTGTCTTCTACCGACTCCTCTCCGGCCTTGCACCCCCAGCTCTCTCTGTGCTCTGTCCTCCAAATATTCCTACAGGTCGCACAAGATCTGCCAGCAACCCTCTGATGGTTAAACTGCCGAAATCTCGGCTCTCTGCTCACCTTCACTCTTTCATTCCTCTTTTCTCCCGCCTCTGGAACAAACTCCCTCACTCCCTTCAATCCCACTCCTCCCTCCAGGTCTTTAAAACAGCTGTTCACCACCATCTCTTATCTTCCCCCATCCAAAACCTTGATCTTTTCTACCCCCGCTAATTCACCCCAGATCCACCTTGTTTGAAATTCCAACTTCTTTCCTGGAAGTCCTGGCCGTGTCCATATGTTTTATACCTCTCCCACCCCCCCCTCCCCCTTCCCATGCCCTCCCCCAAAGCCCTCGCCCTCTCTCAGATCTCTCGATGTCTCCATGTCTCTCGGTCCCTGCTCTCAAATGTTGTGATTGTGTCCTTCCCCCTCTCTCCCCATCTTGTCTACCGCTCCCGATGTTATATGTTTGTGTGTCGGTTTGTCTTTCTGTGTGATTAATGTTCGCTCTTTCACGAGCCTCGATCTTGCAAACAAACAAAAAAAAAAAAAAAAAAAAAATACAGACCTCCATCCACCTTCGATGGCAGAGGTAGAAAGTCCAAGCGAGGGTGTGCAACCATTAATTGCTCTTTCTCGTTCTGTATGTTTTTGAACGGATAGAAATGTGTTTATCCAAAATGGTTGATGAAAAGTATACGATGGACCACACGACCCTGGATCACAGCTCAACGTTGGTGGGCGGGCATCGCGAAAATGCACCCTTCCCTTAGCTGGCTCACCCGAGAAGGTTCAGTGAGGCTGCCTCTGCTCAACCCCTACCCCATCTCACAGGATGTAAGGAGGAGTATGACCCGGAGGGAACTCTGCAGATGTGTGAAGTCACATGAGATCACCAGCCAAGGGAAGGGAAGAGATGGCCCCCAGTGCCACGATCCACCACCATGAGAGCAATACCCCTTGCCCTCAACATATCCACTGACCTTGGTCGTTGTGCTCACCCCAACCACTGACGGGAACCTCAAGAACCCATAAAATTCATGCTGGACCAAAGAGTAAAACTTCAAGAAAGGAATCCAGCAATTTAGAGAACACGACCCTGCACGTGATCCACTCTCACCCTCATGGATCTTTCGGTCCTACAATCGCCGGTCGAGACCTACCAAATCGCCCAAACGTCCAAACTCTATTCAAACATGACGGTCGGATCCACTAAAGGAACCCGCTTCGCTTTCCGTCTTGTGCGCAAGTGGTCAGGAGTACGCTGGCCCATCAAATGCAGACTGAATTCACGAGAACGGCACTCAGTATAGAGCATACCTCTGCCAGGTGGATAGTTTACGTTTTGTATCCCAGAGTAGACCAGAAAATCACAATACAGAATCACATTTAATCAAAATCATCCGTCCACAACTTTTGGAGATTTCCTGCTGTATCGTTTTTCCCATTAATCGTTTTTGTCGTTTTTGGCAAATCGTTTGTGAAACAAAATCGTTTTTGGCCCAATCTCCCATTGGTGACGAATCACTTTAAAAAATGTGACTCGTCGGATCCGGATCTTCAGCAAAATTGAATCGATTCTTCCTTGTCACACACACAACCTGTGCAATCTGTTTCGTCAAAATCCGTCCATAACTTTTTGAGATATCCTGCTATGTACCGTTTCTGACCCTATCTCTCAATGATGAAGGATCACGTAAAACATTCTCGTAGCCGAATCCGGATCTTTACCAAAATCTAATCATTTCGTCTTTGTCACATACACTACCTCACTGCCAAATTTTGTCCGAATCCGTCCACAACTTTTTGAGATATCGTGTTCACAAACAAACAAACAGGGGTAAAAACATAACCCCCATCCACCTTTGGTGGCGGAGGTAACAAAGAAAGAAAATTCTTCACGATTTGACCGAATCATTTACAAGTGCAATCTTAGACGAAAGTACTTTCACCGAGGATGGAGCGGGTCAAGACCCAATGCATGTAAAATATTTCATTGATAAGTTACATTGATTTGTTTTGCAATATTTGTCAACACATGTATTTAACTTTCATTGAAATCAATGGGAAATTCCCATAACAGGTGTATAACCACAATTGACGTTATTTACTTAGTTATTGACAATAATTTGCACCCCATGTCCACTCTTGATCCAATATTCCCCAATAACATCTCACAAGAACTGAATTGATTATCTTCCTCGTACGTTCAATAACAAGCAGGGCTCCACAAGAATTAATTTGAGCGTCCTTAAATAGGACAAGTTGATCGATTTGTGGGATAAATGTTACAAACCTGTATTTGTTCAAAGAACAATAATCAAAATACATTTATCGGAGTAAAAATAGTTATTCTCTTACATCAACAGCAACTTGATCAGGATTCCTTTCTTTTCAATGTGGAATATTTTGGGGGTTTTCCCACATCTCAGAATGAGGCATTCCTGGAAATCTCCTCTGAGGTTTCTCAGAAAGGTGAGTGTCCAGGTGTACCATTTGGTAGATGGAGGGGTACGGGGTAATGTTATTGTCGTGTCTGCCCTGTCGTGAACACCGCAGGGCGACACAGATGACCAAACGAGCTTTAACTCCAAGGCGTTCAAACCTATGGCGCACCTTCATTATACGCACGGGGGAAGAGTGGGTGGTGGGGCTGGGGGGGAGAGGGGGGGGAAGTCGGGGTCCACCAGCAGTCTTTGAACCTGCAACAATTAACTCAAACCGACACACAATTAAAATGTTCAAAATATACAGGTTTATTGAAAATAAATGCCAGCAACAAAAAAATTCACGTTAAACTAATATCCTAAATGGGACGTCCCCAGACAGACTCAAATACACACATAGGGAAATATAAAAGAACGAAAGTAAAAAATGTGTGTTTGTTTAGTGGGCACATAGCTCCGATCTGCTCTTAAACCTCGTTAGGAATCGTCCAAACCCCCGCGTCCTTGGCGGGAACAGCACGCTTTGTCGTGCAGCACGCGAGCAGGAACCAGGCCTCCGTGCACAGTTCACCCCTCTAGCTGTCGAGTGCGCAGCGAGCAGGCCGCGCCCGTTCACTCGTCTCTGCTCCACACAGCACCGCCGCCTCTCCGGTTCACTCGGCATGGCCCTCAGCCATCACAAAGCCACGGCCAAGCGTGCCAGAGTCCACAAGCCACGACCGCCTTTCCTCACGATCGTCAAAACCCAAAGTTACGGATATGAAATGCTGACTGCACAGCACCAATGCCCAACGCAAGAGAGCAAAAATGCCACCGTTCGCTATGATCTCCCGGGTGTAAGGGGCAGAAAATGTCGGAACAACGTCTTTTGTCTTCTAGAGGGACAGCAAAGAGGAAAAAATGTCGGGGAGAGCGTTATTTTAAACTCAATGCTCTGACTTCATCCGTGCCTACTCCACCAATCACTAATCCCATCTTAGCAGTCCTTGCGCCAATCAATCCCGGACCAATCACTGCTCTTCAGGGCGTCGCCTCCCGGACCTCCTGTGCCTGTGTGCTCACCAGGTCGGTGGTATCAGTGGTAGTTTTCAATGTCCTGCTTCCAGTTGGTTTTTATTTAGTGTTATAAATGCGTGATTGCCTGGCTATCTGTGTGTGTTGCTGGTGTCATAAGAAACAGAGGAAAATAACAGAGGCCATTACATACAAGGGATTAATTACCCATAGTCCTTCACCAATTAACATAACCCCACCCCTCGTGATGGGAACGAAAATACGCTCTTGCACGACATACGGTCTATCTACGGCATCCCTACTTATGATACATGGGGCTTCTTCTTCTTCATGACAATCAGAGCACACTATCTATGCAAATCTACCTGGGCTAAGGTATTGCCTACTGCCCACCCTCCCCCCACAAACGTAACATTATTTTCAAAATAAACTTTTCAAGAATTTTACCAAAACAAATTTTTTTTAACACAATGTTGGGCTTCTGCCAATTTAGATGACCTTTTGACCTCTGTCGACAGAAATTAAATTTATTGCGAAGCTATTATTTTTCTACTTTGTGCTTATACAACTTATTTCGCACGAAGATTGTTAATAAAGGAGTATAAGTTGTGGGTGGAATGGTGCCAAACTTCATTTCCTCTACTCCTGAAAAAGGAGACGTCTTAAGACTCGATCCCGGTATTTTTAAAATATCTATATATATATATTGTTACGGGTCGCGGACAAGATGTTACTTTGGGCCGAGCGGATGGTCAACCGCGACCGTTGCAGGATCCCCGATTGGCCCGACTTCCTGAACGTTGACCAGATCGCGCCACAGGTATTCAATCGGGAAACCTCTAAAGCGACCGAATGTAAAGAGGAAGAGAGAAGAAAACAGAGTACGGAGGAATAACAGGATTTATTATACACACAAGCAAAAAGAAAGCAGTCACGTTTATTTACAACACATAAGACGCAGGTGACACAGTGCAAATACTAGCTTACCTACAGTCTTAATTAACCCAGGACAGAACAAACAAAAGACAGACTCACGCGGGGAATGACAGGAATGGCAGGAGGTGGATGGCTGGAGGTGAACGCTTGGTGGAGCCAACGCGGAGCTTGGTGGAGCCTTGGTGGAGGTGAACGCTTGGTGGAGCCAACGCGGAGCTTGGTGGAGCCTTGGTGGAGGTGAACGCTTGGTGGAGCCAACACAGAGCTTGGTGGAGCCTTGGTGGAGGTGAACGCTTGGTGGAGCCAACACGGAACTTGGTGGAGCCTTGGTGGAGGTGAACGCTTGGTGGAGCCAACGCGGAGCTTGGTGGAGCCTTGGTGGAGGTGAACGCTTGGTGGAGCCAACGCGGAGCTTGGTGGAGGGTTGGTGTGACGGGTTCTCTCTCCTTCCCTCACAAGCTTCAGGACTCTTTCTCTCTCTTTCTTAGTCCCACCCAGTCCAACAACTTCCTCTCTTGCTTAGTCCAACTCAAGGCCTTCCTGTCTTCTGATCTCCTCCCTCCTCGACTCTACTCAAAGCGCATCTCTTTTCGGAAACGCCCCGCCGTGGGTTATATAGGCCCCGCCCCTCAACCTTTGCGAACCTCCCCCAAACGTTCTCTCTCCGCCCTCTCAAGCCAAACCCCTTGTTCATGGTTGGTCGAGTGGGGCTGGCTCACTCCTCCCCTCTATGACGAGGTGGAGGCACGCCTTTCTTCCCCAACCCTGCCTCGTGGTCAATGGCGGATGAAGGGAAAACCGCCCAAAATGCAGTTGGCAATTGGAAGGGAGGTAATTGGCAATGGGAATGGAAGTTTTGGGAGTGGGAATGAAGGGAATCTATCTCTTTCACTGGTGCAATGGAGTATTTCTATTAATGGGAGACACAGCCTTACCCTAAAACACAGAATTGAAGGAGCTGTGCTCCAACGCGAGTTGAAAGAATTGACGCGACCAAAGATGGAAATTCGTCCGAGTAGGTTTAATAAATGTATCACACTCGGGTACTCTCAAAAGCCCGTTTATCGGGCAGCAATATATATACACATTTATGTCGGGAAGTTTGTTCCCAATCGTGAAGTTCCCAAATCCGCTTCCGGTCCCTCGAGCGACGGGGCTTGCTTTGATCTCTCCACGGCATCAAAGTTTGAGTGTTTTCCCGTTCGTTTCTTTGTCAAATTTCCGCTGCGTATTTTGTTGTGTATGTGTTATTGTGTGTTTCTATTTGGTTTTGGTTTTGTAGTTGTTGCAAATTTGTGTGTAATTAGTCGTTTCTTTGTCCGCGCCTCGTGCGGCCTGGTGTCTCGTGCGGCCTCCTCGTCTCGACTTGTGCCCCGCCCCCTATATTCTCGTTTGTTCTTTCACCTCTGCTCCTGCTTTCTCAAATCCACGTTCTCACTTAGAGACTTTTCCCAGATTGTTTTCATGGTTTTGTTGAAATATTTCTTTAAATATGTTTAAACCGCAGCGGTGATCCCCCCCCCCCCCCCCCCCAGGATTTCCATGTTTTAAACGTTTCCCAGTGTGTACCCTGGATAAGAATAGGTACGCCGTATCCCTGCGTGTCGTAGGAGGCGACTAAGTGGGTTGGCGTCGGGAAAGGCATCCGGCCATAAAAAAAAAAAACATTGCCTCAAAAAGAGAACCATGACAATTACAACTACATGTGGGCAGGGTACAGCCCGAAGTGGAGATCGGTTTCTGAGGTTTGGGACATGGAATGTAGGGACAATGACAGGGAGATCAGGAGAAGTGGTGGAAGTATTGGTCAGAAGAAGAGTGGACATATGTTGTGTGCAAGAGACGAGATGGAAGGGAAGTGGTGTGAGAATGGTGAAGGGTAGGCAGGGACAGAAATACAAGTTTGTGTGGCAAGGGTGCCTGGAGGGCATGAATGGTGTTGGTGTCCTGTTTTCTGAGGAGTTTGTAGACAGTGTGGTGAGTGTGACTAGAGTGAGTGATAGGTTGATGATGGTGAAAATGATGATTGGAAAGCTCTTGGTGAACGTCATCTCGGGATATGCTCCGCAGGTTGGTCGGAGCGATGAAGAGAAGGACATGTTCTGGTGTGCGATAGAGAAGCTGATGGAAAACGTGAAAGATGAGGAAGTTGTTGTGGTAGGAGGAGACCTAAATGGACATGTGGGAAGGAGTATGGATGGTTTTGAAGGAGTTCATGGGGGTTACGGAGGATTTTGGAGTTTGCTGATGGAGCTGATTTGTTGATTTGTAATACTCAGTTCCAGAAAGAGGATAATAAGCTTGTTACATACACGTCAGGTGGGTCGACGACAACCGTTGACTACCTGATGGTGCGTAGGCGAGATAGGGGGCACCTCCGAGACACAAAGGTGATCCCGGGGGAGGAGGCTGTTTCACAGCACCACTTGGTTGTCTGCGACGTAAGGGTGAAAGGTGCGAGGAGAGCTCGGCGGGTGAAGTACCAACCGAGAATGAAGGTGTGGAGGTTGAAAGAGGTGACAGTAAGGGAGGCATTAAAAGAGAGGCTGAGTAGGGTCGAGGATGATGTGGTTGAGCTTGAAAGTGGTTGGATGTCAATGAAAGCTAGTCTGTTGGGAGCCGTTGGTGAGGTATGTGGATGGACAAAAGGACCACCAAGGCACTCGGAAACATGGTGGTGGGATGATGAAGTTGGAAAGACGATTGACAAGAAGAGGAAGAAGTTCAAGGAGTGGCAGAAGGCGAAGGGTACGGGAGCAGAAACAGCTGAGCATGAAAGTTATAAGGCAGCCAGGAAGGCTGCAAAGAAAGAGGTAGCAAAGGCGCAGGAGGCATGTAGGAAAATGTTCGGAGAACGCTTGGATTCGGAAGAGGGTCAGAGAGCGGTATTCAGGATTGCAAAGCAGATAGCGAAAGAGAGGTGTGATGTGATGGGGGTGAGCTGCTTGAAGGATGAAGTGGGACAAATCGTTGTCGACCCAGATGGAATTAAAGGAAGATGGAAAAGATATATGGAAATGCTGTTGAATACAGAGAATGAATGGGATGGCAACATAGAGAGTAACCCAGTTTTAGGACCGGCAGAGAAGATAACTGAGAAGGAAGTTGAGGAAGCGATAAAAGCAATGAAGGGTAGAAAAGCGGGAGGGCCGACGGGAGTTGTGGGAGATATGTTGAAGGCAGCAGGAAGTTGGGGTGTGAAGAGAATGACAGAGATCTGTAATCTGGTGGTGAAAGAAGGCCGCATTCCAGTGGATTGGGAACTGAGTACCCTCGTCCCTCTATACAAGGGGAAATGTGACCCTCTGGAGTGTGGCTCGTACCGAGCGATAAAGTTATTGGAGCATGGAATGAAGGTATTGGAAAGGGTGTTGTAGAGGAGGATAAGGAAGAAAGTGAAGATCGACGAAATGCAGTTTGGATTTATGCCAGGAAGAGGAACGACAGACGCGCTTTTCATTGTGAGGCAGTTGCAGGAGAAGTACATGGAGAAGAGGAAGAAGTTGTTTCTTGGGTTTGTTGATCTGGAGAAAGCATTCGATCGGGTTCCACGCAAAGTATTGACATGGGCATTGAGGAAGTTAGGAGTGGAGGAATGGTTGATCAGAGTAGTGATGGCAATGTACAAAAGAGCACGCACAGCTGTAAGGACGAAGGACGGGAACAGTGGTGAGTTTGAGGTGAAGGTGGGAGTGCATCAGGGGTCGGTACTAAGTCCACTACTATTTGTAGCTGTGATGGAGGTGCTGGCTCAGAACATAAAGGAGGGTTTACCGTGGGAGTTGTTGTATGCAGATGATCTGGTGTTGATTGCGGAAAGTATGGATGGACTGAAGGAAAAGATGAACACGTGGAAGGAATGTATGGAGACAAAAGGTCTGAAGGTGAATATCGGAAAGACGAAGGTGATGGCAAGTGGTAAAGCATGTGGTGAGGTGGAAAGAACTGGGAAGTGGCCCTGTGCTGTGTGTAGGAAGGGTGTCGGAGTGAACTCCATTCAGTGTACAATGTGCGCTGAGTGGGTTCATCAAAAATGTAGTGGTCTGAGAGGGTCATTAACCAGTGTGGCAGCTACATTCAAATGTAAGGTGTGCACAGAGGGAGCTGCAGATGGAGGAAATGTTGAGTTGGATCTTGGAGATGGCGTGAAGCTGGAAGGTGTGAAAACATTTTGCTACCTCGGAGACATGCTGAATGGAGAAGGTGGATCAGACTCGGCAACGGTTGCTCGAGTGAGATGTGCATGGAAGAAGTTTCGGGAATTGAGTGGCGTGCTGATGATGAGGGGAGTGTCGTTGAAGCTGAAGGGAAAGGTGTATGCTGCATGTGTGAGAAGTGTTATGATTTATGGGAGCGAGACATGGGTAATGAACGTAGAGCAGCAACGAAGGTTGGAAAGGGTGGAAATGCGAATGGTTCGACGGATGTGCGGAGTATCGTTGAGAGAGAGGAAGACAAATGATAAATTGCGAAAGATGATGGGAATAGAGCCTGTGATTGATGCTGTGAAGAGGAACAGGTTGAGATGGTTTGGTCATGTGTTGAGGAAGGATGAAAGTGACTGGTTGAGAAGAGTGATGGAAATGAATGTAGAAGGAAGTAGAAGACGGGGAAGACTGAGAAAGACTTGGCTAAAGATGGTGGAAGAAGAAATGCGGGCAAGGGGGTTAACAAGGAGAGATGCAGAAAATAGGGCAAAATGGAGAAGATTGTCATGGGGACCGCAAGGCTAACCCCCGCTCTAGCAGGGAAAATGGCCTTTAAAATGCATGTTGTGTTGTTGTTGTATGTCGGGAAGTTTACCCGGCAAAAGCTATACCGGGCATGCCCGGGTATCAAGGGCGAGCCTTGGAAAGGCGAGTCTGGACCTGCCCGGGCGTGTTTGGCTGCGGCCTGGCAAGTCGAGGCTGGGCGTGCCCGGGCGCTCTGGACGAGCACTGGAAAGGCGATAGCGGGCATGCCCGGACGCTCTGGGCGAGCCCTGGAAAGGCGATAGCGGGCATGCCCGGACGCTCTGGGCGAGCCCTGGAAAGGCGATAGCGGGCATGCCCGGACGCTCTGGGCGAGCCCTGGAAAGGCGATAGCGGGCATGCCCGGACGCTCTGGGCGAGCCCTGGAAAGGCGAGAGCGGGCATGCCCGGGAAAGACGAGACCGGGCGTGCCCGGGAGGTTCGGGCGTGCCCGGGAACAGTGAGTCCGGGCATGCCCAGGAGAGGCGCGTCTGGCCGTGTTCTGGCCGGTGCAAGGCGAATGTGTGCATCCAGCGGTAACCGCTACAGAATAAGATATAACTATCGAACAGGGGTATTCTATTATTGGCTGACGTGTATGCTTGTGGACTAGTTATGGGACGCCCTTTTGACCTTTACACAGCTCCGGCGGAGGCAGGAGGCGCAGAATAACAATAATAATAATAATGATAAAGCACACAATCAAAAAAAAATACAGTCCTCATATCCGCAACAATATATATAAAACATCTTTCATGATGACAGAGTATTGTGATGCAGTTTCTGATTCAGGAGACCTTAAATCACCAGAAACCATTTAAAAACATTTTATGTGCACAACTTCATGTTGTTGGACTTAAATTATCTAACTTAAATTATATTATCTTAAATAACTTAAATTATCTAAAATATATGCATCTGGCAACTGGACTATGAAATGTTTTTCCCAGAATGCTTTGCCTCCATTCCCTTTGGATTTCCTCTCATCAAAACACAGTTAAATAGTTTATTCAGGACCTGAACCCCATGTTCACCGAGGCAGGTCCATACTTCACTCATATCTCCTCAGGTCCTCCTGATTTGCTAATTTTTATCACTCTTAAATCGGCTGTCTTGTCTTGCAGTACTTTTTTGTATAAATCAAAGATTCCAGGAGCAGCGTTTGAAAAGGAGTAGGTCAGTGAGTGTTGGTACACAGTTGAAATCCCACATCCAATCTTCCTTGTCTGACATTTAAATCGTTGCGATCCATCTTTGCCATGAGGATGTGATGAGGAATATAAAGAGATTTATGCTCAGTTGGAAACTTCAGGTTAACTTTCCCCACCAAGTGAAGTTAGAATTTGTCCTATCAAGGCAAAATCTTCTTCATGGTCGTGTCAACAACATGCATTTTAAAGGCCATTTTCCCTGCTAGAGCGGGGGTTAGCCTTGCAGTCCCCATGACAATCTTCTCCATTTTGCCCTATTTTCTGCATCTCTCCTTGTTAACCCCCTTGCCCGCATTTCTTCTTCCACCATCTTTAGCCAAGTCTTTCTCGGTCTTCCCCGTCCTCTGCTTCCTTCTACATTCATTTCCATCACTCTTCTCAACCAGTCACTTTCATCCTTCCTCAACACATGACCAAACCATCTCAACCTGTTCCTCTTCACAGCATCAATCACAGGCTCTATTCCCATCATCTTTCGCAATTCATCATTTGTCTTCCTCTCTCTCACCGATACTCCGCACATCCGTCGAACCATTCGCATTTCCACCCTTTCCAACCTTCGTTGCTGCTCGACGTTCATTACCCATGTCTCGCTCCCATAAATCACAACACTTCTCACACATGCAGCATACACCTTTCCCTTCAGCTTCAACGACACTCCCCTCATCATCAGCACGCCACTCAGTTCCCGAAACTTCTTCCATGCACATCTCACTCGAGCAACCGTTGCCGAGTCTGACCCACCTTCTCCATTCAGCATGTCTCCGAGGTAGCAAAATGTTTTCACACCTTCCAGCTTCACGCCGTCTCCAAGATCCAACTCAACATTTCCTCCATCTGCAGCTCCCTCTGTGCACACCTTACATTTGAATGTAGCTGCCACACTGGTTAATGACCCTCTCAGACCACTACATTTTTGATGAACCCACTCAGCGCACATTGTACATTGAATGGAGTTCACTCCGACACCCTTCCTACACACAGCACAGGGCCACTTCCCAGTTCTTTCCACCTCACCACATGCTTTACCACTTGCCATCACCTTCGTCTTTCCGATATTCACCTTCAGACCTTTTGTCTCCATACATTCCTTCCACGTGTTCATCTTTTCCTTCAGTCCATCCATACTTTCCGCAATCAACACCAGATCATCTGCATACAACAACTCCCATGGTAAACCCTCCTTTACGTTCTGAGCCAGCACCTCCATCACAGCTACAAATAGTAGTGGACTTAGTACCGACCCCTGATGCACTCCCACCTTCACCTCAAACTCACCACTGTTCCCGTCCTTCGTCCTTACAGCTGTGCGGCTCTTTTGTACATTGCCATCACTACTCTGATCAACCATTCCTCCACTCCTAACATCCTCAATGCCCATGTCAATACTTTGCGTGGAACCCGATCGAATGCTTTCTCCAGATCAACAAACCCAAGAAACAACTTCTTCCTCTTCTCCATGTACTTCTCCTGCAACTGCCTCACAATGAAAAGCGCGTCTGTCGTTCCTCTTCCTGGCATGAATCCAAACTGCATTTCGTCGATCTTCACTTTCTTCCTTATCCTCCTCTACAACACCCTTTCCAATACCTTCATTCCATGCTCCAATAACTTTTTCGCTCGGTACGAGCCACACTCCAGAGGGTCACCTTTCCCCTTGTATAGAGGGACGAAGGTACTCAGTTCCCAATCCACTGGAATGCAGCCTTCTTTCACCACCAGATTACAGATCTCTGTCATTCTCTTCACACCCCAACTTCCTGCTGCCTTCAACATATCTCCCACAACTCCCGTCGGCCCTCCGGCTTTTCTACCCTTCATTGCTTTTATCGCTTCCTCAACTTCCTTCTCAGTTATCTTCTCTGCCGGTCCTAAAACTGGGTTACTCTCTATGTTGCCATCCCATTCATTCTCTGTATTCAACAGCATTTCCATATATCTTTTCCATCTTCCTTTATTTCCATCTGGGTCGACAACGATTTGTCCCACTTCATCCTTCAAGCAACTCACCCCCATCACATCACACCTCTCTTTCGCCATCTGCTTTGCAATCCTGAATACTGCTTTCTGACCCTCTTCCGAATCCAAGCGTTCTCCGAACATTTTCCTACATGCCTCCTGCGCCTTTGCTACCTCTTTCTTTGCAGCCTTCCTGGCTGCCTTATAACTTTCATGCTCTGCTGTTTCTGCTCCCGTACCCTTTGCCTTCTGCCACTCCTTGAACTTCTTCCTCTTCTCGTCAATCCTCTTTCCAACTTCATCATCCCACTTCCAAAATGTTACTTCCAAATGTGCCCTTGGTCCAAACAATCGGCCCTCCAACATGGCCGTCTCATTACTTCCGGCTGTTTCAAAAGAGAGGCTTCATCGGCTCTCCAGATTGTATTTTTCACTCCGTGGGCAGCTGCGACCGGGCATAAATTTGACGAACTGACTTGTTGCAAAGGTGGCATCCTTTGACGGTGCCACGTTGAAAGTCACCGGGGATGGGGGGTTCGGGTCCGGGTTCAGGCTGAAGGCTAGCCCAATAGGAGTGGTCGGCGTTTGCCCAATGATTATGGTTCAAAAATATCGTAAACGTATCGATTGCATACGTTTGATTTGACAATAATTGATTGTCCTTTCTACAGGGGAAGAAGAGGTGAACAATCCAACCCATCCCGACTTTGTCCCGTCACCGTTTCTGCAGCCAGCTGACACAAGTGGACGTGCCGACCAATCTGCCGAGAAGATGCAACGCTGCGGGGGAGCATCCAGGCGGTCAAGTGCTTGTGGTGAGTGTTCTTTGTCACAATTTTAAGGAATGCAGACACGGCACTATGGCTCAGATTAGGCAGTGGCTCAGATTAGCTACAATAATTATGGTAAATTAAAGTGACCTGAAAAAATAACTCTTAGATGCCATTTCCTGGCACTTCGAGGCACACTCTGCAATACAATATTATTATTGGGTTTGTTGGCATGTAGGTATATTAATAGTGCTTTGAATGTCACGAAACAAATGTCAGTGATTGTGACCTTGGCAATGTGGGTGTCGGTGGATTATAGTCAGATTATAATATTGCTTGGGTTTCAGGCCAATACGCAGCTACGTTGTCCCGAGGGCCGAACGGCCGAGGTCAATATTCCGCCCTCGGGACAGCATAACGCGCATTGGCCAAAAACTCGAACAATATTTCCATTCTTATTATGATGGATGAAGGCAATGGTAATGGCTCCAATAATCGCAGACAAGCCTAAACTGCGCCACTCCCTTGTGGGAGTAGGCCTACATGACATGTATATGTGGTCGTGCACAGGCCACGCCCACGCGTGGCCAATATTTAGGGTGAATGTTGTTCGTATGGCGGCCATAGGCCATATTTTAAAACTTCGTTGCACCCACCCCCACCTTGTGTAAACCGACATCCCCAATAATTTCATTAAGTGCACCCATTTGGACCACATTAGGAGGGTTGTCAAGTTGTCGCGGTGTGCGGGGGTTTACGACAATGCGATTAATGTCTGCCGGTGTCAGGGTCCAAACGCGTTTTCTTGAATTCTTAAAATCACACATCACTCTGCCAATAATGGACATAGAGGGTCGTGTGAGGTGTCAAAATGATCAGAGTACTTCCATACAATATGGAAGCTGCAACCCAGCTGTCGGTGACATCTGCGGTTACCTCTGGGTCAAGAAATCTGTAAAAATGGTGAAATGTATATTTTGTCTTACATTTTGATACATCATAAATTGTCTTCATAACACAGAGAATAACGAAGGTATTGGTTTAATGTGTACTCTAAAAGTTTCCCAGTACACTGTGCAAAATAATGATACCACACAAATATATCTGATATTAATATTTCTGAGTTTAATACCGCAAAACCGAAGTGTACCCCCTTATTTTCTTCATGGTATATGCAATATGCATACAACATAAGTTTGGATACAGTCGATGTGATATTGGCAATTACTTCAGGTATAACATCGAGATAAATATCATGATTTTCGCGACTGCATTGCACATTATCAAGACTAAAGAGACCTGAATTAAAGATGCCTTAGATTATTTTGGCCACCTGTGGAATAATACACACAAACACAAAAATACACCATAAATGTTTCATTTGGAGATACAAATGTGTTTCATAATACTAAATGTTTGTCCAACAAAATCAGAATTCACTTGAATGTCCATCATATTTTCTATTCAGTTGAATGCCCATCATGTTCATGATTTAACTGAGATGTCGAGCAAAATAAAAGTTCACTTGAATGTCCATCTTGGTAACTATCCATTTTAATGTCTATCATCTATCTATAATTCCAGTAATCTCTGTCTGTACGTTTGTACGTTTGTCTGTGACCGCTGTTTCTCGACAACCACGGGTCCGATATACTTTTAACTTGCCAGGTATATTGCTGGGGACCCGAGGATGTGCCTTTTCAAGGTTTCATATTAATCGGACAATTACTTACCGAGCTATGTCCAAAAAACGATTCAACCAATCAGAGAGCAGCGAACGATCGCGTGTGCCGAACGTGGAGGACACACTCTGCCTCGGATGGCACATTTGAGAGCGTATTCATTTATTTCACGTTTGCAAACTATGTTGGCGTTAAACTATGTTTTACAACTAATAAAAACGAATTTGCGATTCATTCGCTTTCCTGCGCGTTTGTGCACGCGATGGCGATTTCTTTACCAAACTCCGGAAGCCGTTCGCTTTGGACCAAACCATTGCATGTAAATAGAGGGGGGGGATTGTCACCGTACTCGCAAGCCGTTCGCTTTGGACCAAACCATTGCATGTAAATAGAGGGGGGGGATATAATTTTAGATATAGATATAGTACGGGCAATGCCCTAGTGTTCACAATTCACTTAAATGTCCACCATACGGTAATTACAATGCATCTGAAAGTCCATCGGTTAGTCGAATCATCTGCTTCTGAATCAGATGTCTCATCACCAGCCAGAGAGTTTGCCGGCTTTGTGCATCTTGGTCCGCATTTACATGCACCAATGCATGGAGACGGACATGCTTTTACACGAGCATCTTGACGATGCACAACTTCTCTGGCATCCACAGCTTATTAACTCGCGGCAGGCATCTGGTACAGGTACGAGGCTCATTAGCTTTGGTACTAACTTCGCGCCATCGATGTGCTATCCACATTCCTCTGGTGGAGGAAGGTCAGGATATGCCTGTCCTGCATGTGTCCAGATCAGGGCTCGATAGGTAGCTCGCATGATGTCAAATGTCAGGGCATCTTTTGTTGGCGGTCGGTAGTCATTTTCTGAATGTTGCCAAATGATATTTCAGGATAAATGATGCAACATTCCCTGAAATATTGTTGTCGTCCTTGTCTTCCTTTCAGGTTGGGCAAGAACAGTGCTGTGGTGAAGTAGCTTGAATGGAGGCCTGATCTCGATTACCTTCGGGGTGATTGATTCGTTTTGGCAGTGCCAGGACCGGTGATGTCCTGGCACCACCTTGCCTGGTGTTCATGCTCATCCACCGATGGAAATGGAAAAATGAAATCCACCTCATTCAGCGGTTTTATACATCATGAATACGTCGAACGTCGATGTTATGATTGTTGCTTGACGTGTGATTCTTGAACAGCGGTTGTTCAAAACATTTTCGTCTTCAAGAAGAATCGAGGAAAAAAGGCATTAACCGAACTGTTACCTTTTCGCTCCGTTACCTTCAAAGTTATAAATGCTTGGGCAATGGGCATTCCGCCCGCCCGCCCGTGTCCATTTTTCTTGTGCTCCCCCCATAGTGTTCCGTCTTCCCCAATATGGTCGCTCCATTGACGAAGGGTCATTTGTTACAGCCTTGTGAAATAGTTTTAAAGCTGCAGTCATTGCAAACAAAATAATTGTACCTTTAACATTTCCCAATGAGAGAGAGCAAAGATTATTCATGAAAAAAGAAATCATTTGTGCAGAGAATGATCAGTTTTTGTTTTTACTCGTATAATAACGTTCTCAGTGACGCAATGAATGTGACATGTGACATGTGACATGGATATGGATATCACCCCAGGTATTTTCTATATGTGGTGTTTGCATTTTGTGAAGAGCTTTACATGAATGAACGAATGAATGATCGAATGATCAATAAATTAGAATTTATTCGAGAATGCCTCCACATATAAAATGGCAAAAGGAAAAGTAGTGTTTCAGGTTATTGGATGAATGTGCAATTGAACGTGAAATAAATCAAAAAATGTAAAAATACTTTTGAGTTTTTTTTAAATTTAATGTTGTACTCAAAAGTGTGGATATATTGGCGAAGGAAGGGTGCTTGATTTATTTATATATACTAGCGTCCAGCGTGCGTGACTCGGCGCGCCCCGCGCGCTTCACCGCACGTCGTATCGGAGGGGTCGGCATCTTTGACCATTTCGGGGTGCTTTGGGTCTTCGGGATGTTTTGGGCCTTCGGGGTCTTTTGGGGTATTGGTGGCCTGAAGGGTCTTGGCGGAATTAACGCAATTAGGAGGGTTAATGTAGAGTGTGGTCATTTTATTTGAAGAAGAAGAAGAAGACTTTTTTTTGTTTGTTTTGTTTTTTTATATACAGAATCGAGGCTCGTGAAAGAGCTAACATTTATCAAACAAAGTATATAAAAAGGGGACCGGTACACAAGATGGGGAGAGAAGGGGAGGAAGCACACAAACACAACATTTGAGAGCAGGGACATCGGGAGATGTGTGGGAGGGAGAGGGCTTGGGGGGAGGCAGGATCGGTATAAAATGCAAGGACACCAAGGACTTTCAGCAAAGAAGTTGGTATTTCAAAAAAGTGGATTTGGGGTGAAATTAGCGGGGGTAGAAAAGATCAAGGTTTTGGATTGGGGAAGATAAGAGATGGTGGCGAACAGCTGTTTTAAAGACCTGGAGGGAGGAGTGCGATTGAAGAGAGTGAGGGAGTTTGTTCCAGAGGCGGGACAAAAGAAGAATGAAGGAGTGAAGGTGAGCGGAGAGTCTTGATTTTGGCAGTTTAACCACAAGAGGGTTGCAGGCAGATCTTGTGCGACCTGTAGGAATATTTGGGGGACAGAGCACAGACAGGGCTGGGGGGTGAGGGGGCGGGCTACGCCGGAGATGAGTCGGTAGAAGACGGAAAGACCACCAACCTGCCTGCGGTGAGTAAGTGAAAGGCCCTCGGAGATGGCGTCATCGCGGGAGATTCCAATGATTCTGAACGCTTTGGTTTCAACAGCGTGAAGATGAGCTAGGTGTGAGGCAGGAGCACCGGCCCAGAGGGGAGAGCAATACTCCATTGAGCTGCGGACGAAAGCCTCGTATGTGGCGAGGAGCTCAGGTGTGCCAAGGAAGGACTTCGCACGACGGAGGATGCCCAGTCGGCGACTGGCTTTGGAGGCCGGCTTGGAAATGTGCTTTTTTTCCAGGAAAGATCATGGCACATAGTGAGACCCAACCCAAAAGCTTGAGTGACAGAACTTCTTGGAGAGGAATATTCAGAAAGTGGATGGGAGGGTTGTCCAGTCGGTCTTTTCGGAGAGACATCGTAAGAGTGTGAGATTTGTTTCGGATTGAAAGACACGTTCCACTTGTTTGCCCAGTCTGTGATTTTGTCCAGGTCTGCAGAGAGCGAGGAAGCTGCAGACTGCCGATCTGAGGGATGAGCAATGGAGCGGCACAACAGAGTGCAGTCGTCAGCAAAGAGTCAGAGAGATCATTGATGAAGACCAGAAAAAGCACAGGGCCCAGAACACTGCTTTGGGGAACTCCAGCCTGAACAGGAAGAGGAGGTGAGAGAAAGCCATTCAGGGCCACACGCTCACTACGACTAGAGAGGAAGTCCATGCGCCAGCCATGCGCAGATATTTCTATGGATACCAAAGGAGGAGAGTTTGGTGAGCGGAGCGGCGTGCCAGACCGTATCGAAGGCACGTCGTATGTCGAGGGAGACGCCTCTGATTTCCCGTTTGGCATTGAGGACCCCTCCCTCCCTCCATCCATTGTTGAGACAGCAGAAGCAGCATGTCCAGAGTGGAGTGACCTGGTCTGGAAGCAAATTGATGACCAGAGATCAAGCCATTGGAGAAGAGGAAACATTTCATATCCGAAGCAATGATGCATTCCAGGACTTTGCTGATAATAATTGGGAGAAGGCTGATTGGTCTGTAGTCGCTAGGATCTGTTTTTGTGCAAAGCGGTGATGTTGGCTGATTTCCAAGCAGATGGCAGTTGACCTTGAGCAAAAGAGAGGGTGAAGAGAACAGAGAGAGGGAGTGAAGGAGCGGAAGAACAGCATTTTCGGACCCGTGGGCTGATGCCGTCAGGTCCAGTTGCAGAATCGGAGTCGAGGGTTGACAGAAACTTTTCCACCTCGTCGGGCGGAAAGGACACGGAGCACCTGGGTACGACTGGGTACAGAGAGGGATGGGTGTGGCGCACAAGATTTAGAGGCAAACACAGAGTTGAGGCATTCAGCTTTTTCACGTGCGGAGGCAGCCGTGTAGCCGTTTGAGCTGAGGGGGGGGGGGGGATGGAGGGGGAACAAACACCAGAAACAGATTTGACCAGACGCCACCAGGATTCGGAAGAGGGAGACAGACAAGACAGTTCGGTATTGAGAACGGAGAGATATTGTTTCCTGGCTCTCCTGAGGGTGGACACACACTTGTTTCGGGCTTTGTGAAAGGAAATGACATTTCCTTCCGTTGGATTTGCTTTCCAGGAGACGAAGGCAAGTTGTTTCTGGGCAACAGCCTCACCGCAACATTCCGTGCTGCACCATGGACGGGAGGAAGCGTACGACAACTGAAGACGACATGGCATAAATCTGTGCATGAGAGAGAGAGAGAGAGAGAGAGAGAGAGAGAGAGCAATTTACTTTGGAAGAATTCCCAGGATGATGTCAGTTGCTGTCAGAGGTGGTAGAGATGGGAGACCAGTCCAGATGATTGATGGCTGCTTGAAGACCGTGCCAGTTGGCCTGAGTGAAATGCCAGACTCGTCGACGCTGAGCAGAGCTCCCTGAGAATGGTCAGAGAGATGTCCACTTTAACAAGCACATGATCAGAAGAGCCGATTGGAGCAGAAGAAGAGCAGCAGACATTTTCAGGTAAGTTAGTCATAACCAAGTCCAGAAGAGAAGATGCTCCGTTGACTGAGATCCGGGTGGGGAAATTGACAGATTGTGTCAGTCCCAGTGAGTCGCAGAAGTCCTTTGCTGAGGAGCCATGGCTGGTGAGAGAGGTACCCACACCCAGCCAACTGGCATGGTGACAATTTAAATCACCACATATGAGGAAGAGAGACTTGGGATGAGTGCATAGAAGTGGGTCCATATTATCAGACAGCGACATGTAGATGGAGTCATCACCGTTTGGTGGACGGTACAACACACATATGAACAAGAGGTGGGAGCGAAGGGGAAGCCGTAGCCACAGGTATTCCAGGGGGTGAGGTGGAGAGAGTGCAGTGCAGTGCATTGCAGTGCAGGGCGACTGAGGAAGAGAGTTTTTGATAAAGACAGCAACCCCGCCTCCAGGACGAGGCTCAGGTCTATCATACCGGAGGAGGGAGTAACCTGGGAGAGATACCAAGGAATCAGAGACATCATGAAGGAGGAAAGTTTCTGTTAAGCAGATCACGTCTGCTTTGTCAGAAGCAACCTGTATGGAGAGATCGGTCAAGTTTGAACGAAGGCCCCAGATGTTTGAGGTCCATACCGTTCGTTAATGAAGAGGAAGGGGGACCATCGGATACAGAACAGGGGGGACGAGGGGTCGGGTAAGATGTGCAAGAGGTAGGGAGAGCCGTTGAAGGTGTGTCAGAGATTTCAGAATAGCTTGGAGAAAGGGAAGGATGGGGCGGACAGTCTAACTCTAACGACTGACTCTTTCTAGTGGTGGACTCGTGCACTTTGACATCGACGGTGACGAGAGCTACCTGTAGGTCCCGTGATGACATTCTGGGGTGCTCGGAAGCTTATTTCAGCATCTTGCGGTCTGCTCTCGGGCTGAACTTGCCGGGGCGGCATGGCCCGAACAAGTTGGCAGTTGTTTGGAATCTTCTCCACCTGTAGATGATCTTCCGGACAGTCGAATGATTCGTTTCAAATTGTTTGGAGATCTTTTTAAATCCCTTCCCAGACTCGTAGGCATCTATAACCTTCTTTCTGAAGGCCGCAGACAGCTCTTTTGATCTTGGCATGGTGACGCCGCACACTTCAACAACAAAGAGCAAACCAAACGAAATGTCAGATTTAAATAAGACAGGTTCCTCCAAGATCCTCTCCAACGATGTTCTAATCATTTGCACCTCAGCTGGTGCACCTGATTCTAATTTTAGGTATTTGAAGTAGTAATAAATGTAGGGGTGTACTTACTTTTTCCACATGCGAAATTTGCATTTATGTTTATTTAAAATATACAATGGACTACAAAATGTAAATATTTCATGATATTTGTTTTATTATATCATCTTTAAATATCAATATTGTTGAAATGAAGATCAAATAGCTGTATCTAAACTCTCTGGTCACGCACAGTCAGTCATGGCTGTTGTCTACCGCCCTCCCAAACCACACCCATCATTCCTGTCTGACTTCTCCTACTTTCTGACCCAGCTATGTTCCCTCTCCCCCTCAATCGTCGTCGTCCTTGGTGATTTCAATATCCACATGGACTCCACTGACTTCACTGATTTACTCACCTGCTTTAACCTCACTCAACATGTCAACTTTCCTACCCATAACCGTGGTCACATTTCGGACCTTGTCTGCTCTACTGGATTGATTTTGCACCATCTCTCTGGCTCCGACCTCACCCTCTCTGACCACTTAGCCATCACTATGACCGTCAACGTTCCCACCCCAGCACCAAGGCATTATCGCACGATCAACTTCCGTAAGCTAAACGCTCTTTCACCTACCTCATTGTCATCCACCCTCTCTGAAAAAATGTCCACTTCTCCCTTCGTTGACCTCCACACCCCTTCTGACCTCACTGACTACTACAACCGCACTCTCTCCTGCCTTGACCAACTTGCGCCTATAAAAACCAAAACCGTTTATTTCACCCATTCTGTTCCCTGGTTTACCCCTGAACTCCGCCTGATGAAAACTCGTGCTCGCCAACTTGAAAGACTCAGCAATAAAACAGGTCTCACAGTTCACTCCCAAGCCTACAAGGACCACCTACAACACTATAAAGATGCCCTCTCCCGCGCCCGCTCCGCCTACTACTCTCAACTTATCCACTCTGGCTCCGGAAAGCCAAAAGCACTCTTCTCTACAATAAATAAACTCCTCAGCCCCCTGAACACCGCCACCCAGTCATTCACAGTAGACAACTGCATCTCCTTCCTTTCATTCTTCCAACGCAAAATTGAAAACATCTACAACAGCTTGACCACCGCCGCACCTGCCCCCCCTTATCCTGCCATCCCCTGTCTCAATTCTCCCCAGTCTCCCCTACTGACCTCTCTGAACTCCTCATAGGAATGAAAACTGCCACCTGCACTCTTGACCCCATCCCCTCCAGCTTTGTCAAGGCCTCCCTTTGTGCTCTCTCTCTCTCCACTTATCATTGCAACAATAAACTCCTCCCTGTCTACAGGCATCGTCCCACCATCCCTCAAAATTGCTGCTGTTACCCCCATTCTGAAAAAACCTGGACTAAACCCTGACACCCTAAACAACTTCAGACCCATCTCCAACCTACCCTTTGTGTCGAAAGTTTTGGAACGCGCTGTAGCCACTCAACTCAAACATCACCTCTCTGCCAATGACCTGTATGAAACATTCCAATCCGGATTCCGCTCCAACCACAGTACTGGAAACTGCTCTCCTCAAAATCACCAACGACCTTCTCCTCTCCTCTGACGCTGGCAACCTCAACATTCTCATCCTCCTCGACCTGAGCGCCGCGCCGCCTTTGACACTATCGATCACACCATCCTCCTCACCCGACTTGAAACCACCTTTAACGTTACCGGCACTGCCCTCTCTTGGATTAAATCATACCTCTCTGACAGACGCCAGTTCATCTCCATCAATAACTGCAAATCCCCCACTGCTCCCCTCCCCCAAGGTGTCCCCCAAGGTTCAGTCCTTGGCCCCCTCCTCTTCATCCTTTACCTGTCCCCCCTCGGTCACTTAATCCGCCGTCATGGTCTCCAATTCCACTGCTACGCCGATGACATCCATCTGCACCGCCACCCACTCTATCCTGACAAACTGCATCACTGAAATAAAATCCTGGCTTCAAATCAACTTCCTCAAACTTAACTATGATAAATCTGAAATAATCATCATTGGCCCAAAAACGCTCATAAAATCCACCCATAACTTTGCCCTCAACATCGACGGTATCCCAGTATCCACGTCCCCTCACATCCGGAATCTTGGCATAATCTTTGACCAATCCCTCTCCTTCGACAAATACACTAAACAGATCACAAAGACAGCCTTCTTTCACCTGAAAAACATCGCCCGTCTCCGTCCATCCCTCTCCTCCACGGCTGCAGAAACCCTCATCCACGCCTTCATCACCTCCCGTCTGGACTACTGCAATAGCCTCCTCTATGGTTCACCCTCAACAATCACCAATAAACTCCAATACATTCAGAACTCCGCTGCCCATCTACTCACCCATTCCTGGACCCGTGACCACATCACCCCCCCGATGGCTCCCCATCTCCCAGAGAATCCAGTACAAAATCCTCCTCTTGACCTACAAAGCCCTCCATGACCTGGCCCCATCCCCATCCTACCTGGCTGACCTCCTCTCCAGACACACTCCCACCCCCATCCGGACCAAATTCAGATCCTGGGGGGACAGGGCCTTCTCCATCGCTGCTCCCACCCTCTGGAACTCACTACCTCACACCATCAGAGACTCGTCCTCCTCCTCCTCACTCACCACATTCAAAACATCACTCAAGACCCACCTGTTCAACACTGCATTCAACATTTAACCCACAGCATTTAACCCCTGACTATCTGTTGTCCTTCTCCCTCCTTTTTGCTTTGAATATTTCCCTGTTGATTCTTGTCTTTTTTGCAATTGTTTTTATGTTTTGCACTCTGTCAAAGCGTCTTTGGGCTTCCTGAAAAGCGCTATATAAAATAAATGCATTATTATTATTATTATTATTATTATTATTATTATTATCTATATAATAATACCGTAAGGACTCGACTTTGTTATCCCTTTTACGCCGCACCCAGTGACCCAATGCCCCGGCACTAATGGATTTACGATCTACGAATCGCGCTCTTTGTTTATCACCTACAGCCATACTCGAAAAATCTGAATTAGCCGACGTTGGGGCCCAAAAGCATCCGATTAACGGCCGATACGACGCCATCTTACGACTCCATCGTATTGGCGTCTGCTGGGTGAAGGCGCAACAAGCCGTCCGCTGATTGGACAGTCGAAGGCGACAGCAAGCCGTCCACTGAGTGGACAATCCTGATCATGCATTCCGCCATTTGTGCCGGTGTCGTCGATCGCGCTGTACGCTAACCTCATCAGGTGGGTTTACCATAATGTCTTCCATATACTGTGATTACAACGAAGTGAAACTGATCAGCAGCCCATCAGTATCATATAAAGCAATAAATACCAAGGCTTCAGCTTCTGAAAGCTTAAAACAAAGTGTACTTCGCCGAGTGACGAAACGTAGGCGTAGGCCTCGGCCCTACCTATCCAGTTGTTGTTTCCGTTGTGTAAGGGGGGGAAAAAACAAACATTTTGGCCTCAGACCTTTGAGAGTACGTCGTTCCGTGAACTTTTTGAACGGGCCTCGTATGCCATGCTTCGTCAACGTTGGGTTGTTTTTAAATGATTTGAAGGATTAACTTAAGCACCTTGAATAGAGCAGTTTATTGTTCCTCAAAGACCAGTGTGTAAGTTGACTCAATATGATGGTAACTTTGCAATTCCTGCGTTGTCTCTGAATCAGCTGGCTGAGTCATATTGGCGTAGGGTAGGTCATGATCAGCCCCCCCCTCCCCCTCCCTTTCGTTTCACCAACTCCTGCATCTGCCACCGTTCATGATTATCAAAGTAGGCTTTACCCTGTTCACGATAAGGTAGAAATCAGAGTTGTATACGAAGAGATAAAAGGATGCCATTGACTTCGAGACGGTACGTGATATTTTCAAAAGTATATCGTAGCGTTGTCATTTAATTAGCTTGCAATAAATACGTTGTTCATATACGCACTCTTCATTCTCATCTTTCTTCCTAACTCTTACTCGGACAAGCAAATCCCCTATGCCATCCATAATGGTACACTCTATCCATACACCACATCCTCCCTTCCGTGGATGTTCCACGGGTTTCGGCTAGTTATTATTATTATTATTATTATTACGTTGAAATACGTTGAAAAAGTCAAAACTTCACATGGGGTGTAGGGGAAGGCGGGGCAAGTTGAGCCAGTTTTTGTTCTTGGAATGTTAGGACTGAACTTACTGATGATCTTGCACAAATGAGTATCTTGCCTTCTAATTTAATCCTTGGGAAACATTTTGTAGCTGGTTCTTACTTTCTATCCCCACACTGAAAGTCACTGTGACATTTTGAAAAAACGGAGGCAAAATGGCTCAACTTGCCCGCCTGAGGGGTAAGTTGATCCAACCTCTGGGGTAAGTTGTACCACATAGGGGTAAGTTGATCATTGCCCCAAATAAAGATAACTAAAGTAGAAAAGCATTGTTTTGCCAGAAAAAAATATTTAATGTTGTAAAATTCTACAACACTGAACGAAATGATTACCTTGTGTTCATGGTTATAGTAATCAGTTACGAACAAATTGAGTCACTCTCATAGAAAAACAAGATTGTCAACTGTGGTAAGAAAAGTCAACTCGATCCACCTGTCACAGTTTCAAGTCACAATAAAAGAAAAGTGTCCCAAATACACCCAGAAAGGCCAACAGTCAGACTGTGGCAATTAAGGCACAATATCTTGCTCATCAATGCCAGCTTCATCATTTGGATCTGCAACTAAAAGTAAAACATGTCAGAAATCAAGTCAATTAAGCTGCCAAACTGACAAGTCACAATAATTGAACACAAGCTGTCCAGAACAACGGGCAGAACTGCCAACGCACTTAGGCTGTGGCAGCTTACGCACGATGTCTTGCAGTTCAAATCCTGCTTCATCCTTTGGGTTTGGAACAAACACTGGGTTGTCAGATCCAACTTTTCCAGCAACTTTCTGCAGGAAGACACCTTCAAACTGAAATTCCTCTCCATTCAGTACATCAACCCGAGCAATGTAATGCACAAATCTTGATTTGCCAGCACATTTGACAACTACAAAGTCACCTTCAATGATATCCTATTCACTGTCCACATCTGATTCGTCATCATACTCAACTTCTGAATCACCATCTGTCTCACTGGAACTAGGGGTGTTTGATCTTGGGGGACATGTCTTTTTCCCATTAGCTTTGAACAAGCATCTCTTTGATTTCTTGGCTGATGGCTTCCGTTTGCGATTTTCAGATAGGGCTGCAAGCTCCTGGCATACTGGGGTGTGGAGATGGTACACCCAGTGTGGTGCAGGCTCGCAATGTATCCAATGACCGGGGTACGGTAATAATATGGTATTCTGTAAGCGCTTTGAGCCTTTGGGGAAAAGCGCATTATAAATGCTAATTATTATTATCTCCACCAACATGAGTTGGCAAGTTGAGCCATGGCTCGATTTGCCCCGTAGGGTCTGGCTCAACTTACCCCAGTCTGAACTTTCTGAGATGTCTCCACATACACACATCTTCTATGCATCCATCGTATTAAAGTCTACGACAAGAATGGAGACACATACCTGGACTAACAATAATTGTCATCTGATATCCATATTATCTCCATGCTGCATATGGAAGAAACGTGAACTTACCTGTTTTACACCTTTTTACTTTTATGGCTGAAAATTGGATTTTTCCCTCTGCAACACTGGTTTCCGTTTCAATTTCAATTTAGAAAACAATATGGCACAACGTGGACTTATGCAATGGGGCATCTATACTATAGATGGCGCCACCACAAAGTCTGACTCATTCATAAATGGCTGGGAGGTGGTGCCTCACTTCAACTTACCCCGATGCTCAACTTGCCCCGCCTTCCCCTACTTACTCTTTCACGTGACTGTACAATGCATTTAGGATCGGAGGCAAGAAATAAATATACCGTACAGTGTTTTTCACCTTTTTATTGGACAAAAACCAATTATGTATATATTTCAACAAGGAGGCTCACTTTCATTTCATCACATGCAGTGTTATTTGTAAAAGTTTATGCATGCCTGCCTGCATAATAAATCTTACGCTTCCATGTAATAAGAATAATAATAATTAGTAATATAATACCGAGTGTTTAGACAATACTCAATAGTCAATACAAATGTGTTCTACTTGTGACTCGGCGCACCTCTCATATATCTAACAGTAACATGTACGCAACTACAAGGATGTAATATTGTAATGACAATATATATACCATCAGAACAGACAACATGTTGTTGTTGTTCAAGGAATATTATTAATATTATTGTCCAGCAATTTATGTATTTACGATTTTAGTCCAACTCCAATAGCTGATGATTTATTGGCATAAATGTGTTGCTCGATATTAATATTAATATTGTAGCGACCCATTGGTCCCCCAAGCGAGACCAGCAGCAGAATCGCCTTGCTCCAGCCGGTGACGTAACTAGATCAATCACATGGGGGTTAAATGCATGTTCCAAGTGAGCTCCAATCGGTGGAGGCGTCGTGGTGCACCGGGCTAAGGCGGGCCACGATGACGTATCAACGATGAGATCGAGAGCTGCAAGCAAACTGCTAAAGGTTCGAACCCTCGATCCTGGGCCCCCGCAGGTGTTGCGCCGCGGAAAATGAGCCTTCAAGCCAAAGACGTCCGGACGGACGCCCCGGGCACCCGGGCCTCCACCCTTTTGAATCTAAACCAATTAATCAATAATTAATCACTGAAAAGCTAATTAATGCATTTGAAATCGTCCACCGTTCCTTGTCGTGACGTCACATTCAACCGACCGTAAAATGAAATGTTGTTGTTTTTTTGAAAGATATTTAAATAATCTCGTTGACCCTTAAGGACTTATATATATATATAAAACCCTTCGGTTTATAATTATATATAAAATCGATGGACCATCCACAGGGTAAAGGAAAGAATAAAAGAAAAAAATATCACTTCCCGTTCCAGATCCAGGAAGTTGACCCCCAGAGGAAGAAGAAGAAGAACAACCACCCTCCGGCTCGTCACTCGTCACTCGTCACTCGTCGTCCTCGGGCACACTGCAACTGTAAGTTGTAGGTGCAGGTAGTTGCACAGTCTCTGTGGTACGCTGCTTGTAGGTGCAGGTAGTTGGACAGTCTCTGTGGTACGCTGCTTGTTGGTTTCGGCAGTTGCACAGTCGCTGTGGTACGCTGCTTGTTGGTGTAGGTAGTTGCACAGTCTCTGTGGTGCGCTGCTTGTTGGTTTCGGCAGTTGCACAGTCTCTGTGGTACGCTGCTTGTAGGTGTAGGTAGTTGCACAGTCTCTGTGGTATGCTGCTTGTATGTGTAGGTAGTTGCACAGTCTCTGTGGTATGCTGCTTGTTGGTGTAGGTAGTTGGACATTCTTTGTGGTATGCTGCTTGTATGTGTAGGTAGTTGCACAGTCTCTGTGGTATGCTGCTTGTAGGTGTAGGTAGTTGCACAGTCTCTGTGGGATGCTGCTTGTCGGTGTTGGTCGTTGCACAGTCTCTGCGTTATGCTGCTTGTAGGTGGAGGTAGTGGGACAGTCGCTGTGGTATGCTGCTTGTAGGTGTAGGTAGTTGCACAGTCTCTGTGGTATGCTGCTTGTAGGTGTAGGTAGTTGCACAGTCTCTGTGGTATGCTGCTTGAAGGTGTAGGTAGTTGCACAGTCTCTGTTGGATGCTGCTTGTCGGTGAACATAGTTGCACAGTCGCTGTGGTGTGCTGCTTGTAGGTGGAGGTAGTGGGACAGTCTTTGTCGTATGCTGCTTGAAGGTGTACATAGTTGCACAGTCGCTGTGGTATACTGCTTGTAGGTGTAGGTAGTTGCACAGTCTCTGTGGTATGCTGCTTGTAGGTGTAGGTAGTTGCACAGTCTCTGTTGGATGCTGCTTGTCGGTGAACATAGTTGCACAGTCGCTGTGGTGTGCTGCTTGTAGGTGTAGGTCGTTGCACAGTCTCTGTGGTATGCTGCTTGTAGGTGAAGGTAGTTGCACAGTCCTGTGGTATGCTGCTTGTAGGTGTACATAGTTGCACAGTCGCTGTGGTATGCTGCTTGTAGGTGTAGGTAGTTGCACAGTCTGTGTGGTATGCTGCTTGTAGGTGGAGGTAGTTGCACAGTCTCTGTGGTATACTGCTTGTAGGTGTAGGTAGTTGCATAGTCTCTGTGGGATGCTGCTTGTAGGTGCAGGTAGTTGCACAGTCTCTGTGGTACGCTGCTTGTAGGTGTAGGTAGTTGCACAGTCTCTGTGGTGCGCTGCTTGTTGGTTTCGGCAGTTGCACAGTCTCTGTGGTATGCTGCTTGTAGGTGAAGGTAGTTGCACAGTCTCTGTGGTACGCTGCTTGTAGGTGCAGGTAGTTGGACAGTCTCTGTGGTGCGCTGCTTGTAGGTGCAGGTAGTTGCACAGTCTCTGTGGTGCGCTGCTTGTTGGTTTCGGCAGTTGCACAGTCTCTGTGGTACGCTGCTTGTAGGTGCAGGTAGTTGGACAGTCTCTGTGGTACGCTGCTTGTTGGTTTCGGCAGTTGCACAGTCTCTGTGGTACGTTGCTTGTTGGTGTAGGTAGTTGCACAGTCTCTGTGGTGCGCTGCTTGTTGGTTTCGGCAGTTGCACAGTCTCTGTCGTACGCTGCTTGTTGTTGTATCTAGTTGGACAGTCTCTGTGGTATGCTGCTTGAAGGTGGAGGTAGTTGGACAGTGTCTGTGGTATGCTGCTTGTCGGTGTACATAGCTGCACAGTCGCTGTGGTATGCTGGTTGTAGGTGTAGGTAGTTGCACAGTCGCTGTGGTATGCTGCTTGTAGGTGCAGGTAGTTGCACAGTCTCTGTGGTGCGCTGCTTGTAGGTGCAGGTAGTTGCACAGTCTCTGTGGTACGCTGCTTGTAGGTGCAGGTAGTTGCACAGTCTCTGTGGTGCGCTGCTTGTTGGTTTCGGCAGTTGCACAGTCTCTGTGGTACGCTGCTTGTAGGTGCAGGTAGTTGGACAGTCTCTGTGGTACGCTGCTTGTTGGTGTCGGCAGTTGCACAGTCTCTGTGGTACGTTGCTTGTTGGTGTAGGTAGTTGCACAGTCTCTGTGGTGCGCTGCTTGTTGGTTTCGGCAGTTGCACAGTCTCTGTCGTGCGCTGCTTGTTGTTGTATCTAGTTGGACAGTCTCTGTGGTATGCTGCTTGGAGGTGGAGGTAGTTGGACAGTCTCTGTGGTATGCTGCTTGTCGGTGTACATAGTTGCACAGTCGCTGTGGTATGCTGCTTGTAGGTGTAGGTAGTTGCACAGTCGCTGTGGTATGCTGCTTGTAGGTGCAGGTAGTTGCACAGTCTCTGTGGTGCGCTGCTTGTTGGTTTCGGCAGTTGCACAGTCTCTGTGGTACACTGCTTGTAGGTGCAGGTAGTTGCACAGTCTCTGTGGTACGCTGCTTGTAGGTGCAGGTAGTTGCACAGTCTCTGTGGTGCGCTGCTTGTTGGTTTCGGCAGTTGCACAGTCTCTGTGGTACGCTGCTTGTAGGTGCAGGTAGTTGGACAGTCTCTGTGGTACGCTGCTTGTTGTTGTATCTAGTTGGACAGTCTCTGTGGTATGCTGCTTGGAGGTGGAGGTAGTTGGACAGTCTCTGTGGTATGCTGCTTGTCGGTGTACATAGTTGCACAGTCGCTGTGGTATGCTGCTTGTAGGTGTAGGTAGTTGCACAGTCGCTGTGGTATGCTGCTTGTAGGTGCAGGTAGTTGCACAGTCTCTGTGGTACGCTGCTTGTAGGTGCAGGTAGTTGCACAGTCTCTGTGGTGCGCTGCTTGTTGGTTTCGGCAGTTGCACAGTCTCTGTGGTACACTGCTTGTAGGTGCAGGTAGTTGCACAGTCTCCGTGGTGCGCTGCTTGTTGGTTTCGGCAGTTGCACAGTCTCTGTGGTACGCTGCTTGTTGTTGTATCTAGTTGGACAGTCTCTGTGGTATGCTGCTTGGAGGTGGAGGTAGTTGGACAGTCTCTGTGGTATGCTGCTTGTCAGTGTACATAGTTGCACAGTCGCTGTGGTATGCTGCTTGTAGGTGTAGGTAGTTGCACAGTCGCTGTGGTATGCTGCTTGTAGGTGTAGGTAGTTGCACAGTCTCTGTGGTATGCTGCTTGTAGGTGTAGGTAGTTGCACAGTCTGTGGGATGCTGCTTGTAGGTGTAGGTAGTTGCACAGTCGCTGTGGTATGCTGCTTGTTGGTGTACGTAGTTGCACAGTCGCTGTGGTATGCTGCTTGTATGTGTATGTAGTTGGACAGTCGCTGTGGCATGCTGCTTGTTGGTGTAGGTAGTTGCACATTCGCTGTGGTATTCTGCTTCTATGTGTAGGTAGTTGCACAGTCGCTGTGGTATGCTGCTTGTATGTGTAGGTATTGCACATTCGCTGTGGTATGCTGCTTGTATGTGTAGGTAGTTGTAGTGTCGCTGTGGTATGCTGCTTGTTGGTGTAGGTAGTTGCACAGTCGCTGTGGTATGCTCCTTGTATGTGTAGGTTGTTGCACAGTCGCTGTGGTATGCTGCTTGTAGGTGTACGTAGTTGCACAGTCTCTGTGGGATGCTGCTTGTAGGTGTAGGTAGTTGCACAGTCTCTGTGGTATGCTGCTGGAAGGTGTAGGTAGTTGCACACTGCACAGTCTCTGTGGTATGCTGCTTGTAGGTGTACATAGTTGCACAGTCGCTGTGGTATACTGCTTGTAGGTGTAGGTAGTTGCACAGTCTCTGTGGTACGCTGCTTGTTGGTGAACATAGTTGCACAGTCGCAGTGGTGTGCTGCTTGTAGGTGTAGGTCGTTGCACAGTCTCTGTGGTATGCTGCTTGTAGGTGAAGGTAGTTGCACAGTCCTGTGGTATGCTGCTTGTAGGTGTACATAGTTGCACAGTCGCTGTGGTATGCTGCTTGTAGGTGTAGGTAGTTGCACAGTCTGTGTGGTATGCTGCTTGTAGGTGGAGGTAGTTGCACAGTCTCTGTGGTATACTGCTTGTAGGTGTAGGTAGTTGCATAGTCTCTGTGGGATGCTGCTTGTAGGTGCAGGTAGTTGCACAGTCTCTGTGGTACGCTGCTTGTAGGTGCAGGTAGTTGCACAGTCTCTGTGGTGCGCTGCTTGTAGGTGAAGGTAGTTGCACAGTCTCTGTGGTGCGCTGCTTGTTGGTTTCGGCAGTTGCACAGTCTCTGTGGTATGCTGCTTGTAGGTGAAGGTAGTTGCACAGTCTCTGTGGTTCGCTGCTTGTAGGTGCAGGTAGTTGGACAGTCTCTGTGGTGCGCTGCTTGTAGGTGCAGGTAGTTGCACAGTCTCTGTGGTACGCTGCTTGTAGGTGCAGGTAGTTGCACAGTCTCTGTGGTGCGCTGCTTGTTGGTTTCGGCAGTTGCACAGTCTCTGTGGTACGCTGCTTGTAGGTGCAGGTAGTTGGACAGTCTCTGTGGTACGCTGCTTGTTGGTTTCGGCAGTTGCACAGTCTCTGTGGTACGTTGCTTGTTGGTGTAGGTAGTTGCACAGTCTCTGTGGTGCGCTGCTTGTTGGTTTCGGCAGTTGCACAGTCTCTGTCGTACGCTGCTTGTTGTTGTATCTAGTTGGACAGTCTCTGTAGTATGCTGCTTGAAGGTGGAGGTAGTTGGACAGTGTCTGTGGTATGCTGCTTGTCGGTGTACATAGCTGCACAGTCGCTGTGGTATGCTGGTTGTAGGTGTAGGTAGTTGCACAGTCGCTGTGGTATTCTGCTTGTAGGTGCAGGTAGTTGCACAGTCTCTGTGGTGCGCTGCTTGTAGGTGCAGGTAGTTGCACAGTCTCTGTGGTACGCTGCTTGTAGGTGCATGTAGTTGCACAGTCTCTGTGGTGCGCTGCTTGTTGGTTTCGGCAGTTGCACATTCTCTGTGGTACGCTGCTTGTAGGTGCAGGTAGTTGGACAGTCTCTGTGGTACGCTGCTTGTTGGTTTCGGCAGTTGCACAGTCTCTGTGGTACGTTGCTTGTTGGTGTAGGTAGTTGCACAGTCTCTGTGGTGCGCTGCTTGTTGGTTTCGGCAGTTGCACAGTCTCTGTCGTACGCTGCTTGTTGTTGTATCTAGTTGGACAGTCTCTGTGGTATGCTGCTTGGAGGTGGAGGTAGTTGGACAGTCTCTGTGGTATGCTGCTTGTCGGTGTACATAGTTGCACAGTCGCTGTGGTATGCTGCTTGTAGGTGTAGGTAGTTGCACAGTCGCTGTGGTATGCTGCTTGTAGGTGCAGGTAGTTGCACAGTCTCTGTGGTGCGCTGCTTGTTGGTTTCGGCAGTTGCACAGTCTCTGTGGTACACTGCTTGTAGGTGCAGGTAGTTGCACAGTCTCTGTGGTACGCTGCTTGTAGGTGCAGGTAGTTGCACAGTCTCTGTGGTGCGCTGCTTGTTGGTTTCGGCAGTTGCACAGTCTCTGTGGTATGCTGCTTGTAGGTGCAGGTAGTTGGACAGTCTCTGTGGTACGCTGCTTGTTGGTTTCGGCAGTTGCACAGTCTCTGTCGTACGCTGCTTGTTGTTGTATCTAGTTGGACAGTCTCTGTGGTATGCTGCTTGGAGGTGGAGGTAGTTGGACAGTCTCTGTGGTATGCTGCTTGTCGGTGTACATAGTTGCACAGTCGCTGTGGTATGCTGCTTGTAGGTGTAGGTAGCTGCACAGTCGCTGTGGTATGCTGCTTGTAGGTGCAGGTAGTTGCACAGTCTCTGTGGTATGCTGCTTGTAGGTGCAGGTAGTTGCACAGTCTCTGTGGTGCGCTGCTTGTTGGTTTCGGCAGTTGCACAGTCTCTGTGGTACACTGCTTGTAGGTGCAGGTAGTTGCACAGTCTCTGTGGTACGCTGCTTGTAGGTGCAGGTAGTTGCACAGTCTCTGTGGTGCGCTGCTTGTTGGTTTCGGCAGTTGCACAGTCTCTGTGGTACGCTGCTTGTTCTTGTATCTAGTTGGACAGTCTCTGTGGTATGCTGCTTGGAGGTGGAGGTAGTTGGACAGTCTCTGTGGTATGCTGCTTGTCAGTGTACATAGTTGCACAGTCGCTGTGGTATGCTGCTTGTAGGTGTAGGTAGTTGCACAGTCGCTGTGGTATGCTGCTTGTAGGTGTAGGTAGTTGCACAGTCTGTGGGATGCTGCTTGTAGGTGTAGGTAGTTGCACAGTCGCTGTGGTATGCTGCTTGTTGGTGTACGTAGTTGCACAGTCGCTGTGGTATGCTGCTTGTATGTGTATGTAGTTGGACAGTCGCTGTGGCATGCTGCTTGTTGGTGTAGGTAGTTGCACATTCGCTGTGGTATTCTGCTTGTATGTGTAGGTAGTTGCACAGTCGCTGTGGTATGCTGCTTGTATGTGTAGGTAGTTGCACATTCGCTGTGGTATGCTGCTTGTATGTGTAGGTAGTTGTAGTGTCGCTGTGGTATGCTGCTTGTTGGTGTAGGTAGTTGCACAGTCGCTGTGGTATGCTCCTTGTATGTGTAGGTTGTTGCACAGTCGCTGTGGTATGCTGCTTGTAGGTGTACGTAGTTGCACAGTCTCTGTGGGATGCTGCTTGTAGGTGTAGGTAGTTGCACAGTCTCTGTGGTATGCTGCTGGAAGGTGTAGGTAGTTGCACACTGCACAGTCTCTGTGGTATGCTGCTTGTAGGTGTACATAGTTGCACAGTCGCTGTGGTATACTGCTTGTAGGTGTACGTAGTTGCACAGTCTCTGTGGGATGCTGCTTGTATGTGTATGTAGTTGGACAGTCGCTGTGGCATGCTGCTTGTTGGTGTAGGTAGTTGCACATTCGCTGTGGTATGCTGCTTGTATGTGTAGGTAGTTGCACAGTCGCTGTGGTATGCTGCTTGTATGTGTAGGTAGTTGCACATTCGCTGTGGTATGCTGCTTGTATGTGTAGGTAGTTGCAGTGTCGCTGTGGTATGCTGCTTGTTGGTGTAGGTAGTTGCACAGTCTCTGTGGTATGCTGCTTGTAGGTGAAGGTAGTTGCACAGTCTCTGTGGTATTCTGCTTGGAGGTGTACATAGTTGCACAGTCGCTGTGGTATGCTGCTTGTAGGTGTAGGTAGTTGCACAGTCGCTGTGGTATGCTGCTTGTAGGTGTACATAGTTGCACAGTCCCTGTGGTATGCTGCTTGTAGGTGTAGGTAGTTGCACAGTGTCTGTGGTATACTGCTTGTAGGTGTAGGTAGTTGCACAGTCTCTGGTATGCTGCTTGTAGGTGTAGGTAGTTGCAGTCCCTGTGGGATGCTGCTTG
Organism: Myxine glutinosa; assembly: GCF_964187855.1. Classification (NCBI taxonomy): domain Eukaryota; kingdom Metazoa; phylum Chordata; class Myxini; order Myxiniformes; family Myxinidae; genus Myxine; species Myxine glutinosa. Next base: position 110,845,770 of record NC_136261.1, on the reverse strand, counting down.
TAGGTGTATGTAGTTGGACAGTCGCTGTGATATGCTGCTTGTTGGTGTAGGTAGTTGCACATTCGCTTTGGTATGCTGCTTGTATGTGTAGGTAGTTGCTCAGTCGCTGTGGTATGCTGCTTGTATGTGTAGGTAGTTTCACAGTGTCTGTGGGATGCTGCTTGGAGGTGTGTGTAGTTGTACAGTCTCTGTGGGATGCTGCTTGGAGGTGTAGGTAGTTGCACATTCGCTTTGGTATGCTGCTTGTATGTGTAGGTAGTTGCTCAGTCGCTGTGGTATGCTGCTTGTATGTGTAGGTAGTTTCACAGTGTCTGTGGGATGCTGCTTGGAGGTGTGTGTAGTTGCACAGTTCTCTGTGGGATGCTGCTTGGAGGTGTAGGTAGTTGCACAGTCTCTGTGGGATGCTGCTTGGAGGTGTAGGTAGTTGCACAGTCTCTGTGGGATGCTGCTTGGAGGTGTAGGTAGTTGGACAGTTTTTGTGATTTGGTGTTTGGAGATGTAGGTAGTTGGACAGTTTTTGTGGGATGCTGCTTGGAGGTGTGTGTAGTTGCACAGTCTCTGTGGGATGCTGCTTGGAGTGCAGGTAGTTGGACAGTTTTTGTGATTTGGTGTTTGGAGATGTAGGTAGTTGGACAGTTTTTGGTGTTTGGAGATGTAGGTAGTTGGACTGTCGCTGGTATTGTAAAGTCATATCTGGATTTTGATCAAGTTTTATTTCTCAGGTGATATGATTGTTGCCTGCCCTTGCCTTCTCTCAGCTACAACACCTTTTATTATCTCTGGGCATGCATGGTGAGGGCTTTGGTCAGTTTGCTGTTTGGAAATGTTCACCCAGATTCGAACATGGCAGCAGGTCGCATGTAAAACTAGACCGGCACTCGGTAGAGCGCATACCCCTGCCAGGCTGAACAGTTTACGTTTTGTATCCACTGACAGGTCGGATCTAGACCTGGACCTGAACTCAAAGCTAATCGGCTTGTTCTTGTCACTTACCAAACTCATCCACCAAGTTTTGTCATAAATCATCCACACCTTTTTGAAATATGATGCTGCATATCTTTTGGTCCAATCACTCAATGGTGAAGAATCACTTAAAATTTTCAAAAATTCTCGTATCCGGATTCGTATCTTCACCAAAATCGAATCGATTCGACTTCATCACACACTCAACCTGTCCACAATTTTTTGTCCGAATCTGGCCACAAACTTTTGAGATATCCTGTTCACAAACAGATACAGACCTCCATCCACCTTCGATGGCAGAGGTAGAAAGTCCAAGCGAGGGTGTGCAACCAAGAAACTCATTTTGCAATAAATGTTCGTTTCCCATTAATCGTACACTTTCTAAAATCAAATCTCACCCCTCTCCTCCAAATCTTCCCCATAACCCTTCCCCTCCAAATCTTCCCCATCACCCATCCCTTTCAAATCTCCCCCCTTGCCCCTCCCTCCTAAACTACCCCCTCACCCCTCCCCTCCTAGACTCCTCCCTCACCCCTCCCCTCCAAATCTCCCCCATATCCCATCCCTTTCAAATCCCTCCCCTTGTCCCTTCCCTCCCAAACTCCCCCCTCGCCCCTCCCCTTCAAATCTCCCCACCCTCATTTCTTCTCAATTTCCGCCCTCTCACTCCCCCTCCTCAAAGCGTCCTCCCCGATTCTTCCCCCTTCCAACTCTCACCTCCATCTCCCCCAACCTTCTGCCTCGCTCTTCCCCCTCCTCAAATAACACCTCATTGTGCCTCACCCAATCACCATCAAACCTTTTGTCCGCCCCATCCTTCTCTTTCTCCGAGCTATTCTGAAATCTCTGACACACCTTCAACAGCTCTCCCTACCTCTTCCACCTCTTCCACATCTTACCCTGCCCCTCCTCCCCCCTGTTCTGTATCCGATGCTCCCCCTTCCTCTTCATTAACGGTATGGACCTCAAACATCCGGGGTCTTCGTTCAAACTTAACTGATCTCTCCATACAGGTTGCTTCTGTCAAACCAGACATGATCTGCTTAACAGAAACTTTCCTCCTTCATGATGTCTCTGATTCCTTAGTATCTCTCCCGGGTTACTCCCTCCTCCGGTATGATAGACCTGAGCCTCGTCCTGGAGGTGGGGTTGCTATCTTTATCAAAAACTCTCGTCCTCACTCGCCCTGCACTGTACTCTCTCCACCTCACCCCCAGGAATACCTCTGGCTACGGCTTCCCCTTTGCTCCCACCTCTTGTTCATATGTGTGTTGTACCGTCCACCAAACAGTGATGACTCCATCTACATCTCGCTGTCTGATAATATGGACCAACTTCTATCTACTCATCCCAACTCTCTCTTCCTCATATGTGGTGATTTCAACTGTCGTCATTCCAGTTGGCTGGGTGTGGGTACCTCCCTCACCAGCCATGGCTCCTCAGCAAAGGACGTCTGCGACTCACTGGGACTGACACAATCTGTCAATTTCCCGACCCGGATCTCAGTCAACGGAGCATCTTCTCTTCTCGACTTGGTACTGACTAACTTCCCTGAAAATGTCTGCTGCTCCTCTTCTGCACCAATCGGATCATCTGATCATGTCCTTGTTAAAGTGGACATCTCTCTGACCATTCTCGGGGAGCCTGCTCAGCGTCGACGAGTCTGGCATTTCACTCAGGCCAACTGGCACGGTCTTCAAGCAGCCATCAATCATCTGGACTGGTCTCCCATCTCTACCACCTCTGACATCAACTCATCCTGGGAATTCTTCCAAAGTAAATTGCTCTCCCTCATGCACAGATTTATCCCATCTCGTCTTCAGTTGTCATACCCTTCCTCCCGTCCATGGTACACGGAATCTTGTGGTGAGGCTGTTGCCCAGAAACAACTTGCCTTCGTCTCCTGGAAAGCAAATCCAACGGAAGGAAATCTCATTTCCTTTCACAAAGCCCGAAACAAGTGTGTGTCCACCCTCATGAGAGCCAGGAAACAATATCTCTCCGTTCTCAAGACCGAACTCTCTTATCTGTCTCCCTCTTCCAAAACCTGGTGGTGTCTGGTCAAATCCGTTTCTGGTGTTTGTTCCTCCTCCATCCCCTCCCTTACCTCAAACGGCTACACAGCTGACTCCGCACGTGAAAAAGCTGAATGCCTCAACTCTGTGTTTGCCTCTAAATCTTGTGTCCCAAACCCATCCCTCTCTGTACCCACCATACCCAGTCGTACCCAGCTGCTCCTGGACTCCGTGTCCTTTCCTCCTGACAAGGTGGAAAAGTTTGTCAACCCTCGACTCTGATTCTGCAACTGGACCCGACGGCATCAGCCCACGGGTCCTAAAATCCTGCTCTGCCGCTCTATCTCACCCTCTCTCTGTTCTCTTCACCCTCTCTTTTGCTCAAGGTCAACTGCCATCTGCTTGGAAATCGGCCAACATCACCGCTTTGCACAAAAAAGGTGCAAAAACAGATCCTAGCAACGACAGACCAATCAGCCTTCTCCCAATTATCAGCAAAGTCATGGAATCCATCATTGCTTCGGATATGAAATCTTTCCTCTTCTCCAATGGCTTGATCTCTGAGCATCAATTTGGTTTCAGACCAGGTCACGCTACTCTGGACATGCTGCTTCTGCTGTCTCAACAATGGATGGAGGTCCTCAATGCCAAACAGGAAATTAGAGCTGTCTCCCTCGACATATCACGTGCCTTCGATACGGTCTGGCACCCCGCTCTGCTCACCAAACTCTCCTCCTTTGGTATCCATGGAAATCTCCACGTATGGCTGGCTGACTTCCTCTCTAGTCATCGTCAACGTGTGGCCCTGAATGGGGTTCTCTCATCTCCTCTTCCTGTTCAGGCTGGAGTGCCCCAAGGCAGTGTTCTGGGCCCTGTGCTTTTTCTGGTCTTCATCAATGATCTCTCTGACTCACTTGAAAATCCTCTCTATCTTTTTGCTGATGACTCCACTCTCTGCCGCTCCATTGCTCTTCCCTCAGATCGGCAGTCTGCAGCCTCCTCACTCTCTGAAGACTTGGACAAAATCACAGACTGGTCAAACAAGTGGAACATGTCTTTCAATCCTGACAAATCCCACACTCTTACTATGTCTCTCCGAAAAGATCGACTGGACAACCCTCCCATCTACTTTCTCAACAATCCTCTCCAAGAAGTTCTGTCGCTCAAGCTTTTGGGTCTCACTATCTGCCATGATCTTTCTTGGGAAAACCACATTTCCAAGCTGGCCTCCAAAGCCAGTCGCCGACTGGGCATCCTCCGTCGTGCGAAGTCCTTCCTCGGCACACCTGAGCTCCTCACCACATACAAGGCTTTCATCCGCAGCTCAATGGAATACTGTTCTCCCCTATGGGCCGGTGCTCTTGCCTCACACCTAGCTCGGCTTCACGCTGTTGAAACCAAAGCTTTCAGAATTATTGGAATCTCCTGCGATGAAGCTATCTCTGAGGGCCTTTCACTCACTCACCGCAAGCAGGTAGGTGGTCTTTCTGTCTTCTACCGACTCCTCTCCGGCCTTGCATCCCCAGCTCTCTCTGTGCTCTGTCCTCCAAATATTCCTACAGGTCGCACAAGATCTGCCAGCAACCCTCTGATGGTTAAACTGCCGAAATCTCGGCTCTCTGCTCACCTTCACTCTTTCATTCCTCTTTTCTCCCGCCTCTGGAACAAACTCCCTCACTCCCTTCAATCCCACTCCTCCCTCCAGGTCTTTAAAACAGCTGTTCACCACCATCTCCTATCTTCCCCCATCCAAAACCTTGATCTTTTCTACCCCTGCTAATTCACCCCAGATCCACCTTGTTTGAAATTCCAACTTCTTTCCTGGAAGTCCTGGCCGTGTCCATATGTTTTATACCTCTCCCACCCCCCCTCCCCCTTCCCATGCCCTCCCCCAAAGCCCTCGCCCTCCCTCAGATCTCTCGATGTCTCCATGTCTCTCGGTCCCTGCTCTCAAATGTTGTGATTGTGTCCTTCCCCCTCTCTCCCCATCTTGTCTACCGCTCCCGATGTTATATGTTTGTGTGTCGGTTTGTCTTTCTGTGTGATTAATGTTCGCTCTTTCACGAGCCTCGATCTTGCAAACAAACAAACAAACAAAAAAAAAAAAATACAGACCTCCATCCACCTTCGATGGCAGAGGTAGAAAGTCCAAGCGAGGGTGTGCAACCATTAATTGCTCTTTCTCGTTCTGTATGTTTTTGAACGGATAGAAATGTGTTTATCCAAAATGGTTGATGAAAAGTATACGATGGACCACACGACCCTGGATCACAGCTCAACGTTGGTGGGTGGGCATCGCGAAAATGCACCCTTCCCTTAGCTGGCTCACCCGAGAAGGTTCAGTGAGGCTGCCTCTGCTCAACCCCTACCCCATCTCACAGGATGTAAGGAGGAGTATGACCCGGAGGGAACTCTGCAGATGTGTGAAGTCACATGAGATCACCAGCCAAGGGAAGGGAAGAGATGGCCCCCAGTGCCACGATCCACCACCATGAGAGCAATACCCCTTGCCCTCAACATATCCACTGACCTTGGTCGTTGTGCTCACCCCAACCACTGACGGGAACCTCAAGAACCCATAAAATTCATGCTGGACCAAAGAGTAAAACTTCAAGAAAGGAATCCAGCAATTTAGAGAACACGACCCTGCACGTGATCCACTCTCACCCTCATGGATCTTTCGGTCCTACAATCGCCGGTCGAGACCTACCAAATCGCCCAAACGTCCAAACTCTATTCAAACATGACGGTCGGATCCACTAAAGGAACCCGCTTCGCTTTCCGTCTTGTGCGCAAGTGGTCAGGAGTACGCTGGCCCATCAAATGCAGACTGAATTCACGAGAACGGCACTCAGTATAGAGCATACCTCTGCCAGGTGGATAGTTTACGTTTTGTATCCCAGAGTAGACCAGAAAATCACAATACAGAATCACATTTAATCAAAATCATCCGTCCACAACTTTTGGAGATTTCCTGCTGTATCGTTTTTCCCATTAATCGTTTTTGTCGTTTTTGGCAAATCGTTTGTGAAACAAAATCGTTTTTGGCCCAATCTCCCATTGGTGACGAATCACTTTAAAAAATGTGACTCGTCGGATCCGGATCTTCAGCAAAATTGAATCGATTCTTCCTTGTCACACACACAACCTGTGCAATCTGTTTCGTCAAAATCCGTCCATAACTTTTTGAGATATCCTGCTATGTACCGTTTCTGACCCCATCTCTCAATGGTGAAGGATCACGTAAAACATTCTCGTAGCCGAATCCGGATCTTTACCAAAATCTAATCATTTCGTCTTTGTCACATACACTACCTCACTGCCAAATTTTGTCCGAATCCGTCCACAACTTTTTGAGATATCGTGTTCACAAACAAACAAACAGGGGTAAAAACATAACCCCCATCCACCTTTGGTGGCGGAGGTAACAAAGAAAGAAAATTCTTCACGATTTGACCGAATCATTTACAAGTGCAATCTTAGACGAAAGTACTTTCACCGAGGATGGAGCGGGTCAAGACCCAATGCATGTAAAATATTTCATTGATAAGTTACATTGATTTGTTTTGCAATATTTGTCAACACATGTATTTAACTTTCATTGAAATCAATGGGAAATTCCCATAACAGGTGTATAACCACAATTGACGTTATTTACTTAGTTATTGACAATAATTTGCACCCCATGTCCACTCTTGATCCAATATTCCCCAATAACATCTCACAAGAACTGAATTGATTATCTTCCTCGTACGTTCAATAACAAGCAGGGCTCCACAAGAATTAATTTGAGCGTCCTTAAATAGGACAAGTTGATCGATTTGTGGGATAAATGTTACAAACCTGTATTTGTTCAAAGAACAATAATCAAAATACATTTATCGGAGTAAAAATAGTTATTCTCTTACATCAACAGCAACTTGATCAGGATTCCTTTCTTTTCAATGTGGAATATTTTGGGGGTTTTCCCACATCTCAGAATGAGGCATTCCTGGAAATCTCCTCTGAGGTTTCTCAGAAAGGTGAGTGTCCAGGTGTACCATTTGGTAGATGGAGGGGTACGGGGTAATGTTATTGTCGTGTCTGCCCTGTCGTGAACACCGCAGGGCGACACAGATGACCAAACGAGCTTTAACTCCAAGGCGTTCAATCCTATGGCGCACCTTCATTATACGCACGGGGGAAGAGTGGGTGGTGGGGCTGGGGGGGAGGGGGGGGGGAAGTCGGGGTCCACCAGCAGTCTTTGAACCTGCAACAATTAACTCAAACCGACACACAATTAAAATGTTCAAAATATACAGGTTTATTGAAAATAAATGCCAGCAACAAAAAAATTCACGTTAAACTAATATCCTAAATGGGACGTCCCCAGACAGACTCAAATACACACATAGGGAAATATAAAAGAACGAAAGTAAAAAATGTGTGTTTGTTTAGTGGGCACATAGCTCCGATCTGCTCTTAAACCTCGTTAGGAATCGTCCAAACCCCCGCGTCCTTGGCGGGAACAGCACGCTTTGTCGTGCAGCACGCGAGCAGGAACCAGGCCTCCGTGCACAGGTCACCCCTCTAGCTGTCGAGTGCGCAGCGAGCAGGCCGCGCCCGTTCACTCGTCTCTGCTCCACACAGCACCGCCGCCTCTCCGGTTCACTCGGCATGGCCCTCAGCCATCACAAAGCCACGGCCAAGCGTGCCAGAGTCCACAAGCCACGACCGCCTTTCCTCACGATCGTCAAAACCCAAAGTTACGGATATGAAATGCTGACTGCACAGCACCAATGCCCAACGCAAGAGAGCAAAAATGCCACCGTTCGCTATGATCTCCCGGGTGTAAGGGGCAGAAAATGTCGGAACAACGTCTTTTGTCTTCTAGAGGGACAGCAAAGAGGAAAAAATGTCGGGGAGAGCGTTATTTTAAACTCAATGCTCTGACTTCATCCGTGCCTACTCCACCAATCACTAATCCCATCTTAGCAGTCCTTGCGCCAATCAATCCCGGACCAATCACTGCTCTTCAGGGCGTCGCCTCCCGGACCTCCTGTGCCTGTGTGCTCACCAGGTCGGTGGTATCAGTGGTAGTTTTCAATGTCCTGCTTCCAGTTGGTTTTTATTTAGTGTTATAAATGCGTGATTGCCTGGCTATCTGTGTGTGTTGCTGGTGTCATAAGAAACAGAGGAAAATAACAGAGGCCATTACATACAAGGGATTAATTACCCATAGTCCTTCACCAATTAACATAACCCCACCCCTCGTGATGGGAACGAAAATACGCTCTTGCACGACATACGGTCTACCGGATCCCTACTTATGATACATGGGGCTTCTTCTTCTTCATGACAATCAGAGCACACTATCTATGCAAATCTACCTGGGCTAAGGTATTGCCTACTGCCCACCCTCCCCCCACAAACGTAACATTATTTTCAAAATAAACTTTTCAAGAATTTTACCAAAACAAATTTTTTTTAACACAATGTTGGGCTTCTGCCAATTTAGATGACCTTTTGACCTCTGTCGACAGAAATTAAATTTATTGCGAAGCTATTATTTTTCTACTTTGTGCTTATACAACTTATTTCGCACGAAGATTGTTAATAAAGGAGTATAAGTTGTGGGTGGAATGGTGCCAAACTTCATTTCCTCTACTCCTGAAAAAGGAGACGTCTTAAGACTCGATCCCGGTATTTTTAAAATATCTATATATATATATATTGTTACGGGTCGCGGACAAGATGTTACTTTGGGCCGAGCGGATGGTCAACCGCGACCGTTACAGGATCCCCGATTGGCCCGACTTCCTGAACGTTGACCAGATCGCGCCACAGGTATTCAATCGGGAAACCTCTAAAGCGACCGAATGTAAAGAGGAAGAGAGAAGAAAACAGAGTACGGAGGAATAACAGGATTTATTATACACACAAGCAAAAAGAAAGCAGTCACGTTTATTTACAACACATAAGACGCAGGTGACACAGTGCAAATACTAGCTTACCTACAGTCTTAATTAACCCAGGACAGAACAAACAAAAGACAGACTCACGCGGGGAATGACAGGAATGGCAGGAGGTGGATGGCTGGAGGTGAACGCTTGGTGGAGCCAACGCGGAGCTTGGTGGAGCCTTGGTGGAGGTGAACGCTTGGTGGAGCCAACGCGGAGCTTGGTGGAGCCTTGGTGGAGGTGAACGCTTGGTGGAGCCAACACAGAGCTTGGTGGAGCCTTGGTGGAGGTGAACGCTTGGTGGAGCCAACACGGAACTTGGTGGAGCCTTGGTGGAGCCAACGCGGAGCTTGGTGGAGCCTTGGTGGAGGTGAACGCTTGGTGGAGCCAACGCGGAGCTTGGTGGAGGGTTGGTGTGACGGGTTCTCTCTCCTTCCCTCACAAGCTTCAGGACTCTTTCTCTCTCTTTCTTAGTCCCACCCAGTCCAACAACTTCCTCTCTTGCTTAGTCCAACTCAAGGCCTTCCTGTCTTCTGATCTCCTCCCTCCTCGACTCTACTCAAAGCGCATCTCTTTTCGGAAACGCCCCGCCGTGGGTTATATAGGCCCCGCCCCTCAACCTTTGCGAACCTCCCCCAAACGTTCTCTCTCCGCCCTCTCAAGCCAAACCCCTTGTTCATGGTTGGTCGAGTGGGGCTGGCTCACTCCTCCCCTCTATGACGAGGTGGAGGCACGCCTTTCTTCCCCAACCCTGCCTCGTGGTCAATGGCGGATGAAGGGAAAACCGCCCAAAATGCAGTTGGCAATTGGAAGGGAGGTAATTGGCAATGGGAATGGAAGTTTTGGGAGTGGGAATGAAGGGAATCTATCTCTTTCACTGGTGCAATGGAGTATTTCTATTAATGGGAGACACAGCCTTACCCTAAAACACAGAATTGAAGGAGCTGTGCTCCAACGCGAGTTGAAAGAATTGACGCGACCAAAGATGGAAATTCGTCCGAGTAGGTTTAATAAATGTATCACACTCGGGTACTCTCAAAAGCCCGTTTATCGGGCAGCAATATATATACACATTTATGTCGGGAAGTTTGTTCCCAATCGTGAAGTTCCCAAATCCGCTTCCGGTCCCTCGAGCGACGGGGCTTGCTTTGATCTCTCCACGGCATCAAAGTTTGAGTGTTTTCCCGTTCGTTTCTTTGTCAAATTTCCGCTGCGTATTTTGTTGTGTATGTGTTATTGTGTGTTTCTATTTGGTTTTGGTTTTGTAGTTGTTGCAAATTTGTGTGTAATTAGTCGTTTCTTTGTCCGCGCCTCGTGCGGCCTGGTGTCTCGTGCGGCCTCCTCGTCTCGACTTGTGCCCCGCCCCCTATATTCTCGTTTGTTCTTTCACCTCTGCTCCTGCTTTCTCAAATCCACGTTCTCACTTAGAGACTTTTCCCAGATTGTTTTCATGGTTTTGTTGAAATATTTCTTTAAATATGTTTAAACCGCAGCGGTGTTAACCCCCCCCCCCCCCCCCCCCCAGGATTTCCATGTTTTAAACGTTTCCCAGTGTGTACCCTGGATAAGAATAGGTACGCCGTATCCCTGCGTGTCGTAGGAGGCGACTAAGTGGGTTGGCGTCGGGAAAGGCATCCGGCCATAAAAAAAAAAAAACATTGCCTCAAAAAGAGAACCATGACAATTACAACTACATGTGGGCAGGGTACAGCCCGAAGTGGAGATCGGTTTCTGAGGTTTGGGACATGGAATGTAGGGACAATGACAGGGAGATCAGGAGAAGTGGTGGAAGTATTGGTCAGAAGAAGAGTGGACATATGTTGTGTGCAAGAGACGAGATGGAAGGGAAGTGGTGTGAGAATGGTGAAGGGTAGGCAGGGACAGAAATACAAGTTTGTGTGGCAAGGGTGCCTGGAGGGCATGAATGGTGTTGGTGTCCTGTTTTCTGAGGAGTTTGTAGACAGTGTGGTGAGTGTGACTAGAGTGAGTGATAGGTTGATGATGGTGAAAATGATGATTGGAAAGCTCTTGGTGCACGTCATCTCGGGATATGCTCCGCAGGTTGGTCGGAGCGATGAAGAGAAGGACATGTTCTGGTGTGCGATAGAGAAGCTGATGGAAAACGTGAAAGATGAGGAAGTTGTTGTGGTAGGAGGAGACCTAAATGGACATGTGGGAAGGAGTATGGATGGTTTTGAAGGAGTTCATGGGGGTTACGGATATGGTGTGAGAAATGGAGAAGGTGAAAGGATTTTGGAGTTTGCTGATGGAGCTGATTTGTTGATTTGTAATACTCAGTTCCAGAAAGAGGATAATAAGCTTGTTACATACACGTCAGGTGGGTCGACGACAACCGTTGACTACCTGATGGTGCGTAGGCGAGATAGGGGGCACCTCCGAGACACAAAGGTGATCCCGGGGGAGGAGGCTGTTTCACAGCACCACTTGGTTGTCTGCGACGTAAGGGTGAAAGGTGCGAGGAGAGCTCGGCGGGTGAAGTACCAACCGAGAATGAAGGTGTGGAGGTTGAAAGAGGTGACAGTAAGGGAGGCATTAAAAGAGAGGCTGAGTAGGGTCGAGGATGATGTGGTTGAGCTTGAAAGTGGTTGGATGTCAATGAAAGCTAGTCTGTTGGGAGCCGTTGGTGAGGTATGTGGATGGACAAAAGGACCACCAAGGCACTCGGAAACATGGTGGTGGGATGATGAAGTTGGAAAGACGATTGACAAGAAGAGGAAGAAGTTCAAGGAGTGGCAGAAGGCGAAGGGTACGGGAGCAGAAACAGCTGAGCATGAAAGTTATAAGGCAGCCAGGAAGGCTGCAAAGAAAGAGGTAGCAAAGGCGCAGGAGGCATGTAGGAAAATGTTCGGAGAACGCTTGGATTCGGAAGAGGGTCAGAGAGCGGTATTCAGGATTGCAAAGCAGATAGCGAAAGAGAGGTGTGATGTGATGGGGGTGAGCTGCTTGAAGGATGAAGTGGGACAAATCGTTGTCGACCCAGATGGAATTAAAGGAAGATGGAAAAGATATATGGAAATGCTGTTGAATACAGAGAATGAATGGGATGGCAACATAGAGAGTAACCCAGTTTTAGGACCGGCAGAGAAGATAACTGAGAAGGAAGTTGAGGAAGCGATAAAAGCAATGAAGGGTAGAAAAGCGGGAGGGCCGACGGGAGTTGTGGGAGATATGTTGAAGGCAGCAGGAAGTTGGGGTGTGAAGAGAATGACAGAGATCTGTAATCTGGTGGTGAAAGAAGGCCGCATTCCAGTGGATTGGGAACTGAGTACCCTCGTCCCTCTATACAAGGGGAAATGTGACCCTCTGGAGTGTGGCTCGTACCGAGCGATAAAGTTATTGGAGCATGGAATGAAGGTATTGGAAAGGGTGTTGTAGAGGAGGATAAGGAAGAAAGTGAAGATCGACGAAATGCAGTTTGGATTTATGCCAGGAAGAGGAACGACAGACGCGCTTTTCATTGTGAGGCAGTTGCAGGAGAAGTACATGGAGAAGAGGAAGAAGTTGTTTCTTGGGTTTGTTGATCTGGAGAAAGCATTCGATCGGGTTCCACGCAAAGTATTGACATGGGCATTGAGGAAGTTAGGAGTGGAGGAATGGTTGATCAGAGTAGTGATGGCAATGTACAAAAGAGCACGCACAGCTGTAAGGACGAAGGACGGGAACAGTGGTGAGTTTGAGGTGAAGGTGGGAGTGCATCAGGGGTCGGTACTAAGTCCACTACTATTTGTAGCTGTGATGGAGGTGCTGGCTCAGAACGTAAAGGAGGGTTTACCGTGGGAGTTGTTGTATGCAGATGATCTGGTGTTGATTGCGGAAAGTATGGATGGACTGAAGGAAAAGATGAACACGTGGAAGGAATGTATGGAGACAAAAGGTCTGAAGGTGAATATCGGAAAGACGAAGGTGATGGCAAGTGGTAAAGCATGTGGTGAGGTGGAAAGAACTGGGAAGTGGCCCTGTGCTGTGTGTAGGAAGGGTGTCGGAGTGAACTCCATTCAGTGTACAATGTGCGCTGAGTGGGTTCATCAAAAATGTAGTGGTCTGAGAGGGTCATTAACCAGTGTGGCAGCTACATTCAAATGTAAGGTGTGCACAGAGGGAGCTGCAGATGGAGGAAATGTTGAGTTGGATCTTGGAGATGGCGTGAAGCTGGAAGGTGTGAAAACATTTTGCTACCTCGGAGACATGCTGAATGGAGAAGGTGGATCAGACTCGGCAACGGTTGCTCGAGTGAGATGTGCATGGAAGAAGTTTCGGGAATTGAGTGGCGTGCTGATGATGAGGGGAGTGTCGTTGAAGCTGAAGGGAAAGGTGTATGCTGCATGTGTGAGAAGTGTTATGATTTATGGGAGCGAGACATGGGTAATGAACGTAGAGCAGCAACGAAGGTTGGAAAGGGTGGAAATGCGAATGGTTCGACGGATGTGCGGAGTATCGTTGAGAGAGAGGAAGACAAATGATAAATTGCGAAAGATGATGGGAATAGAGCCTGTGATTGATGCTGTGAAGAGGTACAGGTTGAGATGGTTTGTTCATGTGTTGAGGAAGGATGAAAGTGACTGGTTGAGAAGAATGATGGAAATGAATGTAGAAGGAAGTAGAAGACGGGGAAGACTGAGAAAGACTTGGCTAAAGATGGTGGAAGAAGAAATGCGGGCAAGGGGGTTAAGAAGGAGAGATGCAGAAAATAGGGCAAAATGGAGAAGATTGTCATGGGGACCGCAAGGCTAACCCCCGCTCTAGCAGGGAAAATGGCCTTTAAAATGCATGTTGTGTTGTTGTTGTATGTCGGGAAGTTTGCCCGGCAAAAGCTATACCGGGCATGCCCGGGTATCAAGGGCGAGCCTTGGAAAGGCGAGTCTGGACCTGCCCGGGCGTGTTTGGCTGCGGCCTGGCAAGTCGAGGCTGGGCGTGCCCGGGCGCTCTGGACGAGCACTGGAAAGGCGATAGCGGGCATGCCCGGACGCTCTGGGCGAGCCCTGGAAAGGCGATAGCGGGCATGCCCGGACGCTCTGGGCGAGCCCTGGAAAGGCGATAGCGGGCATGCCCGGACGCTCTGGGCGAGCCCTGGAAAGGCGATAGCGGGCATGCCCGGACGCTCTGGGCGAGCCCTGGAAAGGCGAGAGCGGGCATGCCCGGGAAAGACGAGACCGGGCGTGCCCGGGAGGTTCGGGCGTGCCCGGGAACAGTGAGTCCGGGCATGCCCGGGAGAGGCGCGTCTGGCCGTGTTCTGGCCGGTGCAAGGCGAATGTGTGCATCCAGCGGTAACCGCTACAGAATAAGATATAACTATCGAACAGGGGTATTCTATTATTGGCTGACGTGTATGCTTGTGGACTAGTTATGGGACGCCCTTTTGACCTTTACACAGCTCCGGCGGAGGCAGGAGGCGCAGAATAACAATAATAATAATAATGATAAAGCACACAATCAAAAAAAAATACAGTCCTCATATCCGCAACAATATATATAAAACATCTTTCATGATGACAGAGTATTGTGATGCAGTTTCTGATTCAGGAGACCTTAAATCACCAGAAACCATTTAAAAACATTTTATGTGCACAACTTCATGTTGTTGGACTTAAATTATCTAACTTAAATTATATTATCTTAAATAACTTAAATTATCTAAAATATATGCATCTGGCAACTGGACTATGAAATGTTTTTCCCAGAATGCTTTGCCTCCATTCCCTTTGGATTTCCTCTCATCAAAACACAGTTAAATAGTTTATTCAGGACCTGAACCCCATGTTCACCGAGGCAGGTCCATACTTCACTCATATCTCCTCAGGTCCTCCTGATTTGCTAATTTTTATCACTCTTAAATCGGCTGTCTTGTCTTGCAGTACTTTTTTGTATAAATCAAAGATTCCAGGAGCAGCGTTTGAAAAGGAGTAGGTCAGTGAGTGTTGGTACACAGTTGAAATCCCACATCCAATCTTCCTTGTCTGACATTTAAATCGTTGCGATCCATCTTTGCCATGAGGATGTGATGAGGAATATAAAGAGATTTATGCTCAGTTGGAAACTTCAGGTTAACTTTCCCCACCAAGTGAAGTTAGAATTTGTCCTATCAAGGCAAAATCTTCTTCATGGTCGTGTCAACAACATGCATTTTAAAGGCCATTTTCCCTGCTAGAGCGGGGGTTAGCCTTGCAGTCCCCATGACAATCTTCTCCATTTTGCCCTATTTTCTGCATCTCTCCTTGTTAACCCCCTTGCCCGCATTTCTTCTTCCACCATCTTTAGCCAAGTCTTTCTCGGTCTTCCCCGTCCTCTGCTTCCTTCTACATTCATTTCCATCACTCTTCTCAACCAGTCACTTTCATCCTTCCTCAACACATGACCAAACCATCTCAACCTGTTCCTCTTCACAGCATCAATCACAGGCTCTATTCCCATCATCTTTCGCAATTCATCATTTGTCTTCCTCTCTCTCACCGATACTCCGCACATCCGTCGAACCATTCGCATTTCCACCCTTTCCAACCTTCGTTGCTGCTCGACGTTCATTACCCATGTCTCGCTCCCATAAATCACAACACTTCTCACACATGCAGCATACACCTTTCCCTTCAGCTTCAACGACACTCCCCTCATCATCAGCACGCCACTCAGTTCCCGAAACTTCTTCCATGCACATCTCACTCGAGCAACCGTTGCCGAGTCTGACCCACCTTCTCCATTCAGCATGTCTCCGAGGTAGCAAAATGTTTTCACACCTTCCAGCTTCACGCCGTCTCCAAGATCCAACTCAACATTTCCTCCATCTGCAGCTCCCTCTGTGCACACCTTACATTTGAATGTAGCTGCCACACTGGTTAATGACCCTCTCAGACCACTACATTTTTGATGAACCCACTCAGCGCACATTGTACATTGAATGGAGTTCACTCCGACACCCTTCCTACACACAGCACAGGGCCACTTCCCAGTTCTTTCCACCTCACCACATGCTTTACCACTTGCCATCACCTTCGTCTTTCCGATATTCACCTTCAGACCTTTTGTCTCCATACATTCCTTCCACGTGTTCATCTTTTCCTTCAGTCCATCCATACTTTCCGCAATCAACACCAGATCATCTGCATACAACAACTCCCATGGTAAACCCTCCTTTACGTTCTGAGCCAGCACCTCCATCACAGCTACAAATAGTAGTGGACTTAGTACCGACCCCTGATGCACTCCCACCTTCACCTCAAACTCACCACTGTTCCCGTCCTTCGTCCTTACAGCTGTGCGGCTCTTTTGTACATTGCCATCACTACTCTGATCAACCATTCCTCCACTCCTAACATCCTCAATGCCCATGTCAATACTTTGCGTGGAACCCGATCGAATGCTTTCTCCAGATCAACAAACCCAAGAAACAACTTCTTCCTCTTCTCCATGTACTTCTCCTGCAACTGCCTCACAATGAAAAGCGCGTCTGTCGTTCCTCTTCCTGGCATGAATCCAAACTGCATTTCGTCGATCTTCACTTTCTTCCTTATCCTCCTCTACAACACCCTTTCCAATACCTTCATTCCATGCTCCAATAACTTTTTCGCCCGGTACGAGCCACACTCCAGAGGGTCACCTTTCCCCTTGTATAGAGGGACGAAGGTACTCAGTTCCCAATCCACTGGAATGCAGCCTTCTTTCACCACCAGATTACAGATCTCTGTCATTCTCTTCACACCCCAACTTCCTGCTGCCTTCAACATATCTCCCACAACTCCCGTCGGCCCTTCGGCTTTTCTACCCTTCATTGCTTTTATCGCTTCCTCAACTTCCTTCTCAGTTATCTTCTCTGCCGGTCCTAAAACTGGGTTACTCTCTATGTTGCCATCCCATTCATTCTCTGTATTCAACAGCATTTCCATATATCTTTTCCATCTTCCTTTATTTCCATCTGGGTCGACAACGATTTGTCCCACTTCATCCTTCAAGCAACTCACCCCCATCACATCACACCTCTCTTTCGCCATCTGCTTTGCAATCCTGTATACTGCTTTCTGACCCTCTTCCGAATCCAAGCGTTCTCCGAACATTTTCCTACATGCCTCCTGCGCCTTTGCTACCTCTTTCTTTGCAGCCTTCCTGGCTGCCTTATAACTTTCATGCTCTGCTGTTTCTGCTCCCGTACCCTTTGCCTTCTGCCACTCCTTGAACTTCTTCCTCTTCTCGTCAATCCTCTTTCCAACTTCATCATCCCACTTCCAAAATGTTACTTCCAAATGTGCCCTTGGTCCAAACAATCGGCCCTCCAACATGGCCGTCTCATTACTTCCGGCTGTTTCAAAAGAGAGGCTTCATCGGCTCTCCAGATTGTATTTTTCACTCCGTGGGCAGCTGCGACCGGGCATAAATTTGACGAACTGACTTGTTGCAAAGGTGGCATCCTTTGACGGTGCCACGTTGAAAGTCACCGGGGATGGGGGGTTCGGGTCCGGGTTCAGGCTGAAGGCTAGCCCAATAGGAGTGGTCGGCGTTTGCCCAATGATTATGGTTCAAAAATATCGTAAACGTATCGATTGCATACGTTTGATTTGACAATAATTGATTGTCCTTTCTACAGGGGAAGAAGAGGTGAACAATCCAACCCATCCCGACTTTGTCCCGTCACCGTTTCTGCAGCCAGCTGACACAAGTGGACGTGCCGACCAATCTGCCGAGAAGATGCAACGCTGCGGGGGAGCATCCAGGCGGTCAAGTGCTTGTGGTGAGTGTTCTTTGTCACAATTTTAAGGAATGCAGACACGGCACTATGGCTCAGATTAGGCAGTGGCTCAGATTAGCTACAATAATTATGGTAAATTAAAGTGACCTGAAAAAATAACTCTTAGATGCCATTTCCTGGCACTTCGAGGCACACTCTGCAATACAATATTATTATTGGGTTTGTTGGCATGTAGGTATATTAATAGTGCTTTGAATGTCACGAAACAAATGTCAGTGATTGTGACCTTGGCAATGTGGGTGTCGGTGGATTATAGTCAGATTATAATATTGCTTGGGTTTCAGGCCAATACGCAGCTACGTTGTCCCGAGGGCCGAACGGCCGAGGTCAATATTCCGCCCTCGGGACAGCATAACGCGCATTGGCCAAAAACTCGAACAATATTTCCATTCTTATTATGATGGATGAAGGCAATGGTAATGGCTCCAATAATCGCAGACAAGCCTAAACTGCGCCACTCCCTTGTGGGAGTAGGCCTACATGACATGTATATGTGGTCGTGCACAGGCCACGCCCACGCGTGGCCAATATTTAGGGTGAATGTTGTTCGTATGGCGGCCATAGGCCATATTTTAAAACTTCGTTGCACCCACCCCCACCTTGTGTAAACCGACATCCCCAATAATTTCATTAAGTGCACCCATTTGGACCACATTAGGAGGGTTGTCAAGTTGTCGCGGTGTGCGGGGGTTTACGACAATGCGATTAATGTCTGCCGGTGTCAGGGTCCAAACGCGTTTTCTTGAATTCTTAAAATCACACATCACTCTGCCAATAATGGACATAGAGGGTCGTGTGAGGTGTCAAAATGATCAGAGTACTTCCATACAATATGGAAGCTGCAACCCAGCTGTCGGTGACATCTGCGGTTACCTCTGGGTCAAGAAATCTGTAAAAATGGTGAAATGTATATTTTGTCTTACATTTTGATACATCATAAATTGTCTTCATAACACAGAGAATAACGAAGGTATTGGTTTAATGTGTACTCTAAAAGTTTCCCAGTACACTGTGCAAAATAATGATACCACACAAATATATCTGATATTAATATTTCTGAGTTTAATACCGCAAAACCGAAGTGTACCCCCTTATTTTCTTCATGGTATATGCAATATGCATACAACATAAGTTTGGATACAGTCGATGTGATATTGGCAATTACTTCAGGTATAACATCGAGATAAATATCATGATTTTCGCGACTGCATTGCACATTATCAAGACTAAAGAGACCTGAATTAAAGATGCCTTAGATTATTTTGGCCACCTGTGGAATAATACACACAAACACAAAAATACACCATAAATGTTTCATTTGGAGATACAAATGTGTTTCATAATACTAAATGTTTGTCCAACAAAATCAGAATTCACTTGAATGTCCATCATATTTTCTATTCAGTTGAATGCCCATCATGTTCATGATTTAACTGAGATGTCGAGCAAAATAAAAGTTCACTTGAATGTCCATCTTGGTAACTATCCATTTTAATGTCTATCATCTATCTATAATTCCAGCAATCTCTGTGTGTCTGTCTGTGTGTCTGTGTGTCTGTGTGTTTGTCTGTGACCGCTGTTTCTCGACAACCACGGGTCCGATATACTTGAAACTTGCCAGGTATATTGCTGGGGACCCGAGGATGTGCCTTTTCAAGGTTTGTAATTAATCGGACAAGTACCTACCGAGCTATGTCCAAAAAACGCTTCAACCAATCAGAGAGCAGCGAGCTATCACGTGTGCCGAACCGTTAATGCAATGCAAGCGTTAATGCGTTAATGCAAGGCTTTTCTTTTTTCCCCTCTTCTCTTTCTACTTTTCCTTGCGATTAAATTGCAAACAGCCAAAATACGTTGGCGCTAATTGAATAATTGGCCATTAACACTAAAATAATCGTAACTGCGATATGCCAACTTCCGGACAGTGCAGCCTTCCATGTTGTTGTTGTTTGCAGCAGCTGTTTGCAGCAAGGCAAGGCTTTTCAACTATGTTGCCGTTAAACTATGTTTTAAAACGAATTCAAACTGCGATTAAATTAAAACGATTCATCCTAACTGCGATTTGCGAACTTCCGGACAGTGACGACTTATCTTCCGGCAGCCAATCACAGAACGCTCTGTTGCGTAGGCGTGGCCGATGTGAGACGAGCGGAGCTGAGCGCGTTACGAGCTGACCGCCATTACGGTACGTAATTCGATTTCTTATGCGCATTATTTCTCCCAATTCAGTCAGAGCGAAGGGCGGAAGCGAAGAGCGTTGCTTTTTTTGTTTACGGGCGTACGGGCGGGGTAGAGCGTACGGGTAGCGTTTTTTTTTTTTTTTGGCCACGGAACGGGCACCCACGTACGGGCAATGCCCTAGTCTATCTATAATTCCAGTAATCTCTGTCTGTACGTTTGTACGTTTGTCTGTGACCGCTGTTTCTCGACAACCACGGGTCCGATATACTTTTAACTTGCCAGGTATATTGCTGGGGACCCGAGGATGTGCCTTTTCAAGGTTTCATATTCATCGGACAATTACTTACCGAGCTATGTCCAAAAAACGATTCAACCAATCAGAGAGCAGCGAACTATCGCGTGTGCCGAACGTGGCGGGCACACTCTGCCTCGGATGGCACATTTGAGAGCGTATTCATTTATTTCACGTTTGCAAACTATGTTGGCGTTAAACTATGTTTTACAACTAATAAAAACGAATTTGCGATTCATTCGCTTTCCTGCGCGTTTGTGCACGCGATGGCGATTTCTTTACCAAACTCCGGAAGCCGTTCGCTTTGGACCAAACCATTGCATGTAAATAGAGGGGGGGGATATAATTTTAGATATAGATATAGTACGGGCAATGCCCTAGTGTTCACAATTCACTTAAATGTCCACCATACGGTAATTACAATGCATCTGAAAGTCCATCGGTTAGTCGAATCATCTGCTTCTGAATCAGATGTCTCATCACCAGCCAGAGAGTTTGCCGGCTTTGTGCATCTTGGTCCGCATTTACATGCACCAATGCATGGAGACGGACATGCTTTTACACGAGCATCTTGACGATGCACAACTTCTCTGGCATCCACAGCTTATTAACTCGCGGCAGGCATCTGGTACAGGTACGAGGCTCATTAGCTTTGGTACTAACTTCGCGCCATCGATGTGCTATCCACATTCCTCTGGTGGAGGAAGGTCAGGATATGCCTGTCCTGCATGTGTCCAGATCAGGGCTCGATAGGTAGCTCGCATGATGTCAAATGTCAGGGCATCTTTTGTTGGCGGTCGGTAGTCATTTTCTGAATGTTGCCAAATGATATTTCAGGATAAATGATGCAACATTCCCTGAAATATTGTTGTCGTCCTTGTCTTCCTTTCAGGTTGGGCAAGAACAGTGCTGTGGTGAAGTAGCTTGAATGGAGGCCTGATCTCGATTACCTTCGGGGTGATTGATTCGTTTTGGCAGTGCCAGGACCGGTGATGTCCTGGCACCACCTTGCCTGGTGTTCATGCTCATCCACCGATGGAAATGGAAAAATGAAATCCACCTCATTCAGCGGTTTTATACATCATGAATACGTCGAACGTCGATGTTATGATTGTTGCTTGACGTGTGATTCTTGAACAGCGGTTGTTCAAAACATTTTCGTCTTCAAGAAGAATCGAGGAAAAAAGGCATTAACCGAACTGTTACCTTTTCGCTCCGTTACCTTCAAAGTTATAAATGCTTGGGCAATGGGCATTCCGCCCGCCCGCCCGTGTCCATTTTTCTTGTGCTCCCCCCATAGTGTTCCGTCTTCCCCAATATGGTCGCTCCATTGACGAAGGGTCATTTGTTACAGCCTTGTGAAATAGTTTTAAAGCTGCAGTCATTGCAAACAAAATAATTGTACCTTTAACATTTCCCAATGAGAGAGAGCAAAGATTATTCATGAAAAAAGAAATCATTTGTGCAGAGAATGATCAGTTTTTGTTTTTACTCGTATAATAACGTTCTCAGTGACGCAATGAATGTGACATGTGACATGTGACATGGATATGGATATCACCCCAGGTATTTTCTATATGTGGTGTTTGCATTTTGTGAAGAGCTTTACATGAATGAACGAATGAATGATCGAATGATCAATAAATTAGAATTTATTCGAGAATGCCTCCACATATAAAATGGCAAAAGGAAAAGTAGTGTTTCAGGTTATTGGATGAATGTGCAATTGAACGTGAAATAAATCAAAAAATGTAAAAATACTTTTGAGTTTTTTTTAAATTTAATGTTGTACTCAAAAGTGTGGATATATTGGCGAAGGAAGGGTGCTTGATTTATTTATATATACTAGCGTCCAGCGTGCGTGACTCGGCGCGCCCCGCGCGCTTCACCGCACGTCGTATCGGAGGGGTCGGCATCTTTGACCATTTCGGGGTGCTTTGGGTCTTCGGGATGTTTTGGGCCTTCGGGGTCTTTTGGGGTATTGGTGGCCTGAAGGGTCTTGGCGGAATTAACGCAATTAAGAGGGTTAATGTGGAGTGTGGTCATTTTATTTGAAGAAGAAGAAGAAGACTTTTTTTTGTTTGTTTTGTTTTTTTATATACAGAATCGAGGCTCGTGAAAGAGCTAACATTTATCAAACAAAGTATATAAAAAGGGGACCGGTACACAAGATGGGGAGAGAAGGGGAGGAAGCACACAAACACAACATTTGAGAGCAGGGACATCGGGAGATGTGTGGGAGGGAGAGGGCTTGGGGGGAGGCAGGATCGGTATAAAATGCAAGGACACCAAGGACTTTCAGCAAAGAAGTTGGTATTTCAAAAAAGTGGATTTGGGGTGAAATTAGCGGGGGTAGAAAAGATCAAGGTTTTGGATTGGGGAAGATAAGAGATGGTGGCGAACAGCTGTTTTAAAGACCTGGAGGGAGGAGTGCGATTGAAGAGAGTGAGGGAGTTTGTTCCAGAGGCGGGCCAAAAGAAGAATGAAGGAGTGAAGGTGAGCGGAGAGTCTTGATTTTGGCAGTTTAACCACAAGAGGGTTGCAGGCAGATCTTGTGCGACCTGTAGGAATATTTGGGGGACAGAGCACAGACAGGGCTGGGGGGTGAGGGGGCGGGCTACGCCGGAGATGAGTCGGTAGAAGACGGAAAGACCACCAACCTGCCTGCGGTGAGTAAGTGAAAGGCCCTCGGAGATGGCGTCATCGCGGGAGATTCCAATGATTCTGAACGCTTTGGTTTCAACAGCGTGAAGATGAGCTAGGTGTGAGGCAGGAGCACCGGCCCAGAGGGGAGAGCAATACTCCATTGAGCTGCGGACGAAAGCCTCGTATGTGGCGAGGAGCTCAGGTGTGCCAAGGAAGGACTTCGCACGACGGAGGATGCCCAGTCGGCGACTGGCTTTGGAGGCCGGCTTGGAAATGTGCTTTTTTTCCAGGAAAGATCATGGCACATAGTGAGACCCAACCCAAAAGCTTGAGTGACAGAACTTCTTGGAGAGGAATATTCAGAAAGTGGATGGGAGGGTTGTCCAGTCGGTCTTTTCGGAGAGACATCGTAAGAGTGTGAGATTTGTTTCGGATTGAAAGACACGTTCCACTTGTTTGCCCAGTCTGTGATTTTGTCCAGGTCTGCAGAGAGCGAGGAGGCTGCAGACTGCCGATCTGAGGGATGAGCAATGGAGCGGCACAACAGAGTGCAGTCGTCAGCAAAGAGTCAGAGAGATCATTGATGAAGACCAGAAAAAGCACAGGGCCCAGAACACTGCTTTGGGGAACTCCAGCCTGAACAGGAAGAGGAGGTGAGAGAAAGCCATTCAGGGCCACACGCTCACTACGACTAGAGAGGAAGTCCATGCGCCAGCCATGCGCGGATATTTCTATGGATACCAAAGGAGGAGAGTTTGGTGAGCGGAGCGGCGTGCCAGACCGTATCGAAGGCACGTCGTATGTCGAGGGAGACGCCTCTGATTTCCCGTTTGGCATTGAGGACCCCTCCCTCCCTCCATCCATTGTTGAGACAGCAGAAGCAGCATGTCCAGAGTGGAGTGACCTGGTCTGGAAGCAAATTGATGACCAGAGATCAAGCCATTGGAGAAGAGGAAACATTTCATATCCGAAGCAATGATGCATTCCAGGACATTGCTGATAATAATTGGGAGAAGGCTGATTGGTCTGTAGTCGCTAGGATCTGTTTTTGTGCAAAGCGGTGATGTTGGCTGATTTCCAAGCAGATGGCAGTTGACCTTGAGCAAAAGAGAGGGTGAAGAGAACAGAGAGAGGGAGTGAAGGAGCGGAAGAACAGCATTTTCGGACCCGTGGGCTGATGCCGTCAGGTCCAGTTGCAGAATCGGAGTCGAGGGTTGACAGAAACTTTTCCACCTCGTCGGGCGGAAAGGACACGGAGCACCTGGGTACGACTGGGTACAGAGAGGGATGGGTGTGGCGCACAAGATTTAGAGGCAAACACAGAGTTGAGGCATTCAGCTTTTTCACGTGCGGAGGCAGCCGTGTAGCCGTTTGAGCTGAGGGGGGGGATGGAGGGGGAACAAACACCAGAAACAGATTTGACCAGACGCCACCAGGATTCGGAAGAGGGAGACAGACAAGACAGTTCGGTATTGAGAACGGAGAGATATTGTTTCCTGGCTCTCCTGAGGGTGGACACACACTTGTTTCGGGCTTTGTGAAAGGAAATGACATTTCCTTCCGTTGGATTTGCTTTCCAGGAGACGAAGGCAAGTTGTTTCTGGGCAACAGCCTCACCGCAACATTCCGTGCTGCACCATGGACGGGAGGAAGCGTACGACAACTGAAGACGACATGGCATAAATCTGTGCATGAGAGAGAGAGAGAGAGAGAGAGCAATTTACTTTGGAAGAATTCCCAGGATGATGTCAGTTGCTGTCAGAGGTGGTAGAGATGGGAGACCAGTCCAGATGATTGATGGCTGCTTGAAGACCGTGCCAGTTGGCCTGAGTGAAATGCCAGACTCGTCGACGCTGAGCAGAGCTCCCTGAGAATGGTCAGAGATGTCCACTTTAACAAGCACATGATCAGAAGAGCCGATTGGAGCAGAAGAAGAGCAGCAGACATTTTCAGGTAAGTTAGTCATAACCAAGTCCAGAAGAGAAGATGCTCCGTTGACTGAGATCCGGGTGGGGAAATTGACAGATTGTGTCAGTCCCAGTGAGTCGCAGAAGTCCTTTGCTGAGGAGCCATGGCTGGTGAGAGAGGTACCCACACCCAGCCAACTGGCATGGTGACAATTTAAATCACCACATATGAGGAAGAGAGACTTGGGATGAGTGCATAGAAGTGGGTCCATATTATCAGACAGCGACATGTAGATGGAGTCATCACCGTTTGGTGGACGGTACAACACACATATGAACAAGAGGTGGGAGCGAAGGGGAAGCCGTAGCCACAGGTATTCCAGGGGGTGAGGTGGAGAGAGTGCAGTGCAGTGCATTGCAGTGCAGGGCGACTGAGGAAGAGAGTTTTTGATAAAGACAGCAACCCCGCCTCCAGGACGAGGCTCAGGTCTATCATACCGGAGGAGGGAGTAACCTGGGAGAGATACCAAGGAATCAGAGACTTCATGAAGGAGGAAAGTTTCTGTTAAGCAGATCACGTCTGCTTTGTCAGAAGCAACCTGTATGGAGAGATCGGTCAAGTTTGAACGAAGGCCCCAGATGTTTGAGGTCCATACCGTTCGTTAATGAAGAGGAAGGGGGACCATCGGATACAGAACAGGGGGGACGAGGGGTCGGGTAAGATGTGCAAGAGGTAGGGAGAGCCGTTGAAGGTGTGTCAGAGATTTCAGAATAGCTTGGAGAAAGGGAAGGATGGGGCGGACAGTCTAACTCTAACGACTGACTCTTTCTAGTGGTGGACTCGTGCACTTTGACATCGACGGTGACGAGAGCTACCTGTAGGTCCCGTGATGACATTCTGGGGTGCTCGGAAGCTTATTTCAGCATCTTGCGGTCTGCTCTCGGGCTGAACTTGCCGGGGCGGCATGGCCCGAACAAGTTGGCAGTTGTTTGGAATCTTCTCCACCTGTAGATGATCTTCCGGACAGTCGAATGATTCGTTTCAAATTGTTTGGAGATCTTTTTAAATCCCTTCCCAGACTCGTAGGCATCTATAACCTTCTTTCTGAAGGCCGCAGACAGCTCTTTTGATCTTGGCATGGTGACGCCGCACACTTCAACAACAAAGAGCAAACCAAACGAAATGTCAGATTTAAATAAGACAGGTTCCTCCAAGATCCTCTCCAACGATGTTCTAATCATTTGCACCTCAGCTGGTGCACCTGATTCTAATTTTAGGTATTTGAAGTAGTAATAAATGTAGGGGTGTACTTACTTTTTCCACATGCGAAATTTGCATTTATGTTTATTTAAAATATACAATGGACTACAAAATGTAAATATTTCATGATATTTGTTTTATTATATCATCTTTAAATATCAATATTGTTGAAATGAAGATCAAATAGCTGTATCTAAACTCTCTGGTCACGCACAGTCAGTCATGGCTGTTGTCTACCGCCCTCCCAAACCACACCCATCATTCCTGTCTGACTTCTCCTACTTTCTGACCCAGCTATGTTCCCTCTCCCCCCCAATCGTCGTCGTCCTTGGTGATTTCAATATCCACATGGACTCCACTGACTTCACTGATTTACTCACCTGCTTTAACCTCACTCAACATGTCAACTTTCCTACCCATAACCGTGGTCACATTTCGGACCTTGTCTGCTCTACTGGATTGATTTTGCACCATCTCTCTGGCTCCGACCTCACCCTCTCTGACCACTTAGCCATCACTATGACCGTCAACGTTCCCACCCCAGCACCAAGGCATTATCGCACAATCAACTTCCGTAAGCTAAACGCTCTTTCACCTACCTCATTGTCATTCACCCTCTCTGAAAAAATGTCCACTTCTCCCTTCGTTGACCTCCACACCCCTTCTGACCTCACTGACTACTACAACCGCACTCTCTCCTGCCTTGACCAACTTGCGCCTATAAAAACCAAAACCGTTTATTTCACCCATTCTGTTCCCTGGTTTACCCCTGAACTCCGCCTGATGAAAACTCGTGCTCGCCAACTTGAAAGACTCAGCAATAAAACAGGTCTCACAGTTCACTCCCAAGCCTACAAGGACCACCTACAACACTATAAAGATGCCCTCTCCCGCGCCCGCTCCGCCTACTACTCTCAACTTATCCACTCTGGCTCCGGAAAGCCAAAAGCACTCTTCTCTACAATAAATAAACTCCTCAGCCCCCTGAACACCGCCACCCAGTCATTCACAGTAGACAACTGCATCTCCTTCCTTTCATTCTTCCAACGCAAAATTGAAAACATCTACAACAGCTTGACCACCGCCGCACCTGCCCCCCCTTATCCTGCCATCCCCTGTCTCAATTCTCCCCAGTCTCCCCTACTGACCTCTCTGAACTCCTCATAGGAATGAAAACTGCCACCTGCACTCTTGACCCCATCCCCTCCAGCTTTGTCAAGGCCTCCCTTTGTGCTCTCTCTCTCTCCACTTATCATTGCAACAATAAACTCCTCCCTGTCTACAGGCATCGTCCCACCATCCCTCAAAATTGCTGCTGTTACCCCCATTCTGAAAAAACCTGGACTAAACCCTGACACCCTAAACAACTTCAGACCCATCTCCAACCTACCCTTTGTGTCGAAAGTTTTGGAACGCGCTGTAGCCACTCAACTCAAACATCACCTCTCTGCCAATGACCTGTATGAAACATTCCAATCCGGATTCCGCTCCAACCACAGTACTGGAAACTGCTCTCCTCAAAATCACCAACGACCTTCTCCTCTCCTCTGACGCTGGCAACCTCAACATTCTCATCCTCCTCGACCTGAGCGCCGCGCCGCCTTTGACACTATCGATCACACCATCCTCCTCACCCGACTTGAAACCACCTTTAACGTTACCGGCACTGCCCTCTCTTGGATTAAATCATACCTCTCTGACAGACGCCAGTTCATCTCCATCAATAACTGCAAATCCCCCACTGCTCCCCTCCCCCAAGGTGTCCCCCAAGGTTCAGTCCTTGGCCCCCTCCTCTTCATCCTTTACCTGTCCCCCCTCGGTCACTTAATCCGCCGTCATGGTCTCCAATTCCACTGCTACGCCGATGACATCCAGCTTTTCATCTCCACCAAGTCCATCTGCACCACCACCCACTCTATCCTGACAAACTGCATCACTGAAATAAAATCCTGGCTTCAAATCAACTTCCTCAAACTTAACTATGATAAATCTGAAATAATCATCATTGGCCCAAAAACGCTCATAAAATCCACCCATAACTTTGCCCTCAACATCGACGGTATCCCAGTATCCACGTCCCCTCACATCCGGAATCTTGGCATCATCTTTGACCAATCCCTCTCCTTTGACAAATACACTAAACAGATCACAAAGACAGCCTTCTTTCACCTGAAAAACATCGCCCGTCTCCGTCCATCCCTCTCCTCCACGGCTGCAGAAACCCTCATCCACGCCTTCATCACCTCCCGTCTGGACTACTGCAATAGCCTCCTCTATGGTTCACCCTCAATAATCACCAATAAACTCCAATACATTCAGAACTCCGCTGCCCGTCTACTCACCCATTCCCGGACCCGTGACCACATCACCCCCCCCCCCCCCGATGGCTCCCCATCTCCCAGAAAATCCAATACAAAATCCTCCTCTTGACCTACAAAGTCCTCCATGACCTGGCCCCATCCCCATCCTACCTGGCTGACCTCCTCTCCAGACACACTCCCACCCCCATCCGGACCAAATTCAGATCCTGGGGGGACAGGGCCTTCTCCATCGCTGCTCCCACCCTCTGGAACTCACTACCTCACACCATCAGAGACTCGTCCTCCTCCTCCTCACTCACCACATTCAAAACATCACTCAAGACCCACCTGTTCAACACTTCATTGAACATTTAACCCACAGCATTTAACCCCTGACTATCTGTTGTCCTTCTCCCTCCTTTTTGCTTTGAATATTTCCCTATTGATTCTTGTCTTTTTTGCAATTGTTTTTATGTTTTGCACTCTGTCAAAGCGTCTTTGGGCTTCCTGAAAAGCGCTATATAAAATATATGCATTATTATTATTATTATTATTATTATTATTATTATCTATATAATAATACCGTAAGGATTCGACTTTGTTATCCCTTTTACGCCGCACCCAGTGACCCAATGCCCCGGCACGAATGGATTTACGATCTACGAACCACGCTCTTTGTTTATCACCTACAGCCATACTCGAAAAATCTGAATTAGCCGACGTTGGGGCCCAAAAGCATCCGATTAACGGCCGATACGACGCCATCTTACGACTCCATCGTATTGGCGTCTGCTGGGTGAAGGCGCAACAAGCCGTCCGCTGAGTGGACAATCCTGAGCATGCATTCCGCCATTTGTGCCGGTGTCGTCGATCGCGCTGTACGCTAACCTCATCAGGTGGGTTTACCATAATGTCTTCCATATACTGTGATTACAACGAAGTGAAACTGATCAGCAGCCCATCAGTATCATATAAAGCAATAAATACCAAGGCTTCAGCTTCTGAAAGCTTAAAACAAAGTGTACTTCGCCGAGTGACGAAACGTAGGCGTAGGCCTCGGCCCTACCTATCCAGTTGTTGTTTCCGTTGTGTAAGGGGGGGGAAAAACAAACATTTTGGCCTCAGACCTTTGAGAGTACGTCGTTCCGTGAACTTTTTGAACGGGCCTCGTATGCCATGCTTCGTCAACGTTGGGTTGTTTTTAAATGATTTGAAGGATTAACTTAAGCACCTTGAATAGAGCAGTTTATTGTTCCTCAAAGACCAGTGTGTAAGTTGACTCAATATGATGGTAACTTTGCAATTCCTGCGTTGTCTCTGAATCAGCTGGCTGAGTCATATTGGCGTAGGGTAGGTCATGATCAGCCCCCCCCCCCCCTTTCGTTTCACCAACTCCTGCATCTGCCACCGTTCATGATTATCAAAGTAGGCTTTACCCTGTTCACGATAAGGTAGAAATCAGAGTTGTATACGAAGAGATAAAAGGATGCCATTGACTTCGAGACGGTACATGATATTTTCAAAAGTATATCGTAGCGTTGTCATTTAAGTAGCTTGCAATAAATACGTTGTTCATATACGCACTCTTCATTCTCATCTTTCTTCCTAACTCTTACTCGGACAAGCAAATCCCCTATGCCATCCATAATGGTACACTCTATCCATACACCACATCCTCCCTTCCGTGGATGTTCCACGGGTTTCGGCTAGTTATTATTATTATTATTATTATTATTATTATTATTATTATTATTATTATTATTATTATTATTATTATTACGTTGAAATACGTTGAAAAAGTCAAAACTTCACATGGGGTGTAGGGGAAGGCGGGGCAAGTTGAGCCAGTTTTTGTTCTTGGAATGTTAGGACTGAACTTACTGATGATCTTGCACAAATGAGTATCTTGCCTTCTAATTTAATCCTTGGGAAACATTTTGTAGCTGGTTCTTACTTTCTATCCCCACACTGAAAGTCACTGTGACCTTTTGAAAAAACGGAGGCAAAATGGCTCAACTTGCCCGCCTGAGGGGTAAGTTGATCCAACCTCTGGGGTAAGTTGTACCACATAGGGGTAAGTTGATCATTGCCCCAAATAAAGATAACTAAAGTAGAAAAGCATTGTTTTGCCAGAAAAAAATATTTAATGTTGTCAAGTTCTACAACACTGAACGAAATGATTACCTTGTGTTCATGGTTATAGTAATCAGTTACGAACAAATTGAGTCACTCTCATAGAAAAACAAGATTGTCAACTGTGGTAAGAAAAGTCAACTCGATCCACCTGTCACAGTTTCAAGTCACAATAAAAGAAAAGTGTCCCAAATGCACCCAGAAAGGCCAACAGTCAGACTGTGGCAATTAAGGCACAATATCTTGCTCATCAATGCCCAGCTTCATCATTTGGATCTGCAACTAAAAGTAAAACATGTCAGAAATCAAGTCAATTAAGCTGTCAAACTGACAAGTCACAATAATTGAACACAAGCTGTCCAGAACAACGGGCAGAACTGCCAACGCACTTAGGCTGTGGCAGCTTACGCACGATGTCTTGCAGTTCAAATCCTGCTTCATCCTTTGGGTTTGGAACAAACACTGGGTTGTCAGATCCAACTTTTCCAGCAACTTTCTGCAGGAAGACACCTTCAAACTGAAATTCCTCTCCATTCAGTACATCAACCCGAGCAATGTAATGCACAAATCTTGATTTGCCAGCACATTTGACAACTACAAAGTCACCTTCAATGATATCCTATTCACTGTCCACATCTGATTCGTCATCATACTCAACTTCTGAATCACCATCTGTCTCACTGGAACTAGGGGTGTTTGATCTTGGGGGACATGTCTTTTTCCCATTAGCTTTGAACAAGCATCTCTTTGATTTATTGGCTGATGGCTTCCGTTTGCGATTTTCAGATAGGGCTGCAAGCTCCTGGCATAATGGGGTGTGGAGATGGTACACCCAGTGTGGTGCAGGCTCGCAATGTATCCAATGACCGGGGTACGGTAATAATATGGTATTCTGTAAGCGCTTTGAGCCTTTGGGGAAAAGCGCATTATAAATGCTAATTATTATTATCTCCACCAACATGAGTTGGCAAGTTGAGCCATGGCTCGATTTGCCCCGTAGGGTCTGGCTCAACTTACCCCAGTCTGAACTTTCTGAGATGTCTCCACATACATACATCTTCTATGCATCCATCGTATTAAAGTGTATGACAAGAATGATTGATAGGAAGCTGAAATTTCAGCACAATAGTGAGCAAGACCTTTGACAAAAACTGTATTTTTTGCAAAACGGTATTTTTTGTTTTTTGAATAATCAATTAATTAAGGAGTTATTTAATTATTAGCGATTAATTAAGTACTTATTTAATTAATTAAATTTCCTTTCTCTTCTGACCATTAACTCAGGCACCTTTTGAGTTAGGAAGCTGATATTTGGACATGCCAATGACCAGGTGATTTGGGTGCAAAGGCTATTTTGATTTATCAATTAATCAATTAATCGATTAATTATTTAATTATTCAATTAATGACTAAAATCTTTTTTTTTAAGTTGCAGATTCTGAAGAAATGGTGGAGGTTTATGTGTTCTCTGACCGAATTGATTAATAATTTAATTTTTTTAATGATTATTATTTATTTATTTTCATTATTAATCATTTATTTATTTTCTTTCTCATTTGGCCATTATCTCAGGCACCTTTTGAGCTCAGAAGCTAATATTTAGACATGAGTGACCAAGTGATGTGGCTATCAAGGATATTTTTGATTTATTGATTAATCAATTAATCGATTAAATATTTAATTATTCGATTAACAACTAAAAATTTTTTTTTTTTCAGTTACAGATTCTGATGAAATGGTGGTGGTGTATGTGTTCTGTGACCGAATTGATTAATAATTTAATTGTTTAATGACTATTATTTATTTATTTTCATTATTATTTCATTTATTTATTTTCTTTCTCATTTGGCCATTATCTCATGCACCTTTTGAGCTGGGAAGCTAATATTTGGACATGACAGTGACCAAGTGATGTGGCTATCAAGGATATTTTTGATTTATTGATTAATCATTTTATCGATTAATTATTTATTGATTAATCGATTAATTATTTATTGATTAATCAATTAATTATTTAATTTTTTATTAATGACCTATTTAATTACATTTCTAAAAGATACATCTTCGGATGAAGCACTAGTGGTTTAGTTATTCTATTAGCCAATTGATAAAGAAAATATTTTGTGATAATCTTTTATTGATTTTAATTATACAATTAATCAATCAATTAGTGTACACCTCTCCCTCCCAATGCAGCCTCTGTGAGCTGCACTGCGGTATTGCCGGGCGCCAGAGGCGCCCCAGCAATGCCGCGCTGTTGGATATTTAATTATTTGGCATGGAGGCGGTGTACTTTGAATGTATGTGTACTTGTTTTCTTTCTTGTTTTTTCCTGACGATATCTCAGCCATCCTTTGAGCTAGGAAGCTGAAATTTCGGCACAATAGTGAGCAAGTACTTTGTCAAAAAAAATTATTTTTTGTTTTTTGATTAATCAATTAATTGAGGAGTTATTTAATTATTAGCGATTATTTAAGTACTTATTTAATTAATTAAATTTCCTTTCTCTTCTGACCATTAACTCAGGCACCTTTTGAGTTAGGAAGCTGATATTTGGACATGCCAATGACCAGGTGATGTGGCTATCAAGGATATTTTTGATTTCTTAATTAATCAATTAATCAATCAATTATTTAATTATTCGATTAATGACAAAAAGTTTTTTTTTAAATTACAGATTCTGATGAAATGATGGTGGTTTATGTGTTCTTTGACCGAATTGATTCATAATTTAATTTTTTAATGATTATTATTTATTTATTTTCATTATTAATCATTTATTTATTTTCTTTCTCATTTGGCCAATTTCTCACGCACCTTTTGAGCTAGGAAGCTAATATTTGGACATGACAGTGACCAAGTGATGTGGATGTCAAGGATATTTTTGATTGATTCATTAATCATTTAATCGATTAATCAATTAATTATTTAATTTTTTATTAAAGACTTATTTCATAAAATTTTTGAAACATACATCTTCGGATGAAGCACCAGTGGTTTAGTTATACTATTAGCCAATTGATTAATAAAATGTTTTGTGACAATATTTTATTGATTTTAATTATGCAATTAATCAATCAATTATTGCACACCTCTCCCTCCCAATGCAGTCTCAATGATCTGCACTGCGGTATTGCGGATCTGCACTGCACGCCAGAGGCGCCCCGGCAATGCCGCGCTGTAGGATATTTAATTATTTGGCATGGGGCGGTGTACTTTGAATGTATGTGTACTTGTTGAACTTGTTTTCAGAGTAAGATGTCGATTTCTTGGTGCAGATGAATTGAAAGTGCCAACAACATAAAACTTCACCGAAGCTCCCACCATTTGCCAGTTAATGATCTTAAAGCGCGGCGTTACGCGCGCTGCTTGCGAGCAAGGAGGAAGCGGACAAGCGGTAACTTATAAGCGTCTTTATTTCAGGAGCTCACTGTAACACTGGCGTGCTCCGGGCTGCGCGCCCGGTGTATATCATGAGGCCACGCCTACCCCTCGGGCGTGGCCACCGCCCACTTGGTGCGCGGAATGATGTCACCACGCCAGTGGGCTTTTGTGTCCGCCACACGCGCCCCCCCAGAATTCCCGCGCACCTGGAGGGCCAGTTTGCGGGGCAGACGAATGACCCGGCCGAAGCGCCCCCTGGCGATCGGCGGCGTCCGGGGTGCAGGGATGCCAGGTGGGATGCCCCTGGCTGCCCCTGGGATGGGTGCAGGACAGGGGGCGGCGTGGCGGCGGGGCTGGGCGGTGCCGGGGGTCCGCCCGCAGGGGGGCAGCCCCGACGTGGGGGTCGGGCCACTGGCGGTGGATGGTCCACGTCGAGGTGGGCCGGCTTGAGGCGGTCTACCGAAACGCGGTCAGGAGTACCGCCGATGTCCAGGGTGAAGTGCTTCGCCCCGGTCTCCAGCACGAGGAAAGGCCCGTCGTACGGGGGCCGCAGTGGTGTCCGGTGGGCATCGTGGCGGACGAAGACGTACTCCGCCGTGCGAAGCTCCGGGGCGACGTGCGTCGGTGGGTGCCCGTGGCATGCCGTTGGCACCGGGGCTAACCTCTGGGCGGTCTCTTGCAGAGCGGAGCGCTGCTGTGCCGCGGACCATGGTGCCGTGGAGTCGGGGAGGAACTCGCCCGGCACCCGCAGCGGTTGCCCGAAGACCAACTCCGCCGCGGATGCGCGCAGGTCCTCCTTGGGCGCCGTCCGGAGGCCCAGCAGGACCCAGGGGAGCCTGTCGACCCAGCCGCCGTCGCGGAGGGTGGCCCGGAGCGCGGCCTTCAATGAGCGGTGAAATCGCTCACACAGGCCGTTAGCCTGGGGGTGGTAGGCCGTGGTTCGGTGCAGCCGGACCCCGAGCCCCTGCACGACCGCCCCCCAGAGCTCCGAGGTGAACTGGGGGCCGCGGTCGGACAAGATGTCTGAGGGTGCGCCGAACCGGGCGACCCAGGTGGCGATGAAAGCCTGCGCGACATCGGCCGCCATTGTCGACGCCAAGGGCACGGCCTCCGGCCACCGGGTGGTGCGGTCCACCATGGTGAGGATGTAGGTGAAACCCCGCGAGGGGGGCAGAGGTCCCACCAGGTCCACGTGGACGTGGTCAAACCGGCGTTCCGGCACCGTGAACGGGGCCAACGGGGCCTGGGTGTGCCGGTGCACCTTGGCGCGCTGGCACGCGAGGCACGTCCTGGCCCAGCCGCGGACGGCCTTCCGGAGGCCATGCCAGACGAACTTGTCGGCGATCAGCCTTTGGGAGGCCCTCGCGCCCGGGTGGGACAGGCCGTGGATGGCGTCAAACACCTGGCGCTGCCAGCCCGCGGGCACGATGGGGCGAGGACGCCCGAGGGAGACGCCGCACAAGAGGGCCGCGCCCGCGCCATCGAATGCCACCTCGGTGACGCGGAGGCCCGCGACGGCGGTCCACAAGGCCTGGACGTCGGGGTCAGCGGCCTGGTCCGCTGCCATCCGGGCATAGTCGATGCCGAGGTGGACTGCGTGGGCGACGGCCCGGGAAAGGCAATCCGCCACCGGGTTGTCCTTCCCCGCGACGTGCTGGATGTCCGTTGTGTACTCGGACACGGCCGAGAGGTGACGCTGCTGCCGGGCTGACCACGGCTCGGTGACCTTGCCCATCGCGAAGATCAGCGGCTTGTGGTCGACGAAGGCAGTGAACGCACGGCCCTCGAGCAGATGGCGGAAGTGCCTGACCGCCAAGTGAAGCCCGAGCAACTCGCGGTCGAAGGTACTGTAACGGCGTTCGGGCGGGCGAAGCTGCCGGCTAAAGAACGCCAGCGGTTGCCAAGCTCCACGCACCCATTGCTCATGCACCGCGCCCACCGCGTAGTCCGAGGCATCGGTGGTGAGGGCGATCGGTGCATCGGGCGCCGGGTGCGCGAGCATGGTGGCGTTAGCCAAGGCGAGCTTCGCGCCCGTGAACGCCGTGTCCATCTGCTCGGTCCAGGTAACGTCGCCTTTGCC
Organism: Myxine glutinosa; assembly: GCF_964187855.1. Taxonomy (NCBI): domain Eukaryota; kingdom Metazoa; phylum Chordata; class Myxini; order Myxiniformes; family Myxinidae; genus Myxine; species Myxine glutinosa. The sequence goes on along the minus strand of NC_136261.1, from coordinate 110,809,917 downwards.
CGGCTTACCTCGGAGAGCTTCGTGCAGGGGGCGCAGGAGCTGGGCGATACGGGGCAGGAACCGATGGTAAAAGTTCACCATGCCCAGGAACTCCTGCAGCCCTCTGATCGTGCGGGGGCGCGGAAACCCCTTCACCGCCTCCACCTTGGCCGGCAGGGGGACGGCTCCGTGCCTGGTGACACGGTGCCCCAGAAAATCGATTATGGTGGCGCTGAACCGGCACTTTGCGGGTTTCACAATCAGGCCATGCTGGCCCAGGCGTTCGAAGAGCGTGCGGAGGTGGCGTAGGTGCTCTTCGCGGGACGCGCTGGCGACGAGGATATCGTCCACGTAGACGTAGACAAAATCCAAGTCACGAAGGACGCTGTCCATCAGTCGCTGGAACGCCTGAGCCACATTCTTCAGACCGAAGGGCATGCGCAGGAACTCGAAGAGTCCGAATGGCGTGATAACCGCCATCTTCGGGACGTCCTCCGGCCTGACGGGGACCTGATGGTAGCCGCGTATGAGGTCCACCTTCGAGAAGAAGGACATGCCCGCCAAACGGGCGGAAAAGTCCTGAATGTGGGGGACGGGGTAGCGGTCGGGAGTCGTGGCGTCATTGAGATGGCGATAGTCCCTGCACGGTCGCCATCCCCCGCCGGGCTTCGGCACGATGTGCAGCGGCGACGCCCAAGCGCTCTCTGAGCGCCAAACGATGCCGAGTCGCTCCAGGGTAGCGAACCCCGCTTTTGCCACCGCCAGCTTCGTCGGCTCGAGGCGGCGTGCCCGGGCGTAGACCGGTGGCCCGACGGTGGGGATGTGATGGGCCACCCCATGCTTGACGGCCCCCGCCGAGAAGGTGGGCCGCGTGAGGGCCGGGAAGCCGGCGAGGAGGCGGGTGAATGCGTCCGCTGCTGGAAGCGTACAGACCAACGTGGCCGGAACCAAACCGTTCGGCAAGCTGCTTGGCAAGCCGCTCGTTGAGCTGGGCAACGCACAAGCGAGCGAGCTGAACGTCTCGGCCTGGACAAGACGTCTGCGCTTGACGTCGACCAGGAGCCCATTAGCACACAGGAAGTCCGCGCCAAGCAGTGCCATGGGCACGTCGGCGGTGACGAACGTCCATCGGAAAACCTGCCCTCCGAACCGCAGAGAGAGGCAGCGTTTTCCGTACGTACGGATGGGCGTCCCGTTCGCGGCAAGCAGCGCGGGGCCCCACCCGTGGCGTGCTTGTCTGACGTGCCGGCGGGAACGACACTCACCTGCGCTCCCGTGTCGCACAGGTAACGGCGCCCGGAGAAGGTGTCCGTTATGAACAGCAGGCTGCTCGAACGGCCGGCGCTCATCGCCACTATTGAGCGCCGGCCCGGGCGTTTCCCGACCTGTTGTAGGAGCATGGCGGATGACACTGCCGAGCTTTGTGGCCGAACTTGGCGTGGAACCAGCACCAGGTGGTGGAGCTGGAGGAGCGCGGCTGGCTCCGCCAGGCCGGTGGAGTTGGCGGGTTTCCCCGCGGTGGCGGTTTTCGCCGCGGCGGTGGGCGGGGCGTGGCGGCGGTCACGAGGTGCGTATCGGCATGCTGCGTATGCTGTATAAGCTGATGCTGTGGATCAGCAGCATGAGCAGCAGCATCAGCAGCATCAGCCACGAGGCCCGTGACGGCCACGCCGACTCTCGCCCGCGTGTCCGAAGCGGCGAAGTACTTGTCCGCCTCGGCTGCCAATGCTCGGGGTTCCGTTAGCCCGGTCCCGGCCAACGCGAGGCGAACCTGCGCTGGAAGTTGGCGACGGAAAAGCGCCCGGAATAGAGAACCGGGGGCTTCGTCGCCCAACAGTGACAGCATATGGTCCATTCGGACCGACGGGCGCGTGTCACCGAGCTCGGGGAGATCCAGGAGGCGGTCGGCCCGTGCGTCGTCCGTGAGGCCGAACGTGGCTAGGAGTAGCCGCTTGAGTGCCTCGTACTTGTGGCCGTCCGGTGGGTGGCGAAGGACGGACACAACTCGAGCGGCCGTGCTGGGCCCGAGGGAGGCGACGACGTGGCAATAGCGCGTGTCATCGCCGGTGAGGCGCCGAAGCTGAAATTGGGCTTCGGCCTGGACGAACCAGACTTCGGCCTGAGCCTCCCAAAATTCGGGAAGTTTGATGAAGTTGGCCATGGCAATGGCGTCGCGTGTGGAAGGATCGCTCCGGCAGATCCAACGTCGAGGGGGTCACCAGTAAAGTGCGGCGTTACGCGCGCTGCTTGCGAGCAAGGAGGAAGCGGACAAGCGGTAACTTATAAGCGTCTTTATTTCAGGAGCTCACTGTAACACTGGCGCGCTCCGGGCTGCGCGCCCGGTGTATATCATGAGGCCACGCCTACCCCTCGGGCGTGGCCACCGCCCACTTGGTGCGTGGAATGATGTCACCACGCCAGTGGGCTTTTGTGTCCGCCACAATCTCATATATATATCGCTGGTGCATCTCCGTTTTAATCAAAGCTCACGGTTTCTCCAAGGTTGTTTAAAAAACGAACTTTCTTTAAATAGTGCAGCAACTGAAATGATGCAACAAAGTGTGTCGTCACTATAACGTCACATTAACCATCTCTAGCTATTGGTATACTGTAATTGGCAGCACGTGACTTAAGACAATGAAAGAAAGTTGTATTGTAAATGCAAGTTCAACAAAGGTTTACAAAGAAAGACATTTGGTGATCATTCAATACGCCTTCTGTTTGAGACCGTCTGCACCCATTCAAACATCTGAGGCCTTCTTCTTTCGTCTGCAGCACAAAGCTGTGGTGTCGCATCATTGGCTGAGGGCGCAGCTGTGCCGCTCGTGCAGTGCCCCCTGCTGGTTAGGGCAGGAATTTGGAGAGGATGGCTTGGAAAAGAGTATGCATACCTCTGAGCCATCCTCTCAGCCCATAATATCTGATGTGTATATGTTTAATGGCATCGGTCTTCCAGGTGTACCAATTACAACACAACTTGGGTATGTTTAAATTGCATCATGTAATCTCTATTTTCATTACGAGTACACCCGCTCTCTTCATATCAGGAGCGGCAGGAAGTACAGTATTAGCGGTTACCGGAAGCATGACACAATCACCTTGCAATGGCGGATGACGTAACCGGCGGGCGGTTACTTGCCCGGACTCGCCCGGACGTGTCCGGACTTGCCTTGCCCGGGCGGACTCTCGATTTGCATACCACGCCCCGTTGAGAGGGGTAACTGACTTATTTGCATATCACGCCCCGCCTGAGAGGCGTGGCTTTTGTGTGGTGAACTTTTGATATAAATTGCCGCCCATGTTAACGGGCTATTCAGTGCTTTTGAGTTCTTTCGAGTTGAGCTAGAATAAATAGCTCAGTGAAACTTCGTTCCTGGTGTCGTCCATTTTGTCCGGCTTTATCGTGCGAGCATAGCTCCACAAATGGTAACCCCTCTTCGAGAACATGGCGATGGAGTCATCTGTAGCTTTGAAGCTCCCTGGCTTCTGGGAATCACACGCAGCCGTCTGGTTCGCCCAGGCAGATTCTCTGTTCGCCCTGCGGAACATCACGGAGGACACGACGTGCTACCACCATGTGGTCTCCGCGCTCAACGCCTCCACTGCTGCCCGGGTCCTGAGCTTCCTACAGAACCCACCGAACGCCAACAAATACGGCGCGCTCAAAGGCCTACTCCTCGGTGCGTTTGGACTCACGGAGACCGAACGCGCGTGACAACTGCTCGACCTCCCGGAGCTGGGTGAGGCCCATCCATCCGAGCGCATGGACCACATGCTGGCTCTACTCAGCGATCACAGCCTGGATTTCCTCTTCCGCGAGCTGTTCCTCCGGCAGCTACCCGGGCAGGTACGGTTAGCTTTGGCTAACTCGCCCATCATGGACCCTCGCGCCCTGGCCAAGGAGGCCGATAAATTTTTCTCGGCCAGGCGACACGTCGGAGCGGCCGCCTGGAACCCTGGGCCGACCGAGGCAACGCCCGCGCCACGACCGGCGCCACCATCAGCTGAGTCAGCGCCACTGGCGGCAGCGGCCGCCGCGACGCCCCGTCGACCGAACCCGACGAGACTGCCGGAGCCTCCACCAGGGCGGACCATGTGCTACTACCACGCCAGGTTCTGGCAGAAGGCCAGAATGTGCCGCCCACCGTGCACTTTTGGCAGGTCGGGAAACGACGAGGCAGGCGCTCGCTGCCTGCCATGAGCGTCGGGCATTCAGGCAGCCTTCTGTTTATCACGGACACAGCGTCCGGGCGGCGTTTTTTGTGTGACACCGGCGCTCAGCTGAGCGTGATACCCACCTCGGTGCAGGACAAACAGGCCACACTTTGCGGCCCCGCTTTGGTTGCCGCAAACGGCTCCTCCATCCGCACCTTCAGTTCGCGCAGCGTCGCACTCTGCTTCGGGGGCCAGCGCTTCAGGTGGGACTTCATCACGGCGAACGTGCCCATGGCCTTGCTGGGTGCAGATTTTCTGTGCGCGCATGGGCTTTTTGTGGACGTCAAATGGCGTCAGCTCATCAACGCGGAAACCTTCAGCTCGCTCGCTTGCTCATTGAGCAGCTCCGCACCAACCAAGCTAGCCTGCGCGCTCCCAGCCGCGGACGATTTCACCCGCCTGCTCGCCGAGTTTCCCGCCCTCACGCAGCCGACGTTTTCGGCCGTCGCCGTCAAACACGGCGTCGAACACCACATCCTGACCACAGGTCCACCAGTCTACGCCAGGGCTCGTCGCCTCGACCCGACCAAACTTGCCGTGGCGAAGGCGGATTTCGACGCGCTGGAGTGATTGGGCATTGTGCGGCGCTCGAATAGCACGTGGGCCTCGCCCCTGCACATCGTGCCCAAACCGGGTGGCGGATGGCGACCATGCGGCGATTACCGCTGCCTCATCGACACCATCACTCCCGACCGGTACCCGATACCACACATACAGGACTTTTCCGCCCGTTTGGCGGGGCAAGTGATCTTTTCCAAGGTCGACCTCATTCGGGGCTACCACTAGGTACCCGTCCGGTCGGCCGACGTGCCGAAGACGGCGGTAATTACACCTTTTGGCCTCTTCGAGTTCCTTCGCATGCCGTTCGGCCTTAAGAACATGGCCCAGGCCTTCCAGCGGCTGAGGCACAGCGTGCTGCGCAACCTCACCTTCCTTTTCGTTTACTTGGATGACATTCTCGTCGCCAGCACTTCCCGAGTGGAGCACCTCATCCACCTGCGCACGCTTTTTGAGCGCCTCGGCCAGCACGGCCTCATCATCAACCCGGCGAAATGCCAGTTTGGCGTAATGGCCGTCGACTTCCTGGGGCACCGCATCACGAAGAGCGGGGCCGTCCCTCTGCCTACCACGGTGGAGGCAGTCACAAGTTTCCCGTGCCCCCGCTCCATCAAGGCCCTACAGGAATTTTTGGGGATGGTAAATTTCTACCACAGGTTCATGCCTCGCACCGCCCAACTCATGCGCCCCCTGTACGAAGCCCTCCGGGGCAAGCCGGCCAAGCACGACGTCGCCTGGACCAAAGAGATGGACGAGGCGTTCACGGGCGCTAAGCTGGCCCTCGCCAATGCGACCATGCTGGCGCACCCGGCGCTCGACGCACCCATCGCCCTCATCACAGACACTTCCGACTACGCGGTGGGCGCCGTGCATGAACAGTGGGTGAACAGGGCTTGGCAACCGCTGGCCTTCTTCAGCCGGCAGCTTTGCCCTAAAGAGCGCAAGTACAGCGCTTTTGACCGCGAGCTCCTCGGATTTTACCTGGCCGTTCGCCACTTCCGCCATCTTTTAGAGGGCCACCCGTTCACAGCGTTTGTGGACCACAAACCCCTGGTCTTCGCCATGGCCAAGGTTGCAGAGCCGTGGTCGGCCCGCCAGCAGCGCCACCTCTCCGCCATGTCCGAATTTACGACGGACATCCGGCACGTCGCGGGCAAGGACAACGCTGTGGCCGATTGCCTCTCCCGGTCCGACGCGAACGCCGTCCACCTCGGTGTGGACTTCGCCCGCATGGCGGCCGACCAGACCGCCGACCCCATGGTGCAAGCCCTCCGGACAGCAGACACAGGCCTGCAGTTGGCCGACGTCCCCTTCGAGGACACAGGCGCAGTTATCCTGTGCGATGTTTCCCTGGGCCAACCTCGCCCCATCGTGCCCACCGGATGGCAGCGGCACATTTTTGACGCCCTCCACGGCCTTTCCCACCCGGGCCGGAAAGCGTCGCAGAAGCCCGTGGCAGCAAAGTTCGTCTGGCATGGGCTCCGTAGGGACGTCTGTGACTGGGCCAACGCCTGTGTCGCCTGCCAGCGCGTGAAGGTCCACTGGCACACCCAGGCCCCGTTGGCACCATTCGACGTGCCTGCGTGGCGCTTTGACCACGTCAATGTGGACCTGGTGGGACCCCTTCCCTCCTCGCGGGGCTTCACCCACCTCCTCACGATGGTGGACAGAACCACCAGGTGGCCGGAGGCTGTCCCGTTGGCATCAACAACATCCGCGGATGTGGTGCAGGCCTTCATTGGCACCTGGATTGCCCGTTTCGGCGCCCCCTCGGACATCTCCTCCGCCAGAGGCCCGCAATTCACCTCCGAGCTTTGGGGCGCGGTCGCCCAGGCCTTGGGGGTCAAGCTACACCGCACCACGACCTACCACCCCCAAGCCAACGGCTTGTGCGAGCGGTTCCACCGCTCGATGAAGGCCGCTCTCAGCGCCAGCCTTCAGGACGACGGTTGGGCCGACAGGCTCCCGTGAGTCCTATTGGGCCTACGAACGGCCCCTAAAGAGGACCTCCAGGCTTCCACCACCGAGCTGGTCTACGGCCAGCCACTGCGCGTGCCGGGCGAGTTCATCCCTGACGCCACCGGCCCCTGGTCTGCGGCTCGCCAACGCTCGGTCCTCCAGGAGGCCGCCAGGAGATTTGCCCCTGTGCCCACGTCCCATCACGGCTGCCCCCAACCCCACGTCCCCCCAGCACTTCGCACTGCGGAGTACGTTTTTATCCGGAAGGACGCACACTGGGGACCGCTCCGGCCGCCGTACGATGGACCTTTCCGGGTCCTGAAGAGGGACGACAAGTCGTTCATCATTGACATCAGCGGCAAACCGGACTGCATTTCCATGGACCGCCTCAAGCCGGCCCATTTGGACCTCGACCAACCTCCACGGTTGGCCCTTCCTCCACGACGGGGCCGTCCCCCGTCAACCAAGCCCCCAGCCCGACCATCCACCGCCACGCCACCTACCACCCCCACACAAATCGCCAGGGGTCATTTCGGCCGGGTCATCAAGACCGCCCTCAAACTGAATCTCCCGGTGCAAGTTAATTCTGGGGGGACGCATGTAGCGGTTAATGGAAGCATGACACAATCACCTTGCACCGGCCGATGACGTAACCGGCGGGCGGTTACTTGCCCGGACTCGCCCGGACGTGTCCGGACTTGCCTTGCCCGGGCGGATTCTCGATTTGCATACCATGCCCCGTTGAGAGGCGTGGCTGACTTATTTGCATACCACGCCCCGCCTGAGAGGCGAGGCTTTTGTGTGGTGAACTTTTGATATTAATTGCCGCCCGTGTTAACGGGCTATTCAGTGCTTTTGAGTTCTTTCGAGTTGAGCTAGAATAAATAGCTCAGTGAAACTTCGTTCCTGGTGTCATCCATTTTGTCCGGCTTTATCGTGCGAGCATAGCTCCACAGTATGTTATTATCTTATTTGGGGTATATAGATTACAGTAGATCTCTGCTCGGGTCTGTCAGTCTGTAGTGGACACGATAAGCACAGATTGCCTCAAGGATGTCGGATTCCTGCAGATTTTTTGAAGTTTCATGTTAAACAGCAGTAGTAACTGTTCAAAAAGGTAATAATATGTGTTTGAGGTTTATCTATAAATATTTTTACTTCTGGCAGGGTTGCCCCACCATATGCAGCGATAAGCGAATTATACTTGTTAACATGGCATTTGTTCAAGGAGGAAAAAACCCCTGGGGCGAGGGGATATTAATAGTATTAATATTCTTTTGTAATAACATTAATATTATGCGATTATCCATTGTGTTGTTATTACTTTTGTTATTATAAGCGGGCTTGGAAAAACGCCATTATGAGCTAGATTTACACGGATATACATACACCTCAACATTGATTTCGCCCAAGGACAAGGTGGAGAACCCTTTGATGAGGGGAGCAAATGAAGTCGCTACAGCCTCTGTCATGTGACCTTTTGTCCTCCTGTCGAGTTTGGTTGAGATTGGAAAAGTAACGACCGAACTTTTCACGGTTAGACAGACAGAGAAAACCTATTGCGTATTTTTGTATGTCGATGATTCTTACCCATCCCCAGCCCCTTACTCTCGTTCAGGTTAAACGGCATCTGCCAATCTTTCGCCCAATGTATGAAAGCATCAAAACTTTCTGAGTGTCTATGCCATTCCCTCATCCACCATTCCACCCAATCAGGAAGTTCTTCAAAGAACTCTAATTAATTTGTTCAGCATGACCAAGCTTCAGTATTGTAAAAGTTAAGGCCCCTGTGAGATTCGAACTCACGACCCTTGGTTTACAAGACCAATGCTCTAACCCCTGAGCTAAGGAGCCAGTGGATATGGATGCCACAGTGACTTCATTTCCTGTCTCCTTTGACGACTTTTAAATTCCAATCCTGTGCGGTTTTCACTTGGATATTGTGCAGATTAATTTATCCAAGCTTCACCTTGTTGTAACATCCAGATCTGCATGCCAAGCAAATGATAGAGCAGATGTCTATCAGTCTTAGAAACCCCAACCCACATGAGATTAAGCTGTAAATAATGGGATAAAAACTCAATGAAGGTGAAAAATAGATATGGGGAAGATGGAAGATGCGTGAGGAGATAAAATATAAATGTCAGTTTCTTTCATTGGGAACAGGACAGATTTTCTGGGTTTATCTGCAATTACCTGTCCAATTATATAATTCAACCTTTTGGCCAGGATTCTGACTTCACCAAGGCCTACTATTTTCTTGAATACAGAGTCCAGGCTCATGTAAGAGCTAGAAAACAGAGCGGATCAGGACGCAACATAACAAAATGAACATCAGGAGGAGAAGGAGAGAATGCCAACAGCAGGACGGAGGAAGAAGGTAGATGGAGACGGACAAACAAGGGATGCTGGTAATAATGAGGGGTAAGGGAGAATGCAAGGGGTGGACAAGATGGATACAAAAGCAAAAACAATTGAGGGGTGAGGGTGGTTTCACGGGTGTAAAAATATCATGACTTTGGATGGGGGTTGACTTGAGATGGTGGTGAACAGTTGTCTTGAAGACATGGAGGGAAGAATTGTATCGAAGAGAATGTGGAAGTAGTTGTTGTTGTATAGCCCCAGCGAGTGCTCTTTAACAAGGCCTCGGCATGGAGACAGTCGATCAATCTCGCAGGGTCGACCGAGACATCCCCCATATCCAGGATGGTGTACCACTGCCTTCACGAAGTTCGGGCCACGACAAAGTTGGAAAGAAAGAGAAAGAAAGAGAGAAGAGGCAAGTGGGAAAGGGCCGGTCCATGGGGACCAATCGGCACAATGACCGTGACCGCTCTGCCCTGACGAATCTGGGAGGCAGCCAGGCAGGGAAGAATGGGGAAGATTTGGACCCCGACTTGTATTGGGGCGCCCGATAGATGTAGAATGTTGAAGTTGGTTTCACAGGTGGAGCAATGTAGGAACAAATGAGTGGAGGTGGAGCAGCGGTTCTGGGTGAGCGGTGATTTTGAAAGACATTGCGAGATGTACAAGAAAGCTAAACCGGCAGCTTCTCCTCACACACAACTACTGGTTTAGTGTCCACTCTCTCCATGTGAATCGTGTTCCGGATTCGTCACTTCCGTTGTGGTGGCTTTCATCCACTTGAGAGTTCTGGTTCCATGTATTATTATTGTTGTTGTTTGAGGGAAATAGCAATTATTATTGTCAAAAGGTAAAAGGAATGTTTTAAAATGAAATAGGAACCGGACGGCGATGAAGAGGAAGAAGAGGAGAAAAAAGGGCGGAGCAAGAGAGTCGGACAAGAAGCTAGAAGGAGCCGAGCTCCGAGTTCTAAAGCGAACGTTGGCGAGCAAGAGTCACTAGCGAACTTTCGGGTTTCCCAGGGAAGGGATGCCTGCGACAGAGGGGTTAGCTCTGTGACAGATTAACCTGCGTGTCAGGTTTTGCTATCGATTCAGGAGAGAATCATCGCCGTGCTGTTGTGCCACGAGACTGGGCCGTCGGCCATTTTGACTCGCGCAGGACTTGTGCTTCGCTCGCGGTTTCGTTTCTTTTCGACCATTTTCACCGCATCCAGACGTCGACCTGGGGCATGTGTGTGACGTGGCTTTTTGAAGGCTAATTCATCCATACCCGATGGTGTGATCTCTCAGTCGCCTGCGGGGCGCCTTTGGATTTCCCAAGTTGTTCTTCATTTTCTCCGCCGGTGGAACCCACATCCTCCCTCCCTCCCTCCCTCCCACCACCCCACAACAACTCCTCTCACACCCCTCTCCAAATTTCCAGTTTTTCCTTCCTGAGATGTTTCTTTATACGGTAAATCTTGTCCACCCCATGTATCCGTCCAACCACTCATTCCTTCCCACACCCATTATAATTTGGCCCAGTCTCCCTCTATTTTATCCTTCAACACTGCTGTTAGTACGTTGCGTCTCCCTCTCCCTCTCTTCTGTTGCCTCCTGATCCATTCAGTGTTCTCACTCTTCCATGAGCCTTGATCTTGGATACAAAAACAGGAAAGTTTTGAGTTTTCAGTGTTTTCTGGTTTTCCTGAGCGTGAACACACATTTCCCCTGGGCGTTATGGAATGATATACAGACTTGGCATTTAATAGGGAATTTTTTTTTTGTGGGGGTCAACTTACTTTTCAAGATGACGTAGAACCAAAGGTTCATTGGAATTATGTTGAAATTATTCTAGATTTTGTTAATGTGACCTTTAATTTTAAAAGAAACAAAAACCACATTTGACATTTCGAAGGAAATAAATTGATCATTGAAAGTGATGTAAACTGATATCGAACTCAATTCATGGACAGTACTGTGTTAAACTTCTGTGCGTTTTCCCGAAGTATCTTTATTTTGCACATTAGCCAAAAAAATTTTTAAACAAAAACAAAAGTTAAATTACGACTGGGATTACGGACAGTATAATGACAGTTCAGTACTTCGTGTAACCCCCACGAGCATTCAGGAGAGCACGCACACGTTGAGGCATGCTGTTCACGAGATTTGCCAAGGTTTGGACAGGAATCGCTTGCCATGCAGTTACAATAGCCTGCTGCAATTCACGCACAGAGGCAGGCTGCCGGTCCAAGTTGTCGATTTGACGCGTTAATTCTGCCCACAAGTTCTCTATCGGATTCATATCCGGGGACATGGCAGGCCACTCCATATGCTCTACACCACGGTCAGCAAGAAAGTGTTGGATCATGCGAGCACGATGAGGCCGTGCATTGTCATCTTGGAAGACAAAGTTTCCTCGAAAGGCTGCACTAACAAATTGAAGCAATGTTTCTTCCAGAATGGCCCTGTGCTTGAACTGGTTCAGGTTTCCATTCAGAACAGCCAGGTCAGTTTTGCCCCCTGCATGAAAAGCAGCCCAAACGGTCACCCCACCAGCTCCAGCTTGGACTCTTGGCACTATACAATCTTCGTTGTAGGCTCCATGCACTTGTCTGCGCACTCGGACGCGGCCATATTGATGATAGACCTGAAATCTAGACTTGTCACTGAAGATCACGTGATTCCAGTGTCCTGGCTGCCATTGACGGTGCTCTCTGGCCCACTGCAATCGGCGCTGGTGGTGTTGTCTGGTCAGACGTGGCTTTCTCAGGGGACGCCTGGCACGATAGCCTGCTTGAACCAGTCGTTGGTTGACTTGCCTTCTGGATACAGGCACATTTGTCAGTTGCTGCCACTCAGCCCTAAGCCGATTAGCTGACTTGGTACGGCCATTGCGGACTAACCGGTGCAGCTGGCGATCATCCCTCCTTGTGGTTCTGCGGGGACGTCCTGACCTCGGTATTGGAGTAGGGACACCCCTCTGAGCATTTCGTTTCAGGATCTTTGACACCTGACCTTGAGTGATGCCATACTGCCGAGCAATAGCACGCTCTTTCATGCCGGAATTTCGTAAAGCCACCACTAAATGACAAACAGCATTGTCGAGTTGACGGACCATCTCCAGGGGAAGTGGCAATAACTTTTGTAGATGTGCAGCAGTTGTTTTCCACTAATACAGAACGCAACAACCCTTATATACCCGATTGTGAAGCCAATCGTCAAATATACCTGTCTGTACATTTTGTCACGCCACCTGTGATATAATCCTGTTATTGACTTCTTGCTGCGACAGACAATCAGTGACATGGTTCTTTTAACAAAGAAATCACCAAAGCGTAAAAGAAACTCACCAGATTGATATACCGAGTTCAGAAAGTAAACCCAAGTCAAGAAAGAAAAAATATTACATATTAAATGCCAAGTCTGTAGATTGCCTTCAGTTGGATTTGCCTTCCAGGAAGAGAAGGAAGTTGTTTGAAGGCAACCATCTCACCACATAATTCTGTTTATGGGGAGCGACAGGATGGGTTTGATAACTGCAGACGAGAAGGTCTAAATAAGTGCAAAAGGAAAAGCAAGCTTGTGTGGAAGGATTCCCAGGTAATATTAATATCAGAAGAGGTGGAAATGAAGGACCAGTCGTGACATGAGAGACCAGCTTGCAGTCCCTGCCAGTCAGCTTAGGTGAACTGCTGGGCTCTGCGGCACTGAGGCAGGTCTCCGACAATAGCCAGAGAGATGTTGACTGGCACGTGATCAGTTGAACCAATTGGAGTAGAGGAGAAAGAGAAGGGAAAACATCCTGCAGGGAAAATTATGGGTCAGAATGTTTCTTGATTGGGTAAAACTTGGGTTTTACTCTCGTATGTCACACTATACTGGCTACCCACAGTATGATAAAGGGATTATTAACGAACAAAACTTACTATAACTGTAAAGTGTATGTGTACATTTCATAAAACTGTAAAGTGGACGTGTGCATTTCATAAAACTGTAAAGTAGACGTGTACATTTCATAACACTGTAAAGTGGACGTGTGCATTTCATAAAACTGTAAAGTGGATGTGTGCATTTCATAAAACTGTAAAGTGGACGTGTGCATTTCATAAAACTGTAAAGTGGACGTGTGCATTTCATAAAACTGTAAAGTGGACGTGTACATTTCATAAAACTGTAAAGTGGATGTGTACATTTCATAAAACTGTAAAGTGGACGTGTACATCTCATAGAACTGTAAAGAGGACGTGTGCATTTCATAAAACTGTAAAGTGGACGTGTACATTTCATAAAACTGTAAAGTGGACGTGTGCATTTCATAAAACTGTAAAGTGGACGTGTGCATTTCATAAAACTGTAAAGTGGACGTGTGCATTTCATAAAACTGTAAAGTGGACGTGTACATTTCATAAAACTGTAAAGTGGACGTGTACATTTCATAAAACTTTAAAGTGGACGTGTGCATTTCATAAAACTGTAAAGTGGACGTGTGCATTTCATAAAACTGTAAAGTGGACGTGTGCATTTCATAAAACTGTAAAGTGGACGTGTGCATTTCATAAAACTGTAAAGTGGACGTGTGCATTTCATAAAACTGTAAAGTGGACGTGTACATTTCATAAAACTGTAAAGTGGATGTGTACATTTCATAAAACTGTAAAGTGGACGTGTACATCTCATAGAACTGTAAAGAGGACGTGTGCATTTCATAAAACTGTAAAGTGGACGTGTACATTTCATAAAACTGTAAAGTGGACGTGTGCATTTCATAAAACTGTAAAGTGGACGTGTGCATTTCATAAAACTGTAAAGTGGACGTGTGCATTTCATAAAACTGTAAAGTGGACGTGTACATTTCATAAAACTGTAAAGTGGACGTGTACATTTCATAAAACTTTAAAGTGGACGTGTGCATTTCATAAAACTGTAAAGTGGACGTGTGCATTTCATAAAACTGTAAAGTGGACGTGTACATTTCATAAAACTGTAAAGTGGACGTGTGCATTTCATAAAACTGTAAAGTGGACATGTGCATTTCATAAAACTGTAAAGTGGCCGTGGACGTGTACATTTCATAAAACTGTAAAGTGGACGTGTACATTTCATAAAACTGTGAAGTGGACGTGTACATTTCATAAAACTGTAAAGTGGACGTGTACATTTCATAAAACTGTAAAGTGGACGTGTACATTTCATAAAACTGTAAAGTGGACGTGTACATTTCATAAAACTGTAAAGTGGACGTGTACATTTCATAAAACTGTAAAGTGGACGTGTACATTTCATAAAACTGTAAAGTGGACGTGTGCATTTCATAAAACTGTAAAGTGGACGTGTACATTTCATAAAACTGTAAAGTGGACGTGTACATTTCATAAAACTGTAAAGTGGACGTGTGCATTTCATAAAACTGTAAAGTGGACGTGTGCATTTCATAAAACTGTAAAGTGGACGTGTGCATTTCATAAAACTGTAAAGTGGACGTGTGCATTTCATAAAACTGTAAAGTGGACGTGTGCATTTCATAAAACTGTAAAGTGGACGTGTGCATTTCATAAAACTGTAAAGTGGACGTGTACATTTCATAAAACTGTAAAGTGGACGTGTACATTTCATAAAACTGTAAAGTGGACGTGTACATTTCATAAAACTGCAAAGTGGACGTGTACATTTCATAAAACTGTAAAGTGGACGTGTACATTTCATAAAATTGTAAAGTGGATGTGTACATTTCATAAAACTGTAAAGTGGACGTGTACATCTCATAGAACTGTAAAGAGGACGTGTGCATTTCATAAAACTGTAAAGTGGACGTGTACATTTCATAAAACTGTAAAGTGGACGTGTGCATTTCATAAAACTGTAAAGTGGACGTGTGCATTTCATAAAACTGTAAAGTGGACGTGTGCATTTCATAAAACTGTAAAGTGGACGTGTACATTTCATAAAACTGTAAAGTGGACGTGTACATTTCATAAAACTTTAAAGTGGACGTGTGCATTTCATAAAACTGTAAAGTGGACGTGTGCATTTCATAAAACTGTAAAGTGGACGTGTGCATTTCATAAAACTGTAAAGTGGACGTGTGCATTTCATAAAACTGTAAAGTGGACGTGTGCATTTCATAAAACTGTAAAGTGGACGTGTACATTTCATAAAACTGTAAAGTGGATGTGTACATTTCATAAAACTGTAAAGTGGACGTGTACATCTCATAGAACTGTAAAGAGGACGTGTGCATTTCATAAAACTGTAAAGTGGACGTGTACATTTCATAAAACTGTAAAGTGGACGTGTGCATTTCATAAAACTGTAAAGTGGACGTGTGCATTTCATAAAACTGTAAAGTGGACGTGTGCATTTCATAAAACTGTAAAGTGGACGTTTACATTTCATAAAACTGTAAAGTGGACGTGTACATTTCATAAAACTTTAAAGTGGACGTGTGCATTTCATAAAACTGTAAAGTGGACGTGTGCATTTCATAAAACTGTAAAGTGGACGTGTACATTTCATAAAACTGTAAAGTGGACGTGTGCATTTCATAAAACTGTAAAGTGGACATGTGCATTTCATAAAACTGTAAAGTGGCCGTGGACGTGTACATTTCATAAAACTGTAAAGTGGACGTGTACATTTCATAAAACTGTGAAGTGGACGTGTACATTTCATAAAACTGTAAAGTGGACGTGTACATTTCATAAAACTGTAAAGTGGACGTGTACATTTCATAAAACTATAAAGTGGACGTGTACATTTCATAAAACTGTAAAGTGGACGTGTACATTTCATAAAACTGTAAAGTGGACGTGTACATTTCATAAAACTGTAAAGTGGACGTGTGCATTTCATAAAACTGTAAAGTGGACGTGTACATTTCATAAAACTGTAAAGTGGACGTGTACATTTCATAAAACTGTAAAGTGGACGTGTGCATTTCATAAAACTGTAAAGTGGACGTGTGCATTTCATAAAACTGTAAAGTGGACGTGTGCATTTCATAAAACTGTAAAGTGGACGTGTGCATTTCATAAAACTGTAAAGTGGACGTGTGCATTTCATAAAACTGTAAAGTGGACGTGTGCATTTCATAAAACTGTAAAGTGGACGTGTACATTTCATAAAACTGTAAAGTGGACGTGTACATTTCATAAAACTGTAAAGTGGACGTGTACATTTCATAAAACTGCAAAGTGGACGTGTACATTTCATAAAACTGTAAAGTGGACGTGTACATTTCATAAAACTGTAAAGTGGACGTGTACATTTCATAAAACTGTAAAGTGGACGTGTGCATTTCATAAAACTGTAAAGTGGACGTGTACATTTCATAAAACTGTAAAGTGGACGTGTGCATTTCATAAAACTGTAAAGTGGACGTGTACATTTCATAAAACTGTAAAGTGGACGTGTACATTTCATAAAATTGTAAAGTGGACGTGTGCATTTTATAAAACTGTAAAGTGGACGTGTGCATTTCATAAAACTGTAAATTGGATGTGCACATTTCATAAAACTGTAAAGTGGATGTGCACATTTCATAAAACTGTAAAGTGGACGTGCACATTTCATAAAACTGTAAAGTGGACGTGCACATTTCATAAAACTGTAAAGTGGACGTGTACATTTCATTAAACTTTAAAGTGGACGTGTGCATTTCAGAAAACTGTAAAGTGGACGTGTACATTTCATTAAACTTTAAAGTGGACGTGTGCATTTCATAAAACTGTAAAGTGGACGTGTACATTTCATAAAACTGTGAAGTGGACGTGTACATTTCATAAAACTGTAAAGTGGACGTGTACATTTCATAAAACTGTAAAGTGGACGTGTACATTTCATAAAACTGTAAAGTGGACGTGTACATTTCATAAAACTGTAAAGTGGACGTGTTCATTTCATAAACTGTAAAGTGGACGTGTACATTTCATAAAACTGTAAAGTGGACGTGTGCATTTCATAAAACTGTAAAGTGGACGTGTACATTTCATAAAACTGTAAAGTGGACGTGTGCATTTCATAAAACTGTAAAGTGGATGTGTGCATTTCATAAAACTGTAAAGTGGACGTGCACATTTCATAAAACTGTAAAGTGGACGTGTACATTTCATAAAACTGTAAAGTGGACGTGTACATTTCATAAAAAGGTAAAGTGGACGTGTGCATTTCATATAATGTTGAAGTGGACGTGTGCATTTCATATAATGTTGAAGTGGACGTGTGCATTTCATATAACTGTAAAGTGGACGTGTACATTTCATGTATCGTTAAAGTATATGTGCACAATTCATAAAACACGTGATGAAAAAAGGCAACGATATGTCTTGGATTATTGTGAATACTTGATCGAACAATAGCAAATTCCACCTTGATAGAATAGTTTGAATTACATTCGTAATATCACGAAATCCAAGGATTTTCATTTTGAAATTATTTAGAAATTTTAACAATTTATTTATTACATTTTATTTATCAAGTTTATTAAACTTTTCTTTATTTTATTTATTTAGAAACTTTAGAAACTCAGGCAGTGCATCGATGTGGTGAAGGCTGTTCAGTCAAAGTTGGACGATCTTTCAGGACAGAGAAATGCACGGGAAAAAAGGCTCCAGGGAATGACATCTCCAGGTGCAGATACATTTCGGAGAATACTTTTTACCTTCACCTGGGCCAAAGTTGCCTTTGCCTCTTGGAAGGCTAATTCAACTGAAGGCAATCTCAGTTCCTTCCACCAAGCTCGGAACAAGTGTGTGTCTACCCTCAGGAGTGCCAGGAAGCACTATCTCTCCACTCTCAAGAATGAACTCTCAAACCAGTCTCCTTCCTCCAAATCCTGGTGGCGGCTGGTCAAATCCGTTTCTGCTGTTTGTTCCCCCTCCACCCCCTCCCTTACCTCAAATGGCTACACAGTTGACACCGCACGTGACAAAGCCGAATGCCTCAACTCTGTGTTTGCCTCAAAATCTTGTGTCCCAAACCCATCTCTCTCTGTTCCCGCCTTTCCCAGTCGAACCCAACTGCTCCTGGACTCTGTGTCCTTCTCTCCTGACAAGGTGGAGAAGTTTTTGTCAAACCTCGACTCTGATTCTGCAACTGGACCAGACGGCATCAGCCCACGGGTCCTAAAATCCTGCTCTTCCGCTCTATCTCACCCTCTCTCTGTTCTTTTCACCCTCTCTTTTGCTCAAGGTCATCTGCCAGCATCTTGGAAATCAGCCAACATCACCGCTTCACACAAAAAAGGTGCAAAAACAGATCCTTGCAACTACAGACCAATCAGTCTGCTTCCAAATATCATCAAAGTCATGGAATCCATCATTGCTCCGGATATCAAATCCTTCCTCTTCTCCAATGGCTTGATCTCTGATTATCAATTTGGATTCAGACCAGGTCATTCTACTCTGGACATGTTGCTTCTGCTGTCTCAATAATGGATGGAGGTCCTCAATGCCAAACAGGAAATCAGAGCTGTCTCACTTGACATATCACATGCCTTCGATACGGTCTGGCACCCAGCTCTGCTCACCAAACTCTCCTCCTATTGTATCCATGGAAATCTCCACTCATGGCTTGCGGACTTCCTCTCTGGTCGTAGGCAACGTCTGGCCCCGAATGGATTTCTCTCATCTCCCCTTCCTGTTCTGGCTGGAGTTCCACAAGGTAGTGTTCTGGGCCCTGTGCTATTTCTGGTCTTCATCAATGATCTCTCTGACTCTCTGGAAAATCCTCTCTGTCTCTTTGCTGATGACTCCACTATCTGCCACTCCATTCCTCATCCCTCAGATAGGCAGTCTGCAGCCTCCTCACTCTCTGCAGACCTGGACAAAATCACAGACTGGTCAAACAAGTGGAACATGTCTTTCAATCCTGACAAATCTCACACTCTTACAATGTCTCTCCGAAAGGACCGACAGGAAAACCCTCCCATCTACTTTCTCAACAATCCTCTCCAAGAAGTTCTGTCGCTCAAGCTTTTGGGTCTCACTATCTGCCATGATCTTTCTTGGGAAAATCACATTTCCATGCTGGCCTGCAAAGCCAGTCGCCGACTCGGCATCCTCCGTCGTGTGACGTCCTTCCTTGGCACACCTGAGCTCCTCACCACATACAAGGCTTTCATCCGCCGCTCAATGGAATACTGTTCCCCCCTCTGGGCTGGTGCTCCTGCCTCACACCTAGCTCGGCTTCACGCTGTTGAAACCAAAGCTTTCAGAATCATTGGAATCTCCTGCGATGAAGTTAACTCCGAGGGCCTTTCACTCACTCACCGCAGGCAGGTTGGTGGTCTTTCTGTCTTCTACCGACTCCTCTCCGGCCTTGCTCCCCTTTCTCTCTCTGTGCTCTGTCCCCCCAATATTCCTTCAGGTCGCACCTGATCTGCCTGCAACCCTCTTATGGTGAAACCGCCAATATCTAGGCTCTCTGTTCACCTTCACTCTTTCATTCCCCGTTTCTCCCGCCTCTGGAACAAACTCCCCCACTCCCTTCAATCCCACTCCTCCTTCCAGGTCTTTAAAACAGCTGTTCACCACCATCTCTTATCTTCCCCCATCCAAAACCTTGATCTTTTCTACCCCCGCTAATTCACCCCAGATACTTTTTTTTTTTTTTTAATTTCAACTTCTTTCCTGGAAGTCCTTGCACTGTTCATATGTTTTATACCTCTCCCACCTCCCCCGAAGCCCTCCCCCTCCCACATTTCTCCTGATGTCCCTGCTCTCAAATGTTGTGTTTGTGTCCTTCCCCCTCTCCCCCAATCTTGTCTACCGCTCCCCTTATTCTCTGTGTTTTATGTGTCGGTTTGACTTTTTTGTGATTAATGTTAGCTCTTTCACGAGCCTCGATCTTGTATACAAAAAAAGAAAGAAAAAAAAGTTAGTCTCATAAATAATCATTGTTACAATGAATGTGGACACGATATATGGTTCGATTTTGTTTTTCAAAAAAACATAAACCTACCATAAACATTTCAATACAATTTATTGGACATGCATGGTCCGATTTTATTCAAACGTGTCAAAAGCACAGTACATGATGGCATACACGTGCGCCTCACTTTATTTTGCGATCTGATCAAAGATGGCCAACTCAGAGTCTCTGCTGTGAATGTGGGGGCCCCCAGCAAACCTCATCTGTGGGGCCCTTTCTATTGGATGGCTAATAATTTGATGACAGATCTTCAGGCAAATAATCAATTCATACCTCGGTTCCGTAGGGTTTCGTGAAGTATTAGAATGACCAGCTCTGTCTGTCTGTCTCTGCGTGTGTCAGTCTTTCCACACTTTCATGGGCAATATATCGTCATGTCTCCGCTATGTCTGTACCAATTGTAACCAAACTCGATAGGATAGTAGTATAGGTCAACGAGAGTGTGATATGTGGCCAAAGTCAAATGTAAATCGCTGTTCATTACTGCCAGGATAGCTTATGTGGGCCTAATGCCGAGTATGTGAAGAATTAAGATAGCTAGCAACGGTACCCGCCACGACGGGCGGGGCTTCCATTGGGAAGCCGAAATGAAAAGGCAAAATATCAGGCAAAAATGTGCAAAATTAAATGGCAAATTAAATTAATTAAATGGCAAAATTAGGCAAAAGGGAATGCCTCGTTCGTTCGTGGGACACTGTCTCAAGCCCCAGTCCCATCACGGATGGGGCTCAGCGGTTTACCCCAGCCTGACGGCGAAGGGCAAGGTACACGCTGGCCCATCCAGTGTAGCGCACGTGCGGCCCCGGACATCGAAGGGCATTAAACGTTCATTAAACATTAAACGTTCATTAAAGGATGACGAAACGAAAAACATTACGAAATTACGGATTGCACGAATATGTGAATTGTGATTGTGTTTCATTGTGATGTTTGTGCGGCGACGGGCGGTGTGTACAAAGGGCAGGGACTTAATCCACGCGAGCTGATGACTCGTGCTTACTGGGAATTCCTCGTTTGTGGGACACTGTCTCAAGCCCCAGTCCCCATCACGGATGGGGCTCAGCGGTTTACCCGAGCATGATGGCAAAGGGCAAGGTACACACTGGCCCATCCAGTGTAGCGCGTGTGCGGCCCCGGACATCGAAGGGCATTAAACGTTCATTAAACATTAAACGTTCATGAAAGGATTACGAAACGAAAAACATTACGAAATTACGTTCACACCATCACGTCAAACGTTCACTACCGTGAACACATACATCGTCACAACATCGTCACAATGAGAACATCGTCACAATGAACGTCATGCGAACGCGAATGTGATGCGGGAGTCCAAACCTGAGAATGCTGGAGACCAAAGCTGAAATTGGGAAAACTAAATAGCCTATTTTTCTCCCAGGGGTCCCAGTATTACCCACCCAAAATTACTTTGCGATTGGTTCAGCTGTTTTTGCGGTACCTTGGAACAGACAGACGGACATTTGGTGAATTATTAAGACTAATGAGATACCCGTGCTACGCACGGGTGGGAGGCCGGAAGCAAACAGGCAATGCAGATACGGCGAATGCTAAAGCATGAAACTAGAGGATTCTTAATCATTACTGATCATTATCTTTGTACTTATGTCTTTCAGACCGTGTTCATTGTTGAAGTTGCAATAAACCGCCAACTGGATTAACAAAGAGAACTGGTCTTATTTATGAACACGGTCTTCCTCCAGGATGACTCTCGTTCTTCATCTTTAACACACCTTGGCGTAGATACCGCTATAAAACAGCCCCTCAAGGGTATATTGCGTCTGGCGATGGATATACAAGACGTTATGACGAGATCGTGTCTGACATCCCCAATAAGACCAAATGCGTTGATGACGTCTTGCTATGGTCTGACTCGCTGGTAGACAGTTTCTTCCAGGCTGTTCAGTGGCTTGACACCTGTGGACAGAATGGAATCACCCTGAACCCTGACAAGTTTGTGTTTGGCGAAGATATAGTGGAATTTGCTGGGTTCGAAATAACTCCCAATAGTGTCTGTCCTTGCAGGAAAAACCTACGCGCGATCCTCGATTTCCCAACACCCAAGGACATCACAGATGTACGTTCTTGGTTTGGACTTGTCAATCAAGTGTCATACGCTTTCAGTATGGCTGAGAAGATGTTGCCGTTCCGGCAACTACTTAAACCTAGTGCACCGTTTAAGTGGGATGAGCACTTCCAAGATGCATTTGAAGAGTCGAAAGCTGTCATTGCCAGTGAGATCGAGAAGGGTGTCCGGATATTCGACCCAAGCAAACCCACGTGCCTCGCTACAGACTGGTCCAAGACTGGCATTGGCTTCTGGCTACTGCAGAAACACTGTACCTGTACCAACATAAAACCCTTCTGTTGTCACACAGGATGGAAAATCACACTCGTTGGCAGCAGATTCACCCACCCTGCTGAATCACGTTATGCACCAGTTGAGGGTGAGGTCCTAGCAGTTGCTGACGCCCAATAAATTCCACATTCCTGTCGCACCATTAGTCGCACGTCTGACATGGACAACAAGTTCGTGAAGGACTTCCATGAAAAACGTACCCCTTCGCAAACAAATCGGTACGTTCACGTATGGAAACATCGATCGTGGGTCCGTGGCGAATCTGCATATGGCGATCCTTGAAGTTCACGTTCAGAAAATAGAAACCATCACGGCATGTCGTCATTTACTTGAACTTTATGTCTCTTTTTTCATTCCAAACAACATAACTCCAATCACAAATTAATCACAAAATTAACTTTTAACAACATTGTTAATGTTTCCTTCATTGTAAAAACGATCAAGTCAACAGTTAAAAGGATTTTGAGCCGATAGGTGTTATGGCCTTGGCAAGATCGAAGGAGACAGCGATCTGTCTGTTCGAAGGTACCGTAAAAACTGCTGAATCGATCGCAAAGATATTTTGGGTGGGTAATCCTGGGACCCCTGGGAGTAAAATAGGCTATTTAGTTTTCCCAATTTCAGCTTTGGTCTCCAGAATTCTCAGGTGAAAAGGTAAAATATCAGAAATTGAAGGCGTTTTTATTTTAAACGATTCATATAAACATCCATTGAATCATATCACACGCAAATCATCAAAATCTAAACAGTACATGGCTAAACAGTACATGGACGATCACGTACCACGTACGTCTCACGTCTCGCTCGCTCTCATGTTGTCCCGATAATGATCCTTCCGCAGGTTCACCGACGGAAACCTTGTACGACTTTTACTTCCTCTAGAGTCTAGACAGTCAAGTTCGCTCATCTTTTTGGTGCACCGGCACAAGCCGAGAACGGCCCGTGCAGGGGCTGATCCGAGGATCTCATCAAACTGTCCGATTGGTCGTAGCGATGGGCGGTGTGTACAAAGGGCAGGGACTTAATCAACGCGAGCTGATGACTCGGGCTTACTGGGTATTCCTCGTTCGTGGGACTCTGTCTCACGCCCCAGTCCCCATCACGGATGGGGCTCAGCGGTTTACCCGAGCCTGACGGCGAAGGGCAAGATACACGCTGGCCCGTCCAGTGTAGCGCGCGTGCGGCCCCGGACATCGAAGGGCATTAAACGTTCATGAAACATTAAACGTTCATTAAAGGATTACGAAACGAAAAACATTACGAAATTACATTCACACCGTCACGTCAAACACTACCGTGAACACATACATCGTCACAATTAGAACATTGTCACAATGAACGTTATGCGAACGCGAATGTTATGCGGGAGTCCAAACCTGAGAATGCTGGAGACCAAAGCTGAAATTGGGAAAACTAAATAGTGTGGCGGACACAAAAGCCCACTGGCGTGGTGACATCATTCCACGCACCAAGTGGGCGGTGGCCACGCCCGAGGGGTAGGCGTGGCCTCATGATATACCCCGGGCGACCAGCCCGGAGAAGTTCAGTGTTACAGTGTAGTCTTACAATAAAGACGTTTATATGTTACCGCTTGTCCGCTTCCTCCTTGCTCACAAGCAGCGCGCGTAACGCCGCGCTTTACTGGTGACCCTCGACGCTGGATCTGCCGTAGCGATCCTTCCACACACGACGCCATTGCAATGGCCAACGACAAGTCAATGGCGATTAAACTTCCCGAATTTTGGGAGGCCCAGGCCGAGGTCTGGTTCGTTCAAGCCGAAGCCCAATTTCAGCTTCGGCGCCTCACCAACGACGACCTGCGCTACTGCCATGTCGTCGCCTCCCTCGGGCCCGGCACGGCCGCTCGAGTTGTGTCCGTCCTTCGCCACCCACCGGACGGCCACAAGTACGAGGCACTCAAGCGGCTACTCCTAGCCACGTTCAGCCTCACGGACGACGCACGGGCCGACCGCCTCCTGGATCTCCCCGAGATCGGTGAGACGTGCCCGTCGGTCCGAATGGACCATATGCTGTCACTGTTGGGCGACGAAGCCCCCAGTTCGCTATTCCGGGCGCTTTTCCGTCGCCAACTTCCAGCGCAGGTTCGCCTCGCGTTGGCCGGGACCGGGCTAACGGAACCCCGAGCATTGGCGGCCGAGGCGGACAAGTACTTCGCCGCTTCGGACACACGAGCGAGCGTTGGCGTGGCCGTCACGGCCTTCGACGCTGCTGTTCCACAGCATCATCTTCTACAGCACGCTGAGTTTCAGCAGCATGCTGATACGCACCTCGTGAACGCTGCCACGCCCCGCCCACCGCCGCGGCGAAAACTGCCACCGCGGGGAAACCCGTCGACTCCACCGGCCTGGCGGAGCCAGCCGCGCTCCTCCAGCTCCACCACCTGGTGCTGGTTCCACGCCAAGTTCGGCCACGAAGCTCGGCGGTGTCATCCGCCGTGCTCCTTCAACGGGTCGGGAAACGCCCGGGCCGGCGCTCAATTGTGGCGATGAGCGCCGGCCGTTCGAGCAGCCTGCTGTTCATAACGGACACCTTCTCCGGGCGCCGTTACCTGTGCGACACGGGAGCACAGGTGAGTGTCATTCCCGCCGGCACGTCAGACAAGCACGCCGCGGGTGGGGGCCCCGCGCTGCTTGCCGCGAACGGGACGCCCATCCGTACGTACGGAAAACGCTGCCTCTCTCTGCGGTTTGGAGGGCAGGTTTTCCGATGGACGTTCGTCACCACCGACGTGCCCATGGCACTGCTTGGCGCGGACTTCCTGTGCGCTAATGGGCTCCTGGTCGACGTCAAGCGCAGACGGCTTGTCCAGGCCGAGACGTTCAGCTCGCTCGCATGTGCGTTGCCCAGCTCAACGAGCGGCTTGCCAAGCGGCTTGCCGAACGATTCGGTTCCGGCCACGTTGGTCTGTACGCTTCCGGCAGCGGACGCATTCACCCGCCTCCTCGCCGGCTTCCCGGCCCTCACGCGGCCCACCTTCTCGGCGGGGGCCGTCAAGCACGGGGTGGCCCATCACATCCCCACCGTCGGGCCACCGGTCTACGCCCGGGCACGCCGCCTCGAGCCGACGAAGCTGGCGGTGGCAAAAGCGGGGTTCGCTACCCTGGAGCGACTCGGCATCGTTCGGCGCTCAGAGAGCGCTTGGGCGTCGCTGCTGCACATCGTGCCGAAGCCCGGCGGGGGATGGCGACCGTGCGGGGACTATCGCCGTCTCAATGACGCCACGACTCCCGACCGCTACCCCGTCCCCCACATTCAGGACTTTTCCGCCCGTTTGGCGGGCAGGTCCTTCTTCTCGAAGGTGGACCTCATACGCGGCTACCATCAGGTCCCCGTCAGGCCGGAGGACGTCCCGAAGACGGCGGTCATCACGCCATTCGGACTCTTCGAGTTCCTGCGCATGCCCTTCGGTCTGAAGAATGCGGCTCAGGCGTTCCAGCGACTGATGGACAGCGTCCTGCGCGACTTGGATTTTGTCTACGTCTACCTGGACGATATCCTCGTCACCAGCGCGTCCCGCGAAGAGCACCTACGCCACCTCCGCACGCTCTTCGAACGCCTGGGCCAGCATGGCCTGATTGTGAACCCCGCAAAGTGCCGGTTCGGCGCCGCCACAATCGATTTTCTGGGGCACCGTGTCACCAGGCACGGAGCCGTCCCCCTGTTGGCCAAGGTGGAGGCGGTGAAGGGGTTTCCGCGCCCCCGCACGATCAGAGGGCTGCAGGAGTTCCTGGGCATGGTGAACTTTTACCATCGGTTCCTGCCCCGTATCGCCCAGCTCCTGCGCCCCCTGCACGAAGCTCTCCGAGGTAAGCCGGGCAAAGGCGACGTTACCTGGACCGAGCAGATGGACATGGCGTTCACGGGCGCGAAGCTCGCCTTGGCTAACGCCACCATGCTCGCGCACCCGGCGCCCGATGCACCGATCGCCCTCACCACCGATGCCTCGGACTACGCGGTGGGCGCGGTGCACGAGCAATGGGTGCGTGGAGCTTGGCAACCGCTGGCGTTCTTTAGCTGGCAGCTTCGCCCGCCCGAACGCCGTTACAGTACCTTCGACCGCGAGTTGCTCGGACTTCACTTGGCGGTCAGGCACTTCCGCCATCTGCTCGAGGGCCGGGCGTTCACTGCCTTCGTCGACCACAAGCCGCTGATATTCGCGATGGGCAAGGTCACCGAGCCGTGGTCGGCCCGGCAGCAGCGTCACCTCTCGGCCGTGTCCGAGTACACGACGGACATCCAGCACATCGCGGGGAAGGACAACCCGGTGGCGGATTGCCTTTCCCGGGCCGTCGCCCACGCAGTCCACCTCGGCATCGACTATGCCCGGATGGCAGCGGACCAGGCCGCTGACCCCGACGTCCAGGCCTTGCGGACCGCCGTCACGGGCCTCCGCGTCACCGAGGTGCCGTTCGAC
Organism: Myxine glutinosa; assembly: GCF_964187855.1. Taxonomy (NCBI): domain Eukaryota; kingdom Metazoa; phylum Chordata; class Myxini; order Myxiniformes; family Myxinidae; genus Myxine; species Myxine glutinosa. The sequence goes on along the minus strand of NC_136261.1, from coordinate 110,783,120 downwards.
GGCGCGGGCGCGGCCCTCTTGTGCGACGTCTCCCCCGGGCGTCCTCGCCCCATTGTGCCCGCGGGCTGGCAGCGCCAGGTGTTTGACGCCATCCACGGCCTGTCCCACCCGGGCGCGAGGGCCTCCCAAAGGCTGATCGCCGACAAGTTCGTCTGGCATGGCCTCCGGAAGGCCGTCCGCGGCTGGGCCAGGACGTGCCTCGCGTGCCAGCGCGCCAAGGTGCACCGGCACACCCAGGCCCCGTTGGCCCCGTTCACGGTGCCGGAACGCCGGTTTGACCACGTCCACGTGGACCTGGTGGGACCTCTGCCCCCCTCACGGGGTTTCACCTACGTCCTCACCATGGTGGACCGCACCACCCGGTGGCCGGAGGCCGTGCCCTTGGCGTCGACAACGGCGGCCGATGTCGCGCAGGCTTTCATCGCCACCTGGGTCGCCCGGTTCGGCGCCCCCTCAGACATCTCATCCGACCACGGCCCCCAGTTCACCTCGGAGCTCTGGGGGGCGGTTGCGCAGGGGCTCGGGGTCCGGCTGCACCGAACCACGGCCTACCACCCCCAGGCTAACGGCCTGTGTGAGCGATTTCACCGCTCATTGAAGGCCGCGCTCCGGGCCACCCTCCGCGACGGCGGCTGGGTCGACAGGCTCCCCTGGGTCCTGATGGGCCTCCGGACGGCGCCCAAGGAGGACCTGCGCGCATCCGCGGCGGAATTGGTCTTCGGGCAACCGCTGCGGGTGCCGGGCGAGTTCCTCCCCGACTCCACGGCACCATGGTCCGCGGCACAGCAGCGCTCCGCTCTGCAAGAGACCGCCCAGAGGTTCGCCCCGGTGCCAACGGCATGCCACGGGCACCCACCGACGCACGTCGCCCCGGAGCTTCGCACGGCGGAGTACGTCTTCGTCCGCCACGATGCCCATCGGACACCACTGCGGCCCCCGTACGACGGGCCTTTCCGCGTGCTGGAGACCGGGGCGAAGCACTTCACCCTGGACATCGGCGGTACTCCTGACCGCGTTTCGGTAGACCGCCTCAAGCCGGCCCACCTCGATGTGGACCATCCACCGCCAGTGGCCCGACCCCCACGTCGGGGCCGCCCTCCTGCGGGCGGACCCTTGGCACCGCCCAGCCCCGCCGCCACGGCGCCCCCCGGTCCTGCACCCATCCCAGGGGCAGCCAGGGGCATCCCACCTGGTATCCCTGCACCCCGGACGCCGCCGATCGCCAGGGGGCGCTTCGGCCGGGTCATTCGTCTGCCCCGCAAACTGGCCCTCCAGGTGCGCGGGAATTCTGGGGGGGCGCGTGTGGCGGACACAAAAGCCCACTGGCGTGGTGACATCATTCCACGCACCAAGTGGGCGGTGGCCACGCCCGAGGGGTAGGCGTGGCCTCATGATATACCCCGGGCGACCAGCCCGGAGAAGTTCAGTGTTACGGTGTAGTCTTACAATAAAGACGTTTATATGTTACCGCTTGTCCGCTTCCTCCTTGCTCACAAGCAGCGCGCGTAACGCCGCGCTTTAATAGTCTACTTTACTCCTGGAGATCCCAGGATTACCCACCCAAAATATCTTGGCGATCGGTTCAGCAGTTTTTACGGTACCTTCGAATAGACAGACGGACATTTGGTGAATTATAGTAAGATAATGCTGACTTACATGCTCAAGGTACTTCCGCAAGATGGAGGAAATGATGTAACATCGAGTAAACGATTCACAGTAAATTTCACTCGATTTACTTTGAGGTCATTGGAAAGCTATTTAACTAGTAATAAAAACTTTTAAAACTAGAGCAATGTGACTGTTTCGCCAATATGCCTCTGCATAGTCCCACAATGGGTGGATGCCCGTTTTCACTGTCTTAAAAATAAACAACGACACACAAACAACATGCATTTTAAGGCCATTTTCCCTGCTAGAGCGTGTGTTGGCCTTGCGGTCACCATGACAATCTTCTCCATTTTGCCCTATTTTCTGCATCTCTCCTTGTTAACCACCTTGTGCGCATTTCTTCTTCCACCATCTTTAGCCAAGTCTTTCTCGGTCTTCCCCATCCTCTACTTCCTTCTACATTCATTTCCATCACTCTTCTCAACCAGTCACTTTCATCCTTCCTCAACACATGACCAAACCATCTCAACCTGTTCCTCTTCACAGCATCAATCACAGGCTCTATTCCCATCATCTTTCGCAATTCATCATTTGTCTTCCTCTCTCTCAACGACACTCCGCACATCCACCGAACCATTCGCATTTCCACCCTTTCCAGCCTTCGTTGCTGCTCTACGTTCAGTACCCATGTCTCGCTCCCATAAATCATAACACTTCTCACACATGCAGCATACACCTTTCCCTTCAGCTTCAACGACACTCCACTCCTCATCAGCATGCCACTCAGTTCCCGAAACTTCTTCCATGCACATATCACTCTTGCAACCGTTGCTGAGTCTGATTCACCTTCTCCATTCAGCATGTCTCCGAGGTAGCAAAATGTTTTCACACCTTCCAGCTTCACGCCGTCTCCAAGATCCAACTCAACATGTCCTCCATCTGCAGCTCCCTCTGTGCACACCTTACATTTGAATGTAGCTGCCACACTGGTTAATGACCCTCTCAGACCACTGCATTTTTGATGAACCCACTCAGCGCACATTGTACATTGAATGGAGTTCACTCTGACACCCTTCCTGCACACAGCACATGGCCACTTCCCAATTCTTTCCACCTCACCACATGCTTTACCACTTGCCATCACCTTCGTCTTTCTGATATTCACCTTCAGACCTTTTGTCTCCATACATTCATTCCACTTGTTCATCTTTTCCTTCAGTACATCCATACTTTCCGCAATCAAAACCAGATCATCTGCATACAACAACTCCCACGGTAAACCCTCCTTTACGTTCTGAGCCAGCACCTCCCTCACAGCTACAAATAGTTGTGGACTTAGTACAGACCCCTGATGCACTCCCACCTTCACCTCAAACTCACCACTGTTCCCGTCCTTCGTCCTTACACCTGTGCACGCTCTTTTGTACATTTACATCACCACCCTGATCAACCATTCCTCCACTTTTAACTTCCTCAATGCCCATGTCAATACTTTGCGTGGAACCCTATCGAATGCTTTCTCCAGATCAACAAACCCAAGAAACAACTTCTTCCTCTTCTCCATGTACTTCTCCTGCAACTTCCTCACAATAAAGAGTGCGTCTGTCGTTCCTCTTCCTGGCATAAATCCAAACTGCATTTCGTCGATATTCACCTTCTTCCTTATCCTCCTCTCCAACACCCTTTCCAATACCTTCATTCCATGCTCCAATAACTTTATCGCTCGGTACGAGCCACACTCCAGAGGGTCACCTTTCCCCTTGTATAGAGGGACGAGGGTACTCAGTTCCCAATCCACTGGAATGCGGCCTTCTTTCACCACCAGATTACAGATCTCTGTCATTCTCTTCACACCCCAACTTCCTGCTGCCTTCAACATATCTCCCACAACTCCCGTCGGCCCTCCCACTGTTCTCCTCTTCATTGCTTTTATCGCTTCCTCAACTTCCTTCTCAGTTATCTTCTCTGCCGGTTCTAAAACTGGGTTACTCTCTATGTTGCCATCCCATTCATTCTCTGTATTCAACAGCATTTCCATATATCTTTTCCATCTTTCTTTAATTCCATCTGGGTCCACAACGATTTGTCCCACTTCATCCCTCAAGCAACTCAGCCCCATAACATCACACCTCTCTTTCGCTATCTGCTTTGCAATCCTGAATACCGTTCTCTGACCCTCTTCCAAATCCAAGCGTTCTCCGAACATTTTCCTACATGCCTCCTGCGCCTTTGCTACCGCTTTCTTTGCAGCCTTTTTGGCTGCCTTATAACTTTCATGCTCTGCTTTTTCTGGTCCCATACCCTTCGCCTTCTGCCACTCCTTGAACTTCTTCCACTTCTCGTCAATCCTCTTTCCAACTTCATCATCCCACCACCATGTTTCCGAGTGCCTCGGTGGTCCTTTTGTCCATCCACATACCTCACCAACGGCTCCCAACAGACTATCTTTCATTGACATCCAACCACTTTCAAGCTCAACCACATCATCCTCTACCCTACTCAGCCTCTCTTTTAATGCCTCCCTTACTGTCACCTCTTTCAACCTCCACACCTTCATTCTCGGTTGGTACTTCACCCGCCGAGCTCTCCTCGCACCTTTGACCCTTATGTCGCAGACAACCAAGTGGTGCTGTGAAACACCCGCCTCCCCCAGGATCACCTTTGTGTCCCGGAGGTGCCCCCTATCTCGCCTGCGCACCATCAGGTAGTCAACGGTTGTTGTCGACCCAACTGACGTGTATGTAACAAGTTTATAATTATCCTCTTTCTGGAACTGAGTATTACAAATCAACAAATCAGCTCCATCAGCAAACTCCAAAATCCTTTCACCTTCTCCATTTCTCACACAATATCCGTAACCCCCATGAACTCCCTCAAAACCGTCCCTACTCCTTCCCACATGTCCATTTAGGTCTCCTCCTACCACAACAACTTCCTCATCTTTCACGTTTTCCATCGGCTTCTCCAACGCACACCAGAACTTGTCCTTCTCTTCATCGCTCTGACCAACCTGCGGAGCATATCCCGAGAAGACGTTCACCAAGAGCTTTCCAATCATCATTTTCACCATCATCAACCTATCACTCACTCTAGTCACACTCACCACAATGTCTACAAACTCCTCAGAAAACAGGACACCAACACCATTCACGCCCTCCGGTCACCCTTGCCACACAAACTTGTATTTCTGTCCCTGCCTACCCTTCACCATTCTCACACCACTTCCCTTCCATCTCGTCTCTTGCACACAACATAAGTCCACTCTTCTTCTGATCAATACTTCCACCACTTCTCCTGATCTCCCTGTCATTGTCCCTACATTCCATGTCCCAAACCTCAGAAACCGATCTCCACTTCAGGCTGTACCCTGCTCATATGTAGTTGTAATTGTCATGGTTCTCTTTTTGAGGCAATGTTTTTATGGCCGGATGCCCTTCCTGACGCCAACCCTCTTAGTCGCCTCTTACCAGGGTACACACCGGGAAAGTATTAAAGCTTAAAAGCTTTAAAGTTTTAAAGAAAGCTTTAAAAATAAACAAGTTTGATTTAAATCCCCTCAGCTGTTTTAGAGTATCACATTTATACCAGCCTTGACAGGTTTCACATCGACAGGTGAAGCGCTTTCAGAGAAATCGGCTAAATCGGCGATTTTGAAATATCGGCTTACAAGATAATATGGCTGCCACACCAGATGACAAATAACATGAAAAATGTGCACACTGCATATGTATGGGTGGAGGATCACGTTTGTGAAGTTTCATGTAGATCGGATAAGGTTCGTTTTTCTATCCAAGATGGCTGCCAAACCACATGACCTATGATGTCATTATTTTCCATCTATATGCAACAGTGGTGCTCGATGATATATGTAAAATTTCGCTTCGATAGGGTAAGTGGTTTCAGAGATATAATTATTTAATATTTCCCTTCAATCCAATATAGCTTCCACGCCATGTGACCAATGATGTTTTTGTGATCATCTTTTAATCGCCATGCCGGGTCAATGACACACGTAAAGTTTCGAGTCAATTGATTTGGTGGTTTGGGAGAAGATTTTTTAAAGGTTAAAGGTTAAATCCAATATAGCTGCCAACCCATGTGACATATGATGTCATAAATTTAATATATCAATGCAAATAGCTCACAGATCACGTGCATGCAATTTTCGATTTTTAGGATAAGGAATTTGATTATAACATTTTTGGCTGGTATACCACTTCACCTATGATGCCATCATTATCATGCTTTTGCTCCCCATTGGGAGTACTTGACAATGTGCCAAGTCTCAAATTTTTCCATTCAGCTGTTTCCGAGAATTTTTTTTTTAATTTTTGTATTTATTCCAAGATGGCTGCCATACCACGTGACCTATGATGTCATAATTGTGATAAAATCATTCTGCATGGGTGTCATTCCTACCCTGAAAGTTTCGTCTTAATCGGACATGTGGTTGCTGAGAAAATATGAGGCTTAGCCCGTACTGATGACGGACGGGAGGAAGGGCAGACGGCCAACACAAAAACATAATGACCGGCCACCTTCGGGGGGCAGAGGCATAAAAATGAATAAGGATGTAGGTGTGTTACTGGAAGAAAGTATGGAAACAAGAGGAAACTACTAGTACCCGCATGCAAAGCCGCAATGAGCCGGCGAAGCCAAAGCCTCTTGCCACTATTTTACCCATCACTATGGCATCAGTAGGTTAGGTACTTGGGAGTAGGTAGGTGTAGTAGGTACCGTACCCAGTTCAAAATGACACCATTTGCATTCTGGATGAGATTAAAATTTATAAAATTTCCTTCTTGATTAATTCGGTGAATTCCGTCTCAACTTCGGATATTTCCGGCTGTGAAAAACTATCCCGGACGGCCGCGAGATTTCTAAAAAATAATTCTTCGTCAATTTTAGAATATTTGACGCTGTTTTCAGCCTCCGAAATGTGGTAAAAAGCTTTTTTGAAATATTTTTTCAAATGCTCGAATCTCATTGGTTCCGGTAATTGGTGACGATTTTCGTTGAAGATAACCAGGGCCCTTGTGGGCCCGGGGAACGAGGTTGGTCTTAAAGTATTTTAATTACAAATTAGAGGTGCATAAGATTGTGAATCAAAAAAAGACGGGTGAAACAAACTCCCATTGAACTTTTTTCAATTTGTTATGCATACTTCCGCATCCGCAAGATGGCGGCCTCCATTGAGCGATTTGGTGCGTCAAAGCTTCGAAATTCTCAAGGGATCCAGCATAATCTGGTTTTCAACATAATATGTACGCGTTTATTCACAACACCGGCTTCGCCGGCTATAAGGAGCAATCAGAGATTGCAGACCCTCACCAGGACGTGTTTTCAGTGGTTTTTAAGGCTTTTGTGTTAAAACAAATATGGCGGCCGTACCACGTGACCGATGACGTCATCAGTATTATTTTTCTCCACTAATTTATCACGAGACGCTCAATAAATTTCATCTTGATTGGATGAAGTTTTGTACTTGTCGAATTATGACGTCATAACGGAGGCACATATGACATCATCATGAACACATGTTATTACACATGGAGAGTTCTTTACAATAAGCCATGTCTCAATTTTTTTTATGCAGCACTTTCTTTTTATACAGTTAACTGACATGTAAATCCCATTCAAATTTCAAGTGAATTGTATGAAAATTGAGGATTTTAGAAATTTGAAATTGCTGTTGACATTTGGCATATGTTGACCTCAAAAATAGTTGGTAGATGGTTTCAGTATGTGTTATGCAAGTTTCGTGAGGTATGCACTTATAGCCTGTTCCGGCTGCTGCACACACCCACTCAACCGAAATCGGCTGCTGCACACGCACACCCCTCAACCAAAACTGCTGCACACATCCACTCACCTGAAACAGGCTGCTGCACACACCCCTCAACCAAAACTGCTGCACACACCCACTCAACCGAAACCGGCTGCTGCACCCACACCCCTTCAACCAAAACTGCTGCACACACCCCTTCAACCAAAACTGCTGCACACACCCACTCGCCCGAAACTGGCTGCTGCACACACCCCTAAACCAAAACTGCTGCACATACCCACTCACCCGAAACTGCCTGCTACACACACCCCTCAACCAAAACTGCTGCACAATGTAGGAGATTCCTTTACTGGAGGTGACAACCTGTAGAATACAAATACATGAGACTCTCATAAAGAAGAAGAAGAAGAACAAAATAAAGAGGAATTTTTAATAATGCAGGTGGCACTTCTATCTATATTTCAAATATTGATTCAAATAAAAATAACATCATTTGCACGAGGCCACTCGCTCCAGCACCACAGCACCGTGAAGGCCCACACCAACGCCCACACTCCGTTCGCACATGAGGCCCCAAAGCAGGAAAAGCACCGCGCGTCCAACGCAGGCGAGCGGCTCCAAGCGAGGTCGATCTTCACACACGATCAGCCGGCCACGTCCCAGTCAGCTCTCCTGAAGCAAACGTGCAAGACGCAAGCGAACTCCACTCGGGCTATGACTCAACTCAACTCGGGCTGCGCAAGACGAAGAAGAGCTGCAATAGCGAGCTGCGCAAAACAAAAACCGGATGTGCTCTCTAGACCAACCCTCACTCTCTCTAATGGCGTTCTGCGCTCTCTTAAATAACCTTGGCGGTGGTGACGTCAGCCTTGGCGCGCTACCAACCAGCGACTTCCACTGAACCTTCCAGCTTCATGCCTCTCGCACTCGTTGGCTGGAGGTTCGCGCCCAGCGCGCCGACCAATCACAGGACGGTAGCGTGGCGATAGCTCGTAGCATGTAGCGTGGTGATAGCACGTAGAGTATAGCGTGGTGATAGCGCGTGGCACTCGATGTGGTTTGGCCTGTCGGAGGTGTAATTGGCGGCAGCCATCATTGGCGGTGCCCAGGCCTGGTTTCTTTGCCTGTTCCTTCCGAAGTCACTGTCAGGGAAGGGATTTATTTAGTGTTGTAATAAAGATCCTAACTAAGTGTCTAAGTGGTTGTGGTGCCAAAAGGGACAAAGGTTTGGCTACCAGGTGTGGACACACAGAGGCGCTACTTTTTAATCCCTACTCTACTTATCACTCGAACATCCTGGTATGCTCACGGGTATACTCTTAACCGACAAAATGCCTACACATGAAACTTATTACAAGGTCAGATTCCTTACTGCGACAGACGAAGCATGTTACCTACACAGATCTATCTGGCTCTACATATCACTACCCTACCGACATAACATTATGAAGTAAATGAGTTGTAATCATTCCATCCTGCTTCACTTTGGACCATGGGCAGAATATCCTGCATTGTAAGAGTAAGAACCCCATATGGCATAGCCTAATTGGCAAGTTTAAATTGGCAACGGGCAAATCGCAACTTGTTGTTGGCATGGTAATCTAATTTACAATACAGGTCTCTATTCCGCTCAGGCCGGCTTGCAGAGTTCAGCTCTGGCATGACCCGGTATGAGTACTTCCGGTAAATCACCGGATCGGGTACCTCACTCCAATTGCTTCACAGTATTAACTGCACCATCCCATCAACGATTTGATTTCAGTACATATTGCTGCTATTTAAACTGAAAACCCCCTTTCATTCTAACATTTAAAAAATAAGACCGTGGGTCCTGAAGCTCACCTGGATCAGGAGCAAGTCACTCAAACCCCCCACAAACCCCTTCAGACCCTGATATTTTTAATGCCGTGAACAAACTTTGGTACATCATGGGCGATGAAGGTTGTGATCAAGTTTCATTGAAATTGTGTGTGTTGTTTCAGAGAAGATAGCACATACTTATTTTGGGGGTCAAACACCCTCCCCCCTCTCCGTAGACCCCCTTATTGAGCGCATATTTTGATGCAGTCAATACACCTTCATTAGGCATCAGATGTGAAGCTTGTGGCCAAGTTTCATCAAAAACGGTGTGAAGTTTAAGTGATAATGTCTGAAGTGTTTACAGACTCACTGACTGACTGACCCATGGACACTGTTCGATCGCATAAGCTCAACGGACTAAAGTCCATTTGAGCTAAAAATGAGATATAACTCTCTGTGTGTTTACAGAGATGAAGCTTAGGGGAGAAAAGGTATCCCAGGGCATGGGGATCTGCTCTTCATTTATTTTTCCCAAGAAAAATACTGTGAAATGTTTATAGCAAGCAGTTGTATATTCATATTCGTAGTGTCCCACCACAGACGTTTAGGCCAGAGACCTTTTCAAAATTCGAAACGTACCTGCAGTGCTGGGAACCTTTTGAAACACATGAACCCCCTTCCCCTGCCAAAAATAATTTTCTCATCCCTCTGACCCTCCTTTTTCTAAATCCTGGATCTGTCTCTGCATCTCCTGAAAATCATGAGCTTCATATGAAGTCATGACAATCTCCAATATACAGTCACGTGAAAAAGTAAGTACACCCCATGTAAAGTTTTGCCTTTTTCAACATATTTCAACATCAGCTATTTGATCTTCATTTCAACAATATTGATAGATAAAGGTGATATAATATAACAAATATCATGAAACATTTACATTTTGTAGTCCATTGTATAATTGAAATAAACATAAATGCAAATTTCGCATGAGGAAAAAGTAAGTACACCCTTACATTTATCACTACTTCAAAGACCTAAAATTAGAATCAGGTGCACCAGCACCAGGTGCAAATGATTAGAACATCGTTAGAGAGGATCTTGGAGGAACCTGTCTTATTTAAACCTCAGACATTTAGTTTGGTTTGCTCTTTGTTGATGAAGTGTGCGGCGTCACCATGCCGAGATCAAAAGAGCTCTCTGAGGCTTTCAGAAAGAAGGTTATAGATGCCTACGAGTCTGGGAAGGGATTTAAAAAGTTCTCCAAATAATTTGAAATCAATCATTCGATTGTCCGGAAGATCATCTACAAGTGGAGTAGATTCCAAACAACTGCCAACTTGTTCAGGCCAAGCCGCTCCAGCAAGCTCAGCCCGAGAGTAGACTGCAATATGCTGAAAGAAGTCTCGAAGAACCACAGAATGTCATCACGGGACCTACAGGTAGCTCTTGACACTGTTGATGTCAAAGTGCACGAGTCTACCATTATAAAGAGGCTCCACAAATATGATCTACATGGGAGGTGTGCCAGGAGGAAACCTTTGCTGTCCAGAAAGAACATCAGGGCAAGACTAAAGTTTGCCAATGAACACCTAGGCAATGACCAGCACTTCTGGAACAATGTGCTCTGGACAGATGAGTCAAAGGTAGAGCTATTTGGCCACAGGCCCAGAAGACATGTTTGGCGAAAACCAAACACAGCATTTGACCACAAGAACCTGATACCAACTGTAAAGCATGGTGGTGGAAATATTATGGTTTGGGGCAGCTTTGCTGCATCAGCGCCTGGGCAGCTCACCATCATAGAATCCACAATGAATTCTTCATTGTACCAGAGGGTGCTTGAGGATAATGTGAGGCCATCTGTCAGAAAGTTGAAGATCAAACGAAGGTGGACCTTGCAACATGACAATGACCCTAAACATACCAGTAAATCTACCAAGGAATGGCTGAAAAGAAAGAAATGGAGGGTTCTGGAATGGCCAAGTCAAAGCCCGGATCTAAATCCCATCGAGATGTTGTGGGGGGATTTGAAACGAGCTGTGCATGCAAGAAACACCACAAACATCGCACAGCTGAAAGAATTCTGCATGGAGGAGTGGGCAAAAATTTCTCCCAGTCGATGCCAGAGACTGGTAGACAGTTATAATAAACGCCTACTTGAGGTTGTTTCTGCCAAAGGGGGCAATACCACCTATTAGAGCCAAGGGTGTACTTACTTTTTCCACATGCGAAATTTGCATTTGTTTATTTAAATTATACAATGGACTACAAAATGTAAATGTTTCATGATATTTGTTATATTATATCACCTTTATCTATCAATATTGTTGAAATGAAGATCAAATAGCTGTATGTTGAAATATGTTGAAAAAGTCAAACTTTACATGGGGTGTACTTACTTTTTCACGTGACTGTATTTGTTCCTTTTTCACAGCTAAATTGGTCATGTAAATTTTGATTTAATCAACTAGCAACGGTACCCACCCTATGGGCGGGGCTTCAAATGAAAAGCCCAAATGAAAAGGCGAAATATCAGAAATTGAAGGCTTTTATTTTAAACGATTCATATGAACATCCGTTGAATCATATCACATGCAAATCATCAAAATCTAAACAGTAGTTGTAGAATTTCAACAAAAGCCACATCACTGTTCATATCGGTAAATATTATTCCATTGTGTTTCGGAAAATTGGAAAATTTGGAAAAATTGGAAAAACAATATAGCCTATTTTACTCCCAGGGGTCCCAGGAATACCCACCCACCCAACATATCGTTGCGATCGGTTGAGCCGTTTTTGCGGTACCTTCGAACGGACAGACGGACATTTGGTGAATTACAGTAAAGATGATGGTGTGGCACAAATGTGAAAACATGAAGTACAGGAAATGCTTTCACTTTAATTTCAAATAAAAGAAGTATTCACAAGCCAAACCACGTGATCGGAATTCGGTTATGTTTGTTTATTTTCAGCTTTTTAAAAGTGATTACTTCATACATTGCTATTCTGATTTTTATAAACGATTGTCCCATGAGAGGAATACCAGGAATTCTCATGGAGCAGGAACTAACGGTTAAAAAAGAAACATATGAGGTCAATCCAATTACTGTAGAAATTACAACAGATGAAGAACACAGGATTATAGGCAGTAATGTTCGGAAAATATCAATATATGTGCATAACCAAAAAGATAGTTCTTAATGGAGAATATAACATTAAAATTAAGAACTCTAAACTCAACGTCGACACTTAAACACCGGAAGCGAGCAAATACAATCATGACTGCGTTTTGTCCTTTCGATATACATCCTTGGGGAATTTGTCATTTTTTATATTATTGTGTTCATCATTCTCATCTCCGAGAAGGGGTTGGTAGACGGGCTTGACGATGATGTGAAGGTGTAGGGCACTGTCAACCAAGTAATCTGAGAAGCGGCTAATGAGATCTGCGCTCTTGAGAAACCCTCGTGCCTCCTCGGAACTATGGTGAAAACTGTAGGCACCTTGGACGACCATTGTCCCCTTCTTTCTCACACCAACTAGCACAGTCTTCTGATAGTGGAGACCTGGGATGTCTGCCTTTCTTGACGAGCTTATGACCACGAGATGGGGACTGAGGCGTGCAGGTGAAACCGAGGACCCACCATGACCATATGAGGCCTCTGAGGTGCGTCCGCTGCCCAGTACCTTCTGCCGTGGAGAGAATATGGCGTTCCAGGACACGCTTCGACTCCTGTCACGACTGCTTGGGCTTAGCCATGTTTTGAAGGTCATGCTGCGGTCGTCTCTTGCTGGATTCTGGATGGCCCATGCCCGGCCCCAGCCCAATCCCAAGTAGTTCCTTGGGATGAAGCTTGGTTGTGTTAAATCCACAAAGCGACCAAACTCATGAGGTGAGACAGAGTGGAAGCGGAATGCTGTATTGATAGCATGCTCGATCGTGTGCAGGTGTCTTTTAAGTGTCGTGGATACCTTCAGGAGTTCCAGAAGCTCCAGTGAAGACATCATGGGGTAACGGATGGAGCCGAGCATGGCCTCAACAACAGATGAGTTTGGCTGGTTGCGTTTGATCCACAATTCTATGGCAGAAAAAAGGGCCATCTCGCTTTCGATTACTAGATCGGAGCGCTGCAGACATGAAAACAAACAAAAACAAAAAACCCATCAAAATCAACCTCGATATCAGGTTCGTGACATTATTCAAGAAAATAAATGTCATTTAAACATTTATTCACTTCACAAAATACAGTGCGTAAGTCCAGTTTTGAACTGATACAAATAATTATCTACCCAGCAGAAAACACAACTTTCTTGTGTAGATGCTAGATGTAGGATTCACAACCAAATGGGGAGGCAGGGTCTTCAAGGTCTATTGACACAATTTGGGGGTTAATTACACTCACCAGAGGAGATGGTATTGCATTTGGGTTCGTTTGTCTGTCTGTTTGTTTGTCCGCACAGAACGTGAGTATGTGTATGAATTAAATTAGACTCTTTAGACAATTTAAAACCCGAAGACCCATTAAGACCACGAAGACCCAAAGACCCCCTAAACCTCTTAAAACCCCTAACACCCCCTGGACCCTTTATAACCCTGACCATTTTAGACCACTAAGACCCTTTCAAACCATAAGACCCATTGGACTCTTAAGAACTACAACACCTGTTAAGACCCCGAATACCCCTCAGACCCTTAAGACATTTTAGACACCGAAGACCCTTTAATATCCCATAGCCCCCTAGGACCCTTTAGACCCAAAGGCCCCTAGAACCCTGTAGACCCAAAGGACCGTTTAGCTGCATAAGACCCTTTAGACCCCTAACACCCTTAAGATCCTTTAGAACCTAACATCCTTTATTTTTATTTATTATTTTTTATCATTAATAATTTTTATTTATTTTAATTATCATTTATTAAGATCATTTTCATTTTTATTTATTTAGAACCTAACATAACTTTAGATCCACCTAACATCCTTTAGAACCCTAACACCCTTTAAGACCTCCAAAGACCCTTTAGACCCCTAACACCTATTAAGATTCTGAAGATCGTTTAGACCCCTAAGATCCTCTATACCCCTAAGACCATTTGGACGCATTTGACACTATAGATCCTGTTACACCCTTTGGAACTCTCAGACCTCTAAGACCGGTTAGATCCTCTTAGACTCCTTTCCACCCTTTAGACCTTCACACTTTTCAGACCTTTTCATACCATGTGGCCTCTTTTGACCTTGAGACCCATTTTAGACATTTTAAGATCCTTAGACCCAGGGCCGGCGCTACCATTAGGCCAACTAGGCAGCCGCCGAGGGCGCAGACATGAAAGGGTCACAGTTTCATACAAATTATTGGTTTAAGACCGGTCACAATATACCGAGTGCCCTTTAGTTCAAAATGATTTGTGTGCCAAAATATTTTATTTTGTATTTGCGAAAGATAATCAAAGATTGATTATTTAAAATTTTGATTTTGCATATCTAAAACTTATTGCTCAAACCAAAAACTGTTTTGTTTATCTGTAATTTCCATTCACACACTCATAAAGGGCCCACTTTCATTATTTTGCATGGCAAACCACATGGAGTGTCATTTTTTTTAAAGTGAAAGCCCATTTGCCCCAAAGCGTGGGGTAACAGGGCCACTGTCATATTAATGGGTATTGCGCCTTTAATGTTGGTGCTGTTGGCATCTTACGGTACTTATTCTTGCAATTTAAAATACATTTAGCAGTTTCAAGTTTTCTGCTTTTTATTTTCTCAACAAGACATCTGTTTTGTAATAATCGAAGTTGGCAAATTTTTTTTGGGGGTGGGGGTGGGGGGGGATGGAAGTAGCTGGCCTTGCCTAGGGCGCAAAATAGTCTGACGCCGACCCTGCTTAGACCCCTTCAGACAATTCCAACCATTTAGACCTTAAATTACACCTTTTAGACCCCTTTGACCTTTTTAGATACTTTAGACAATTTTGACCCTTTAGACCCATGTAGACCTTTCCACCTTTCAACATGTAGACCTTCAGACCATTTGACCTCTATAACGTTTCAGCCCTTGACCATTGCACATTTACAATTAGACCATTTAGACCTTTAATTTGCAATCAACGACCATTCATTTAGTACATCCTTCCATTTATTTGCCACACAAACTACACCATACAAACCAAGTCGTGGCAAGGATCTGCAATCTCTGATTGCTCTTTCTTTTTTCGTATTATGATCGTTAATTTATGTGCGAATATAAGTGAAATGATTTTTCGGATCCTTAACGTTAAATAAGCTAAGCCCTCTCCCCAACCTATTCATTTCTATCCAATTTTACCAGGATCGATGATGATGTTTGATTATGTAATGGGAGTATGACATGCATCCATGCATAATGTCACGCCCCTGGGTGCCAGGTCGTAATGCCCCATGGCAGAGCTCTTGATATTGCGAAACTCGAAAATTCATACCAATTTTCCAGTTTTCTTCATCCCTTAATCTCCAACTGGTTTAATTTAGAGCAGACACCAGTTTCCTTAATCTCCCAAATGGTTTAACTAAGATGCTAATTACACCATAGAAGTGAAACGGTAACTAACTACCTTGATTATAAACATAATTGATATATGCATAGAAGAAAAAAAGTGCCACAAAATCTGACTCCATGATAATTCGAGTTGTGTTTGTTTGGGTGTTTTTTCCTTGCAAAATCGACGTTTCTTGTCTGTTATTGGTTGGTCTGGTCTGTTATTCTGTCTGCCAATCGCCTACAAGTCGCATTTTTACTCTGATCTTCACGACACTTAACTATCTGGTAGAGGTAGTCACAAGCAAGAAGCATATATTGCCAGAAGCATATATTGCCAAACTCACAAGAAGGCCTTCAAGAAAGTATTCACACCCCTTGACATTTTCACATTTTGTTGTTACAGCCTGAATTTAAAATGGTTTAAATTGAGATTTTTTTGTCACTGATCACATAATAAATACCCCATAATGCCAAAGGGGAAAAAATAATTTGAGAAATTTTTGCAAAATAATTAAAAGTGAAACACAGAAATATCTAATTTACATATAAGTATTCAGCCCCCTGAGTCAATACTTCGAAGAAGCAAGCACCTTTGGCAGTGATTACAGCTTCGAGTCTTCTTGGGTATGCCACATCTGGATTTGGAGTTTCTTCCATTCTTTTTTTTTTTTTTTTTTTAGTTTACAGAATCGAGGCTCGTGAAAGAGCTAACATTTATCACACAAAAAAAATCAAACAGACACACAAAGTATATAATAAGGGGAGTGGTAGACAAGATAGGGAGAGAAGGGGAAGCACACAACCACAACATTTGAGAGCAGGGACATCGGGAGATCTGTGGGAGGGAGAGGGCTTGGGTGGAGGAGGCCTGGTGAAGGGGGTGGGGAGGTTGGTATTTCAGAAAGGGGGTGGGAGAAGTATAAAACACAAGGACACTGCAAGGACTTCCAGGAAAGAGGTTGGTATTTCAAAAAAGTGAATCTGGGCTGAAATTAGTGGGGGTAGAAAAGATCAAGGTTTTGGATGGAGGAAGATAAGATATGGTGGTGAACAGCTGTTTTAAAGACCTGGAGTGAAGAGTGGGATTGAAGAGAGTGAGGGAGTTTGTTCCAGGCAGGAGAAAAAAGGAATGAAGGAGTGAAGGTGAGCAGAGAGTCTTGATTTTGGCAGTTTAACCATAAGCGGGTTGCTGGCAGATCTTGTGCGACTTGCAGGAATATTTGTGGGACAGAGCCAGGAGAGAGCTGGGGGAGCAAGGCCGGAGAGGAGTCGGTAGAAGACAGAAAGACCACCAACCTACCTGCGGTGAGTAAGTGAAATGCTCTCAGAGTTAGCTTCATCGGGGGAGATTCCAATGATTCTGAAAGCTTTGGTTTCAACAGCGTGAAGCCAAGCTAGGTGAGAGGCAGGAGCACCGGCCCAGAGGGGAGAACAGTATTCCATTGAGCTGTGGATGAAAGTCTTGGTATGTGGTGAGGAGCTCAGGTGTGCCAAGGAAGGACTTTGCACGCCGGAGGATGCCCAGTTGGCGACTGGCTTTGGAGGCCAGATTTGAAATGTGGTTTTCCCAGGAAAGATCATGGCAGATAGTGAGACCCAAAAGCTTGAGTGACAGAACTTCTAGGAGAGGATTATTCAGAAAATGGATGGGAGGGTTATCCAGTCGGTATTTTCGGAGAGACATCGTAAGAGTGTGAGATTTGTCAGGATTGAAAGACATGTTCCACTTGTTTGACCAGTCTGTGATTTTGTCCAGGTCTGCAGAGAGTGAGGAGGCTGCAGAATTCCGATCTGAGGGATGAGGAATGGAGCGGCAGAGAGTGGAGTCATCAGCAAAGAGATAGAGAGGATTTTCAAGAGGGTCAGATAGATCATTGGTGAAGACCAGAAAAAGCACCGGGCCCAGAACACTGCCTTGGGGAACTCCAGCCTGAACAGGAAGGGGAGATGAGAGAAACCCATTCAGGGCCACACGTTGATTATGACTAGAGAGGAAGTCCTCCAGCCATGCGTGGAGATTTCCATGGATACCATAGGAGGAGAGTTTGGTAAGCAGAGCGGGGTGCCAGACCGTATTGAAGGCACGTGATATGTCAAGGGAGACAGCTCTAATTTCCTGTTTGACATTAAAGACCTCCATCCATTGTTGAGACAGCAGAAGCAGCATGTCCAGAGTAGAATGACCTGGTCTGAAACCAAATTGATGATCAGAGATCAAGCCAATTGGAGAAGAGGAAAGATTTCATATCTGAAGCAATGATGGATTCCATGACTTTGCTGATAATTGGGAGAAGGCTGATTGGTCTGTCATTGCACGGATCTGTTTTTGCACCGTTTTTGTGTAAAGCGGTGATGTTGGCTGATTTCCAAGCTGATGGTAGATGACCTTGAGCAAAAGAGGGTGAAGAGAACAGAGAGAGGGAGTGAAAGAGCGGCAGAACAGGATTTTCGGACACGTAGGCTGCTGTCATCAGGTCCAGTTGCAGAATCAGAGTCGAGGGTTGACAGAAACTTTTCCACCTTGTCAGCAGGAAAGGACACAGAGTCCAGGAGCAGCTGGGTACGACTGGGTATGGTGGGTCCAGAGAGGGATGGGTTTGGGACACAAGATTTAGAGGCAAACACAGAGTTGAGGCATTCAGCTTTTTCACGTGCGGAGTCAGCTGTGTAGCCGTTTGAGGTAAGGGAGGGGATGGAGGGGGAACAAACACCAGAAACAGATTTGACCAGATGCCACCAGGATTTGGAAGAGGGAGACAGATTTGAGAGTTCGGTCTTGAGAGTGGAGAGATATTGTTTCCTGGCTCTTCTGAGGGTGGACACACCCTTGTTTCAGGCTTTGTTAAAGGAAATGAGATTTCCTTCTGTTGGATTTGCTTTCCAGGAGGCGAAGGCAAGTTGTTTCTGGGCAACAGCCTCACCACAAGTTTCGTGTTCCATGGACGGGAGGAAAGGTATGACAACTGAAGACGAGATGGGATAAATCTGTTCACGAGAGAGAGCAATTTACTTTGGAAGAATTCCCAGGATGAGTTGATGTCAGAGGCGGTAGAGATGGGAAACCAGTCCAGATGATTTATGGCTGCTTGAAGAACGTGCCAGTTGGCCTGAGTGAAAAGCCAGATTCGTCGACGCTGAGGAGGCTCTCTGAGAATGGTCAGAGAGATGTCCACTTTAACAAGCACATGATCAGATGAGCCGATTGGAGCAGAAGAAGAGCAGCAAACATTTGCAGGGAAGTTAGTCATAACCAAGTCTAGAAGAGAAGATGCTCCGTTGACTAAGATCCGTGTCGGGAAATTGACAGATTGTGTCAGTCCCAGTGAGTCGCAGAAGTCCTTTGCTGAAGAGCCATGGCTGGTGAGAGAGGTACCCACACCCAGCCAACTGGCATGGTGATAAATGAAATCACCACATATGAGGAAGAGAGAGTTGGGATGAGTAGACAGAAGTTGGTCCATATTATCAGACAGCGAGATGTAGATGGAGTGGCTCCCAGTGTGTACCCTGGATTAGAATAGGTACACCGTATCCCTGCGTGTCGTAAGAGACGACTAAGAGGGTTGGCGTCAGGAAAGGCATCCGGCCATAAAAACATTGTCTCAAAAAGAGAACCATAACAATTACAACTACATATGGGCAGGGCACAGTCCGAAGTGGAGATCGGTTTCTGAGGTTTGGGACATGGAATGTAGGGACAATGACTGGGAGATCAGGAGAAGTGGTGGAAGTATTGGTCAGAAGAAGAGTGGACATATGTTGTGTGCAAGAGACGAGATGGAAGGGAAGTGGTGTGAGAATGGTGAAGGGTAGGAAGGGACAGAAATACAAGTTTGTGTGGCAAGGGTGCCTGGAGGGCGTGAA
Organism: Myxine glutinosa; assembly: GCF_964187855.1. Lineage (NCBI taxonomy): Eukaryota > Metazoa > Chordata > Myxini > Myxiniformes > Myxinidae > Myxine > Myxine glutinosa. Next base: position 110,763,548 of record NC_136261.1, on the reverse strand, counting down.
TGGTGTTGGTGTCCTGTTGTCTGAGGAGTTTGTAGACAGTGTGCTGAGTGTGACTGGAGTGAGTGATAGGTTGATGATGGTGAAAATGATGATTGGAAAGCTCTTGGTGAACGTCATCTCGGGATATGCTCCGCAGGTTGGTCGGAGCGATGAAGAGAAGGACAAGCTCTGGTATGCGATAGAGAAGCTGATGGAAAACGTGAAAGATGAGGAAGTTGTTGTGGTAGGAGGAGACCTAACTGGACATGTGGGAAGGAGTATGGATGGTTTTGAGGGAGTTCATGGGGGTTACGGATATGGTGTGAGAAATGGAGAAGGTGAAAGGATTTTGGAGTTTGCTGATGGAGCTGATTTGTTGATTTGTAATACTCAGTTCCAGAAAGAGGATAATAAGCTTGTTACATACACGTCAGGTGGGTCGACGACAACCGTTGACGACCTGATGGTGCGTAGGCGAGATAGGGGGCACCTCCATGACACAAAGGTGATCCCGGGGGAGGAAGCTGTTTCACAGCACCACTTGGTAGTCTGCGACATAAGGGTGAAAGGTGCGAGGAGAGCTCAGCGGGTGAAGTACCAACCGAGAATGAAGGTGTGGAGGTTGAAAGAGGTGACAGTAAGGGAGGCATTAAAAGAGAGGCTGAGTAGGGTAGAGGATGATGTGGTTGAGCTTGAAAGTGGTTGGATGTCAATGAAAGATCGTCTGTTGGGAGCCGTTGGTGAGGTATGTGGATGGACAAAAGGACCACCGAGGCACTCGGAAACATGGTGGTGGGATGACGAAGTTGGAAAGAGGATTGACGAGAAGAGGAAGAAGTTCAAGGATTGGCAGAAGGCGAAGGGTACGGGAGCAGAAACAGCAGAGCATGAAAGTTATAAGGCAGCCAAGAAGGCTGCAAAGAAAGAGGAAGCAAAGGCGCAGGAGGAATGTTGGAAAATGTTTGGAGAATGCTTGGATTCGGAAGAGGGTCAGAGAGCGGTATTCAGGATTGCAAAGCAGATAGCGAAAGAGAGGTGTGATGTGATGGGGGTGAGTTGCTTGAAGGATGAAGTGGGACAAATCGTTGTGGACCCAGATGGAATTAAATGAAGATGGAAAAGATATATGGAAATGCTGTTGAATACAGAGAATGAATGGGATGGCAACATAGAGAGTAACCCAGTTTTAGGACCGGCAGAGAAGAAAACTGAGAAGAAAGTTGAGGAAGCGATAAAAGCAATAAAGAGTAGAAAAGCGGGAGGGCTGACGGGAGTTGTGGGACATATGTTGAAGGCAGCAGGAAGTTGGTGTGTGAAGAGAATGACAGAGATCTGTAATCTGGTGGTGAAAGAAGGCCGCATTCTAGCGGATTGGGAACTGAGTACCCTCGTCCCTCTATACAAGGGGAAAGGTGACCCTCTGGAGTGTGGCTCGTACCGAGCGATAAAGTTATTGGAGCATGGAATGAAGGTATTGGAAAGGGTGTTGGAGAGGAGGATAAGGAAGAAAGTGAAGATCGACGAAATGCAGTTTGGATTTATGCCAGGAAGAGGAACGATAGACGTGCTTTTCATTGTGATGCAGTTGCAGGAGAAGTACATGGAGAAGAGGATAAAGTTGTTTCTTCGGTTTGTTGATCTGGAGAAAGCATTCGATGGGGTTCCACGCAAAGTATTGACATGGGCATTGAGTTAGTTAAGAGTGGAGGAATGGTTGATCAGAGTAGTGATGGCAATGTACAAAAGAGCGCGCACAGCTGTAAGGACGAAGGAGGGGAACAGTGGTGAGTTTGAGGTGAATGTGGGAGTGCATCAGGGGTCGGTACTAAGTCCACTACTATTTGTAGCTGTGATGGAGGTGCTGGCTCAGAACGTAAAGGAGGGTTTGCCGTGGGAGTTGTTGTATGCAGATGATCTGGTGTTGATTGCGGAAAGTATGGATGGACTGAAGGAAAAGATGAACAAGTGGAAGGAATGTATGGAGACAAAAGGTCTGAAGGTGAATATCGGAAAGACGAAGGTGATGGCAAGTGGTAAAGCATGTGGTGAGGTGGAAAGAACTGGGAAGTGGCCCTGTGCTGTGTGTAGGAAGGGTGTCGGGGTGAACTCCACTCAATGTACAATGTGCGCTGAGTGGGTTCATCAAAAATGTAGTGGTCTGAGAGGGTCATTAACCAGTGTGGCAGCTACATTCAAATGTATGGTGTGCACAGAGGGAGCTGCAGATGGAGGAAATGTCGAGTTGGATCTTGGAGACGGCGTGAAGCTGGAAGGTGTGAAAACATTTTGCTACCTCGGAGACATGCTGAATGGAGAAGGTGGATCAGACTCGGCAACGGTTGCTCGAGTGAGATGTGCATGGAAGAAGTTTCGGGAACTGAGTGGCGTGCTGATGATGAGGGGAGTGTCGTTGAAGCTGAAGGGAAAGGTGTATGCTGCATGAGTGAGAAGTGTTATGATTTATGGGAGCGAGACATGGGTAATGAACGTAGAGCAGCAACGAAGGTTGGAAAGGGTGGAAATGCGAATGGTTCGATGGATGTGCGGAGTATCGTTGAGAGATAGGAAGACAAATGATGAATTGTGAAAGATGATGGGAATAGAGCCTGTGATTGATGCTGTGAAGAGAAACAGGTTGAGATGGTTTGGTCATGTGTTGAGGAAGGATGAAAGTGACTGGTTGAGAAGAGTGATGGAAATGAATGTAGAAGGAAGTAGAGGACGGGGAAGACTGAGAAAGACTTGGCTGAAGATGGTGGAAGAAGAAATGCAGGCAAGGGGGTTAACAAGGGGAGATGCAGAAAATAGGGCAAAATGGAGAAGATTGTCATGGGGACCGCAAGGCTAACCCCCGCTCTAGCCAGGGAAAATGGCCTTTAAAATGCATGTTGTTGTTGTTGTTGTTGTTGAGATGTAGATGGAGTCATCACTGTTTGGTGGATGGTACAACACACATATGAAGAAAAGGTAGGAGTGAAGGGGAATCCGTAGCCAGAGGTACTCCTGGGGGTGAGGTGGAGAGTTTGCAGTGCAGAGCGAGTGAGGAAGAGAGTTTTTGATAAAGATAGCAACCCCACCTCCAGGATGAGGCCCAGGTCTATCATTCTATCATACCAGAGGAGGGAGTAACCCGTGAGAGATATAAAGGAATCAGAGACATCATGAAGGAGGAAAGTTTCTGTTAAGCAGATCAAGTCTGGTTTGCCAGAAGCAACCTGTATTGAGGGATCAGTCAAGTTTAAGCGAAGGCCCCGGATGTTTGAGGTCCAAACCGTTAATGAAGAGGAAGAGGGAACTGGTGACACAGAACGGGGAGGGGGGGGGGGGGGTGCGATGGGTAGGGTAAGATGTGGAAGAGGACGAAGAGGTAGGGAGAGCTGTTGAAAGTGTGTCAGAGATTTCAGAATAGCTAGGAGAAAGGGAAGGATGGGGCGGACAAATGGTTTGATGGTGATTGGGTGGGGCACAGTGCGGTGTTATTTGAGGAGGGGGCAGAGCAAGGCAGAAGGTTGGGGAAGATGGACGTGAGAGTTGGAAGCGGGAAGAAGTGGGGATGACGCTTTGAGGGGGAGGGGTGAGAGGGGGTAAATGGAGAAAAAATGAGGGTGGGGAGATTTGAAGGGTAGGGGCGAGGGGGGGGGGTGGGGATTTGAAAGGGATGAGAGATGGGGGAGTTTATGAAGGGAGGGGTTAGGGGGGAGTTTAGGAGGTAAGGGGCAAGGCGGGGGGATTTGAAAGGGATGAGAGATGGGGGAGATTTGGAAGGGAGTGGTGAGGGGGAGTTTAGGAGGGGAGGGGTGAGGGGGGAGTTTAGGAGGGTAGGGGCGAGGGGGGTGATTTGAAAAGTGATGGGTGATGGGAAAGATTTGGAGGGGAGGGGTGAGTTTGGATTCTAGAAAGTGTTGTACGATTAATGGGAAATGAACATTTATTGCAAAATGAGTTTCTTGTGACCTTCGAGTCAGAATGTTTCTTCCTTGCAGATTTGCTCAAGCTCTGTCTAGTTGGATGGGGAGCGTCGGTAAACAGCAATCTTCAAGTGTTTCCACAGATTCTCAATTGGGATTTAAGTCTGGACTTTGGCCGGGCCACTCAAGGAATTTCACGTTCTTGTTCTGAAGCCATTCCAGTGTTGCTTTGGCTGTAGGCTTGGAGTCATTGTCCTTATCTTATTATAATGGAGCAAACGTATATGGTTATGTTTATATGCGACCGAAACGTCTTCTTCTTCTTCAAAAAAAATAATTAACACCCAAAACACAGTCCGTGAACTCTTAATTACGTTTAGACTGCTGAAATCCCTGAGACCTTTGACGACCCTTTAAGTCCACCAAGACCCTTAAGACCACCAAGACACCTGAAGACCCAAAATACCCAGAAGACCGAAAACATACAAAACATCCAAAATACGCTGAAGATCCAAAAGCCCCTGAAGACACAATTTTGGCCACTCTCCCCCACCATCCCCCCATCACCATCTGCCTCATCCCCCCTCCACCATTCCCCCACTTCCCCCCATGATCCCCAATTCATCATCACCACCACTAACCCAACCCACCATTCCCACCATCCCTCACTCCCTGAGAAAGCAAACATGGTCAAAGATGCCTAACCCTCTGAAGCGACGTGTGGTGAGGTGCGCGGAGTGTGCCGAGTCACGCTAGTGATTCCAATGTTGCATTATGATTATGCCCTGTTGGAATGTAAATATTCACTGCAGTCTACGGTCTTTTGCACTCTGAAGTAGGTTCTCCTCAACAATTTGCCTGTATTTGGCTCCATTCATTGTTCCTTCTATCCTTACAAGTCTGCCAGTCCCTGTTGCTGAAAAGCATCCTCATAGCATGATGTTGCCACCACCATGTTTCATGGTGGGGATGGTGTTGGAGGGGTGATGAGCTGTGCTCAGTTTCCGCCAGATGTAGTGTTTTGTATTCAGGCCAAAGACTTCAATTTTCGTCTAATCAGACTACAGAATATATTTTCATGCTCTCAGTCTTGATTCTCAGTCATGATTCTCATGTCACACCACACAGTCATGTGCATGATTCTCAGTCATGTGCCTTTTTCTCAGGAGTGACCACTCTTCTATAAAGCCTAGATTTGTGAAGTACTGCAGAGAATGTTGTCCTTCTGGCAGGTTCTCCCATCTCAGCCAAAGAACTCTGTCATTACCCTGCGCTTGCGAAGTGAATATTTTGGTTGCTTATGTGGTGTGCATGTCTGCATTTTAAAAATTCATTTTCTCAGCAACCATTGGTCTGATTGACACGAAATTTTGCTATAGGAGCGCCTCTACCTGTATAATTTTTTTATTCATAATTATGACGTCATAGGTCACATGGTATGGATGCCATCTTGGAAAAACGTTGCACCTCTATATCACCGAAACCACTCAATGAAAAAAATTGAAACAAGGCTCATTGTCAAGTACTCCCCAAGGGGAGGGAATAAGATATGTTAGTGATGATGTCATTGGTACCTTAATTATGACATCATAATTTGACAAATATAATGCTTCATCCGATCAGTATGAATGTTTTTTTTCTCTGAAACTGTTGGTCTGATGGACACTAAATTTTCACCATAGGAGTGCCTCATCCTGTATAATATTTTAAAGATAACTATGACATCATAGGTCACGTGGTACAGGCGCCATCTTGGAAAAACTAAAAATGTTGCACCTCTATATCTCTGAAACCGCTCCATGGAAAAAATTGAACGTGGCTCATTGTAAAGAACTCTGCATGGGGAATGTGTTGTTAATGATGACGTCATTGGTGCCTTAATTATGACGTTATAATTCGACAGGGACCATGCTTGGTCTGATCATTTTGAAATTTCTTGAGCGTGATCTGCAAAACAATTATATTAGAGAATATAAATTTATGAAGTAATCGCTCACGTGGTCTGGAAGCCATATTGGATCAAATTAAAAAAACCCTTCAAAAGCAGAAGAGTTGACTCACACCAGGTTGACTGCGCAGGGTAAGTATTCTATGAATACTATCTTGTTCTGTCAAAGTGGTCATTGAGTTCCTCATTCCCTCCCTGATCAATGTTCTTCTTGCCTGGTTGCTCAGTTTGGTGGGATGACCAGTTCTAGAAGAAACTTTCAACACTTATAATTTGTTTTATACCCTTCACCAGATCTATACCTCCTCACAATTCTATCTCGGAGTTCTACAGAAGGTTCCTTGGACTTCATGGTAGGGTTTATGCTCTGACATGCACTGTCAACTATGGGACCTTATATAAAAAAGTGTTTTTTTTTCTAAATCATGTCCAATCAATTTAATTGGCCACAAGTAGACGCCAATCAATTTGTAGAGACATCTCAAGGATAATCAAAGGAAATTGGATGCACGTGACCTCAATTTGGAGTGTCATAGCAAAGGGGTTAAATAATTATTGACTTGAGACATTTCAGCTTTTCATTTTTAATTATTTTGTAAAAATTGCAGAAAAAAAATCCACTTTGACACCGCAGGATGACAGATAGCCTGTCGGTCTTACTCTGAGGCAATCAAGCCGAAAATCGGCGGTCCTTTTTTATGGCGCACGGGACGGAACAAAGGCAAACACATGAAGCCGCCTCATCGTTAGATTAATAAGAACAGTTCAACAACATTCAGAATTTGAAATGAATCCTGTCGTGCTTTTATCAAAATGCCGCCAAACTCAAACTGTCTTGCTCTGCTCTGTTTGAGTGCCTAAAAAGAAGAAGAAGCCTCCTCATTGGTTGTGACATGGAACCAATGAGAACCGATTATAAGACGGTCACAGGATGTATGGAGGAGGGGGGGGGGGTATAGTATTGGGGTTAGAACCATAGAAAACCAGAGCTCTGCGAACTCGGTTTGAGTGAAAATGATCATGATTGGAGGATATGTGATCGCATGACCACAATGCGCCATGTTGTTATTCATCTTCGCCGAACAGAGTGCTATATTGTGAGCATTTTTGTGGACTCTAATTTTTCTTTCTGAAGTTAGTTTTGCGGTGTAAAATATTCCGGTTTGGAGTGTAAAATATTCCACGCTGTTCAGCATGGGGCAATTCTAATCGATCAAACAGAGGAAGGAAGATGCATCTTTATCCTCGTGATCCAGAAAGGAGGAAAATATGGGAAAGTAAAAGTTTATTTCATGGAATGGAGAGTCAACAACAGCTCGTTTCTGTGTGCGGTGAGTTGAAAATAATTTTGTTGATGGTAAAACGAGCTAATTATGGAATCAGGACAAATAAGAAATAAATAACTTAAATGTTTTTTTTTTTTTTTTTTTTTTTTTTTTTTTGTATACAAGATCGAGGCTCGTGAAAGAGCTAACATTAATCACAAAAAAAGACAAACCGACACACAAAACACAAAAAACAAGGGAAGCGGTAGACAAGATGGGGAGAGAGGGGGAAGGACACAAAAGAGAGGGGGAAGGACACAACCACAACATTTGAGAGCAGGGACACCGGGAGGACTTGGGGGGAGGTGGGAGAGGATTAAAACATATGAACACTGCAAGGACTCTGGGGTGAATTACCAGGGGTAGAAAAGATCAAGGTTTTCGATGGGGGAAGATAAGAGATGGTGGTGAACAGCTGTTTTAAAGACCTGGAGGGAGGAGTGGGATTGAAGGGAGTGCGGGAGTTTGTTCCAGAGGCGGGAGAAAAGGGGAATGAAAGAGTGAAGGTGAGCAGAGAGCCCAGACTTTGGCAGTTTAACCAGAAGAGGGTTGCAGGCAGATCTTGTGCGACCTGAAGGAATATTGGGGGGACAGAGCACAGAGAGAGCTGGGGGAGCAAGGCCGGAGAGGAGTCGGTAGAAGACAGAAAGACCACCAACCTGCCTGCGGTGAGTGAGTGAAAGGCCCTCGGCGTTGACTACATCGCAGGAGATTCCAATGATTCTGAAAGCTTTGGCCTCAACAGCGTGAAGCCGAGCAAGGTGTGAGGCAGGAGCACCAGCCCAGAGGGGGGAACAGTATTCCATTGAGCTGCGGATGAAAGCCTTGTATGTGGTGAGGAGCTCAGGTGTGCCAAGGAAGGACTTCGCACGACGGAGGATGCCCAGTCGGCGACTGGCTTTGGAGGCCAGCTTGGAAATGTGGTTTTCCCAAGAAAGATCATGGCAGATAGTGAGACCCAAAAGCTTGAGCGACAGAACTTCTTGGAGAGGATTGTTGAGAAAGTAGATGGGAGGGTTGTCCAGTCGGTCCTTTCGGAGAGACATTGTAAGAGTGTGAGATTTGTCAGGATTGAAAGACATGTTCCACTTGTTTGACCAGTCTGTGATTTTGTCCAGGTCTGCAGAGAGTGAGGAGGCTGCAGACTGCCGATCTGAGGGATGAGGAATGGAGCGACAGAGAGTAGAGTCGTCAGCAAAGAGATAGAGAGGATTTTCAAGAGAGTCAGAGAGATCATTGATGAAGACCAGAAAAAGCACAGGGCCCAGAACACTACCTTGGGGAACTCCAGCCTGAACAGGAAGAGGAGATGAGAGAAACCCATTCAGGGCCACACGTTGACTACGACCAGAGAGGAAGTCTGCCAGCCATGCATGGAGATTTCCATGGATACCAAAGGAGGAGAGTTTGGAGAGCAGAGCAGGGTGCCAGACCGTATCGAAGGCACGTGAAATGTCAAGGGAGACAGCTCTAATTTCCTGTTTGGCGTTGAGGACCTCCATCCATTGTTGAGAAAGCAGAAGCAGCATGTCCAGAGTAGAGTGACCAGGTCTGAAACCAAATTGATGATCAGAGATCAAGCCATTGGAGAAGAGGAAAGATTTAATATCTGAAGCAATGATGGATTCCATGACTTTGCTGATAATTGGGAGAAGGCTGATTGGTCTGTAGTTGCTGGGATCTGTTTTTGCACCTTTTTTGTGCAAAGCGGTGATGTTGGCTGATTTCCAAGCAGATGGCAGATGACCTTGAGCAAAAGAGAGGGTGAAGAGAACAGAAAGAGGGAGTGAAAGTGCAGAAGAACATGATTTTAGGACCCGTGGGCTGATGCCGTCAGGACCAGTTGCAGAATCAGAGTCGAGGGTTGACAGAAACTTTTCCACCTTGTCAGGAGGAAAGGACACAGAGTCCAGGAGCAGCTGGGTACGACTGGGTACGGTGGGTACAGAGAGGGATGGGGTTTGGGACACAAGATTTAGAGGCAAACACAGAGTTGAGGCATTCAGCTTTTTCACGTGCGGAGTCAGCCGTTAAGCCATTTGAGGTGAGGGAGGGGATGGAGGGGGAACAAACACCAGAAACAGATTTGACCAGACGCCACCAGGATTTGGAAGAGGGAGACAGATAAGAGAGTTCGGTCTTGAGAATGGTGAGATATTGTTTCCTGGCTCTCCTGAGGGTGGACACACACTTGTTTCGGGCTTTGTGAAAGGAAATGAGATTTCCTTCCGTTGGATTTGCTTTCCAGGAGACGAAAGCAAGTTGTTTCAGGGCAACAGCCTCACCACAAGATTCCGTGTACCATGGACGGGAGGAAGGGTATGACAACTGAAGACGAGATGGTATAAATCTGTGCATGAGAGAGAGCAATTTACTTTGAAAGAATTCCCAGGAAGAGTTGATGTCAGAGGCGGTAGAGATGGGAGACCAGTCCAGATGATTGATGGCTGCTTGAAGACCGTGCCAGTTGGCCTGAGTGAAATGCCAGACTCGTCGACGCTGAGGAGGCTCTCTGAGAATGGTCAGATCGATGTCCACTTTGACAAGCACATGATCAGATGAGCCGATTGGAGCAGAAGAAGAGCAGCAGACATTTTCAGGGAAGTTTGTCATAACCAAATCCAGAAGAGAAGATGCTCCATTGACTGAGATCCGGGTTGGGAAATTGACAGATTGTGTCAGTCCCAGTGAGTCGCAGAAGTCCTTTGCTGAAGAGCCATGGCTGGTGAGAGAGGTACCCACACCCAGCCAACTGGCATGGTGACAATTGAAATCACCACATATGAGGAAGAGAGAGTTGGGATGGGTACATAGAAGTTGGTCCATATTATCAGACAGTGAGATGTAGATGGAGTCATCGCTGATTGGTGGACGGTACAACACACATATGAACAAAAGGTGGGAGTGAAGGGGAAGCCGTAGCCAAAGGTATTCCTGGGGGTGAGGTGGAGAGAGGGCAGTGGAGGGCGAGTGAGGAAGAGAGTTTTTTATAAAGATAGCAACCCCACCTCCAGGACGAGGCTCAGGTCTATCATACCGGAGGAGGGAGTAACCTGGGAGAGATACCAAGGCATCAGAGACATCATGAAGGAGGAAAGTTTCTGTTAAGCAGATCACATCTGGTTTGTCAGAAGCAACCTGTATGGAGAGGTCAGTCAAGTTTGAGCGAAGGCCCCGGATGTTTGAGGTCCATACCGTTAATGAAGAGGAAGGGGGAGCATCGGGTCCAGAACAGGGGGGGGAGGGGTAGGGTAAGATGTGGAAGAGGAGGAAGAGGTAGGGAGAGCTGTTGAAGGTGTGTCAGAGATTTCAGAATAGCTTGGAGAAAGGGAAGAATGGGGCGGACAAAAGGTTTGATGGAGATTGGGTGAGGCACAGTGAGGTGTTATTTGAGGATGGGGAAGAGCAAGGCAGAAGGTTTGGGGAGATGAAGGTGAAAGTTGGAAGGAGGAAGAAGCAGGGAGGATGCTTTGAGGAGGAGGGGTGAGAGGTAAGTCTAGGAGGGGAGGAGCGAGGGAGAGTCTCGGAGGGGAGGGGTGTGGGGGGAGTTTAGGAGGGAGGGGAGGGAAGGGGCAAGGGGGGAGATTTGAAAGGGATGGGTGATGGGGAGGATTTGGAGGGGAGGGGTGAGATTGGATTTTGAAAAGTGTACGATTCATGGGAAACGAACATTTTTTGCAAAATGAGTTTGAGACCTTCGAGTCAAAAATACGTTTGAGGACATTGAAGGAGGGATGGAGTTCTGGATAGTTTAGGGAATGTAGAAAGGAGGAACTGTAAGTGTAAGAGATGGTATTATATATATTTTTTGGAATGAATAGATTTGGTGAGCAAGACGAAAGCATCCTTTTGTAGGAAAAGAAGAAAAGGGTGTTATAATATATGAGAGAAAATAGTTGTTCAGGGGAGAGATTATACATTTCTAACCGCGTGATCGCGAACGAAGAACGAACGAACAAAAAGAACAAATAAACGAATAAGACCTGGGAAGGAAAAAAATTTTGGGGGTTTTTTTTTTTTTTTTTTTTTTTGTGAGTACAGATTTAAACAAGGAGGTACGGGGTGAACGACTGGGACGAAACAGTGAACGAAAATAATTTCAGCGCATTCGACGAATCGCTGAGAGAAAAACAAACCACAAGGTCGGAGGCGGTACTGTAGTCCAAGCCTACGAGTACTAGGCCGCAGAATACTTGATACCATTAACCGACGATTGTGTATACATGTACGAAAAATTAGCACCGAAAATTTTCCAAAAGATACGCTATAGGTACATACACCGAAAGATAGATACAGTCTCGACAAAAACACGATTGAGAAATATCACTTAGCTTCGAAAGCGTGAGCGCATGGAGCAGCTTCGAAAAGGACCCGTGTAGAAAGGCATGGACCCGTGAGCGCATGGAGCAGCTTCGAAAAGGACCCTTTCAATGTTGATTGAAAGAAAGGGATTCCCTTTTACAGATTCCCTTTCTCTCACGGCAGATCAATTACCATTTAATTTAAAATACAGGTTGTTCCAAAAAGACCTGAAAAACTTTGGTTGTTAATATATTTAGTACCACAATTGATACTGTGATACCCTTTGTTTTATATGATACAGAAGCTCATAACGTTTTCTTTATTTTCAGGTCTGCTGGTTTAATGTAAAAGAAAATGGGGACTCCACAGGAGCAAGCTCAATGTGTTGAATGGTTCACTGAGATGAGATCCGACACGCAAGTTCAGTGTAATTTCCGTATAAGGTATGGAAGGAATCTACCATTGCGGACTCATATCAGAGAGTGGTACAATAGATTTAAGGAAACTGGAAGTTGTCAGAAACAGAAAAGTACTGGTCGACCAAGCACACGTGCAGAAGACGTTGAACGAGTGCATGAATAATTACAACAAAGTCCCAGAAAATCAATCCGACGTGCATCCAGAGAACTGGGACTACCAACCACCACTGTACACAGGATTTTGCATAAAAGACTGGAGCTTTCTGCCTATAAGGTGCAGATTCTGCAGGAACTCAAACCAAATGACGGACCCAAACGCAAGACGTTTGTCTTTGAAAGGCTCAGTTGCATGCAGGATGACGAAGATTTCCTGAAAAAGGTCATGTTCACAGCCAAAGCTTGCTTTCATGTGTCGTGCGTGGAATGTCAACTGGCACAATGTGAGAATATGTGGCTCTGAAAACCCCCACATGGTCATTGAGCACATAAGCCACAGTCCAAAGGTCAATGTGTGGTGTGGCCTTTTCAATGACTGCTTGGTGGGTCCGTTTTTCTTTGCATGGCCTCAACAATTGAATTAATCAACAGGACAGTATACACTATACAGTGACCTCAACAATTTACCTTAACATGTTGGAAAGATTCGCCCTCCCACAGATTGAAGACCTTCAACCCGATATCATTTTTAACAGGACGGTGCTCCCCCTCATTGAACCTTAGACGTTTGACCGTCCTGAATGACAAAATTCCAGGTCGCTGGATTGGCCGAGACGGACCAAACTGCCTAGCCCCCACGATCACCAGACATATCTCCCCTTGTTTTTTGTTCTGTAGTGGTTTGGCAAAGATGTTGTCTACAACACCAAGGTGGCAAACATGGAGGATCTTTGTTCTCGGATCACAGCTGCAAGCGCACTGGTGTACGCAAACATGCTGAGCCGAACATGACAAGAGCTCGTGTACCGCCTTGATGTCCTGCGTCAAACGGACCTCACATTGAAGTGTATTGATGGTGTACACAAAACTTTGAGTTTCTGTACAATATAAACCAAAGGGTGTCATTGTATATTTTGTGGTTCTAAATATACAGTATTATCATCCAAAGTTGTCCGGGTCTTTTTGGAACACCCTGTATTTACTTATTATTTGTTTTGACTTCTCTTCCCACCCAAGGAGTTCACTAATTTTGTGCTGAAATGTTCGATTACACGCCAAGTAGAATCTGGATTTGTACCACGTGACATCCAATGTTATCATGTTATGATTAAATACGATCTTCTAATCAATCTCTTCTGTTATGAATACAAGTTGTGGACTAAATACAAGTTGTGGTCCAAATAATTAAATAATCTCTATGCGTCGACATACATATGTCATGTAACATTACATATATGGGACCACACATAATCATGAGTGGATCATACATTCCATGAAATAAAGTAATATTACTACTATAGAAAAACATGAAACGTCACAGAATGTGACGTGTTATGATGATGTTTTGTCTCAGAAAAGGCAAGCTGAGTTATAATAAACCTTGTCTGTGACTTGGCATGCCTGGTGCATTCCAATAGTTCTTCCGAAGTTATTCAAAAGCTAAGCTCATAGCAAAGGGTCTTGAGGGTCTATTAGGGTCCTGAGAGTCTGAAGTGTCTTGTGGGTCTTGAGGGTGTAATTGAGTCTTGAAGGTCTAATAGTTTATCTTGTGATACCCTACTTTAAATGGCAATAGTCTGCTTGTTTGATTCTCCTATTCAGCGGTTATATTGTTTTATTTTAATGAATCCCCCTCCTGATTAAACTTCCCCCTCCTGGAAACCCAAACACAGCATGAACGCAAGGTCATAAATCTTGCTTGTTTATGGATAACCGAGAACGTTTACATTTTAAGCTTGAATCGGGTTAAGAAGTGAATTCCTGCCTATATGAAAAATTATCTCGCTCACTTGGATATGACTTTTACATTGTTGATTTGGGTCATGTGAACATCACAAGGTCACTTTGAAAATGAACTGTCGAATTGAGCATTCCATCCATGATAGCACCCCGTCTATTAAAAAAGATCTGTGATGCATGCGATTTGCTGAAATGTACAAGGTGTTTTCTATGTTTTGGTAGTACTATTCAGGTTTTTAATAAAAGGATTGTCCACAGTAAATCCCATTGACTACATGCAGTTTGGTTCCAAAAGTTATCTGGTTTATTGAATTCAGCTGCTCTTAGTATGATTTTATCCAATGTATATATATTAAGTGTGCTTGCACACCTTCTAAGATGAATACCAAAAGTAATGGGAAAGACATAGTTAGGAACCACCCATTGATGAGTACATCTACTGCATAGTACATATGGAAACCTTTTAGCATCGAGCATTATCAAACAATCACCTTTTTCTTTAAATGTAAAGTGAATCACCTGAAGGAGCTGAAGGATGTGTGTGACTGAGAGCTGAGGCCATTCTGATGAAGCAGCAATCGCGGAGAAATTCCAGGCCATGAAGCGATTGCACTGGCTCGCCAATATTTGGTCCTTGGCGTGTATTGCATATGTGTACCTGGGCAGAAGGCAAAAAACCTTCAAATTTGCTCCTGCTTTTGATCAATTTCTCTAGTGATAACATATGCTAGGAGTAAAACTACTGCTACATCAACTGAACAATTAAATTATCACATTTTACATCAGAGGTAATTTGAATGAGCTCCAGAAGCCAGGTTGTTCTATAGAAACTACTTATTGTACAGGTGCGCAGCCAAGCCAGATAACTTAAAGTTTGTGGTCATACCACGAAACGACTGGTCCATAAGGAAGATTTTCAGCCATTAGGGTGGAGAGACCAACGCACAGTGCAGGCACACCAAGCTCTGTGGCAAGTGCATGAAGTGCTGTACAATGGTCCAAGCGAACATCCACATGTCCTGTGTACAAATACCTGTGTGCAAATACATGTACAATAAGTAAGATTGTGAGATGAAAACCATGGTGAGCAGAAATTGACGTCACTTAATAACAGTTCATGTAGTTTATGTAAGTATTTCTACCATGACGGCCTTTATCACAAGACTACTACGAGTATATACAGTCACGTGAAAAAGTAAGTACACCCTGTGTAAAGTTTTGACTTTTTCAACATATTTCAACATACAGCTATTTGATCTTCATTTCAACAATATTGATAGATAAAGGTGATATAATACAGACTTGGCATTTAATTTGGAATATATATATTTTTCTTGACGGGTTTACTTTCTGAACTCAGTATATCAATCTGGTGAGTTTATTTTACCCTTCGGTGATGTCTTTGTTGAAAGAACAATGTCACTGATTGTCTTTCACAGCAAGAAGTCAATAACAGGATTATTTCACAGGTGGCGTGACAAAATGTAAGGACAGGTACATTTGACGATTGGCTTCACAATCGGGTATATAACGGTTGTTGCATTCTGCATTAGTGGAAAACAACTGCTGCACGTCTACAAAAGTTATTGCCGCTTCCTCTGGAGATGGTCCGTCAACTTGACAATGCTGTTTGTCATGGAGTGGTGGCTTTACGAAATTCTGGCATGAAACAGCGTTCTATTGCTCGGCAGTATGGCATCACTCAAGGTCAGGTGTCAAAGATCCTGAAACGAAATGCTCAGAGGGGTGGCCCTACTCCAATACCGAGGCCAGGACGTCCATGCAGAACCACAAGGAGAGATGATCGCCAGCTGCACCGGTTAGTCTGCAATGGCCGTACCAAGTCAGCTAATCGGCTTAGGGCTGAGTGGCAGCAACTGACAAATGTGCCTGTATCCAGAAGGCTATTCAACCAACCACTGGTTCAAGCAGGCTATCGTGCCAGGCGTCCCCTGAGAAAGCCACGCCTGACCAGACAACACAGCCAGCGCCGATTGCAGTGGGCCAGAGAGCACCATCAATGTAAGCCAGGACACTGGAATCACGTGACCTTCAGTGACAAGTCTAGATTTCTGGTCTTTCGTCAAGATGGCCGCATCCGAGTGCGCAGACAAGTACATGAAGCCCACAACGAAGATTGTATAGTGCCAAGAGTCCAAGCTGGAGGTGGTGGGGTGACCATTTGGGCTGCTTTTCATGCAAGGGGCAAAACTGACCTGGTTGTTCTGAATGGAAACCTGAACCAGTTCAAGTACAGGGTCATTCTGGAAGAAACATTGCTTCCATTTGCTCGTACAGCCTTTCGAGGAAACTTTGTCTTCCAAGATGACAATGCACGGCCTCATCGTGCTCACATGGTCCAACACTTTCTTGCTGACCGTGGTGTAGAGCATATGGAGTGGCCTGCCATGTCCCCGGATATGAATCCGATAGAGAACTTGTGGGCAGAATTAACGCGTCAAATCGACAACTTGGACCAGCAGCCTGCCTCAGTGCGTGAATTGCAGCAGGCTATTGTCACTGCATGGCAAGCGATTCCTGTCCAAACCTTGGCAAATCTCGTGAACAGCATGCCTCAACATGTACGTGCTCTCCTGAATGCTCGTGGGGGTTACACGAAGAACTGAACTGTAATTTTACTGTCCGTAATCCCAGTCATAATTTAGCTTTTGTTTTTGTTGAAATTTTTTTTAGCTAATGTGCAAAATAAAGAGATACTTCTGGAAAACGTACAGAAGTTTAACACAGTACTGTCTGTGAATTGAGTTCGATATCAGTTTACATCACTTTCAAGGATCAATTTATTTGCTTCGAAATGTCAAATGTGGTTTTTGTTTCTTTTAAAGGTCACATTAACAAAATCTAAAATAATTTCAACATAATTCCAATGAACTTTTGGTTCTAAGTCATCTTGAAAAGTAAGTTCACCCCCATAAAAAAAATATTCCATATTAAATGCCAAGTCTGTATTACAAATATCATGAAACATTTACATTTTGTAGTCCATTGTATAATTTAAATAAACCTTAATGCAAATTTCACATGTGGAAAAAGTAAGTACACCCTTGGCTCCAATAGGTGGTATTGCCCCCTTTGGCAGAAACAACCTCAAGTAGCCGTTTCTTGTAACTGTCTACCAGTCTCTGACATCGACTGGGAGAAATTTTTGCCCACTCCTCCATGCAGAATTCTTTCAGCTGTGCGATGTTTGAGGGGTTTCTTGCATGCACAGCTCGTTTCAAATCCCCCCACAACATCTCGATGGGATTTATATCCGGGCTTTGACTTGGCCATTCCAGAACCCCCCATTTATTTCTTTTCAGCCATTCCTTGGTGGATTTACTGGTATGTTTTGGGTCATTGCCATGTTGCAAGGTCCACCTTCGGTTGAGCTTCAACTTACAGACAGATGGCCTCACATTATCCTCAAGCACCCTCTGGTACAATGAAGAATTCATAGTGGAGTCTATCATGGTGAGCTGCCCAGGCCCTGATGCAGCAAAGCTGCCCCAAACCATAATATTTCCACCACCGTGCTTTAGAGTTGGTATCAGGTTCTTGTTGTCAAATGCTGTCTTTGGTTTCCGCCAAACATGTCTTCTGGTACTGTGGCCAAATAGCTCTACCTTTGACTCATCTGTCCAGAGCACATTGTTCCAGAAGTGCTGGTCTTTGCCTAGGTGTTCATTGGCAAACTTTAGTCTTGCCCTGACGTTCTTTCTGGACAGCAAAGGTTTCCTCCTGGCACACCTCCCATGGAGATCAAATTTGTGCAGCCTCTTTCTACTGGTAGAATTGTGCACTTTGACATCAATAGTGGCAAGAGGTACCTGAAGGTCCCGTGATGACATTCTGGGGTTCTTAGAGACTTCTTTCAGCATCTTGCGGTCTGCTCTTGGGCTGAACTTGCTGGGGCGGCCTGGCCTGAACAAGTTGGTAGTTGTTTGGAATCTTCTCCACTTGTAGATGATCTTCCGGACAGTCGCATGATTGATTTCAAATTGTTTGGAGATCTTTTTATATCCCTTCCCAAACTCGTAGGCATCTATAACCTTTCTGAAGGCCTCAGAGGGCTCTTTTGATCTAGGCATGGTGACGCCGCACACTTCAACAACAAAGAGCAAACCAAACTAAATGTCTGAGGTTTAAATAAGACAGGTTCCTCCAAGATCCTCTCCAACGATGTTCTAATCATTTGCACCTGAGCTGGTGCACCTGATTCTAATTTTAGGTATTTGAAGTAGTGATAAATGTGGGGGTGTACTTACTTTTTCTACATGCGAAATTTGCATTTATGTTTATTTAAATTATACAATGGACTACAAAATGTAAATGTTTCATGATATTTGTTATATTATATCACCTTTATCTATCAATATTGTTGAAATGAAGATCAAATAGCTGTATGTTGAAATATGTTTAAAAAAGTCAAAACTTTACATGGGGTGTACTTACTTTTTCAAGTGACTGTATATCTATATATAATCCT
Source organism: Myxine glutinosa (assembly GCF_964187855.1). Lineage (NCBI taxonomy): Eukaryota > Metazoa > Chordata > Myxini > Myxiniformes > Myxinidae > Myxine > Myxine glutinosa. The sequence goes on along the minus strand of NC_136261.1, from coordinate 110,745,282 downwards.
TAGAAAAGATAGAACTGTATAGAATAGCATGTTACGTGTGCGAGTAGGAAGGGACCTTGTAGGAAGGATATTGATGTAAGAAGTAGGGACATGCCAGCTTAAGGATTATCTGTTTGAATGTGCACCATACGGAAGATGGTGCCTTGTAATAGATAGCGAGTGATTAAGTGAAGGAACCGTGTGTAAAACCTCCCTGTAAACATCTGCTGGGTGCACCGGGTGACAGTGTTCTAAGAGCAGAGAAGAGCAAGGCAGATCATGGGACTCTGCCTGGGAAGGAGAGAGAGAGGGGGGGGGGGGGGGGGGGTCGGCGGAGCTATGATCGTCTGATGGAAGGGATGGAGCCCAATGCCTCGAGGGGTGAAGGTCAAGGGAGACAAGGGAGGAGCTGCCAAAAGGCACAAGAGGATTGCGCTAGTTCTGAGGAGAAGAGGGAGGTGCTATGGGCGGCCAGGGATTGCGAGAGTTTTGAGGAGAACGGGGCAGGAGCCTGTATCGGGCAGGTTCATTGCACTTGAGAGATCACTGTTTGTGGGGGTTACTGAGGGAGATCTGAGGAGAATTGGAAGTCATGAGAACTTCGAGGTTGTCCTACCTGCCTTTGCCCTGTGCCTGTGTTCGTCTGCCTGCTGCCTGTTTATGATCCTGCTCATCTCATCACCTCTTTGTCATCCATCTGTCTCTTCATCATTAACCCATCACCTCATCACCTGTTCCATGCCCAACCTCCCCTACCCCAATACTACCAGAGAGAAGTCACCCGGTTTTGTCCATTTCCACGTCTGTGATTGTGTCTGGTGTGAGGCACATCAGATTATTTTGAATTTATTTTACCACATTGTTTACCTCATTGTACATTGTTATTTGTTGTTCCTTGAACTCCTTATTTTACCCTTTCATCACGCGGTCGAATTCCCGAATAGAGTCAATCTTCTCTGGTTATTTTGTTGTATTTCGGGAATAAATCCGTTTGGATATAAAACTTTAAGGTGCCTTGTGTTTCTCCACAAGTCCGCACGAGCATAATATCGCCACAAATTGAACAGAGTCTGAGTCTGAGGGAGTTAAAGCCTCTGTTCGGTCCATCTGTGCAGAGGCGGTGTTACTCACCGTGAACACGACAATACATATATATATATATATATATATATATATATATATATATATATATATATATATATATATATATATAGATAGATAGATAGATATATATATATATATATATATATATATATATATATATATATATATATATATATATATATTTCTCACTGTATGTATACAGGGTGAGTCAAAAGTAGCGCCCGATTTCTGTTTATATATATATATATTTCTGTCAGTTGATTGTTTGTTTGCCATTTGTATTACAGTGTACAAGAAGGTAGAAATAAATGAATGACATGTTTATCTAACCATTTATTCGGGCGAAAATTATTACGGAACTGTACCAAGCTATTTTACTTGCCATTTTCAAAGTGCCCTCCCTCATGATCGATGCACAATTGCAGCCGAGCAGGCACAGAGTGTCGAGCACAGACTGTCACTCTTGGGTTCTCCGCAGCCCAGTAGACACAATTGTGTCTGTTAATTGTGCCGTTAAGCTTAAAACATGCCTCATCTGACCACCAGATGTTGTCTAGCATTGTGTCCTCTTCGTCAAGTTCAGCTAAGAACTCTTCGCAAAATTGAAGACGGCGGTCGTCATCTCCATCATGAAGGGCATGCAGTAAGCGTGGAATGTAAAGTGTCCATTTTTTCTGAAGAAGGATACGGATAACACTTGATTGGCTCACTTCCAACTCTGCAGATAAACGGCGAGTTGACTTTTGCGGACTTTGTTCCAATCTCCTGAAGGCTTCTTCAGCCTTAGCTACATTCGTTGCCGTTTTCGGACGACCGGACTTCTTTGCAGTGGCTACCGACTATGTTGCTTCAAATTTCTCGACAATCAATCGTATGTTTCTTCCCTGGGGTGGGTTAATATCGAATTCCTATGCCAAACGGCATGCCGTCATCGTTGGTTGTTCATTACATTTGTCACAGCTGCAATGCGTTGATTCATTGAAAGGTAATTCATGGTTCAATTTGGTGCAAATTAAGTAACTTACCAAACTCTCAGCAATAACCTGCAAAACAAAAACAAAAATAAATAAACTAAGAAAATTAATAATCTGCAAGACAATTATTAACAACATGACATCCCAGAAAGAAGCTGACAGCCGAAAAAACAGAAATCGGGCGCGAGCGCTACTTTTGATTCACCATGTATATACTGACTCACGACACTGAGTCAACTTGTCGAGCATAGTATGTATGTATAATGTATATATATATATATATATATATATATATATATATATATATATATATATATATATTGGTGTCGACGACAATTGGTGTTCGGGGAGTGAGATTTGGACCCGAACCAAATTTTTAAGAACATCAAAAAATTTGGTCAAAATTATGAGCGGCCGAAATTTTATTAAAACATCCTAAATTTAAATCGTGCCATGGATGATCAAGGCGACCGGATGCCGGTAGCTAGCTAGAAGAGGGTTTAGAAGCAGCCCAGGACCCCAGGGAAGAGGTGGGAATAATGGTGGAGGAAGGCAATACGCATTCGGTAGCGGGGGTTTCAGATGCGCAAGATGGCGGCCTCGCGCATGAGGTTGCAGAGGCACAAGAGGGCGCCTCGCACATGGCCCAATGTCGCAATGGCCCTTTGTGCCAGCGGCTGTCGAAATGCAAGCCTTTATGGCACAGGTGGCGGCCCTTATGGTCAAGACGTTTAGATGATTGAGGGAGCCAGATGCGTGTCCAAGCTGAAATCAACCCTGCCGCGTGAAACCACATACGTGTGCCTGCCGCGTGAAACCAGATACATGTGCCTGCTGCGTGAAACCAGATACGTGTGCCTGCCGCCGCCTTGCTCGCTGCCAAACCGGAGCATGGACGTTCGAGCGGGACCTCGACGTCACGCCACTGGCCCCTGACCTTCCTGCCCGCCATCTCCTTGGACCGTGTCCCTCTGCCAGCATTCCTACCATTGCCATTTCCTCCCATTCGTGTACGTGAGTTTGTTCTGTTCGTGTTGTCCTGGGAATAAGTAAGCCTGTGTAGATAAGCTAGGAATTGCTCTGTGTCCTTCTGCTCCTTCCATTTCCTGAATATTACTTTTATTTCTTCTCATCTTCTTTGGTTTTGTATAAATAGTAATAAATCCGTTATTTCTTACCTTTGGTTTCTTCATTCACATCCGATCGTCTTTGTGATTTCCCCCATTGAGTACCTGTGGTGCGATTTCGGCCAAAGCTCCGCAATCGGGTTTAGTCCCTTGATAAATGGCTCGCGCTGCAGTTCGCTTCGCTCGGCGCAATCCATCAATTACCCTGCGGCACGAGCGGGAGTATCTCCTTGCGTACCGGGAGGTGCTGGTACTTAGGTCATAGGACGGATAGGCCTAATAACCTACCCAGCGCTGACCGGGCGTGACGTCATACCTCCAGGACTCATGTCGGTCAGTTATAGACAAGGGGTTAACCCCCCCCCCCCCCCTTGGTAAGGGGAAAAGGCCGACGTTGAGATCCGTAACGATTTCTGAATGCACTGTATATATGTTTGTATATATTATATACATATATATATATATATGTATATATATATATATATATATATATATATATATATATTATATACAAACATATATACAGTGCATTCAGAAAGTATTCAGACCCCTTCACTTTTTTCACATTTTGTTATGTTGCAGCCTTATGCTGAGATCGTTTAAATTCATTTTTTCCCTCATCAATCTACACTCAATACCCCATAATGACAAAGAGAAAACAGGATTTTAGAAAGTTTTGCAAATTTATTAAAAATAAAAAACTGAAATATCATATTGACATAAGTCCCTTTGCTATGACACTTGAAATTTAGCTCAGGTGCCTCCCATTTCTCTTGATCATCTTTGAGATGTTTCTACACCTTGATTGGAGTCCACCTGTGGTAAATCAATGGATTGGACATGATTTGGAAAGGCACACACCTGTCTATATAAGGTCTCACAGCTGACAATGCATATCAGAGCAAAAACCAAGCCATGAGGTCGAAGGAATTGCCTGCAGAGCTCAGAGACAGGATTGTGTCGAGGCACAGATCTGGAGAAGCCTACAAAAAAATTTCTGCTGCATTGAAGGTTCCCAGGAGCACAGTGGCCTCCATAATTCTTAAATAGAAGAAGTTTGGAACAACCAGGACTCTAGAGCTGGCCACCCGGCCAAACTGAGCAATCGGGGGAGAAGGGCCTTGGTAAGATCGGTGACCAAGAACCCGGATGGTCACTCTGGCTGAGCTCCAGAGATCCTGTGTGGAGATGGGAGAAACATCCAGAAGGACAACCATCACTGCAACACTCCAACGATCTGGGCTTTACGGCAGAGTGGCCAGACGGAAGCCTCTCCTCAGTGAAAGACACATGAAAGCCTGCTTGGAGTTTGCAAAAAAGCACCTAAAGGACTCTCAGACTGTGAGAAACAAGATTCTGTGGTCTGATGAAACCAAGATTTACTGATTGGCCTCAATTCTAAACGTCATGTCTGGAGGAAACCAGGGACCGCTCATCACCTGCCCAATACCATCTCAACAGTGAAGCATGGTGGTGGCAGCATCATGCTGTGGGGGTGTTTTTCAGCAGCAGGAACTGGGGGACTGGTCAGGGTTGAGGGAACAATGAATGGAGCAAAGTACAGAGATATCCTTAATGAAAACCTGAAGCAGAGCTCAGACTGGGCCGAAGGTTCACCTTCCACCAGGACAATGACCCGAAGCACACAGCCAAGACAGCGCAGGAGTGGCTTAGGGTCAACTCTGTGAAGGCCCTTGAGTGGCCCAGCCAGAGCCCTGACTTGAACCCAATCGAACATCTCTGGAGAGACCTGAAAATGGCTGTCCACCAATGGACCCCATCCAACCTGACAGAACTTGAGAGGATCTGCAGAGAAGGATGGCAGAAAATCCCCAAATCCAGGTGTGCAAAGCTTGTCACGTCATACCCAAGAAGACTCCAGGCTGTAATCGCTGCCAAGGGTGCTTCAACTAAGTACCGAGTTAAGGGTCTGAATACTTATGTCAATGTGATATTTCAGTTTTTTTTCTTTTCAATAAATTTGCAAAACTTTCTAAAATCCTGTTTTCTCTTTGTCATTATGGGGTATTGAATGTAGATTGATGAGGGAAAAAATGAATTTAAACGATTTCAGCATAAGGCTGCAACATAACAAAATGTGAAAAAAGTGAAGGCGTCTGAATACTTTCTGAATGCACTGTATATATATATATATATATATGTATATATATATATGTAATATTTGAGTTGATATAAAAGATTTTATAAAATGTATAGCCTTGCCTGAAAGATCAATCATTGTCCACAGATAAGGTATTTATTTCTTCTCTTTATTTCTTCTCTCTCTCTCTCTCTCTCTCTCTCTCTCTCTCTCTCTCTCTCTCTGTCTCTGTCTCTCTCTGTCTCTCTCTCTCTCTCTCTCTCTGTCTCTCTGTCTCATCAAAGATAGCATCATGTTGGATGATTGACTGAACTCTTTCTGTGTGATATTCTCTACTTGACAGTGTGAAAATGGGTACTAACTACACATGAAAACACTTGGCTAAATGAGAAAAGAAAATCCAGATAAGCTTTCTATATCTTATACACATGTACCCCATACCCCTAATATTATTCGTGTTATTACTGGAGGAATGTAGCAAAAACCGGTAGAGTAAAGGCAGACAGGCTGAGCTCCAATGACGGCTGTGAGTTATTTGATAGCTTTGCCCGAAGGATTGGGCTTTGAAGGGAGAGCAGCAAACGATGAGCTGGGAACAACAGCTTCAAACTTGACGAGCTGACAGAGCCTTGGGAGATGGCAGACCCAATGGAGCTCGAAGAACTGACGGAGTTTCGTGGCCGGACGATAAGCATGATGTCACTGGTGCCAGGGTTGTTGAGAAGTTTGGCTAGGTGAGCCAGCAGCCGGGCCGAGTGCTGCACTGCGTCACTTACAGAGGTGTTTCCTGGAAATGCATGGACACACCAATAAATAATTACACAATGTTAATACTCCACTCAACCAGGAAATCATTTTCCAGCAGAATAAGCATCAGGTTCTCACAGTCCAAAGCACCTTCATTGTGGCCTTCGTATTGTGCCCCATTGCCTTCAGAAATAATTGACATTTTCTCAGCAATGGAAGGTTGGGTTGCGAACCTACTTTTATCAGCCTTAAACAAGTGACAACAATGACCATTATTTTCTTTTAGAGGATACAAATATATCAACCTATTCAAATTGACCTCCACATAAGGTGACAGGTATACTCATGTCAGAGCCATCGAATCCTGGGTTTGGTTCTCAGAGGAATTGGAACTGATTAAAGTTGATGTCCGGTACAATTCCAGCAAGGGGTACCGATTTGTGAGGTCTTTTCAAAGGGATGTTAAGTAGGTTATCCCATCTCAAATGTAGATTTTGCAGATCCCACGTCATTTTTGCAACAACGAGCATTCGGGCTGTTACTCAGCTCAAATTCCAAATTACCTGTGTGCAGGTCAATTTTAGGTTTGCTTCTTTAGTCCTTAGGACTCCTCCGATTGATAGCCACTGTAAAAGCCACATGGAAATCCATGAATAGTGGAACAGCCAAACAAGAAATGAGATTCACTCAATAAACATGTGCACTGTGGCAGTTTGTGGGTTCGACAGAAACAGAAATCAAGCTTGTAATTGACTCCTTCCATTAAACAGTTTGTTTGGAATTTTGACAATTACACATCAACATTCACGGATGTCTATGAGCCCAGATGAATTAGTGAGACAGACCCAGACTTGCTTTCTGGTATTGTCAGAAAGTATGAGAGAATTCAGAACTGAGCAGAGATTTATATGCAATGATGCAATGTACTCCTCACAGTCTTTGTGCGACGCATGCATGGTCAGGATAACACAACGATATCTTTGCAGACGTAAACAGAATGCAATACCTGTTGGCGAAGCTTGCATACAAAGGAAGCAGCAAGCAATCATGATCAGGCCTCCAATAGAACGTCCCTGGTGAACAGACAGCATGGCGACTCGTGGCGTGCGTTGCTTGGTCTTGGGAATCGGCCCAATGGTTTCTCGGGTGGCTGAGTTTGAGATTTGGTGGGAAGAAACGTCTTGTGCAACATCTCATCACAAATTCCATGGGGCAAGCAGCTTAATGGAAAGGCTGCCTCTCCATAGCAACCTTGGCTAGAAAACTGGTTTGATGGAGAGGTGTTCAATTAACAACCTTCAGATTTCTAAGCTGAAATGCACGTCTAACCTTTAAAATGAGCTTTGCAATGATGCATATTGAGAGTAAGCAGACTATTTGTGTTTGAATGAAAGCATCACCTCATCTCACCAATGGTTAAAATTCCCAACCAGTTCTTACCAATTGGCTACGTTTTCCTGGTTTTGGCTTTTTCCAGGGCAGGCGGTTGGAGAGACGGATATACACAGTGCGAAATGTTGATGTGGGATTCACGCTGAATACGCCTGTTTTCGTTCTACACAAAGGCAAGTTACATTCAGTGCCACTGTGGAAATTCCACCACTTATTAAATACTGGCTTCACGTTTTGTGCAAGATCTGGGCCAGTCTTTGGTCATTAAATTCTGTCAACTGATGAAAGATTTCTGGTGTTCAGTTTGTGGGTCATTAACGTCACTTGGTAAACTGAGTGTTTCTCATATTAATTTAGATTGGTGAGTCACAAAAATTGTATTCTTGGAGTTAATTAATAATTGTATAAATAAAAACAGATGCACATATGCATAAAATATGACAACTTTACTTTGTGTATACTAGCATTAGCATTCCTGCACTCCGTAGGGGGAGTGCTCATATCTGCCAACCTTTGGTGGGAAATTCAAGATGGTAATCTTTCCAATATATTTTACACTACCAGTCAAAAGTTTAGGTACACCCAACATTTTTTGTTATTCCACTGTTCAATGTGCAAAATGAACATAAGATGTGAACAAAACTCTTAGCAAAGATAAATCTGCTTATCTACTGATAATATATTGTGCTTCAATGCATCTTTCTTGTGTGAAACGTAGGTTTAAAACAATTTTTGGAAATAGGTCCAAAAGTGCAATACTGAATCCAAACTGAAACGTGAAGTTAATGTTATTAACGTTTCATCTCAGGGGCAAAAAACTGTTTACAAATACTCTGCTCTGTGTGGAATGAATATTTGTGCTTAGTTTCTTCATCATGTCCAATGTCTATTATTTCCAGGCGTTGCAAAAAATGTTTACATAGAGGCCAACCATACAATCTATTGTGTGTGTTTTTGTGTTTCAGATTGAATGAACATGGGTGCCAAAGCTCAGCTAACGCCAGAAAAAGACAAGCAATTGTAACTTTGAGAAAAGTATTTTCTTTTTGTATTCTCCTGGTTTGCCTCACTCCAAAATATTTAAGATTGAGTTTGGCAGATAACTTTTTTACATTCAAATTTGATTAAGTCATAACTAATTAATGTGCATTGCAATCAATTGGAACATTGAATTCTTGTATTTCTCATACTTGAATTTTGTAAAGTTGATGCCTCCCATGTCGAAATTCAGTATTAAACACACAATATTGATTTTACATATTGAATGGACATATGCAAATTTGAGGGCATCATAGAAAATTAATGTGCAACACAATAAGCGGGAACATTAGAGTTTTGGAATATATGTACTCAAATTATGAATGAATAAGCTATTTCCAGTTTGCCTAAAAAAATTTGCATCGAAAATTATTTTAAAGCATCTCTGAGAATTTGGCCCACCATCTAATCTGTGGATTATCCATTGGTTATGTATCCTTTGGATAATACATTTAAACACAGGATAGCTCTTACGTAGCGGCTAAATAATTAATCCGACTTTCTAGCAGCCGGGATCTGTGATAAAACAATTACTGACTTGTGTCCTGTTTCACAGAGTATTCATGGTAAAGGAAGTACCTATACGAGGTAGTCATCTTGTTGGTATATCTGTTTTATTTGGATATAGATATTTGAACACAATATATTGTCGCGTGATTCCCCTCAGTTAATACCGGGAAATCACGAATGGCAGTCGAGCTTACTTTGAGGCGACGATCAATGGCGGATTTGACTATATATATGCGCGGGGGAGGAAAGAAAGAGGAAAAAGAAGCGGCAAGCTTTTACCTGACACTATCTCGCCGGGCAGTCTTCAACCTGCAGGAAATTAAACTCACGAACGAAAACCGAATTCAATGTACAAAAAGAAACAATTTATTATACGGAAACCGAGAACAATGGACGCGCCGGTAAATAAATATCCTAAGTTTGGATCCCACACACCTCACTTCAAAAACAGACAAAGGAAAAGAATTAATCAAAGAAACAGTTATGTTCTGTCTTGTGGACCTAGCTCTGTCTGACTGCAGTCACGTATTGTCAGGCATCGTCGGGGATTGTCGGCTCCAAACGCACAAGCCCGCCACGGCTCTGATGTTGGCGCGAAGCAGGCCGTGCCCCCGTTCACGAGGCCTCGATGTGTCCTTGTTCGTGCTCCACTAGACCCACCGAGCCTTCGTTCACGCTCCGGTGGCAAGCCTCACTCGTACGCTCGTCGTTCGCCATGAACGCAGGGGAAGAGAATCGTTGGCGCTCCAACGGCAAGCCTCGCTCGTACACTCGTCATTCGCACGTGAACGCAGGGGAAGAGAATTGTCAGTGCTCCAATGGCAAGCCTCACTCGTACGCTCATTGTTCGTACGTGAACGAAGGGGAGGAGAATCGTTGGTGCTCCGTCTCTCCACCAAAGTCCGAAGGCAAGAGAAGGCAAGAAGGGGAGACAGTCCAAAGCGAGAGGGCCAAGGGAGAGAGAAAATGTCTGTCACGACCATCACTATCGCATCCAACATGAGAAGAAGGAAAATGTCTGATCGCGGTTCGTGGTGTGGCTCGTCCTCTGACGTCACCGGCCCTTCCCATTGGCCGAGTGCTTCGTGCTTCTCCCCTCATGCCATCGGTCCATGGTCAATCAGCTCGTCTCTTCCTACTCTGCCAATCGGCGGCCTGCTTCTTACTCACCCCTGGCCCCGGTCAATCACAAGTCCTTCTGGGCATGGCTATTGCCTGCCTGAGCAATGTTCCATCGCCATGCTGGCATAATGCGTGGCTGCTTCCGGTCTGTTCTTCCCTCAGTTCCATTGTTATTGTGGCGAAGGGGGATTAATTAATGTGTGCGCTAATTGGAATGGATGCCTAAGCCACGTGTCTATGTGTGTTGCCATACGGGACAATGGATAGATCACAGGTTTGACACACCGGGGAATTAGCATAATCCCTACAACTACTTATTACAAAGCCATCCTCGTATGACCACAAAGATACACGTAATGCAAACGAACCGCCTAAACAAACTTATTACAGGTGAGGTTCCCTATCACGACAGCCGGAGAATAATACCTACGCAGATCTACCTAAATCTATATATGCCCTACCCTGACATTCATAGCAATATTATTAATGGCGATCTAATAGGTAATCAATCCATATGTGCCACGACGTCATTGCGCCAGTAAATAAGTGTGTGGTGCAAACTGGTAGAAACCAACGATATTCATTACTGATCACGGAAACATAATGCAGTATCGGCACACACTATGATGTGTGCACATAATACGACAGGTAGGAGAATGATGACACGACAGGAATGAGAATGATGACACGGCAGGTACGAGCATGATGACACAGCGGGTATGAGCATGATGACACAGCGGGTACGAGCATGATGATACGGCAGGTACGAGCATGATGACACAGCAGGTACGAGCATGATGACACAGCAGGTACGATCATGATGACACAGCAGGTATGAACATGATGATACGGCAGGTATCATCTCCACCTGGTGAAGTAAGACTCCTTTGTCAGTCTTAATTATGTGCCTATATAAGACTACACTCAAAATGTCTGATACAGGTGGAGTTGACGGATAAGGACTTCTGTAAAGTCGTACCTATAAAATGTAACACAAACCCTGCTTTTACTATGTGTATGTGCTTTATAGTAATGAGACTATTACGTTCAAAAAATGAGGACTCTGCAAGGAACATATTATCTTGTAAGCTCAGTTTGTATGGAAAGAGCCGAAAGTAATTTTCTCGGTTGTGATTGCTTCCTACAATTCCCGATTGTATGACGTGTTTTTGATTGATTACCGTACTACCAAGCATTATTGATTGTGCCTCGCCCTTGCACGATCAAATGGTATGTTTGAAGAAAATTTAATGGTTTTCATTTTGTAATTTGTGACATAATCACATTTCTAAATGCCCAACAGGATGGTGCAGTGGTAGTGAACTTGTCTCTGAGATGTCTGGTCTGTTTGATTCTCGACCCGAAAATAAAACTGTCCGATTGATGTTCAACAAGTATAGAGCGATACATTGGACTTAGAGAGTACTGTCCCTTTGGAAGGATTTTAATTTGGGCACCCGTCTCCTATAGCATTAGCTGGTGATGTTAAACAATCCCATCTCGATAAAAAGTAGGGTGGTTATCACTAGCCCCCTGGGCAAATTTCAACTTATTGCCCTCGCTGACTATTGGAAATGGAAAACCATCTAGAACAAGAAGAACTAGAACGACACTCTTCACGACGTTTTCCTCAGACACATGCCTCCGCCCACATTATTACATCATTATAATAGTTGTACCAAGTTTGATTTAAATCCATTCAGCTGTTCTCAAGTTATCACATTTTTACCTGACATGACCTCTGACCCTTGACCTTTGACCTCGGGACCCCAAAATCGAATCATTTAATCTTTACATCATTATACATACCTGTACCAAGTTTGAATTAGATCACTTCAGCCATTCTCAAGTTATAGACCGATTACAGACTTTGACTTAGGACCTGTTTCCCCAACATCGAATCAGTTCATCTTTACATCATTTCACATAACTGTACCAAATTTTGGTCAGAATCCCATCACTGGTTCACAAGTTATCGCGGTAACAGTATTTTTACCTAACATGACCTCTGACTTTGACCTTGTGATCCTAAAATCTAATCAGTTCATCTTTACCTCATTATATATATCTGCACTAAGTTTGACTAAGATCCCTTCAGCCGATCTCAAGTTATCGCGGTTGAAAACCTATCAAGGACGGACGGACAAACCGCCAGACGGACAATCTGAAAACATAATGCCTCCGGCGACTTAGTTTATGGAGGCATAAAAAGACGTAAAATATCATAGCCCCCCCGCGATTTGAGTAATTTTTCTGTACGTCATTAAAGTCCGTCTGTTTTTTTTTTTTTTTTTTTTTTTTTTTTTGTATACAAGGTCGAGGCTCGTGAAAGAGCGAACATTAATCACACAGAAAGACAAACCGACGCATAAAACATATAACATAGGGAGCGGTAGACAAGATGGGGAGAGAGGGGGAAGGACACAAACACAACATTTGAGAGCAGGGACCGAGAGACATGGAGACATCGAGAGATCTGAGAGAGGGCGAGGGCTTGGGGGGGGGGGGGGTCGTGGGAAGGGGGCGGTGGGAGAGGTATAAAACATATGGACACTGCCAGGACTTCCAGGAAAGAAGTTGGAATTTCAAACAAGGTGGATCTGGGGTGAATTAGCGGGGGTAGAAAAGATCAAGGTTTTGGATGGGGGAAGATAAGAGATGGTGGTGAACAGCTGTTTTAAAGACCTGGAGGGAGGAGTGGGATTGAAGGGAGTGAGGGAGTTTGTTCCAGAGGCGGGAGAAAAGAGGAATGAAAGAGTGAAGGTGAGCAGAGAGCCGAGATTTCGGCAGTTTAACCATCAGAGGGTTGCTGGCAGATCTTGTGCGACCTGTAGGAATATTTGGGGGACAGAGCACAGAGAGAGCTGGGGGTGCAAGGCCGGAGAGGAGTCGGTAGAAGACAGAAAGACCACCTACCTGCCTGCGGTGAGTGAGTGAAAGGCCCTCAGAGATAGCTTCATCGCGGGAGATTCCAATAATTCTGAAAGCTTTGGTTTCAACAGCGTGAAGCCGAGCTAGGTGTGAGGCAGGAGCACCGGCCCATAGGGGAGAACAGTATTCCATTGAGCTGCGGATGAAAGCCTTGTATGTGGTGAGGAGCTCAGGTGTGCCGAGGAAGGACTTCGCACGACGTAGGATGCCCAGTCGGCGACTGGCTTTGGAGGCCAGCTTGGAAATGTGGTTTTCCCAAGAAAGATCATGGCAGATAGTGAGACCCAAAATCTTGAGCGACAGAACTTCTTGGAGAGGATTGTTGAGAAAGTAGATGGGAGGGTTGTCCAGACGATCTTTTCGGAGAGACATAGTAAGAGTGTGAGATTTGTCAGGATTGAAAGACATGTTCCACTTGTTTGACCAGTCTGTGATTTTGTCCAGGTCTTCAGAGAGTGAGGAGGCAGCAGACTGCCGATCTGAGGGAAGAGGAATGGAGCGGCAGAGAGTGGAGTCATCAGCAAAGAGATAGAGAGGATTTTCGAGAGAGTCAGAGAGATCATTGATGAAGACCAGAAAAAGCACGGGGCCCAGAACACTGCCTTGGGGAACTCCAGCCTGAACAGGAAGAGGAGATGAGAGAAACCCATTCAGGGCCACACGTTGACGACGACTAGAGAGGAAGTCCGCCAGCCATGCGTGGAGATTTCCATGGATACCAAAGGAGGAGAGTTTGGTGAGCAGAGCGGGGTGCCAGACCGTGTCGAAGGCACGTGATATGTCGAGGGAGACAGCTCTAATTTCCTGTTTGGCATTGAGGACCTCCAATGATCAATGATCAGGACACACAGTAGCCATCTTTGGTCGGATTACAAAACAAAACCTTCGATATATGTATTGTCTTTGTGCCAAGTTTGAAGAAAATCAGTCCATGCATGTCTGAGAAATGGATGGGGACACGTTTAAGTAACAAAATGGCCAACAGTCGGTCATTTTGGATCTGATCTCGAAAGAAATGACGTGCATATTGTTACGGATACGGAGTATGGCTCTTCCCCCTTAGCAAGGGGTGGTTAGTCCCTTGTCTTGTTAAGCTGACCGTCTCCGCTCCTGGCACTTGTAACGCTATCCCACGGGATGGAACGGATCAGGGTTATGGGTCCAGGGTTTATCCCGAATACCTTTATCCGTCCCTCCACAGACTAGGGAGACAAGTACCGCTCGAACCCCGGTTTTAGATGGTCTAGTTGCCGAGCGGTTTTTAGCAACCCGAAGTTCGAATCATTAGCCTTCACTAAACCCGATCCTGAACGTTGGCCGAATCGCGCCACGTACACTCAATATTGAAACCACTAAAGCGACTGAACGAGAATGAAGAAGAAAGAAGGAGAACGGAGGAATAACAGGGTTTATTATTTACACACAACTAAGCAAAAAGAGCAGTCAAGGTTATATACAGGGAAATGGAAAAAGCAGGACACACAGTGCAATATTTAGCTTACCTACAAACAGTCTTACTTAGAAACCCAAGGACAAAACAAACAAAGACAAACTCACACGAATGGGGAATTGCAGGGTGGATTGGCTGGAGGGAGAAGGTTCAGCTCGGGCTGGAGCACGGTCAGGCCGGCCGCCGTTCCTTCGCGGTCACCTCGGCACCGTCGTCAGACGCCCACGCTGCGGTCGCGTCCGCTGCCGCGGTTCCCAAAGCTACACTGGTTCACACCGCTGCGGTTTGAGCTCCCCTGCTTCAAGCTGTTGTTGCTGCTGCATCGCGTGCACTTTCGGGGTTCTCTCCCTTCTCTCCAGCTTGGTTTTCGCAGCCCTCTCGTTCAAGCTCTCTCTCGTGAGGCGTCCCGCGGCGGTCTTTATAGGCCACACCCTCAAACCTTTTCGAACCTCCCCCAAGCGTTCTCTCTCCGCCCTCTCAAGCCAAACTCCTCGTTCTTGGTTGGTGGCGCTCACTCCTCCTTCCGATCACGAGGGCGGAGACACGCCTTTCTTCTCCGAGGCTTAACCACGTGGCTAATGGAGTCAAATGCAGCAAAGTGGCATAAGGGAGGCAAAATGCAGCAAAGTGGCGTAAGGGAGTTAAAATGCAGCAAAGTGGCGCAAGGGAGTTAAAATGCAGCAAAGTGGCGAAAGCTGGCACTTTGAAGATACCATGTCAGAGGGATCTACCTTATATAATTCGGTGCAATGAAGTGTCAATTTAATGGGAAACAGAGCCTTCAACTACATAGATTAGGGACATAACTACCGAGGGAATTTATGATTGGCTACGTGTTGCGGTGGCCTAACTACAGACGACCGTTGACCTTTCTTTACACTACGGAGGGTGATATTTACAACAAGCTTTACCTCAAATTACACACACAATTCCCAAATCCGTTACAATATGTAACCCGTCATTCATTATATTTGTGCAAAGTTTGAACAAGGTCGGTAAATCCATGTCCGGGAAATAGTTGGAGACGTAGGTGCTCAATATGGGGTTTTTTTGCAACTAAAATGCCCGCCAGTCTACCAATCGGCCATCTTTGATCAGATCGCAAAATAAAGTGCAGTGTAAGTGTATGCCATCATGTACCATGCTTGTGCCATGTTTGAACAAACCCGGACTATACATGTTCAGGAAATGGTTGGGGACACACTTAAGTAACAACATGGCTGCCAGTCGGCCATCTTGGATCTGATCGCGAAAGATAATGAGGTGCATATGTAAGCCATCATTCATTATCTGTGTGCAAAGTTTGAATAAGATCGGTTAATGCATGTCCGATAAATGTCTGAGGACATATTCAACATCGGGTCATTTACAACCAAAATGGCCGCCGGTCAGCCATTTTTAATCGCATCACAAAACAAAATGATGTGCATATGTATACCATCATGTATTGTCTTTGTACCAAAGTATGAACAAAATCGGTCCATACATCTCCGAGATATGGTTGTGGACGCACACGCACACGGATGGAGACCGAATCCATAAGTCCCCGTTTTGGCCGAAGCCCAATGGGGGCTAATAATCCTCGCCACGAGACTGCTTCAACAGCACCAATACAATGTTCACATTGTATGGGCATAAGAGTAAGAGTAAGAAACCCTTTAGAATCCTAAAACCCCTCAGGCCCCAAAGACCACTTTAGGCTTTTTAGAACCCTAAGGCCCCTATAGACCCTGTTAGACCCTGTTAGACCCTTTAGACCTGTAACTACTGTTGGAATATAGCCTTTAGAGCTTTAGACCCCTAGACCATTTTAGACCCTTTGGACCTTTTATGACCCTTTAGGTCCCCTTAGACCCTTTAGACTGCTTAGATCCCTTGACACTTTAGACTGCTTAGACCCCTTGATCCTTTAGAGCCATATAGATCTCTTTAAACCCCTTAAGACCTTTTAAGACTCCTGAAGACATTTCCACCCTTTAGACCACTTAGACCCCTTGACCATTAGAATTTTAGACTCATTAGACCCTAATTTCTATTGGACAATACCCTTTAGATATTTAGACGCCTCAAGACCGTTATACACCATTATTGTTCCCCCAATAGACCCTATGGACCACATCAACTATTTAGACCTTTAGACTCTCAGACACTTTTGATCTGTATGACGGGTTGGCCCCCCCTTTTGAACTCAAGAAGAGGCACCTTGAAGCAGCAAAATGTGGTTTAATACAAAATCGAGCAAACACAATATTGCGGAGCACGCCTTGAAATCGCAGGGCCTTGTCACACAAGACCGTGCAAGTCCTAGCCGCACTAAAAACTCACCAAAATACAGTTTGTTATATACATGAAATAACAGAAAAAACGCTGCGCTGAAAAATGACCTCAGACAAGAGAGGGCCTTTGAAGACACAGAAAGTAACATATTTCTCAGGCTCTAATTCCAAACAAGTTGGGCTTTCCAAGGCCCAGGGATGCGTTCCCATAATAAAGTTCTATGATGTGAACATTTGGCAGTGAAACATAAGAAGCCAGGCACATAAAGATCAAAGGATACATATTACATCACACCCTGCTCGAGGTTAACTTTAAGGCAAACAAGAATCATATGACAACTATTCCCATAACTTTTCTCCCTTTGGAAGATGCTGAAAAAACGACTCCAAGGTTGGATTTTGACCGAGCCGTGAAACAACATGTTTTGCATTGAATCTAGCTTTTTGGAAGCAAGCAGAAGAAAGACATAATTATATATATATTTCTCAGGTGCCCTGGGTCACGTGGTGTGCCCCCCATGGCCCCCCATGCCCTGCCCCAGACATGTAGACCCATTAGACCCCTTCAGACGCACACCACATAAACATATATAGAGCCTTCTTGGAATACGTATATAGACTATACATTTTTATGCCTCCACACCCCAAGGTGGCCGGAGGCATTATGTTTTCGAGTTGCCGTCCGTACTGGCTAAACCTTGTTTTTCTCAGCAACCATATGTCTGATTCAGACGAAACTTTCAGGGTAGGAGTGACAACCATGCAGAATGTTTTTGATAATTATGACGTCATAGGTCACGTGGTATGGCAGCCATATTGGATTGAACGCAAATAATTAAAAAATTATTTATTGGAAACCGCTGAATGGAAAAATTTGAAACTTTGCACATTATCAAGTACTCCCAATGGGGAACAAAAATATGATAATGATGACATCATAGGTGAAGTGGTACACCAGCCAAAAATGTTTTGATCGAATTCCTGATCTTACTATATAATTCACCAAATGTCCGTCCGTCCGTTCGAAGGTACCGCAAAAACGGCTCAACCGATCGCAACGATATTTTGGGTGGGTAATCCTGGGAACACTCGGAGTAAAATAGGCTATGATGTTTTTTTCAATTTTCCGATTTTTCCAATTTTCCAATTTTCCAATTTTCCAGTTTTGCCCAACACGATGGAATAATATTTACCGATATGAACAGTGGTGTGGCTTTTGTTGAAATTCTACAAATACTGTTTATTCTACGTTCCAGGAGAGAGTAGATCGACTCCTGACGAACTCTTCCAATATAAACGTGCTGTTCCGAAGGAACACGGCAGCGTGTGCAAAGCGACTGAGAAACAGGTGTAGCGGCCGCTACCGTGTTACAGATTCGGCGCACACTCTTCACACATAAACGTGCGACTGAGAAAGACGTGCAGCGGCCGCTTCCATTTTGCAGAATTCAATCTTTTTTCAAAATGGGCGCCATGTACTGTTTTGATTTTGATGATTTGCATGTGATATGATTTAACGGATGTTTATATAAATCGTTTAAAATAAAAAAAAAAGCCTTCAATTTCTGATATTTTGCCTTTTCATTTGGGCCTCCCAATTGAAGCCCTTCCCGTAGGGCATGATTATTGTGCCCTACGGGCAGGGCTTCAATTGGGAGGCCCGTAGGGCGGGGACCGTTGCTAGTTCTAAAAATTTGAAATTGCATGCACATGATCTATGACCCATTTGTATTGAAATGTTCAATTTATGACATTATAGGTCACATGGTTTGGCAGCCATATTGGATTGAACCTAAAACCTTAAAAAACAGCTTCTCCCAAACCACCAAATTGATTGACTTGAAACTTTACGTGTGTCATTGACTAGGCATGGGGATTAAAAGTTGATCATGAAAACATTATTGGTCACATGGTGTGGTAGCCATATTGGATTGAAGGGAAATATTAAATAATCATGTCTCTGAAACTGCTTACCATATCGATGCGAAATTTTACAAATATCATCTAACACCACTGTTGCATATTTTGAAATTGATGATGTCATAGGTCACGTGGTTTGGCAGCCATCTTGGATAGAAAAACGCACCTATCCAATAAACACTTCACAAACTAATTCCTGGGTGTTTTTTGAAGTGTGTTTGGGGTCACTGTCCTGCTGGAAGGCCCATGACCTTCGACGGAGACCCAGCTTTCTGACACTCAGTTGAACATTGTGCTCCAAAATTCCTTGGTAATCTCCTGATTTGATGATGCCATTCACACATAAAACGCACCTATCCAAACTTCACAAACGTGATCCCCTACCCATACATATGCAGAATGTACATTTTAAAAGATCATATGTCATGTGATATAGCCGCCATATTAGCTTGAAAGCCAATGTTTTAAAAAATCCCTTTTCTGAAACTGCTTCACCGATCATGTGAAACCTGTCATGGCTGGTGAAAATGGTATACGTGAAAACAGCTGAAGGGATTTAAATAAAACTTGTTTCTTTTTAGGACAGTGAGCGATAGCATCGACCGATTGTGGGATTATACGGAGGCATATTGGTGACACAGTAGTTCCAGTTCAGCAAGTAACGTGCAATCTCCAGCGACCCGGAGGGTGGGTACAGTACTTTTTCAGCGAGGTTGAACAGAAATTGCATATTGGGTCACTTAATTGGTTCACCAATCAAAACCTAGAAGCATATTGTTATTGAGGTCAAAAGCTCAAAGGGTCAAAGGTCGAGGTCGCATAAAACCATAAATTTCCATCCGATTGACTTAACATTTGAACAGGGTTTCCATGTTGGATTAATGAAACTTATTGTTGTTTGAGGTCAAAAGGTCAAAAGTCAAGGTCACATAAAATTGATCAATTTTTATCGCATTAACTTGAAATTTGAACAGGATTTGCATATAGGGTCACAGACATGGTCACAAGTGAGAATGATTAATTTGGCCTTTTTGACATGTCAACGATTTCCATGACAACAATTTCACCCCCATTATAATATAATGAGCCTTTTGTGAATTTTGTATTACCATACTTCAGTAATTTTTTAAGATATCAAATTGAAACTGTTACAGCTTATTTTCCGGAATCTGTAGTATATGTGAGGATGTTTTGGTCAAGCTTAATTAAAGGTCAAGGTCAAGGCCATCGGAAACATGTAAAACACCTATTAGGCCACAATTAGGCAGAAAGTGTATCTTTCAAATTGGTTCTCCGAAAGCAATCTCTGATTGCTCTTTCTAATTTGTCTATTGCATCAGAATAACTTTGTCGTCCTATTACGTATTTGCACAACCATCCACCATAAGCCTCAGATTCTTATTATTCCATGACCAATCCCATACACTTTTAACTTTGAATGAAATGATGGCTCGGAAATTATATTTAAATTTAAAATACATTATGAGAAAATTAAAACAGCTTTAATTAGCCTTTGAACACGAGAAAATATCAATCTATTGCAAAAGCAGACTTGGTGGTGGATTGGTTCGAGCGTTCGCTCTGAGTCTCGGTCGGTGGTTCGAAACCTGGCCAGATCATACCAAAGACTTTTAAAATGGTACCTGCTGCCTCCTTGCTTGACGCTCATCATTTATCGATATCATATCATCGATATCATATCGATATGATATGATATGAAAATATATCGAGGGAATAGCAGGAGTACATGGCGTTGCCCGGTGATGTTCTAATCCTTTTGGCAATTTTGAAGAAAAAAACAAAACACATTTATATATTTTTTGTAGGTGCTTAAAACACTCCCCGACCTACACTCAATAAGGGAACTTTACATTTTCATATGATATTACACACACACACACACACACACACACACACACACACACACACACACACATATATATATATATATATATATATATATATATATATATATATATATATATATATATATACAAACCGGGGAGAATTTAATGTTACCTTTCATATAGCTTCAAAGGCTCAGGCACTATAAGCGATTTTTAAAAAATAAATCCCCAAAAACGAGCCTTAAACACTCCCTGGCACTCACTGATCCTCTGATCTTTGCTCTTTGCTCTTTCTAATTTGTCTATTGCATCAGAATAACTTTGTCGTCCTATTACGTATTTGCACACACAAGCACACACACACTCAATTTCTGAAAGTTTGATGAAGATCCGTTCAGCCATCTGAGGAAAATGGCAACCCAGACAGACAGACAAACGGCTCTCTTATCGTATAGATAGAGCACGGACACACAACCATAGGTTGGTAATACTAGCGCAGGATTTGATGAGCCCTGTTGACCTTCCTCATAAAGCAACTCATATTATTGGAATTTTTGTTGTGCTGTGGATTTGGCCTGTGGGTGGTGCTGTCAGACAGTGTTTGCGAACAGAGCGTTTTATCGTCGTCTCCCTCCGATTTATCACGACAAAATATTTCGATACTCAATTTGTGTGCCGTTGACTCCCAACGTGGAGATACCACAGTCATCATTGAAATCAACAACATTTCCTCTTGTAACAAGCAGCTGGTTCCTCGTGTTATCTCACGCGTGTTATCTCAATTTACTGGGAGCTTGGGAATTTAATTTCTAACCCAAACATCGACTCAAACAAACATTCTGGTATCACGATACGATACGCCCAGCATGAAATGAAGACAAGCATATCGATGAAGGTGGACATTTCGATATATTTTGATGATAAAATATCGATATATTATCATATATCATATCGATATGATATCGATATATTATCAAATCATATCACATCGATGTGATATCGATATATTATCATATCATATCATATCGATATATTTTCATATCATATCATATCGTTATGATATCGATATATTATTATCATATCATTTCAAATCGATATGATATCGATATATTATCATGTCATATAATTATTTGTTTTTTTTGGCTCGTGAAAGAGCTAACATTTATCACACAAACAAATCAAACAGACAAACAAACAAAGTATATAAAAAGGGGAGCGGTAGACAAGATGGGGAGAGAAGGGGAAGCACATAAACACAACATTTGAGAGCAGGGACATCAGGAATGTGTGGGAGGGAGAGGGCTTGGGGGGAGGCGGCGTGGGAAAGGGGGGGGGGGTGGGAGAAGTATAAACACAAGGACACCAAGGACTTCCAGGAAAGATGTTGGAATTTCAAAAAAGTGGATTTGGGGTGAAATTAACGGGGGTAGAAGAGATCAAGGTTTTGGATGGGGGAAGATAAGAGATGGTGGTGAACAGCTGTTTTAAAGACCTGGAGGGAGGAGTGGGATTGAAGAGAGTGAGGGAGTTTGTTCCAGAGGTGGGAGAAAAGTGGAATGAAGGAGTGAAGATGAGCAGAGAGTCTTGATTTTGGCAGTTTAACCATGAGGGTTGCAGGCAGATCTTGTGCGACCTGTATCAATATGTTATCGATATATTATCATGTCATATCATATCGATGTGATATCGATATATTTATCATATCATATCATATCATATCATATCGATATATTTTCATATCATATCATATCGATATGATATCGATATATTATCATATCAAATCGATATGACATCGATATATTATCATATCATATCATATCATATCGATATATTTTCATATCATATCATATCGATATGATATCGATATATTATCATATCAAATCGATATGATATCGATATATTATCATATCAAATCGATATGATATCGATATGTTATCATGTCATATCATATCGATATGATATCGATATATTATAATGTCATATCATATCGATATGATATCGATATATTATCATGTCATAACATATCAATATGATATCGATATATTATCATGTCATATCATATCGATATGATATCGATATATTATCATATCATATCATATCATATCGATATATTTTCATATAATATCATATCGATATGATATCGATATATTATCATATCATATCATATCGATATGATATCGATATATTATCACATCATATCATATCGATATGATATCGATATATTATCATATCATGTCATATCGATATATTATTATATCATATCATATCGTATATCGATGTCATATCATATCATATCGATATATTATCATATCATGTCATATCGATATATTATCATATCATATCATATCGATATGGACATATCGATAGATAAGTTTGATGGTGGATGAGATGAATGTGTAAACCGCGATGGGAAAGAAAGGTGGAATCCGAAGCAGAGATAATGATGGAGGTCAAGGTGGAGCTCCAGAACACCCGGTAAATCTGAGTGATGTTTGAGTCTTTGAGATGAAGATGCAGGTGGAGGTGGAGATGCAGAGCAATGTTGAAAGGCAGGCGGGGAACGTCCAGTGCTTCCTGCTCTTTGCCTGATATTGGAACGAGCAACTTGCGGGCGCTGCCGGAATAATAATGAGCAAGATAGGGCAAGGAGGTCATGGTCTCCATGGATGAAAGCAGGAGAAAATGGAAGCAACGAGAAGAGATTGAGAGGAGAAAGCTTATGTGTTTGGAGCCAGAGAAGCGTGATACCAGTGGGGATATAGTGTGGATGTCGGGGAGGGAGGAGTTCTTGGACGAATGGAAAGAGAAGATTCATGGTTATGGATGGAGGAATGGTGGGGTTGGAAATAGATGTGGTGAATGTCGTGGTGCGAGAAATGGATTGGAGGGATGGACATAATTAAAGGTGGTAAACTAAAGTGACCCGATGTCCCTGTTGTCTACTGTAGTACTTGTGTGCTTCCCTCTCTCTCCATCTTGTCTCCCGCTCCCTTTATTATATGTTTTTTTATGTGTTCGTTTGTTTTTTTGTGATTAATGTTAGTTCTTTACACGAGCCTCGATCTAGTATACAAAAAAAATCTTAATAATGACGGAGGAATGGATGCATGGATGGAGGAATGGGAGGAATTGGGAGAGTGAAGTTGAAAATAAAGAGGGAGGGTGGGTGGGTGCCTGGATTAAAGGATGGATGGAAGCATATGAGGAGGGAGGGGAACACATCACGTGCTGCGCCCTCCCAGGCCAGTCTGTCCCGTCGCATTACCCGCCGTGTGGTCGAGGGGATCCCGGGGATGTCCAACTGACGGACTGTCTGCAAGGGGAGGGGGTGGGGGAGTGACCACGACACGCAGACATGGGTACCAGCGCGAGAGTGTACAGCTGTGGCCCACATGGACGGAAGCGAAGACGTGATGTATAGCGCGCAGTCTCACAGCAGGTGCGCGTCCACTCCTGATGTGTCGGTGGATGAGTGTTGTGTGTGTTTGTGTATGTATATGTGTGTGCTTGTGTATGTATATGTGTGTGTTTGTGTATGTATATGTGTGTATGTGTGTATGTATATGTGTGTGCTTGTGTATGTATATATGTGTGTGTTTGTGCTTGTGTATGCATATGCGTGTGTTTGTGTATGTATGTGTTTGTGTGTGTGTTTGTGTATGTATATGTGTGTGCTTGTGTGTGTGTGTTTGTGTATGTATATGTGTGTATGTGTGTGTGTGTATATATAAGATAGACTAGCTGTGGGTGTGTGTGTGTGTGTGTGTGTGTGTGTGTGCTTGTGTACTTGTGTGTGTATATGTGTATATGTGTGTGTGCTTGTGTGTTTGTGTGTATATTTGTGTATTCGTGTGCTTGTGTGTTTGTTTGTGTACATATATAAATACATATATATATATATATATATATATATATATATATATATATATATATATATATATATATATATATATATATATATATATATATATATATATATATATACACACACACATACGCACACACACACACACAGACATGTGTGTGTGTGTGTGTGTGTGTGTGTGTGTGTGTGTGTGTGTGTGTGTGTGTGTGTGTGTGTGTGAATGCGAGTGGTCTATGGATAAAGGGGCATTGTGGTAATGCCGGTAACCCCGCGGAACTAAAAATACTGCCGGTTCTGCACTGTGTCGAGCAACGTGCTGCTTCTCAAGGTGCTCACCGGGAGGTAGTTAAAAATACCGATGCCAATATCGCGTTCTTTTGTCAGGCTGTGAACTCGCATCTCTGCAATGTGAACCTAACAAGTGACCATGCCATTTGCATCTAATGGTCGATCTCATGTGCGTTTAGTAATTTGCTTGTTTACATTTACATGCATGGAATTGGAAAGCTCAAATATGTCTTCTTTAACGTTTTCTTCCCACTTTTCGGTTACGAATGATGTTACCTTTGTGCTTTATCTTCAAATAAATTATTGCATTTGGTCAAAATAAATTATTAATTTGTTCACACTTTTTCAGGGCTATTATATAATTCTCTTCATCATGCTGTGCTTCTTCAATGTTTCATCTCAATTTCAAATGCAGTTTCACACAAGCAGTTGGGATTCATATTGTATGGACTAGCTTTACTATTATGCTATAATAAAAACAAGGATGCAAGTCCTCATCGAGTCATCGAGGACACAGCTTCCAAACGCACCTGAAACATGGGACGTGTAGATTTTAAAATGAAATAAATAAATAAATGAGGAGGTCGTGGAAATGGCAAAGTGTATATAAATAAACAAATAATTTAACGTGAAATGTTGGCAGTTGAAATGGTAAAGTGAATATAAATATATAAATAAATCAAAGTTGTGTTTTGGTCGTGGAAATGGTAAAGTAATAAAATACACAATAAATAATAATAATAATAATAATAATAATAATACATAATAAAATACACAATTTTGTGTGTCTGTCTGTCTGTCTGTCTGACGATTTTTGACCATGATACATTCGTTCTTTACGTATCCAATCTCAACCAGAGTTGACAGGATGACTAAGGGTCACACAATGAAGGTTGTAGCGAATTAATTTGCCCCCCTCCCCAAGGGGGTTTTTCTCTGCCAATGGGGTTACGTGTTGAGGTGTATATAAGTGTTAAGATAGCTTTATCGTGGCATTTTTCCAAAGATGCTTCCAGTAACAAAAGCATAATATTCTCTGCCAATGGGGTTTTCTCTGCCAATGGGGTTACGTGTTGAGGTGTATATCAGTGTTAAGATAGCTTTATCGTGGCATTTTTCCAAAGATGCTTCCAGTAACAAAAGCATAATATTAATGTTATTACAAAACAATATTAATGCTGCTAATATCTCACCTCCCCAAGGGGAGATGTTATCTTTCTATATATATATAAAAGAAAGTTTTTGTTTGCTTGTTTGTTTGTTTGTCTGAACACGCTAATCTCCTGAACGGTGAAAGGTAGGAGGAAATCTCTGAAACAAAAAATGTCGGAACGGGTCCCGGAAAGGTTATAGGCTAGGTCACGAGGCCGGTCGAGGCCGCCTCGGCCGGGATGGGCCCATTTCGCAATAAATCTTCTTCTTCTTTCAAAATTCTCTCGAAGTACAACTTATGCACTTAATAGGAATATCTGACTGATTGCAACACATGCTTTCAAAATTCTCTCTCGCGGAGCGCAACAGAAGAAAGAACAAGGAATCGTTGAGCACTAACTGATACTGGGCTCGTGTCAGACCTATGTACAGAAGATTAAATTCATTCAAAAAGAACCCGGGCAACGCCGGGTGCATTCAGCTAGTCTTCTATCTATATATAAAAGAAAGTTTTTGTTTGTTTGTTTGTCTGCACGCGCTAATCTCCTGAACGGCGAAAGATAGGAGGAAACCTCTGAAACCAAAAATGTCGGGATGGGCCCCGAGAAGGTTATAGGCTAGGTGGTGAGGCCGGTCGAGGCCGCCTCGGCCAGGCTGGGCCTATTTCGCAATTAAAAGCTGAGCTGAATTATAGTAGTCTATCTTCTACGGCCGCGAGTAAAAGCTGAATTATAGTAGTAAATTCATTCAAAAATAACTTAAAATGTCGGGACGGGCCCCGGGAGGGTTATAGGCTAGGTGGCGAGGCCAGTCGAGGCCGCCTCGGCCGGGCTCGGCCAATTTCGCAATTACAAGCTGAGCTGAATTATAGTAGTCAATCTTCTACGGCCATGGGTAAAAGCTGAATTATAGTAGTAAATTCATTCAAAAAGCACCCGGGCAACGCCGGGTGCTTTCGCCTAGTCATGTATAAATAGCTTATTGTGCCATTTTCATGTGAGCCCCCCAACCAGAAGTAAAAATATTATCAACCACAAACACGTTTGATTATCTTTTTAAGCAGTAGCTCATGCTGATTTAACATGAAACTCAAATGGAGGAAACATGGGGTATGTTCAGTTACCAGGCAGATAGTTATGCGCTTACCAAGCCAGTCATTCCTTATCAACGGTTTAGAATGGAGTTCTTGCTCGAATGCTAAAGCAACTTAGCGAGTGCTCCACAAGAAATTTGGTAACTGAACACATCCCCCGATATTCTTGAGGATCCACCGTAGATATACTGTAATCTTATATACCCCCAGAGATGAGTGACACATCCTGCCGCTACTGTCGGAAATGGGTGTACTAATATGAATGCACAATTCATAGATGTGTGAATCACTCCATGGCAATGGACATGGTAAAGTGTACATATAAATAACTAAAGGTGGAAGAAAGGTAGTAGAATGGTAAAAGGTAAAAAATAAATATAAAATTAAAGGTGATATTTCAGTTGAGGTGATGATCAATTAGAAATTAATAAATAATTCAAGGTGGCATGCATGTATATATTATGATGTTAAAGGATATATAAAAAATTTATTTCAAAGTTGTACGCAGGTAGCAGTGTATTTACAGGGCGTCTCATACTACTACACTGACTGTGCATATACATATGTACATATGTATCTATATATGTATGTATATATATATTGTTGCGGAGATGAGGACTGTATTTTTTTGATTGTGTGCTGTATGATTATTATTATTGTTTATTCTGCGCCCCCCTACCTCCGGAGCTGTGTAAAGGTGAAAGGGCATCCCATAATTAGTCCACAAGCATACACATCAGCCAAATAATAGAATACCTCTGTTTGATAGTTATCTCTTATTATGTGTTTTTAGAGTAAGGCTGTGTCTCCCATTAATTGAAATACTCCATTGCACCAGTGAAAGAGATAGATTCCCTTCAATCCCACTCCCAACACTTCCATTCCCCCCTTTTCGTCAATTGCAATTCGCATTGCCAACTGCATGTTGGGCGGTTTTCCCTTCATCCGCCATTGACCACGAGGCAGGGTTGGGGAAGAAAGGCGGGTCCCCACCTCGTCAGAGAGGGGAGGAGTGAACCGGCCCCACTCGACCAACCATGAACAAGGGGTTTGGCTTGAGAGGGCGGGGAGAGAACGTTTGGGGGAGGTTCGCAAAGGTTGAGGGGCGGGGCCTATATAACCCACGGCGGGGGTGTTCCCAAGAGAGATGCACTTTGAGTTGAGACAAGGAGGGACGAAAAAGAGCTGGGTCATCAGAGCAACAGCGCGTAAGGAGGAGAGAACCCGTCACGCCAGACCCCCCCACCAGCGCATCGGCTCCACCAAGCAGCTCCGACCCGTGATCCCGCGCACACGACAGGCCCGGTGGCATCAGCGGCCGTCGAGGTCCAGCCCGACGTCCCGTGTGGGATCAAGCTCCAGCCAGCTCCGTGCCGTTTCCCCCCTCCAGCCACACACCTCCTGCCAGCGATCCACTATGCAATTCCCCGCGTGAGTCAGTGTCTTTGTTTGTTCTGTCCTGGGAATAAGTTAAGTCTGTATAACTATAAGCTAGTATTTGCACTGTGTCACCTGCGTCTTATGTGTTGTAAATAAACCTTGATTGCTCCTTTTTGCGTGTGTAAATAATAAATCCAATTACTCTTCTGTCCGTCTTCTCGTTTTATTCCTTTTCCTCTTGCATTTCGTCGTTTTAGTCTTTTTCCCAGATTGGGCAGCTGCGGCGCGATACGGCCAAAGTTCTGGGTGAATCGGGTGAGTCAGGGATCCTGTAACGGTCGCGGCAATACCACCGCTCGGTAAATAACATCTTAATCCGCGATCAGTAACAATTGGTTGTCAGGAGTTGGATTCGGACCTGGGACTAAATTTGTTAGGCCCAAATTTTGGAACACCAATTGTGTTATACAGTAACAATTGGTGTCTGGGAGTGAAATTCGGGGCCCGAACCAAATTTTTAAAACATCTAGGAAAAAATTTGGTCAAAATTTGGAGCGGCCGAAATTTGTTTTGTTTTACAAAACCCGAATTTTGAAATCGCGCCATGGCTGGTCAAGGCGACGGGATGCCGGTGGGAGAGATAGACGGGGTAGAATCGACCCAGGACCTCGGGGAAATGTATGTGGAGGAAAGGGAGGAGGAGAGCAATGAGGTGGTTGAGGGTGTATCAGACGCACAAAATGGCGCTCTCGCGCACGAGGTTTCAGGCGCGCAAAGAGGCGCCTCGCACGAGCGCGCGGTAGCCGAGCCCGCTGTATCAGCGGGCTTTAACATGCAGCAGTTCATGGCACGGTTTAGCGAATACATGGCACAGTCGAAGTGCGACAACGAAAAAAGAGCCAGGGAAATGGAGGGAATGGAAAACAGAATGGGGGAGCGACTAGGAAATCAAATCGGGGAGTTAGACAAGAAATTTGGGAAGTTAGACAATAATTTTGAGGAGTTAGACAAGAAATTTGGGAAGTTAGACAAGAAATTTGAGGGGTTAGACAATGGGATAAAAGAGGTGAAAAATGGGTTAATGGGGCTAGAAAATAGGATGGAGGACAAATTGCGGGAAGTAGGGGAACAATCTGCCAGGGAAATCAAACGAATGGGAAACCAGATAGAGGAGGTGCAAATCGGGTTAGAAAGTAAACTGGATGCTCAGAGGGATGAATTGGGACAGATGAGGGTGGCATCTACAAAAGAGATGGGGGAGATGAAAGAGGAGATACGACGAGGTGTGGGTGAGGAGGTCTCGGGGCTACGCGAGGAGGTAAAGCGAGGTGAGAAGCGTATGGAGAAAGAAGTGAGAAATAATACGGCAAAGTTACAAGGGGGAATAGAAGATCTGACGGAGGAGGTGGAACAGCTGACAGAGGGACAGACGGAGTTAGTGGAGCAGGTTAAAAAGAACACTGCAGTACTAGGAGGGTTAAAGGCGACACAAAAAGAAATTAAAAACGAATTAATAGCGACGCAGAGGCAATGTCAGATGGTACGGGAGGAACTGACAATGAGAGTGGACGAGGTGACAGAGATAATGGAGACAAAGGACCGGCAGGTGAGGATGCACATAGAGACGGTCACGGTAGCCTTAGAGGACGAACTTGAAGAGACGCACCGAGAAATAAAAGAGGTTAAACAAAAATTAGAGGAAGTGGAAGAAGAGGTGAGTGAAATTAAGAAGGGACGGACAGAAACTAAAAGAGAAATCCAGGAGGAGGTGATGGAATATGTGCAAGGTCGGTGCTCAACTCATGATGTGATGCTCACTAACCGAATAAAGAGTTTGCAGGTGGCAAAGGAGGTGCGACGACGAGGTACGGAGGTGAGTGGCAATGTATATGATGTGAGGAAAGCTTCAGTCGGCTTGGGGATTGGTTTGGATCCGGGTGTTCGTGAGAGGCCGTTGGTGAAGTGTGCGACAGGTCTGGTGTGCGAAAAAAGAGGTGTGCGAGAATGTCCGACCATGGGGTGTGTGAGGAAAAAGTGCACGCCGAGGAGTGAGTGTGCCGTCAAGAGTGAGTCAGTCGTAGCGCGTGTGCGAGGGAGTACATGGAAGCGCGGTGTGGTGAGTGTTACGGAGGAAGTAATGAGAGAGTGTACACCTGTGGTGAGTGTTACAGAGGAAGTAACAAGAGAGTGTACGCCTGTGGTAAGAGTTACAGAGGATGTAACGAAAGAGTGTGTGCGAGAGGATGCACGAGAAAGGTGTGTAACAGACAGGTGCATGAGGAAAGAGTGTGCTGTCGAGAGTAAGGGTGAGTGCATTGTCAAGAGTGGTGGTGAGAGTAGTGAGAGTGACACGGAGCGTGAGTTGGTTGTGACAGGTGAGCGAGGATGTACACCTGGAATGGAAGGATGCACACCTGGAATGGTAGAGCATGAGTGGGAATGCACGCTGGAATTGGTAGTGAGGCACGTGGTTGGGTGTGCGAGTGAGAGCACACCTGTGATTGTCACAGAGGAGGTGACCGAGAAGGGGGCGCGAAGAGGTGTGTTGGTGAGGTGTGCGAGCGACGAATGTGTGCCAAGGTGTTCGGTGGTCAGGTGTGTGACCAAGTCGGTGAGCGGAATGAGTGTACCGAGGTGTGTAAGAAAAGGTACGACGAGGAGCATGGAAACGGCTGCATGTATGAGCAAGAAAGGGGTAGCGTATGCATGTAAGCATCCAGGTGAAGCATCGACGGTAACCGGGTTAGAGGTTAGAACGACTTATAGCCGAATCGGGCCCTCGGTGCGCGTCGGGCAGATTCGCGTGCCGCGAGGACCAGCGGGGATCCGAACCACGGCGGTTTCGAAAGAACCGCCATACGCGATCCACGCTGTGCCTCGCTTGGAACGGCCGCGTCCGGGCTCCACTAGGTGGAGCGGGCAGCCCGATAGGAAGGGTCGTCATGGCGACCACTTTCTATTGAGACGTGCCGGCAGGTCGAGATCGGGCAATTGGATGGCTACGCGCCGAGGTGGTGCGTGGGATCTCGGCACGGGTAAGCCCCCGTCCCTGCACCGAATGCGGGACGTATCCAGCCGCTGGCACAAAAGAACCCGCGTTCATTGCTCGGCTGTACGAAGCCGGGCTGCAGATGTGAATTGGCGCACCGAGAGGACCTAATATGTAGACGGGTGATGGTGATAGTGATAGTGATTTGATACGAAATTTAGAAAAGTGGGTAGAATTGGCAGTAAATGGAAAATTTTTGAATTGGTTGGAATCTGGACGAACAAAATTGATAGTGAGAGACCCCCGATGTGGTGGGATGGCAACTCTGTCATCCCTCACGGGTGGGGCAAATGCGCAATAGATTATGGGGTGTATGGCAGTGGAAACTAGCCCGGGTGGGTTAGGTTATATTGTTAGGGATCTAGCGAAGATGACATTAGGTAACGTTAAGGTTAGTTAGTGACTGATACCTGTAGTGGGGACGCAGGTAGATTAGTGTGAATGATAATGACGTGGGAGCGCAATAGTTTAAAGGGACGACTGGGAAGTGCAAGTTTCAGAGGGGAGTAGTTAGCTGAGATGATGCCGTGTGTGTGAAGATTGAACAGGTGAGAATTGAACAGGTGTGATTGCACAGGTGTGCAACTGAACAGATGAATGGAGCAGTGTATGAGGGAGTAGTGGTGATTGCGTGTTGTGTTGACCAAATGGTCCAGGAAGAGGAGGAGGGTGCAGGTGGCACCAGGTGTGAGTGCACAGGTGTGCACCAACAGGTGAATGGAGGACAGGTGGATGGAATAAATGGTATGGAGTATTGGAATGGATGGTCGTGGAGTGAGTATGGTGGAAATTGTGGAGTGGAGTGGATGGTGCGAAGGTGTGGATGGGGGAAGAGTGGACCCCCATCACGGATACCCGGGGCGGGTAGTGTAAGTGTTAGGTAGAGGGTATAGGTAAATTGTGGTTGGATATTGGCATCTGTGGTGCGGGTGAAAGAATGGTCTTTGGATGGGTGCATTAGTGTTGTGGAAATGGCTGGGCGTGTAGCCTGTTAGTGTGTGTAGTTGGTTGGGCGCTCCACCACTGTGAGGATGTCGGCCAGGTGAGGCCGCAGGTGGGCTCTGGGAGCCGGTAGTAGTTGTTGTGGATGGGGCCCGAGGATCCGGAGGACGGACCCGGGTAGCCCAGTGCCAGAGGGCACCAAGGGGTGACAGAGCCAGGAGAGGGCCTTCCCCAGTTAGTTAGGTTAGGGTGAGGAGCTAGGTAAGCTCGGGTGGCAACTGCAGTGGTGGAGGTGTGCAGGTGGGTATACCTGCTGGGAGAGCTACACGTCGCAGCCCAGAAATTGTGCGAGGGCACCGGGAGATGAATCGGGGGCGTGAGACCCCAAATTGAGAAGCACCAAAGTTTGGTCAATGGGAATTGGTTATTAGAACCCATAGTGTAAGTTGGCCAATGGATTGGCAGGGAGAGACCCCGGGTAGTGTAAAGTGTGTTAAAGTCATTTAGAGGATAGTTAGGATTGAAGTCTCCTCACACCATCTGCATCCACTCACCTGAGGTGACAGGTACTCCACACCATGCCATGTTTAATTATTTTTTACGGTGCAAATGTTTGGATTGTGAGACGCATCATGACGTGGGTGTCACATTGTGCTTTGATGTTCCATCTCTGCCTCCTTATGAGGATTGATGATGAATTTGGTGATGGCAAATTTTGAAGTAGAGGGATTGTGGAGACGAATTTGGTATAGGGGAAATATGGGGAAGACGTGACAGTAGTGACGAATTTGTAAATGTGTAGATTTTTGTACATATGGGGTAAGGGCATGGGTAGGGTAGGTGACAGGGGGGTGACGTACGGTAGGGACGAGCTTTCTCACTTCGCCCTCCGTACGCATTTCGCCTTGCATTGCCTTATTGATGTGTACCCTTGTGACTTTACCCCTCGCTCAATTGTCTTTCCCCTTTTGTCTCCCACATGACCTGTGCACCACTGGGTGCCGAGGGGAGCGTGCGTGGGTCGGCCATTGTGCGCCCGAAATTCCCAGAACCAGCTGTCTGCATCGATGCACCACATTATGGACCACATGTCTGTGGCCGAGCACCACTTATGGACCCCATGGGTTGGGGCATGGCCCCTCTGCTGGAACCGGCCATGAGGGCCCGAAATCTTGCTGGCGGACCTTGGCCACAGGGCACCGATGCCCCACAGGTGAACCACACGTAGTCGGCCCCTGTGGGCCATAAATAAAATAAAAACGGACACGTTAGGTGCATTCTTTTATTGCAAATAGGCCGCCAGCAAGGGAAGATGACAACACCAGGAAAATAATAATAACCAGCAGAGGGAGCCGAAGAGCAAGAGATCACCTGCAGGGTTAGGGGTTGTTGATTTTATTTTTATGGAACACTGATGAACTATGGTGACTGCACCGATTGGTGCTTGGGTGTGTATTGGTGCGTTTTTGGGTGCTTTAATGGTGCGTCGATGCAGAGCAGACTGTCTCCCCCCCAGAAAGAACAATCACAGGTCCTGGGTTAGTTTTGTAAATAAAAATAGCGTCATTGTAAATAATGCTTCCCACCGTCAGTGTATAGTTTGAAGACCATTCCGCAATTCAGTTAACTGTGGGCGTAAGTCTGTTAGGCAGGGTGCAATGGAGCAGCGGGACACATTTATTTATGTTTTAAAACTGTCGCACTCAGGGTCAGGTTAAAAGTAGAGGGAACTACACCTACGTGTCACACTAAAAATAAAAGTTGTAGGCCTGGGACGTGCCTAAGAGGAGGAGGGTGCAGTGTTGCGGAGATGAGGACTGTATTTTTTTGATTGTGTGCTGTATGATTATTATTATTGTTTATTCTGCGCCCCCCTACCTCCGGAGCTGTGTAAAGGTGAAAGGGCATCCCATAATTAGTCCACAAGCATACACATCAGCCAAATAATAGAATACCTCTGTTTGATAGTTATCTCTTATTATGTGTTTTTAGAGTAAGGCTGTGTCTCCCATTAATTGAAATACTCCATTGCACCAGTGAAAGAGATAGATTCCCTTCAATCCCACTCCCAACACTTCCATTCCCCCCTTTTCGTCAATTGCAATTCGCATTGCCAACTGCATGTTGGGCGGTTTTCCCTTCATCCGCCATTGACCACGAGGCAGGGTTGGGGAAGAAAGGCGGGTCCCCACCTCG
Organism: Myxine glutinosa; assembly: GCF_964187855.1. Taxonomy (NCBI): domain Eukaryota; kingdom Metazoa; phylum Chordata; class Myxini; order Myxiniformes; family Myxinidae; genus Myxine; species Myxine glutinosa. The sequence goes on along the minus strand of NC_136261.1, from coordinate 110,710,799 downwards.
TCAGAGAGGGGAGGAGTGAACCGGCCCCACTCGACCAACCATGAACAAGGGGTTTGGCTTGAGAGGGCGGGGAGAGAACGTTTGGGGGAGGTTCGCAAAGGTTGAGGGGCGGGGCCTATATAACCCACGGCGGGGGTGTTCCCAAGAGAGATGCACTTTGAGTTGAGACAAGGAGGGACGAAAAAGAGCTGGGTCATCAGAGCAACAGCGCGTAAGGAGGAGAGAACCCGTCACGCCAGACCCCCCCACCAGCGCATCGGCTCCACCAAGCAGCTCCGACCCGTGATCCCGCGCACACGACAGGCCCGGTGGCATCAGCGGCCGTCGAGGTCCAGCCCGACGTCCCGTGCGGGATCAAGCTCCAGCCAGCTCCGTGCCGTTTCCCCCCTCCAGCCACACACCTCCTGCCAGCGATCCACTATGCAATTCCCCGCGTGAGTCAGTGTCTTTGTTTGTTCTGTCCTGGGAATAAGTTAAGTCTGTATAACTATAAGCTAGTATTTGCACTGTGTCACCTGTGTCTTATGTGTTGTAAATAAACCTTGATTGCTCCTTTTTGCGTGTGTAAATAATAAATCCAATTACTCTTCTGTCCGTCTTCTCGTTTTATTCCTTTTCCTCTTGCATTTCGTCGTTTTAGTCTTTTTCCCAGATTGGGCAGCTGCGGCGCGATACGGCCAAAGTTCTGGGTGAATCGGGTGAGTCAGGGATCCTGTAACGGTCGCGGCAATACCACCGCTCGGTAAATAACATCTTAATCCGCGATCAGTAACAATATATATATATATATACACATATACAGACTTGGCATTTAATATGGAATATTTTTTTTGTGGGGGTGAACTTACTTTTCAAGATGTCTTAGAACTAAAAGTTCATTGGAATTATGTTGAAATTATTATAGATTTTGTTAATGTGACCTTTAAAAGAAAGAAAAACCACATTTGACATTTCGAAACAAATAAATTGATCCTTGAAAGTGATGTAAACTGATATCGAACTCAATTCACGGACAGTACTGTGTTAAACTTCTGTGCGTTTTCCAGAAGTAGCTCTTTATTTTGCACATTAGCCAATTTTTTTTTTAACAAAAACAAAAGTTAAATTACGACTGGGATTACGGAGAGTAAAATTACAGTTCAGTACTTCGTGTAACCCCTACGAGCATTCAGGATAGCACGTACACTTTGAGGCATGCTGTTCACGAGATTTGCCAAGGTTTGGACAGGAATCGCTTGCCATGCAGTGACAATAGCCTGCTGCAATTCACGCACAGAGGTCGGCTGCTGGTCCAAGTGGTCGATTTGACGCGTTAATTCTGCCCACAAGTTCTCCATCGGATTCATATCCGGGGACATGGCAGGCCACTCCATATGCTCTACACCATGGTCAGCAAGAAAGTGTTGGATCATGCGAGCACGATGAGGCCGTGCATTGTCATCTTGGAAGACAAAGTTTCCTCGAAAGGCTGCACGAGCAAATGGAAGCAATGTTTCTTCCAGAATGGCCCTGTACTTGAACTGGTTCAGGTTTCCATTCAGAACAACCAGGTCAGTTTTGCCCCCTGCATGAAAAGCAGCCCAAACGGTCACCCCACCACCTCCAGCTTGGACTCTTGGCACTATACAATCTTTGTTGTAGGCTTCATGCACTTGTCTGTGCACTCGGACGCGGCCATCTTGACGATAGACCAGAAATCTAGACTCCTCACTGAAGATCACGTGATTCCAGTGTCCTGGCTGCCATTGACGGTGCTCTCTGGCCCACTGCAATCGGCGCTGGCGGTGTTGTCTGGTCAGGCGTGGCTTTCTCAGGGGACGCCTGGCACGATAGCCTGCTTGAACCAGTCGTTGGTTGACTAGCCTTCTGGATACAGGCACATTTGTCAGTTGCTGCCACTCAGCCCTAAGCCGATTAGCTGACTTGGTACGGCCATTGCGGACTAACCCATGCAGCTGGAGATCATCCCTCCTTGTGGTTCTGCGGGGACGTCCTGGCCTCGGTATTGGAGTAGGGACACCCCTCTGAGCATTTCGTTTCAGGATCTTTGACACCTGACCTTGAGTGATGCCATACTGCCAAGCAATAGCACGCTGTTTCATGCCGTAATTTCGTAAAGCCACCACTCCATGACAAACAGCATTGTCGAGTTGACGGACCATCTCCAGAGGAAGCGGCAATAACTTTTGGAGACGTGCAGCAGTTGTTTTCCACTAAGACAGAACGCAACAAACCCTTGTATACCCGACTGTGAAGCCAATCATCAAATGCACCTGTCCGTACATTTTGCCACGCCACCTGTGATATAATCCTGTTGTTGACTTCTTGTACCGACATAGAACAATCAGTGACATGGTGCTTTTAAAAAATAAATCACCAAAGTGTAAAAGACACTCACCAGATTGATATACTGAGTTAAGAAAGTAAACCCAAGTCAAGAAAAAAAAAATATTCCATATTAAATGCCAAGTCTGTATATATATATATATATATATATATATATATATATATATATTGTAACGGTTTTGAGAAGTGTAACGAATTTGAGAAGTGTAACGGTTTTTGAGAAGTGTAACAATTTTGGAGGAAGTGTAACGAATGTGAAAAGTATGGTTTTGTTGTGTGTAACACCCTCGTAATGTAAATAATGGTCGCAGCCGTCCTCCTAGTTAATTCCATGAAACTTACACACAGGCCACGATATATCTTTTTAAATAGTGTATTTCCTTATTCTATGTAGGCTAAATATGTGTTTCCCACTAGATTGACTTTGCATTGTATCAAACAAAATAAGCGTAGGCCCTTTCAATTTCCCCACACATCTCCGCTCTCCAAAGTTCCTTTCAAAAGGGGTGCGAGTGGTGTTCAATCCCGCAAGCCGCCATTGCCCATGTGCTCATCTCGGAGAAGAGGGGGGGTAGGAGCCGCCAACTCACAGGCGTGGCACGTCGTCATGAGCAAAGGAGGAATCGGACAGCCCTAACAGCCAACCAGCACCGCGGTTAGCGACCCGGTAGGCGTGCCCTTGCAGCCGGCGGCTTGATTCGGCCCGAGTGATAAAAGCGACTGGAGGGACTGCTTCAAGAGATGGGAGATGAGCGAAGAGGTGACATACGAGAGGAGCTGTGAGCTGAGCTGTGAGCGGTGAGATGCGAGACGCTCCAAGCCAAAGAGGAGAGGTACTTGGAAAGGAAACAACCTTTGGAGAAACGCGCTGAGAGGAGGGAGACGGCTCCACCAGAAGGAGAGGAGCAGGTGTGACCGAGCCAGCGCGTGACGTCTACAGCATCGGCAGCGGATACGCGACCGAGGGTTTTCCCGCCAAAAACGCGAGGAATTGAGAGCTGCTACCTCCGACCCTGCCTCCCTCTCCAGCAACCCACCTCCGCCATCCCTGCCTGCAATTTCCCCCGTGTAAGTGTGAACGTCGTCTGTCCTAATCGTTGTCCTGGGGTTAAGTAAATTGAATAGTGTAAGTTAACGATTCGCTGTGTGACTGCTTCTTCCATCCATTGCTTGTGTGTGTATAATAAATCTGTTCTTCCTCCGTACTCTGTCTTCTTCTCTTTTTCCTTCTCTTTCGGTCGCTTTAGAGGTTTCCCGATTGAATATCTGTGGTGCGATCTGGTCAACGTCGGGTGGAATCGGGCCAATTGGGGATCCTGTAACGGTCGCGGTTGGACCATCCGCTCGGCCCATCATAACATCTAAACCGCGATCGGTAACAATTGGTGTCTGGAAGTGAGATTCGAGGCCCGAACCAAATTTTTAAGAGGTGTAGAAAAAAAAATTTTGGGTCAAAATTACGAGCTGCCGAAATTACGTTGTTTTATAAAACCCGAATTTTGAGATCGCGCCATGGACAATCAAGGTGATCGGATGTCGGTGGGGGAGATAGAGGGGTTAGGAGTAACCCAGGATCAAATGGAGGGGAGCAATGAGGAGGCGGTTGAGGGGGTATCAGACGCACAAGATGGCGTCCTCGCACACATGGTTAATGCGGCACCAAATTTAGCTGCGCCCCTGGTCGCGGCAGCCGAGCCAGAGATGCCGGAGTACATGCGATTTGTTATGGCCCAAATCATGGCGGGAATGAAGCGGGAGAATGACGGTATTAAAAAATTGAGTGATAAAATGGAAGCAATAACGAACGGATTGGGAAACCAAATTGAAGCAATAACCAACAGAATGGGTGACCGCATGCAAAAATGTGGGGAGACCATGGATCGCATGGTGGGCGAAAGGGTCCCAGGGGTGCACGAGGAGGTAACGCGGGTCGAGAAACGCCGGTTGAGCGAAGCAGAGGAAAGCGCGGGTACAATGACGGGGGTAGAAATCGCGACATGGGGTTTGGAAAAGCCGGCGACCAATGAGGTAGAGGGTGTTTTATTAAAGCCAGCGGTCGTCGAGGTGAGTAAAGAAAAAGCAGAAGTGGGCATTGAAATTGAAGAGATGACGGAGGTAGCCCGTGAATTGCAGGGAGAAATGGAAAATGTACAAAGTCCCTGCTCACATCACGATGATGTACTCGCTAATCCAAATGGAAGTTTGCAGGTTTTGGTGCAGGGAGGAAGAAGAACCCCGAAGGTGAGACGTGCTGTGTATTGTGCGGGGAGATTTTGTAAAGGATGTTTGGCGACAAAATAATTTTCGCGCGCTTGGGATCGAGGAGGCATCCGGGCGTTGGTGAAGGGTCCCGTGTGAGTGGAAATGGCATGCGTGGGAGGAAAAAGTGTGCGTCGGCGAGTGGGTGTGTTATAAAGTGTGGGAGTGAAACCAAGTGCGAGCGAGAATGCACGTCGGGGTGTACGGAGTGTGACACGAGGAGTGAGTTGGTGGTGGAGCGGGTGCGAGAATGCACGCTTGGAATGGTAGAGGGTGTGCGAGGAAGCACACCTGGGTTGGCGGTAGCGCGAGTGTGGGAGAGCCCGTGTGAGCGCGTTAGTGGGTGGATGCCAGAGTGCACGCCCATGGTGAGTGTTACGGAGGACGTAACGGAGGAGAGGTGTGCGCAAGAGTGTGCGCGAGAGGTGTGGTGTGTAACAGGGAGAGCGTTGGTGGAATGTACGGACGGCGTTGGAACGCCAGGTTTTGTGAGGGTGAAAGGGGTAGCGTATGCGTGTGAGCATGCAAGTGAAGCATCGACGGTAACCGGGTTAGTGGTTAAGGCGACGGATAGCCGATGCGAGCACTCGGGGCGCGGTGTGCTTTGTTGGGTGCGAGGCCCGGCGCGGATCGATGCTGCGTCGCTTCTCTTCGAAGCGTCGTTGCCGATTCGGGCTTGGCCCCGCCCCGCACGGTCGAGTCCGGGCCTTGGCGGGCGAGGCGACCGGTCCGGTTCAAGGGCGAGTGGGAGGAAGCGGTACGGTGCCCCCTCGTGGGGACGGGGTTCCGACCGGGGGAGATTGAGCCATCGGGCCCGGGACCGCAAGGTGCCGCGCCGAGATGGTGCGTGGAACCTCGGTCCAACCAAACCACCTCCCTTGAACCGAAAGCCGGACGGATTCAACCTGCAGGCGACCAAACCACCCAAATTCATTGCTCGGCTTTACGAACCGAGTTTAATGATGTCACGACGCACCGAGGCTAGGATATAGCGGACTGTGATGATGATGGTAGTGATTTGATACGAAATTTCTAATAGTGGGTAGAATTGGCAGTAAATGGAAAATTTTTGAATTGGTTGGAATTTGGACGAGCAAAATTCATAGTGGGACCTCCCCGATGTGGTGGGATTGCAAATCCATCATCCCTCACAGACGTGGGGCAAATGCGCTATAGCTTATGGGGTTGATGGCAGTGAAAACTAGCCCGGGTGGGTTAGGATATATCGTGTGTAGGGATCTAGCGAAGATGACATTAGGTAACGTTAAGGTTTAGATAGTGACTGATACCTGTAGTGGGGACGCAGGTAGATTAGAGTGGATGATAATGACGTGGGAGCGCAATAGTTAAAGGGACGACTGGGAAGTGCAAGTTTCAAAGGGGAGTAGTTAGCTGAGATGATGCCGTGTGTTTGAAGATTGAACAGGTGTGATTGCACAGGTGTGCAACTGGACAGGTGTGTGGAGCAGTGTATGAGTGAGTGAAGGTGATTGTGTGTTGTGTTGACCAAATGGTCCAGGAAGAGGAGGAGGTGCAGGTGGCACCAGGTGATTGCACAGGTGTGCAACAACAGGTGTATGTGGCTGTGTGGAATAAATAGTAGTGTGGAATAAATGGAGTATTGGAATGGATGGTCGTGGAGTGAGTATGGTGGAAATTGTGGAGTGGAGTGGATGGTGCGAAGGTGTGAATGGGGGAAGAGTGGACCCCCATCACGGATACCCGGGGCGGGTAGTGTAAGTGTTAGGTAGAGGGTATAGGTAAATTGTGGTTGGATATTGGCATTTGTGGTGCGGTTGCAGAATGGTATTGTGGATGGGTGCATTAGTGTTGTGGAAATGGCTGGGCGTGTAGCCTGTTAGTGTGTGTCGTTGGTTGGGCGCTCCACCACTGTGAGGATGTCGGCCAGGTGAGGCCGCAGGTGGGCTCTGGGAGCCGGTAGTAGTTGTTGTGGATGGGGCCCGAGGATCCGGAGGACGGACCCGGGTAGCCCAGTGCCAGAGGGCACCGAGTGGGGTGACAGAGCCAGGAGGGGCTGTCCCCAGTTAGTTAGGTTAGGGTGAGGAGCTAGGTAAGCTCGGGTGGCAACTGCAGTGGTGGAGGTGTGCAGGTGGGTAGACCTGCTGGGAGAGCTACACGTCGCAGCCCAGAAATTGTGCGAAGGCACCGGGAGATGAATCGGGGGAGTGAGACCTCAAATTGAGAAGCACCACAGTTTGGTCAATGGGAATTGGTTTTTTAGAACCCATAGTGTAAGTTGGCCAATGGATTGGCAGGGAGAGACCCCGGGTAGTGTAAAGTGTGTTAAAGTCATTTAGAGGATAGTTAGGAAGAAGGATCTCCTCGCACCATCTGCATCCACTCACCTGAGGTGACAGGTACTCCGCACCATGCCATGTTTAATTATTTTTGATGCAAATGTTTTGGATTGTGGGACGCATCATGACGTGGGTGTGACATTGTGCTTTGTTGTTCCATCTCTTCCTCCTTATGAGGATTGATGATGAAATGGGTGATGGCAAATTTTGGTTAGAGGGATTGTGGTGACGAATTTGGTGTAGAAGGGAAAGATGGGGAAGACAAGACGTAGTGACGAATTTGTAAAGGTGTAAATTCTTGTAAATATGGGGTAAGGGCAAGGGTAGTGTAGGTGACAGGGGGGTGGGGGGGGGGGGGTGACGTACAGTAGGGACGAGTTTTTCTCACTTCGCTCTCCGTACGCACTTCACCCTGCATTGCCTTTATTGACGTGTACCCTTGTGACCTTACCCCTCGCTCAATTGTCTTCCCCCCTTTTGTCTCCCACTTGAGGACCTGTGCGCCATTGGGGCCGAGGGGAGCGTGCGTGAGGTGGCCATTGTGCGCACGAGATTCCCAGAACCAGCATGCATTGCGTTGATGTACCACTTTATGGACCGCTGTTCTGCGGCCAAGTACCACTTGATGGACCCCAGGTTCTGGGGCAGGGCACCTCTGTTGGAGACCCGCCATAGTGGCCAGGGAATTTTGCTTGCGGACCTCGGTAAGGTGGCACCTATACCAAACAGGTGGACCACCCTTAGTTGGCCCCTGTTGCCCTAAATAAAAATGGACACCGTTTGTGCTTTTTATATTTCCAAGTAGGCCGCATGAAGCCAGAAGACGTCGGGAAGAACATCGGCCCAGCAGAGAAAGAGAAGACCACCACCAGTTGTTTTGTTGTGTTTATTATGAACCATGGTGACTGCGCACTGAGTGGTGCTTTTGGTGCTTTGTGGTGCTTTTGGTGCTTTTGGGTGCTTTGGTGGTATTGGTACTGGTGCATCGATGCAATGCGTGCTGTCTCCTCCCTCCCAACAGGAATTTCTTTTTTTCTTGTTCCCTAAAAAGAAAAAAAGAAAAAACACAGGTCCTGGGTTGCGTTGTAAATAAGAAATAACGTCATTGTAAATAATGCTCCCCACCGTAAATGTATAGTTTTAGAATAATTCCGTAATTCGGTTAGCTGTGGGCTTGAGTCTGTTAGACAGGGTGCAATGCAATAGGGGGACATACTTATTTGTGTTTTAAGATTGTCACACTCAGGGTCAGGTTAAAAGTAGAGGGAATTACACCTACGTGTCACACTAAGTTAAAGTTTTGTAGGCCCGAGGGCGGGCCTGAAGAAAGGAGGGTGCAGTGTAACGGTTTTGAGAAGTGTAACGAATTTGAGAAGTGTAACGGTTTTTGAGAAGTGTAACAATTTTGGAGGAAGTGTAACGAATGTGAAAAGTATGGTTTTGTTGTGTGTAACACCCTCGTAATGTAAATAATGGTCGCAGCCGTCCTCCTAGTTAATTCCATGAAACTTACACACAGGCCACGATATATCTTTTTTAATAGTGTATTTCCTTATTCTATGTAGGCTAAATATGTGTTTCCCACTAGATTGACTTTGCATTGTATCAATCAAAATAAGCGTAGGCCCTTTCAATTTCCCCACACATCTCCGCTCTCCAAAGTTCCTTTCAAAAGGGGTGCGAGTGGTGTTCAATCCCGCAAGCCGCCATTGCCCATGTGCTCATCTCGGAGAAGAGGGGGGGTAGGAGCCGCCAACTCACAGGCGTGGCACGTCGTCATGAGCAAAGGAGGAATCGGACAGCCCTAACAGCCAACCAGCACCGCGGTTAGCGACCTGGTAGGCGTGCCCTCGCAGCCGGCGGCTTGATTCAGCCCCGAGTGATAAAAGCGACTGGAAGGGACTGCTTCAAGAGATGGGAGATGAGCGAAGAGGTGACATACGAGAGGAGCTGTGAGCTGAGCTGTGAGCGGTGAGATGCGAGACGCTCCAAGCCAAAGAGGAGAGGTACTTGGAAACGAAACAACCTTTGGAGAAACGCGCTGAGAGGAGGGAGACGGCTCCACCAGAAGGAGAGGAGCAGGTGTGACCGAGCCAGCGCGTGACGTCTCCAGCATCGGCAGCGGATACGCGACCGAGGGTTTTCCCACCAAAAACGCGAGGAATTGAGAGCTGCTACCTCTGACCCTGCCTCCCTCTCCAGCAACCCACCTCCGCCATCCCTGCCTGCAATTTCCCCCGTGTAAGTGTGAACGTCGTCTGTCCTAATCGTTGTCCTGGGGTTAAGTTAATTGAATAGTGTAAGTTAACGATTCGCTGTGTGACTGCTTCTTCCATCCATTGCTTGTGTGTGTATAATAAATCTGTTCTTCCTCCGTACTCTGTCTTCTTCTCTTTTTCCTTCTCTTTCGGTCGCTTTAGAGGTTTCCCGATTGAATATCTGTGGTGCGATCTGGTCAACGTCGGGTGGAATCGGGCCAATTGGGGATCCTGTAACGGTCGCGGTTGGACCATCCGCTCGGCCCATCATAACATCTAAACCGCGTCTGTAACAATATATATATATATATATATATATATATATATATATATATATATATATATATATATATATATATATATATATATATATATATATATATATATATATATATATACAGTGGAACCTTGACTTACGAGTGCCCCAACTTACGAGTTTTTCGAGATACGAGCCGTCGCTCCGGCGGTTTATTGCTTTGAGATGCGAGCCGAGATCCGAGTTACGAGCTTTCGCCGCCCGGTCACGTGGTTATCTTGCCGTTCAAGTACAGTATCTCTGTCGTATAGCGCTGCATTTTAGTTTTCGCATTTCGGTTATTTTGAGTTTACGCCGCCAGGTGGGTTCCGGTCACGTGGTTATCTTGCCATGCACGTACAGTACGTATCTCTGTCGTATAGCGCTGCATTTTTTTTTTCGCATTTTGGTTATTTCGAGTTCACGCCGCCAGGTGGGTTCTGGTCACGTGGTTATCTTGCCGTGCACGTACAGTACGTATCTCTGTCGTATAGCGCTGCATTTTTTTTCTTCGCATTTTGGTTATTTCGAGTTCACGCCGCCAGGTGGGTTCTGGTCACGTGGTTATCTTGCCGTGCACGTACAGTACGTATCTCTGTCGTATAGCGCTGCATTTTTTTTTTTCGCATTTTGGTTATTTCGAGTTCACGCCGCCAGGTGGGTTCTGGTCACGTGGTTATCTTGCCGTGCACGTACAGTACGTATCTCTGTCGTATAGCGCTGCATTTTTTTTTCCGCATTTTGGTTATTTCGAGTTCACGCCGCCAGGTGGGTTCTGGTCACGTGGTTATCTTGCCGTGCAAGTACAGTACGTATCTCTGTCGTACAGCACTGCATTTTTTTTTTCGCATTTTGGTTATTTCGGAAAATTTCTTAGTTTTAACCATGGGGCCTAAGAAAGTGAGTGGCAAGTGCAGTGCTGAGAAGAAGAAGAGGATGATGTGCTTGGATATAAAACACGCAATCGTCGAAAAACATGAGCGAGGTGTCGAGGAGGACGTATATAACGGCAGAGGAGAAGAGCATGCCAGGCCACAACTTGTTCAGAATGCCGGCGATAGCTTGCCTTCTCTTTGTGGAAAACACGGTGAGATCCTTAACATCCAACAACTAATGGGACGCAAACGGGGCGCCCAGTTTAGCGGTACACACATTGATGAATCACCCTGCCTGTGATTCACCCATGACAGGTTATAGCTGGGTCGGGATTCAAACCCAGGCTGGACAGTTTAGACTTTAGAGTCAAGTGTGCGTACCTCCAGTCCAGGCCATCCTGCCAACTTGTATGCTGCATACAGGTGAAATATAAAGCGCGAGATATTTTTATATATACTGTATATTTTAAAAAAAATTGGTGTGGTTTTTGGCGGGCTGGAACGGATTAATAGCATTTCAATGCATTTCAATGGGGAAATTTGATTTGAGATACGAGCAATTTGAGTTACGAGCTCGGTCACGGAACAAATTAAACTCGTAAGTCAAGGTTCCACTGTATTGTTACGGTTTTGCCGAAACCTGTTCCCTTACCAAGGGGAGGTTAAGCCCCTTGTTCTTCTTGGGTCTTCGCAACCGCGAGACTTGAGTCGCCACTCCCGGGCAGATGCATGACAGGGTTTCGGGACAATTCTCGCACGTACCTAAGTACCTACGCCGCCGCGGAAGCAGGGATCAAGTCTCGCACGAACCACGCGTAATTTGAGTACGTCCGAGCAGATGGCGTACCACGTGGTCCGTGCAGTTACCTTGGTATTGGAACCCGGTTAGAGCGATATAATTCGTACCACGCTTAGTCAATAGATGGAAATGACGGGAACGATCAAATAGAAGGAAGAACACAGGTTTATTTACAGCTATACAAGGTGAAGAGACACAGAGCAGGCACTTAAGCAGTCTTATCTTATCATCCAGACAATGGGCCCATTCACACTCACAGGGGGGTGAAGGAAGGAATGCTCATGCGCTGAACGTACCGGCTTGGTCGTTCAGGAACAGCTCACCCGGCGTGGCCCTCTTGCCGGTCACAGCACGTCCCTCGATGAAGGCAGGCAGGCAGGCGGTAGGGATCCTCGCAGCGCGTATCTCAAACAAAGGCAGGCAGGAAAATATGCGCGTCTCTCACCATGCACGGCGGTTCCTCACAGCGCGATTAATACAACGGCGCGCTTTCACTCTCGTATTTCAACGGAGGATCTGCCTCAAGCTCAACCACGAACCCAACTTGCAATTCAATTCAACACCGCGCACTCTCAGAACTTGCTTCAGCGCCGCGCCCCTCATAAATTTGTACAGCGCTTCGAACCGATAACTCAAGCTCATCACTTTGTTCAATAGAGGACCCCGGCTCATAACTGAGAAGCGCCTCTCCCCATAACTTGTAATTCAACACAGCGCTTCTAACCGATAACTCAAGCTCATCACTCAGCGCATGCCCTCCCTACAACTTGCTTCAGCGCCGCGCCCCTCATAACTCGTTCAACAGAGGACCCCGGCTCATAACTGACAAGCGCCTCTCCCCATAACTCAACAAGTGCCTCTCCCCTCATAACTGAGGTGGGGGCTTCGGGCACAGGGTTATATTGGCCCTGGGCTATCCCGCATAGAATGTTCCAAACCACGCCTTTGCCGCAGTCGTACGCCACTCCCATTAAGCCCTGATTGGCGGCTTGTGCTTACCGGTCACTCCCACTTCTCCTGCCCCGACTTCCTTCAGCCTGGATCGACTTGTCAGGCCGGCCTCGTGGGGTTTCGCGCCAAAACCACAAACAATCAAGGCATCAGAAGCATTGGAAGGAGACCTAACTCTAATTATTCTACTCAATGCAAAACTACACATAGGAAAGGTCTACGCTTACATTTACTATGAAATAACTAAACTTAAACGAGGCTACGTGTTGTAGTGTAACTAAACTATGAGGGGAAATTAACCTTTTATTGCACAACCACAAAACCGCAACAATATATATATATATATATATATATATATATATATATATATATATATATATATATATATATATATATATATATTGTTATGTTTGTGGGGATAGATGACGGAATCTCATAGAAAAGATAGGATTGTATAGGTATAGCATGGACCGTGGACGCGTAGGAGACATCTCGATGTATTTAAGTAGGGAAACTGGAGCGTAAGATTGTTATGTGTCTTCGCATGGGGGGTGAAGCTGTGTTAACTAGATAGGGATTAAGGTTAGTTTCCCCCAGTATGTGATTGCCTCCTGTGGCTTTTCCCTACGTTTTTAGAACTACAACAAGGCTGGCCGTAAAAACTTCAGTTTAAACAACAACCACCGGAACCGCCGACAGTACCCTGAACATTGCCGATCGGCAAGTAAGCCACGCTTTTAACTCATTAAAACGTCATCTTCTCATTCTGCTTTTAACTGAATATCTCTATATGTTTTATTCCAAACAGTATCATTCATCATTCCAATCACAAATTAATACTATGGCATTTATATATCAAAATATAATGTAAAATCATGGTTGCATTGAGATATTATCAAATCAGCGAATTGTCGTCAACTTATTCACTTCAGGATTGGCAGAATCTCCGTAACGATGGTATTTCAAAATCATAATTTTATTGAGGCATTTATGAAACCTCCTGCCTACCTTACAACACCCGCTGGGACCCCACAACGTTCAATCTTCTACGGCCATGTAATTTATGGGCCTGATTGCATGATTCCCCTCGGTTAATACCGGAGAATCACGAATACCTTCAAGGTGCACGGCTCAAGGTGCACGCGCGTGCCGAAGAACCGCGCGATCGAACCCTCACTTTCCCACACCTTATGGGTGCCGAGCGGATTTGCACGGTGTAGAAAGCGGCGTTACCCCCATGAGATTTATGGACCCTGAGTCTAGCCAAATTCGGTCTCGGAGGGTGCTAGGCCAATGGAGAAAAGACGTACCCGAGCAGGTTTGAAAGTAACAACAAAAATGTACAGACTTTTATTTAGAAGGCAAAGAGAAAAAGAGACGAAGATGCAACCTTATTAATCCTTACCTAATTAATCAACCCCACAGGCGCCTTCACTCACTCACACACAGGGAATGACAAACCGGTTATTCTCGTACCGATGGTGGTTTGCAGGGACTGACTCGAGGGGGCTGCTTGGTGTGCGCAGCGCGCAGCTCGATCCTCGATCCGGATGTGCAGCCTGGATGAGGTATCTGGATGACGAGCTTCAACGTAGGCAGACGAGCTTCAGCGCAGGTTGGACGACCAGCTTCAATATGAGTCGCGGGAGGGCCAATGCTTGCAGGTCAGCCGGATCAGAGCGAGGGATTGGCAAAGAGCGATGGTTCAACACTTGCAGGTCGGATCAGATAGACAAAGGGCATCCGCGAAGTCAAAGCTGATGAGGGGTGTTGGCGAAGCAAAAAGCAAGAAGCGAAAATGCGATGGGCAGGGGTTTATATCAGACCCGAAAAGCTTCCAGAATGTTCCACAGCCTCCCATTGGCTGAGGTTGGTCATGTGTCGGCCTTCAATCTCTCCTCCCCCTATGAAGGTTTCAGTCCTCCTTCCCTCTTTCATTCGGGGAGGTTTCACAACCCATTGGTCGCTTGCTGGTGACGTGTCCCCGGACCCCTCATTGGTCATGTGGGCCTGTGCTTTTGGCCACGCCTTCCTGCACATTAAAAATGTTTTCCCTCCACCACACGGCGGTTTGAAATCCTGCCTAAATCAACGCATATTGGTCTCGATCATGACACAATGGAAAGGGGCTAATCTTTACATTCAGAAATAACTAACTATTGCAGGCTACATGTTGTCATGCAATTAACTATAGGCGCTTGCCTTTATGGCAAAACCGCAACAATATATACATACATATATATATATATATATATATATATATATATATATAATATATATATATATATATATATATACAGACTTGGCATTTAATATGGAATATTTTTTTTGTGGGGGTGAACTTACTTTTCAAGATGTCTTAGAACCAAAAGTTCATTGGAATTATGTTGAAATTATTCTAGATTTTGTTAATGTGACTTTAAAAGAAACAAAAACCACATTTGACATTTCGAAACAAATAAATTGATCCTTGAAAGTGATGTAAACTGATATCGAACTCAATTCATGGACAGTACTGTGTTAAACTTCTGTACGTTTTCCAGAAGTATCTCTTTATTTTGCGCATTAGCCTAATTTTTTTTAAACAAAAACAAAAGTTAAATTACGACTGGGATTACGCACAGTAAAATTACAGTTCAGTACTTCGTGTAACCCCCACGAGCATTCAGGAGAGCACGTACACGTTGAGGCATGCTGTTCACGAGATTTGCCAAGGTTTGGACAGGAATCGCTTGCCATGCAGTGACAATAGCCTGCTGCAATTCACGCACAGAGGTCGGCTGCTGGTCCAAGTGGTCGATTTGATGCGTTAATTCTGCCCACAAGTTCTCAATCGGATTCATATCTGGGGACATGGCAGGCCACTCCATATGCTCTACACCACGGTCAGCAAGAAAGTGTTGGATCATGTGAGCACGATGAGGCCGTGCATTGTCATCTTGGAAGACAAAGTTTCCTCGAAAGGCTGCACGAGCAAATGGAAGCAATGTTTCTTCCAGAATGGCCCTGTACTTGAACTGGTTCAGGTTTCCATTCAGAACAACCAGGTCAGTTTTGCCCCCTGCATGAAAAGCAGCCCAAACGGTCACCCCACCACCTCCAGCTTGGACTCTTGGCACAAAACAATCTTTGTTGTAGGCTTCAGGCACTTGTCTGCGCACTCGGACGCGGCCATATTGACGATAGACCAGAAATCTAGACTCGTCACTGAAGGTCACGTTATTCCAGTGTCCTGGCTGCCATTGACGGTGCTCTCTGGCCCACTGCAATCGGCACTGGCAGTGTTGTCTAGTCAGGCGTGGCTTTCTCAGGGGACGCCTGGCATAATAGCCTGCTTGAACCAGTCGTTGGTTGACTCGCCTTCTGGATACAGGCACATTTGTCAGTTGCTGCCACTCAGCCCTCAGCCGATTAGCTGACTTGGTACGGCCATTGCGGACTAACCGGTGCAGCTGGCGATCATCGCTCCTTGTTGTTCTGCGGGGACGTCCTGGCCTCGGTATTGGAGTAGGGACACCCCTCTGAGCATTTCGTTTCAGGATCTTTGACACCTGACCTTGAGTGATGCCATACTGCCGAGCAATAGCACGCTCTTTCATGCTGTAATTTCGTAAAGCCACCACTCCATGACAAACAGCATTGTCGAGTTGACGGACCATCTCCAGAGGAAGCAGCAATAACTTTTGGAGACGTGCAGCAGTTGTTTTCCACTAATACAGAACGCAACAACCCTTGTATACCCGACTGTGAAGCCAATCGTCAAATGCACCTGTCCGTACATTTTGCCACGCCACCTGTGATATAATCCTGTTGTTGACTTCTTGCTGCGACAGACAATCAGTGACATGGTTCTTTTAACAAATAAATCACCAAAGTGTAAAAGAAACTCACCAGATTGTTATACTGAGTTAAGAAAGTAAACCCAAGTCAAGAAAAAAAAAAATTCCATATTAAATGCCAAGTCTGTATATATTGTTGCGGATATGGGATTTGGCCTCCATCCATATCCGCTTGTAAATATTCCCCTATTTCCCCAATACCCCCCAACTATCCCCAATCCCCCATTCCCTAGTCCCATTGCCTGTAAATAACACTCTGTAGAACCGACCTTCCCCTTTTTCCCCCATTAAATGTCGTGCCCAGGTCCACCGCATCTCACGTAGACAACTTTCGGACATCTTGCTAGTTATTCTTAGTCTATGTCAGTTAAGGACTCGTTTCCATTAATTCTGACTCTTCGTTGCACCAGAATGTGATTGTATGGCACCAGTAGTGAGTTTAGGACCTCCCCATACCTCCTCCCATCTTCCCCATGAAACAACAACAACAACAACTACCACAACAGCGCGCGGGGAGTGTGCGTCCTCACTCCGGCTCGGTTAGCCGCCATTACCCATGTGCGCCGACGGGGTTACCACGAAGGGGCTGCCTGTCGGCCCCTCGTCAAGGGCGGAGCCTGGTAACCCCCCGCACCCAATAAGAAGCAACGGGCCGATTCCATCTGGGGCGGAGCTAACGAGCCGAGGGCGTGTCACTCACCGCCGGATATACGCAGCGACTTACCGGACGTGACGTCAGATGCGCCCCGAGCTTGAAGTGAAGAGAACCAGTCGCCACCTCCGAGCGCTGAGAGACCTCCCGCATCTCTGGACCGGACCGGGTCGATTCTGCCCCTGAGCCAAGGTGCACCTTGAGCCTCGACTACCTGCCCTTCCTTGCCATCAATCCCGGTGTGAGTCAGTCTTGTCCCGTTTATCTGTCGTCTGTCGGGGCTACTATAAGACCGTATTTAAGTGCCTACCTTCCTATGCTGTCTCTCTCGTCCTTGTAATCTAACGTTCCGAAATATTATAACCTCCTCCGGAGGTCTTGAGAACTGTACCCCCGGTGTCGTGTCATTTTAACCCAGCCGTTGTGTCCTTTCCTCAATTGATTTAGCGTAGCGCGACTCGGCCAACGTTCGAGTATAATCGGGTAAACTGTGCAGACGCGGTCATACCAAACCGCTCGGTAAACCAACATCCACAACCGCGTCTGTAACAATATATATATATATATATATTTCTGGATGCATTGTTTAATAATTCAAGGGAGTATTTCAGTTGCGGTGATGATGAAGTATATAAATAAAGAAATAATTCAAGGTGGTATGTCTGTAGTGGAGATTGTAAAGTGTACTGTATATTAATAAATAAGTATACAAGTCAAGGTGGTATGTCGTAAGCAGTGATGGTAAAGTGTATATAAATCTTACATATATTGTGAACCATGGTGTGTGTCGATGCATTTGTCTGTCTCCCGTTTACGGTGGCAACTTCCTGCGCTGCATTTGAAAAACTGCTGGTTAGTTATTTTGCATTTTCGTTTCACTTTTCTTGAAGCAATATAGTCAGTCACTTTATCATCCCTTCCAATAATCTTTGAATTAACCATGAATATCTGGATTAAAGTAGTTTCAATATTCACCAGGATTACTAAATGGAGGTACATGCAATTTAAAAAAGGTATATTTGCCTCTTTTTAGACAAATCCAACTTCCGCCACCCGATGTTGCACCACCATTTTGCGGTAGGTGGTATAAGTAGCTCAGAGATTTGGCTCTGAGTGAAACCAAGAATACAACACAATTAACCTTTTTATAGTCCATAAAACAATTTAAATTTTGATAGATTAACTTAAACTTTCGCCATTACTTGCGACGGGTATTTTTGCACGTAAATAAATAGATATTTCAAAGCTGTATGTTGATATTGGAGGTGTTAAAGTTTACATAAATAAATAATTGAAAGGAGTGTTGGTAGTGGAAATGCTAAAGTATATACAGTATAAGTAAATAAATAATTGAAAGGAGTGTTGATAGTGGAGATGCTAAAGTGTATACAAATAAATAATTAAAAGGGGGTGTTGGTAGTGGAGATGCTATAGTATATATAAATAAATAATTAAAAGGGGGTGTTGGTAGTGGAGATGCTAAAGTGTATATAAATAAATAAATAATTCAAAGGAGTGTTGGTAGTGGAGATGCTAAAGTGTATATAAATAAATAAATAATTCAAAGGAGTGTTGGTAGTGGAAATGCTAAAGTGTATATAAATAAATAATTCAAAGGAGTGTTGGTAGTGGAGATGCTAAAGTGTATATAAATAAATAATTCAAAGGGAGTGTTGGTAGTGGAAATGCTAAAGTGTGTATAAATAAATAATTCAAAGGGAGTGTTGGTAGTGGAAATGCTAAAGTGTATATAAATAAATAATTCAAAGGGAGTGTTGGTAGTGGAAATGCTAAAGTGTGTATAAATAAATAAATAATTCAAAGGAGCGTTGGTAGTGGAGATGCTAAAGTGTATATAAATAAAAAAATGAAAGCTGTATATGTTGGTAGTGGAGATGCTAAAGTGTATATAAATAAATAAATAATTCAAAGGAGTGTTGGTTGTGGAGATGCTAAAGTGTATATAAATAACTAAATAAATGAAAGCTGTATATGTTGGTAGTGTGGATTGTAAAGTGTAGATAAGTAAATAATGGTTCATGAAAGTATATACAATCCTGTATATTCGCTCCCGTAAACTTTTTTTATGCATACTCACATCGAAGCTGTCTTGCTAGGGTTTGCATCCTGACCCAACTATAAACTGTCATCTAGTATTTCACAGGCAGGGTGATCCGTCAATGTGTGTGCCATCCATCGGATGTGATCAATGTTAAAAACTGGGTGTCCCATCTGTCAACATTAGTTGGTGGACGTTAAATATCCCACGGTGTCCTTTGCAAAGAGTAAGTGAACTATCGCCGGCACCATGGAACAACTTCCAAATTCCTGCCCTGCCATCCTGATTCGGAGTGGCAACCCGACCAGGATTGTAAACTAGTAACTACTTTAGCAGCACAAACTTTCTGCAAAGGGGATGATGATGATGATGATGATGATGATGATGATGATGATGATGATGACGACGATGACGATGATGATGATGATGATGATGATGATGATGATGATGATGATGATGATGATGATGATGATGATGATGATGATGATGATGATGATGATGATGATGATGATGATGATGATGATGATGATGATGATGATGATGATGATGATGATGATGATGCAGCAATTTTCTTGAATTACCAAAATTCGGAAGTAAAATTGTCTCCCATTATTTGTGGCTTCCATCTCAAAAATCATTTGACCTGCCTCATGCCCAGATATTATTGCACACCTGTGCTGAATATGAAAGCAATGCATCCAGTCATTTTTGAGAAGAGACGGACCAATACCGATGCATGTCCGGACGGAGTGACAGCACCCAATGGATAAGTCCACAGGCATGCTGACTCCCGTCTGGTAGCTAAAAGGTAACTCCAAATTCTTGCAACGATACAGATTAGTTATCGAGAGCAAGAGTCTACATTTTTGAACGTACACATCTTCCTTTTCAGCTGCACTTCTCTGCACCATCTTTCCTCCCATTAAAAAAACATATAATCTGTCCCCGTTCCCCAGCCTCTCAATGAACCACACCTAAAACGAAGCACTCGGCTTTCCTACCACCACCTTGATTACATTTGCGAGATCCCAGTGGTGACAGCAAGCGACATGTGTCACGTTTCCACTGGCACAATTAGACCGAGCTGGGTCAAAAAGCCACAGCGATCCAATACGCGTCCAATATGAGGATGTAAGCAGCCAGCACCCCTCGGTGCCGAATGATCCTGTAAATGTCCCTGTCCTTTAAAATACAACTTTCATTAAACAGTGCACATGCCTGGAAGACTGATGGCGATTTTGCAAATGCCAGCTGCCAGCAGTGTCTGGTGATTCAAGTCAATGTCTAAACACCGACACACACTCTCTCGTCCAGGCCCTCCTGTCGGTTTCCTCCGCTCCCACAGCCCTGGCGGAGCGCCACCAAATTAGCGGATAATCGGAACCTTTTCGTGCATTACAATTGCTCGGAGGAGAGTTCTTGTTCAAAAATATCAACAATAATAAGCTCGTAATTATCGCTTATGTACGTGGGAGCTTTTTGTCCCACGGTATTGGAGGTTGAAAGCCATTTGGCTGAATGTAAATGACACCCCAGCTGGTGATGGACTATGTGCTCATTTAATGGGATTGTCGAGGCCACACAGGGTGCTGCTTAACGATTGGCCATTAAAGCAGCCTTCCTCCGTCTGAACCCAGTCGTGTTCTTCCTTCCCTCTGTGATCCACACAGACGCTGACGATCGATTGACGGGGCTGCGGTGAGGACCGGCTATGGTGCTGTGGTGCAAATCGAGGTTGGATGTGCAGATGGAGCAGGAGTGCCACTGAGGTTCTAGGATAAGTTTTGGATTTGGGGAGATGAAAATGTTTGGGTAATAAGCAAATTGGGGGTGACGACAAGGGGGCAAGATGAAATCTCCGACAAGTGCTATTGTGTAACGAAGAAGGGTGGGGATTTTTGATCAACAGGGGTGATAACCAAGCGAAGTGCTGCACATTGGCAACCCTGAAGGCTCTGGAAACCCTCGGCCTACGTACACCATGGTGATTCGAGACAATGGGCGATCAAGGAGAAGGCAGTCAACACACAGCTCCCTGCCATGGATCTACTTTATGGAGGTAATGATAAGCCATCACACTAATATACAATAGCGAATGTTTCTTATAATATTTATGGAAACTTGCCCACTTTGGCATATAATTCTGGTGCCGACTTTAAAGGGCAAGTCACAAGTTGCATCACTGTTAGTGCTGCTTTACATCATGTTGCTGGTCTTAACTTCGGAGCGCAGTGTTCGAAATCATCGTATTTATGTTCATGGACGCAACAATAATTACATGTGCGGAACTTTAACAAGGCAACTGGTTTTTAGAAGTTTTTCTTGAAATATACCGAACATTCCTTGAATGATGATCCGGCCCTAAAGCATTGCTTCTAAAAGGGGACCACGGTGCCCAAAAAAGGCCAACCCCTGCTCTGCGGGGGAAAATGGCCTCCAAAGGTGGTTCTTTTCTATTGCTTGAATGATGTAGTACTAGGAATGTGTGAGAATGAAGCTATTAGTCAGGTTCACTATGTTAACAAATACAATTTCGTTCAAAATTTTGGGATTAGCAAACCTGTACATTTTTGGAATCATCAGAGCATGGAGAATCCGAAAATCAATGTTGGCATTTGCACAGACACCTGCATGGCCGCCATTTTGGATTTTCAAAATGGCCGCCATAAAATACATATTTTGCGCTACCTCGGCTTCAAGTCAACCTAGAAACTTAATTAAATATGCTAATCTTATGTTTTCTGGGTCAAGGAATCCAATAAAGGCCTCAAAATAGTGCTCAGAATTATAGAAAAGCAACAAACAAATGTAATTGAAAACCATTGTCTTTATATTTATGATATAACTGTATTACATAATACATGATATTGCAAGTCCTTTGAAGTTATAGGTATGGGTTTATAAAGCAAGAAAGCAGCCTTGTTAGTATCAGATTGAACTATAAGTCCTATACACAGGAAGGATCTACTTGGTCTATACCGTTCAGGAATATGCTTTTACAGATCTTCATCACTGTCCTGAGTGTCATTTTCGCAAAGGTGTCTACGCAAATGCCAACATTAATTTTTGGATTCCTCATGCTCTGAATATTCCAAAAATGTATAGTTTTGCTAATCTCCAAAATTTTTGAACGAAAAAACATAATGAACCTGACTATATGAATGTTTATTGAAGAGCAACTGGTCGGAGATTACAAGGGCGATGAAAGCCTCGTTAGCATGTCGAAAGAAAAAGAACCACCTTTAGAGGCCTTTTTCCCCCACAGAGCACAGGTTGGTCCTTTTTCAGACACCGTGGTCCTCTTTTTGAAGCAATGTTTTTGGGCCGGATGCCCTTCTTGCCACAAACCCTGTTAGTAACGTCTTGCGACACACAGGGAATTACCAATGAGCTGGTACTCAATTTGCCGACCTCTGAGGGAGATGACAGGCTGAATCAACCCCCCTGGCGTTAATTGAGCGATCAACCGGGATTTGAACCCAGGATCCTAGAATCCCAAGCCGGCACCCGAACCACTAAGCCAACACCAGGCTTTGTTAGCATGTCGCATCTGCCGTATCTATTTTAACTCAGACGATGGAGGGAAAGCACCCAAACATTGGCAACATCCACTTGTGATGTAATCCCAATTTCCTTGGATATTTCATCATTGCAAATTGAATGGCAGGACATCCTAATTGTTAAGGCACACTTGCATGAATGTGACTACTTTTAACGTCCGAGTGACTCATCACATCGCATCATTTCCATGAGCAGACCAATCAAGCATACCTTTGTGATGCCACGGCCATGCATGCGGAGTACCATGCCGATCCTAGATGAGACTCAGGTTGAGAATGAAACCAAGATTTGACAGCTCAAAAGGAAGGGTCTGACCTCTGTGCTGTGTTGTCAGGATACCAGAAGGCTGTTGACAGCGATAAAAATGCTGATTGTGTTCCATTGATTTCGTTACTTCATTACCTGACTTCAGTGTAAATATACTTTTGAAAATACTGTTAGGTCTGCCTATTGATCTCCAAATCATGCTGCATTCCCTTTAAGTAAACCATTTGTTAGTCCATTAAATTAATTTTGAAATTAAGTGTCGTCAGCAGGCGATATCTTTGTTGATGTTTTGCCTCTGTTCTCTTTGTGCCCAAATTGCCACCAAATGATAGCTCCCCATTGCAGCATCTGCTCTGGTCTTCCTCTATTTCCTGCAACTCACCAACATCTTTCTCCCAGTACATCCTGGCTTCTCCTGTGATCCCTTGGCACTGCGTCTCCCCTACATCCCACCTGCCAATGAGGATGTGCCTCTGCTCATGCTGTTATGCCTAGCTTTTGCTGGCCCAGCTGCCATGGTATGTTCCACAACATCAAATATTTTGTTATAGTTAAACCAAGAGATGACAAATTAAAAGCCAAATGAGAATACAACATACATGCATTTTTATGAAGTTCTTTATGAATTGTATATTTTCATGTAGCTTTTTATGAATTTACGAGCCCTTTTATGAAGGTTAACTAATATCGTGTAGAGGGAGTGGTAAGGAAGGCAAGAAAGGAGGGGGGTGGTTAATAAAATTGTACAGTGATGTAGAAATGAAAATGAATGGGGAGATCAAGAGGAGGAGGAGGAGAATAAGGGGTCGGGGTTCGAGATGAGAACGCACCTAGGCCTCAGGCCTCAAGTTTGGCATGCAGTCTCTCTTTTTATCTTGGATGTCCTCTCCCACTTCCCTCTTCTTCTCATGTCTTCTCAGAAAGTGCAAAATAAATTTTTCATGGAAAAAATACGATCTGTTTGGATTATTATTACTTCATTTGCTTATTATTTATCCTTCTTCCCAATGCTAATTGAAGTAATTAATGTGCTTCTTTGATTAGATTCTTCTAATCTATATGGCAAAAAAATTAATCTCCCTTTTTTCTTTTCCACTAACCTCTCATATCACTCTCAACCTATTCTTCATCTTCATGCAATTTATGTTCCAATTCCTGTGTGCTCACAAGTCTGCATGGGACACGCAGTCACGCAGATCACGCAGATCTTATAGCTCGACTTTCCTTTGTGCCTTTAATAACCCTTTTTTGGCCTGGCCATGATGTCTGTCTGCGTCTGACAGAAATGGTGATCCACAATATAGATCGGGTCTGAAGAGAACAATTGACTCTTCCTTGTCTGTGCCCCCCCCCCCCCCCCCCTACAATCATCCTGCTGCCCCCACCAAGTGTAACACTGCCTCCAATGTGCTTCCCGACATCCCCCGCCATATCATGTGCTTCCAAGAAATCCACCTTTAACAATATCTGTAAAATCAACTAATCAAAGCTTAGAGGCAGGATCACTGGCTAAGCAAAAAGGAAAATTAAATGCAATCATACGCAGATGGAAATTATACTAAAGGCTTCTGTGACGCTTTGAAGCCAATCTACGATTTGCGGGCTTCCTGAAACTCTCCTCTCCTCAGGAACTACACTGATAACAGACAAGACTAAAGTCTTGGAGAGATGGGTGGCACATTTTCACAATGTTCTCAATTGCCCATCAACAATCGATGATGAGGCAATTGCCTGCTTTCCCAAAAATTGAAGTCAATATGTCACTTTCTGACATCCCAAGTAAAGTCGAGATGGTGAATAGAATCAGTCTTAACTCGAGCGGAAAAGCACCAGGGCAGATGCAATACCAGGTGATATGTCGTCTAAGGCAGGTGGTACAACACGGCAAACTCACAACACTACTTCACACAATGTGGAACCAGGAAGCCGGAAGCCATTCCTCTGGAATTCAAAGATGCATCAATTGTTCACCTTAACAAAAGGAAGGGAAATCGTCAAGCTGCCGCAAATTCTCGAGGAATCTCCCTTCTGTGCAGTGCTGGGAATATACATGTAAGGGTACTGTTGAACCGCTTAACACTGGATCTCGAACAGGACCTTTTTCCGGAGAGTCAATGTGGCTTCAGAAAAGGTTGTGGCACAGTTGACATGGTGTTTGCTGCATGCTAGTTCCAGGAGAAATGCCAAGAGCAGAATTACAACTCGTAGTCAACGTTTGTTGATTTGACCAAAGTATTTCATACAGTCAGTAGTGATGGCCTATTGAAGACCATGGCAAAATTTGGCTGTCCAGAAAAATTCATTGTCATGGAATGGCAATTCCATGACGGTATTCCTGCTCGTGTCCTGGGCGATAGAGACTCCTCTCTGACGCCTTTCCAGTCACAAATAAAGTGAAGCAGTGCTGTGTGTTAGCTCCCACCCTGTTCAGTATGATGTTTGCTGCCATGCTTTCTGATTCATTCACCGGTAGTGTAAAGTCTTTAATTTGAGGGAACTGCAAGACAAAACAAAAGTGCATGAAGCTGTGGTTTGTGACTTTCCTTTTGCTGATGACTGTGGTTTAAATGGTTCTTCAGAACAAGAAATGCAACAAAGCATGGATGGCCTCTCATCTGCAACGTGATAACTTCGATCTCACCGTCAGCACCAAAAGCCTGTAGTTATGCACCAAACTGCCTCACTTAATCATAACATGAATCCAACTGTTACAGTCAAGGGTCAAAGGCTTGAAGCAGTTGGTAAATTTACCTACCTCAGCAGCACACTCTCCAGAGTGGTTCACATTGACAATTAAGTCAACATCAGAATAGTTTAGGCCAGCGTTGCATTTGGCAAGCCACCGAAAACCATCTGGGAGCGAAGAGGAATCAGTCTCTCAACAAAAGTGATGGTATGCAGAGTGGTTGCTTTTCCCACCCTATTGTATGCTTGTGCGATGTGGGCAGTTTACTCCAGCCATGCAAACAAGCTACACCACTTTCACATGACATGCTTGCGGAGACTACTCAATATCGTTTTGGTAAGACAATGTTTGGATCGGATGTTCCTAATACTGGGATTCTCTCCATGACCGACATGCCCAGAATCCAAACCCTGTTGAAGTGTGTTCCAGATAAGATGAGCTGGATATGTCACCGGAATGGCTGATGAGCACTTGCCAAAAAAGTTCTTCTTCAGTAAGCTAATTGAAGGGAAACGTTCACACGGAAGCCAGAAAAGCGCTTCAAGGATACCCTGAAAGGTTTCACGGAAGAGTTTCAACATCGACCAAGGGCACATGGGAGACGTGTACAGGATCGCTCTCACCAGTCTCAGACACGGCATAGTCTCATCAACAAAGGAGCCATCTCCAATGAACCAAACAGTCACACTGGCCAACAGGAAATGTGAGCTTCGCAAGTCCAGAGTTGCAAGCATCGCTTCTGCATCCACACTACATGTGTGTCCAACTTGCAGTAAATCTTTTCTTGCTCAAGTTGGACTGATTCGTCATCTTCCAACACATTTACCTGAAACATAATGAATCCTTGTTGATGCCACGCTCATCTTCACTATGTTGTACAAACAACAACAACTACTACTACTAGTCTGGCAGCTAAGCTAAATATAGCATAACAATTGTGCATTTTGTGAGGAAAGCACCACATTTGGCACACTAGTAGACTATCATATTATGAAAAGATCTGGATATTGGGCCATCTCAGATTCAGAGATTTGATTTTTGCAAGATTTGCAGATTTTGCAGATTTGCAAGCTGAGATTGCAACGCCAGGGACGGCCGACTCCTTCCTGCGAGCTGCCCACGTCACCCGCACAAGAAGAGCTCATCAAATCACTGCAGCGGCACTGCACATCCTGCAACACCGTGCGTATGAACGCCACTGTATGACATATGCTGATGATGCAGAAGACCTGCCTGAGTTCGACGACTGGTGTCACCAGAGAGGAGAAGACATTCCCAACTTTCAGTACTGGGCAACTGTGCTGGAACTAGAGATGTTGGTACTGGTCTACGTGCGTTCTCTGCGGCAGGCTTCATTCACGATGTACCTTGATGCCCCGACGGAACTGGTCCCATGGTTCCATGCCTTAGACCACACACACTATGCCAGGTGGGTCCCTGTTCACCTGAGGGACATGGTTGCACTCCCAATGAAGCACCCAGATGTAGCCAGAGAATTCAGGGCTGGCAACTTCACTGTACAGAAGACGAAGAAGGTGTTCTCTTCGATCCCAATCGAATCGAAATCTTGCAAAAATCAAATCTCCGAATCTGAGATGGCCCAATATCCAGATCTTTTCATAATATGATAGTCTACTAGTGTGCCAAATTTGGTGCTTTCCTCACAAAATGCACAATTGTTATGCTAAGTTGCCCCACTATACTGCAGCTCCAGACATTGTATGCTTAGCAGAAACATTTCCTTCACAGGATGTTTCCAAGTTCTCTGCGTCTCTCCCTGGTGATTCTTTCTTCTGCTTTGACAGGTCCCGCCCCACTCCCGAGGCAGTGTTGTTGTATATGTCAAGAGGTCTATCACTCATTCTTTATTGCACACACAAACCCCTACAAGCCCTTTTGAATACCTCGAGCTGCATATTCCTCTCCGCAGACACCTCATATTTATGTGTGTGGTATACCGTCCACCCAATGATAACGACTCTCTATATATCTCCATTTCGATTCCCTGATGTGGATCAACTTGTAACCATCCATCCCAACTCTCTGTACCTTTTCTGTGGCTATTTCAACTGCCACAATGCCAGATGGCTGGGTGTTGGCTCGGCAACAACCAGCTATGGCATTTCAGCAAAGACCGTTTGCATCTATGTGTGTCTGAAACAATCTGCAATCTTTCCAACCTGGATTTCTGGAACTGATACATCCATCCTCATGGATGAACTAACTTTTCATCCAATCTCTCCTGTTCCTTTACTCGTACTCGTGGCTCTTATGAGCACTTTATTGTTAAAGCCCATATCTCTGGCTATTTCAGGGAGAACCTCAACGATGTCGAATATGGCTGTTTGCACAGCCAAACTGGCAAGATTTTCATTCTGCTTTCTCACCAAAGGATTGAGCTTCTATCTCCACAGCACCTGATATTGATTCGGCCTGGGAATAGTTTCACTAAAGCCTGCTTTCTCTCATGCACCGGTTTATCCCATTTGGCCTGTGGTGATACTATTCAACCTTTAGGCCCTGGTTCAGTGAAACATGTGGAGGTTTGCTACCACCACAAACAGGTTGCTGTGAAGCAGATTGCTTTTTCAACATTGAAAATTAACTGACTAATGGCAACTGTAGTTCATTTAGTGACTCAATGTGCAAATGCTGTTCAATTTTCAAGTCAATCGGATGAAAATTGACGGTTTTTCAGATGAAAATTGATGATTTTGCAAGTTTGACTCTGAGTTGACCTTTGACCTTTTGACCTCAAAAGTAGTTCGTTTCCCTATTTAGTGACTCAATATACAAATGCTGTTCAATTTTCAAGTTTTCAAGGAATGACAAAAGGCTCCAAGTATGACTTCCATTACTTTGTTTTATTTTTGTTACGGCGTAGCCCATCGGGCAGAGCCGCCTAGAACAGTGTTTGTCCGTCTGTATGTATGTCCCCTCAAACGTATACCAATCAGAGCTGAGGATCTGGTCACATGACAGGGTGATGTGATTACATCTGATGTCATAACGGTGGTACGGCGGCTGACTCTCCACACTCCGGCATTTTGATTCATATGCCGTTCAGGCCGAACATATCGTCGAACCTGTCATATATCACAATCGCCATGCTCTACCTTCACGTTTTTCATTCAGTGTGAAACACAAACAAACCGATTGTTAAAATGACTATCATATATCGAAAGCATCGGCGTTACGTCTCTTCCAACGATCGGTATGTATAGGCCATAGGCGTTATGACTCACCATCCACTTCAGACAAATTCAGCCCAGGTTTCTTAAACAGTGGTATCGTTTCAGTAGTATCGTTTTCATAATAATAATAAAATTATAGTAAATATAACCATAACACTTTAATCCGAAGTCGTGAATGGAAAGTTGATGGATTGAAGCGGTGTAAAAGCAGAGGTAATGAATTCACCTCGGTTTTTTTTATAAATAATATAATTTTTGTAATAATAATGCAATGCTATTATTATAGTAAATCTAATCGTAACACTAATCCCTTTGTAGTGACTGAAACGTTACTGGAGGTTAAATATATATCATATATATTAGTGGCGGCAGTTTTGTGTCCGGCCGTCATGCTACGTCATTCCGTATATGATGTCATTACAGCGCAAACACCCGCTCACTTCAAAAGCTGCAGGAAAGGTCATTCCTCTTTGGGGTACATAGATTACAGTCTCTCTATGGTTGGGTCTCAAGAACATTGGGTGTGTTCATTTACCAAGTTTCTTGTGGAGAGATCGCCAAGTCGTTTAAGCATTCGAGCAAGCACTCCATTCAAAACCCTTAAGGAACGGCTGGCTTGCCACACGCTGGCTAGCTGCTTGGTAAATGAGCATACTTCCAACCCTTGTGGGGTATACAGATTACAGTCGATCTTTGCTCAGTTCTGTAAGTAAAACTTACCTCACCTATGTCGAGATTCCTCCAAATTTCTTTGTTTAATGTTATAAACAGCATTAGCGACTGTTTAAAAAGCTAATCATATGTGTTTGTGGTTTATAATATTTTACAAGCCCGGCCACACCGCTGTTAAACTTTTGGTCTTGTTTAATCTCTTAATCGCTTGCATTCCTTCATTCTTTGCCAGTGAATTGATTGCAAAGGAATTGGTGTGACATTGCTTGTTATCGCTGATAAAACTGTGGTTGCATTTTACGAGTAGAGCTTCAGCTGGGATCTCATGCCAATTTATTGCAGGATGTCATCATGCTGATGCAGTAATTGCAAATGGCGTTCCTTTATTACTCTGACTGTTTTGACACACATGCTGTAAACACACAGTTCAAGGATTGGTAATGTGCGCTCATGAAAACTTACGCATTCCAAATTGGCGAAGATTCAACATTCCAAATTGGCAACATTTTTTTTTTTCTCTCGACTGCATTTCTGGTTAATCATTGGATTATGATGAAATTGCTTTCATTTGTGGTTTTGGTTTGCCATCGTGTAATGAAATTGGTCTTGTCTTTTTGGGGATTCATCACTTTGGTTAAATATTTGGCACTGGCAACTGCTTTATTACCTCCACCACCGAAGGTTATGTTTTCACCCCTGTCTGCTTGTCTGTATGTTTGCCTGTTTGTGAACAAGATATCTCAAAATGTGGACGGATTCGGACTGAATTGGTGTATGTGACAAGGACGAAATTATTCGATTTTGGTGAAGATCCATATTCGGATCCGGCGAGAGAATTTTTAAAGAGATTCTTCACCATTGGGAGATTGGGCGAAAAGCGATACATAGCACGATATCTCAAAAGTTATGGACGAGTTATGACTAAACTAGGTGGACGAGTTGGTTAGGTGACAAGAACAAGCAGATTAGATTTTGATTCCGGTCCGAATTCAGATCCGGCCTATCATTGGTATACAAAACGTAAATTGTTCAGCCTTGTGGAGGTATGCGCTCTACCAAGTGCCATTCTAGTTAACTCTGTCTCTTCTACAACCAAGAAGGTAGAAAAATTTTTGGCAAGTATTTTTCTTCTTCTTCCTCTTTCATATGCAGCACATACAGTAGCTGTTGGTAGGTAGTATTATTTGCTGGGGGTGCGGTTGTGCTACTGATGCATAGTTCACCTACTCTTTGCAAGGGACACTGAGGGATCTTTAACGCCTACCAACTAATGCTGGCAGATGGGACTCCCGGTTTAATGTCCATCTGAGGGAAAGGGACACACACTTATGAATCACTGTGCCGGCGAAATACCAAGAAGAAAGTTTATAGCTGGGGTGAAATTCCAACCCAGGCTAGACAGCTAAGAGGTAAATGTGCATACCTCTAGATCTTGTACTGTTGCTTCTCTTCTGTCTGTCACTTTCACCCCGTCTTTCTCCTTTGGCTGCCTCACATCTGCCTGGAAGTCAGTAAGCATCACTCCTATCAACAACAAGGGTGTCAAAACTGATTCCATCAAGTACAGACCACTTGCAATATTATAAGCAAAGTCATGGACTCAATCGGTGATGCTGACATCGTCCTTCCTCTTTTCAAAAAGCCTGATTTCTGACCGCCAGTTTGGATTCCCTCCAAGTCACTCAATTATGGACATTTTTCTGCTTCTCAGAAATGGTCTGAAGCCTTAATCCTGAAACAAGTGGTCAGAACAGTCTCCCTGAATATATCTTGGGCATTCATCAGAGTCTGGCACTCTGCTCTGCTTGCCAAGCTCACAGCATACAAAGCTTACTTCATGGCTGCCTCCCTTGACTTCATCCAGCTGTCCAGTTAACATGTGACAATCTCCTCTCCCAGTCAAAGCTGGAGTGCTCCAAGTTAGTGTTCTGCACCCCAGCTTGATACTTATCGACTTGAAAGATTTCTCTGATGCTCTGGAAAACCCTCTCTTCCTTTTTCCAGAAGATTCCACATTTTATCAGATCGCACTGACAGGGAGGAAGCAGCTGCGTCAGTCTCTGCCGATCTGGAATTGATGCTGGTGTGTCAACAGAAGCATGTATTTCAATCCTGTCAAATTTCACAATCTTATCCTGTTTGATCCATCACCATTTAGCTCTATCCTTTGGTTTTCTCAGGATGAGATGATTAATCATAATCATTTGATTGCCTCAAATGAACCTATCTATTTCAATGTGTGGAATATACAGAACTGGTTGAAGTACCCTAGCCACCGTGGGAAGCAAGGAGAAGCTGAGCTAATCGTGCATCACAGAAAAAGAGCTCACAAAAACTGCCCACCTCCTCTCTCTTGTTCCTCCTTTCTATCATTCCTGGACCTGCCTTCCATGAAAGGTCATTCAGTTGCACGCTTCCCTCACACTCTTCATCCACAGTTGGTGCACTACCTTCTCATGTCTTACCCCATCATTACACTCAATCTTTTTAAATCCGACCCCAATCAAATCTCTTCCTTGCACATTAGTCTTTCCTACAATTCTTTCTTTCCTCTTTTCTGTAAATTCTTCTCCTTGCTTGTTTTGTCCACATGTGGCCTTACTGCTAGTACACACACACACACACACACACACACACACACACACACACACACACACACACACACACACACACACATATATATATATATATATATATATATATATTGTTACGGCCCGCGGATAAGGATGTTATGTTTGCCGAGTGGATGGCACCGCGGCCGAACAGTTTTCCCCGAGTAAACCTGATTCCCGAACGTTGGCCGGATCGCGCCACAGATATTCAATTTGGAAACCTCTAAAGCGACCGAATGTAAAGAGGAAGAAGAAGACGTACAGAAGAGTAACGGGATTTATTATTTACACACACAAGCAAAAGGAGCAGTCAAGGTTATATACAGGGAACATGGAAAAAGCAGGTGACACAGTGAAAATACTAGCTTAACTAAACTGGCATAATTAATACCCCAAGACAGAACAAACGAAGACGACTCACATGGGGAATGATGATAGGAATGGCGGAGGTGGATGGCTTGGAGGGGGGAGGCCGGTCCACGGATACCGCAGCTCGATCGGCGCGTTTGGCAGCCGCCGTTCCTTTTCGGTCCTGCTCAAAACGTCCGTCCAGGCCCCAAGCTGCTGTGGCTGCAGTTTCGGTGGCTCAAGCTGCTGTTGATGCAGCCGCGGTGGCTCAAGCTGCTGTTGATGCAGCCGCGGTGGCTCAAGCTACTCTCTTCAAGGATCCCTTACTCAACTCTCTTCTCGGTGATCTCTTTGCCGCAACTCTTGTCATGGACCTCCTTACGCAACTCCTGTCATGGACCTCTTTTCACAACTCCTGACCACTCTTGCGCGCGTGCTTTTATAACGCCTCCGGCGATCAAGCCGCCAGCCTTTTGGACACGCCCATCGGTGTGCTCACCTCGGCCCTGGTTGGTCGCGCGACCCTCTGGCTCCGCCTTTGATGACGGGCGGGCACGCCTTTCTTCCCCAACCTTGCCTCGTGGCCAATGGTGGTTGAAGAAAACCGCCCAAAATGCAGTTGGCCATTGAAATGAAATGAAAGGGGATCTACTCTTATTCCACTTGGTGCAATGGAGTATTTAAATTAATGGGAGACACAGCCTTACCCTAACACACATAATAAGGATATAAGCTACTGAACAAGGGTATTATAGTGTCCTTCAATGTATGCTTTATGGAATGAACTACCGGAACGCCCTTTGACCTTTATACAACAGACTGGAGGCAGGAAGGCGATATTTTACAACAATTTACACAACAACAACAAAAAAAAAAAACACAATCCTCATATCCACAACAATATATATATATATATATATATATATATATATATATATATATATATATATATATATATATATATATATATATATATATATATATATATATATTGTTACGATTCGTCACTTCCGTTGTGGTGGTTTTCATCCACTGTAAATATTTCTGATTCCATGTACTATTATTGTTTTCAAGAGGTTTATTGTTCATGAACTGTTTTCAAAAGGTAAAAAAGTTAATGTTAAAAGAAACAGGAAACCAGATCGGGAACCGGACGACGAGGAGAAAGAAAGAGGGCGGAGAGAGTGAGTCGGACAAGAAGGAGCCGAACTATTTGCGGTCTGGAGCGAACGTTGGCGAACAACAGTCACTAGCGAACTTTCGGGTTTCCCAGGAAAGGGATTCCTGCGACAGAGTGGTTATCGCTGTGACAGATTAACCTGCGTGTCAGGTTTTGCAATCGATTCAGGAGAGAATCATCGTCGTGCCGGTGCGCCACGAGACCGGGCCGTCGGCCATTTTGACTCGCGCCGGACTTGCGCTTCGCTCACAGTATCATCTCCCTTCGACCATTTTCACTGCATTCAGCCGTGGATCTGGCGTGTGTGTGTGTGTGACGTGGCTTTTTGAAGGTTAATACGTCCATACCCGAGGGTGTGACTTCCCCATCGCCTGGAGGGCGCCTTTGGATTTCCCAGTCGCCTTGAGGGCGCCTTTGTGTAGCTTCGGCTGGGAGACTGTACTTGCCATCCGCACGGGATTCTGGTCTCGATTGGACATCGTTCTGGCGATCGCTGGAGCGAATCAACGTTGGCTTGAAGCCGGGAATAAGAGACATTGGGGATGTTCTTGTTTCACTCACTTGGAGCACAGTGAGTTGTATATTACAAAACTGATGGTACCATCATAGGACATATTGATTGTACTTTTGAATACTATTATTGTTGTACTGTTATTCTTGTGTGATCTTAATACAATATTTGTTTGTGAGTAACAATTGAGGTGGCTTCTCCATTGATCTTTGACATACAGAATAACACATTTTTCTGCCGTGACTCCTCTCGGGGCTCGGAGGTACACCGTGGCCAGGGGGTCGGGGAGGAGCACGTAACAATATATATATATATATATATATATATATATATATTGTTACAGTCCGCGGTTAAGGATGTTATATTTGCCGAGCGGAGGCCCCGCGACCTAACAGTTTCCCCGATTCAACCAAACGTTGGCCTGATCGCGCCACAGCTATTCAATGTGGAAAACTCTAAAACGACCGAACGAGAATGAAGAAGAAGAAGACGTACAGAAGAGTAACGGGATTTATTATTACACACACAAGCAAAAAGGAGCAGTCACGGTTATGTACAGGGACATGAAAAAGCAGGTGACATAGTGAAAATTACTAGCTTATACAGACTTAATTGACTACCCAGGACAGAACAAACAGAACAAACTCACGTACACGAATGGGGAACTTGCAGGCAGGAATGGCTGGAAGGAGAGCGAGGTCCAAACGGGTCTGGCAGCACGATCGGCTCGTTGGGCAGCCGCCGTCCCTTCGCGGCCCTGCTCAAAACCGCCGTCCAGGCCCCAAACGGCTGTCGAGTGTTGTTGCTGCTGTGGACGCTGCTGCTGGCGAGCAAGGCGACGAATAGCAGGCTTTGTGCTTCCCTGGATGATCTCTTCTCTTGGACCTCACAAACCAGCTCTGCCTTGGACCCTTTCAACTCCGCTCTCCTCTGACGACCCAGCTCTTTCCTTTGCACCTCACCACGCAGCTCAGCTCAGCTTTTGGACCTCACAACTCAGCTCTTGTCATAGCTCATCTCTCATCTCAGTAAAAGCTCATCTCCCATCTGACGACTTCCTGGGGATCGTCCCGCGGCGGGTTATATAGGCCCCGCCCCTCAACCTTCGCGAACCTCCTTGATGTTTCTCTCCACACCCTCTCCAAGTCCAACCCCTTGTTCGTGGTTGGTTGAGTGGGGCTGACTCACTCCTCCCCTCTATGACGAGGTGGGGACCCGCCTTTCTTCCCCAACCCTGCCTCGTGGTCAATGGCGGCAATTGTTGGTTGGCAATGCGAATGGCAATTGACGAAAGGGGAAATGGAGGGTTTTTGGGAATGGGAATGAAGGGAATCTATCTTTTTCACTTGGTGCAATGGAGTGTCATGTTAATGGCAGACAAAGCCTTAATCTAAAACACATAATAAAGATATAAGCTACTGAACAAGGGTTTTATCGTGTCCTTCAATGTGTGCTTTATGGAATTAACTACCGGGACGCCCTTTTAACCTTTACACAACACTGGAGGCAGGATCAACACAATAAAAAAAATACAATCCTCAGATCCGCAACACTGCACCCTCATCCTCTTAGGCACGACCCGGGCCTACAACTTAAATTTAGTGTGACACATAGGTGTAGTTCCCTCTACTTTTAACCTGACCCTGAGTGCGACAGTTTTAAAACATAGATAAATATGTCCCGCTGCTCCATTGCACCCTACCTAACAGACTCATGCCCACATTTAACCGAATCGCTGAATGGTCTTCAAACTACACACTGACGGTGGGGAGCATTATTTACAATGACACTACTTTATTTACAAAACGCAACCCAGGACCTGTGATTGTTCTTTCTGGGGGGGAGACAGTCTGCTCTGCATCGACGCACCATGAAAGCACCCAAAACGCACCAAAGCACCCTCAAGCACCAATCGGTGCACAGTCATCATTGTTCAATGAAAGTAAAAACAACAACCCCTAACCCTGCAGGTGGTCTCTTGCTCTTCGGCTCCCTCTGCTGGCTATTATTATTTCTTCCAGTTGTTGTCATTTTCTTTTGCTGGCGGCCTATTTGTATTAAAACTTGCACCCAACGTGTCCATTTTTATTTATTTATGGCCCACAGGGGCCGACTATGTGTGGTTCACCTGTGGGGCATCAGTGCCCTGTGGCCAAGGTCCGCCAGCAAGATTTCGGGCCCTCATGGCCGGTTCCAGCAGAGGGGCCATGCCCCAACCCATGGGGTCCATAATTGGTGCTCGGCCACAGACCTGTGGTCCATAATGTGGTGCATCGATGCAGACAGCTGGTTCTGGGAGTTCCGGGCGCACAATGGCGGACTCACGCACGCTCCCCTCGGCGCCCAGTGGCGCTCAGGTCCTCATGTGGGAGACAAGGGGGGAAGACAGATGAGTGAGGGGTAAGGTCACAAGGGTACACATCAACAAAGGCAATGCAAGGCGAAGTGCGTACGGAGAGCGAAGTGAGAAAACTCGTCCCTACCGTACGTCACCCCCCCTGTCACCTACTCTACCCTTGCCCTTACCCCATATTTACAAAATCTACACATTTACAAATTTGTCGCTACTGTCACGTCTTCCCCATATTTCCCCTATACCAAATTCGTCACCACAATCCCTCTATACAAAATTTGCCATCATCCAATTCATCATCAATCCTCATAAGGAGGAAGAGATGGAACAACAAAGCACAATGTCACACCCACGTCATGATGCATCTCACATTCCAAACATTTGCACATAAAAATAATAAAAACAACCTGGCATGGTGTGGAGTACCTGTCACCTCAGGTGAGTGCATGTAGATGGTGCGAGGAGACTTCAATCCTAACTATCCTCTAAATGACATTAACACACTTTACACTACCCGGGGTCTTTCCCTGCCAATCCATTGGCCAACTTACACTATGGGTTCTAAAAACCAATTCCCATTGACCAAACTGTGGTGCTTCTCAATTTGGGGACTCACTCCCCCGATTCATCTCCCGGTGCCCTTGCACAATTTCCGGGCTGAGACGTGTAGCTCTCCCAGCAGGTCTACCCACCTGCACACCTCCACCACTGTAGTTGCCTCCGAGCTTACCTGCTCCTTACCCTAACCTATCTAATTGGGGAAGGCCCCTCCTGGCTCTGTCACCCCTCGGTGCCCTCTGGCACTGGGCTACCCGGGTCCGTCCTCCGGATCCTCGGGCCCCATCCACACAACTCTACCGGCTCCCAGAGCCCACCTGCGGCCTCACCTGGCCGACATCCTCACAGCGGTGGAGTGCCCAAACCAACTACACACACTAACAGGCTACACGCCCAGCCATTTCCACAACACTAATGCACCCATCCAAATCACCATTCTTCCACCAGCACCACAGATGCCAATATCCATCCACAATTTACCTGTACCCTCTACGTAACACTTACACTACCCGCCCCGGGTATTCGTGATGGGGGTCCATCCTTCCCCCATTCACACCTTCGCACCATCCACTCCACTCCATAGTTTCCATCATACTCACTCAACGACCATCCATTCCAATACTCCATATATTCCACACTCCATGTATTCCACACAACCATTCTCCATACACCTGTTGTTGCACACCTGTGCAATCATACCTGGTGTCACCTGCACCCTCCTTCTCCCTGGACCATTTGGTCAACACAATACACATCACCATCACTTACTCAATCACTGCTCCACACACCTGTTCAGTTGCACACCTGTGCAATCACACCTGTTCCTTACACACTTTTCACAATACACTTCCAATCCTCAAACACACGGCATCATCTCATCTAACTACTCCCCTCTGAAACTTGCGCTTCCCCGTCGCCCCTTACATTATTGCGCTCCCTCGTCATTATCATCCAAACTAATCTACCTGCGTCCCCACTACAGGTATCATTGTCACTACCTAATCTTAACGTTACCTAATGTGGTCGTCTTCTAGGTCCCTACACATTATCCAAACCCTCCCTCGGCGAGCTTACACTGCCATAAACCCCATAAATCTAGTGCTCCTTTGCCCCCATTGTGAGGGATGGTGGATTGGCCATCCCATCACATGGGGCATCTCTTACTATAAATTTTGCTCGTCCAATTTCCACAAATCAAAAATTTTCCAATTACTGCCAATTCTACTCACTATTCTAAATTTCGTATCAAATCACTATCACTATCACCATCATCACAGTCCACTCACTAGTGCCTCTTGGTGCGCCAATTCACTTCCACAGCCCGGCTTCGTAAAGCCGAGCAATGAATGCGGGTTGTTTGGTGCCGGCAGCTGGATACGTCCCGCACTCGGTGCAGGGAAGGAGGTTTACCCGGGCCGAGATCCCACGCACCACCTCGGCACGGAGCCATCCCATGGCCCGATCTCGACCTGCCGGAACGCCTCAACAAAAGGGGGTCGCCATGATGACCCTTCCTATCGGGCTGCCCGTTCCGCCTAGCGGAGCACGGACGCGGCCGTTCCAAACGCGTCCCAGCGTGGATCACGTACGGCGGTCCTTTCGAACCCGCCGTGGTTCGGATCCCCGCTGGTCCACGCGGCACGCGAAGCTGCCCGACGCGCACCGAGGGCCCGATTCGGCTAAATGTCATTCTAACCGCTAACCCGGTTACCGTCGATGCCTCACCTGCATGCTTACACGCATACGCTACCCCTTCCTTGCTCATACATCCAGCTGTTCCCATGCTCCTCGTCATTGCACCTTCTCTTACACACCCAGGTACACTCAATCCGCTTACAGACTTGGTCACACACCTGACCACCGAACACCTTTGCACACACTCGTCGTTCGCACACCTCACCAACACACCTCTTCGCGCCCCCTTCTCGGTCACCTCCTCTGTGACAATCACAGGTGTGCTCTCACTCGCACACCCAACCACGTGCCTCACGACCAATTCCAGTGTGCATTCTCACACACGCTCTACCCTTCCAGGTGTGCATCCTTCCATTCCAGGTGTACATCCTCTCTCACCTGCCACAACCAACTCACGCTCCGTGTCACTCTCACTACTTTCACCACCACTCTTGACAGTGCACTCACCCTTACTCTCGACAGCGCACTCTTTCCTCATGCACCTGTCCGTTACACACCTTTCTCGCGCACACTCTCCCGTTACTTCCTCCGTAATGCTCACCACAGGTGTGCATTGTCCCTTACTTTTGACAGCGCACTCTTTCCCCATGCACCTGTCCGTTACACACCTTTCTCGCACACACTCTTGCACACACTCTCTCGTTACTTCCTCCGTAACACTCACCACAGGCGTGCATGCTTCCGTTACATCCTCTAACACTCCTCGCTACGCGCTTCCATGTGCTCCCTCGCACACGCGCTATGACCGACTCACTCTCGACAGCACACTCACTCCTCGGCGCGCACTTTTTCCTCACACACCCCAGAGTCGGACATTCTCACACACCTCCTCCTTCGCACACCGTACCTGTCGCACACTTCACCAACGGCCTCTCACGAACACCCGGATCCAAATCAACCCCCAAGCCGACTGAAGCTCCCCTCACATCATGTACATTTCCACGTATATCGCCACTCACCTTGGCAACTCGTCTCCGCACCTCCTTCGCCACCTGCAAACTCTTTATTTGGTTAGTGAGCACACATTATGAGTTGAGCACCGACCTTGTACATATTCCATCACCTCCTCCTGTATTTCTCTCTTAGTTTCTGTCCGTCTCTTCTTAATTTCACTCACCTCGTCTTCCACTTCCTCTAATTTTTGCTTCACCTCTTTTATTTCCCGGTGCGTCTCCTCTATCTCGTCCTCTAAGGCTATCTTGACCGTCTCTATGTGCGTCCTCACCTCTCGGTCCTTCGTCTCCATTACTTCTGTCACCTCTTCCAACCTCGTTGTCAGTCCCTCACGTACCATCTGACATTGCCTCTGTGTCGCTATCAAGTCATTTTTGATTTCTTTTTGTGTCGCTTTCAACCCTCCTAGTACCGCAGTGTTCCTTTGAACCTGCTCCACTAACTCCATCTGTCCCACCCTCAGCTGTTCCACCTCCTCCGTCAGGTCTTCTATTCCCCCCTGTAACCTAGCCGTTCCATTTCTCACCTCTTTCTCTATACGCTTTTCACCTCGCTTTACCTCCTCGCGTACCCCCGAGACCTCCTCGCTTACACCTCGTCGTATCTCCTCCTTCATCTCCTCCCTCTCTTTTGTAGATGCCACCCTCATCTGTCCCAATTCATCCCTCTGAGCATCCAATTTGGTTTCTACCCCGATTTTTACCTCCTCTATCTGCTCTCCCATTTGTTTAATTTCTCGGGCGGATTGCTCCCCTATCTCCCGCAATTTGTCTTCCATCCTATTTTCTAACCCCATTAACCCATTTTTCACCCCCTCTATCTGATTCTCCTGGGCAGCCATTCTATTTTCCACCCCCATTAACCCCTTTTTCACCTCTTTTATCCCGTTGTCTAACCACTCAAATTTGTCGTCTAACTTCCCAAATTTCTTGTCTAATCCCTTAAAATTATTGTCTAACCCCTCACCGGTACCCCTCGCTTCGTCCCTCATTGCCCCCATTTGCTCACTCTGAGCCTTCATCTGGTTCCCCAATTGCTGACTATTAGCCCTCATTTCGTCCCTCATTTTGTCCATAAGGGCCCCGATTTGTAGCAACAAAAGGTCCGAATCCAACGGCGGCGCTGCTACGGTCGCGGGCACGGACCCCGCAGCCATGTGCGAGGCGCCATTTTGCGCGCCCGTAACCTCGTGCGCGAGAGCGCCATTTTGCGCGCCTGACACCTCCTCAACCACCTCATTGTTCTCCTCTACTTCGTCACTCTGATCCTGGGTTACTCCTAACCCCTCCTCTAGCTCACCCACCTGCATCCGATCGCCTTGACCAGCCATGGCGCGATTTCAAAGTTCGGGTTTTTTAAAAACAAAAGCAATTTCGGTACTTTGTAATTTTGAGCGCGTTAAACGCTTCAGGTCCGAATCCGACACTTCTGACACCAATTGTTACGGTCCGCGGTTAAGGATGTTATATTTGCCGAGCGGAGGCCCCGCGACCTAACAGTTTCCCCGATTCACCCAAACGTTGGCCCGATCGCGCCACAGCTATTCAATGTGGAAAACTATAAAACGACCGAACGAGAATGAAGAAGAAGAAGACATACAGAAGAGTAACGGGATTTATTATTACACACACAAGCAAAAAGGAGCAGTCACAGTTATGTACAGGGACATGAAAAAGCAGGTGACATAGTGAAAATTACTAGCTTATACAGACTTAATTGACTACCCAGGACAGAACAAACAGAACAAACTCACGTACACGAATGGGGAACTTGCAGGCAGGAATGGCTGGAAGGAGAGCGAGGTCCAAACGGGTCCGGCAGCACGATCGGCTCGTTGGGCAGCCGCCGTCCCTTCGCGGCCCTGCTCAAAACCGCCGTCCAGGCCCCAAACGGCTGTCGAGTGTTGTTGCTGCTGTGGACGCTGCTGCTGGCGAGCAAGGCGACGAATAGCAGGCTTTGTGCTTCCCTGGATGATCTCTTCTCTTGGACCTCACAACCCAGCTCTGCCTTGGACCCTTTCAACTCCGCTCTCCTCTGACGACCCAGCTCTTTCCTTTGCACCTCACCACGCAGCTCAGCTCAGCTTTTGGACCTCACAACTCAGCTCTTGTCATAGCTCATCTCTCATCTCAGTAAAAGCTCATCTCCCATCTGACGACTTCCTGGGGATCGTCCCGCGGCGGGTTATATAGGCCCCGCCCCTCAACCTTCGCGAACCTCCTTGATGTTTCTCTCCACACCCTCTCCAAGTCCAACCCCTTGTTCGTGGTTGGTTGAGTGGGGCTGACTCACTCCTCCCCTCTATGACGAGGTGGGGACCCGCATTTCTTCCCCAACCCTGCCTCGTTGTCAATGGCGGCAATTGTTGGTTGGCAATGCGAATGGCAATTGACGAAAGGGGAAATGGAGGTTTTTGGGAATGGGAATGAAGGGAATCTATCTTTTTCACTTGGTGCAATGGAGTGTCATGTTAATGGCAGACAAAGCCTTAATCTAAAACACATAATAAAGATATAAGCTACTGAACAAGGGTTTTATCGTGTCCTTCAATGTGTGCTTTATGGAATTAACTACCGGGACGCCCTTTTAACCTTTACACAACACTGGAGGCAGGAGGGGCCAGAATCAAACAATGTTACACAGCAATTTACCACAATTCAACACAATAAAAAAAATACACTCAGATCCGCAACAATATATATATATATATATATATAGCCATTTTCCTCTGTGCACCGCTCTTCCATGAACCCAGATATTGTGGCAAAACGGTGATCATTAAATTGTTCTCTGCATTTCTCATTAATGATTTAGTTTCCATGAAATTGGTCAAATCTGAGTTTCTTGTTCATCAAATTGGTGTGCTATGAGAGAATTCAAATGCAATTCAAATGCAACTCGGGAATCAGCTTGGACTTCAAAACGTATGGTTTTGATTTCTTCAAAAGTTCAAAACTTCAAATGGACTTCAAAACGAGAGAAGTATGTAATTTTATTGCAGATGTTAAAGGTTTTTGTTCAGTAACTTTCTTTTATATTCCAGATGTTTGATTTGAATGTAATTGCCTTCCAAACTAATGAATTTATTTTGACTTTATAAAAGCTGTACCTCCTGTAGGAAGCTGATTGACAGGTTTAACATGGTCCCTGTTGGTACCAATAGTTGGGTCTTTTATGCATGATGAAAAGCAAGTTTGAAATCAAACTGGAAGTCATCATAAGCATCATTCCTTTTTGGGTTTCGTTTCTCACAGATCATGGGGGGAGAAGCAATCGTATTCTGCTCTCTCTGCAAACCACGGTCCGGGCGAGGCTCATCCAGTCGACGCATCTCGAGATGTGATTTTAGCGCCTTTCTTCGACGTTCAGTACGCTTCGTTGGTATGAGAACCACAATTACACAACCTTCAATTCTTTCCTCAACACTCTCAAACACTCAGCTTTAATCACAAGACCATAGCAAGGATCGAAATATTATTGGAGGGCTGGATGAGTGACCTGAAATTGTTTGACTTGGGCTGTCAATGCCCAGTGTATGGTTGATTGGTCTGTAATAGAGTTAGAATTACAGACACAATCAGTTGATGGTTCAACGTTCCTTCATTAAAATGAGTGGTAACATATTATAGTAACTCTGTTAAGCTGGGTATCAATTAGGAGCAGGATGGCCAACTTGATGCTGTTTTTGCATCATTTTGAGGCATGCTTACAAAAATCTTATCAGTGTGACAATGACAGCTTAATCCTCTTCTTCTTCTTTAATGGCCACCATTATCCCACTATAACACCCGATCTACGTTGGTGGGTGTTACGTGTAAGTTTGAACAGAATAACCAGAGGACCAGGAGATGGGTTTCTTCCAAGGGCAGTATATTCCTTGATGCAGAACCGTGCAGCGTAACAAGCACCCCAGCAGGCTCATCACATACCAAGAGTCAAAGCACCACCAAGGCCACACTTCCGTTTCTTCTTCGCGCCAAAAAACAACAACAGAAGTGACTTTTTAAAAAGCAGTAAATTTAAATAACCGCTCTTTTGCAGCATTTCCTTGTCAATAATAACAACCATCTATTGTGGTTACACCACCTTTCTTATGTGGTCGGCCGGGGGAAGCTTGGCCCGAGTTTTCACGAATCGGCTGGCCAGGTGTGACGTTTGACAAGTTAGGGCAGGAATTTGGAATTTGTTCATGGTGCTGGCTATAGCTCGTCTACTCTTCGCGAAGGATACTGTGGGATCTTTAACGTCCACCAACGAATGTCGGTAGATGGGACGCCCATTTAACGTCCCACCTGGGGGACGGCACACACATTGACGAATCATCCTGCGTGTGAATCAAACCCAGGCTACACAGCTTAGAGGCCATCTTGACAAAGATAGCTCACTGCTGGTGAATATTTTGTCTTTTCTGGAAGCACCAAGTAATTTTTTGGCCCATGCAAAGTTTATGTTTAAATCAGCAAATGATAGTGGGTCTTGTTAGACAGTGCCCGGATGGGCTTTCAGTGGGTTTGGTAGGTCAGGCTTTGCGCATTACATGAAAATTGATCACAATTCATCTCAGTAAGGCCTTCGCTATTCAGCGGCATTCTATGAATGTATTTCGCAGCCGCTCTTCTAGTCGAGCACCATTGCTGAAAATGAACAGAATGAAATGAATCACATGAAACATAAACGCTGAACAAATTATGAGGTTGCAAAGGCAATCAATTGCAGTGTTGTCGAAGAGAATTATAAAACAACAATATATCTGTGAAAGACAAAAGGGTTTTCTTTTAGCTACAGCTGACACGTCATCCCAATGTGGCGGTGATATTATTGATGCCCATGCTTTCCACTTAATTTGGAGTTTATTCACAATTATTCTTTCAGCAGGTCCTTACTTGAGGGATAAGTTGCACAACGTGGTTGCATACAAATGAACCACTAATTTGTGGCCGTTTCTGAAATTAATTGAGAACACTTGGTTTGACTAGTTACTTACATTTTTTTCATTTCTTTGAAATTT
Source organism: Myxine glutinosa (assembly GCF_964187855.1). Classification (NCBI taxonomy): domain Eukaryota; kingdom Metazoa; phylum Chordata; class Myxini; order Myxiniformes; family Myxinidae; genus Myxine; species Myxine glutinosa. The sequence goes on along the minus strand of NC_136261.1, from coordinate 110,666,549 downwards.
TGTTACCGTCGCCTGAGGAGAGGGTATTGCATTTGTGTCCGTTTGTTCGTCTGTTTGTCCGCACAGAATAAATATGATTTTTTTTTCTGCAACCGCTGGTCCGATTGACAGGAAATTTTCACTATAGATGCAACTCCACCTGTATAATTTTTAATGGTAATTATGACGTCATAGGTCACGTGGTTCGGCCACCATCTTGGAAAAACCGAAAAACTTTGCTCCTAAAGCACTGAATAGAAAAAAAATGAGACATGGCTCATTGTAAAGAACTCTCCATGGGGAATAAAATATGTTAATGATGATGTCATAGGTGCTTTCATTATGACGTCATAATTCGACAAGTACAAAACTTCATCCGATCAAGATGAAATTTCTTGAGCATAATCTAAAAATAAATTAGTGGAGAAAAAAAAAATGATGTCATCAGTCACGTGGTTCGGCCGCCATATTTGTTTTAACACAAAAGCCTTAAAAACCACTGAAAATACATCCTGGCGAGGGTTTGCAATCTCTGATTGCTCTTTCTTGTTTGAATTATGCAACTGGTTGCTGACAGTAGAGGCATACTCTACTTTCCATTATCTGATGAGTGATTTGGAGCGATATATTTTCTCACATGTACATTTGCAAACTCTGATTGGTTGTTACACTCTTGACTGTGATATTTAAGTCCCAGAGTAACGATCAGGCAAAACATTTCAAAAATTGTGACTGTAATGTAAACTGTGAGTGGAGACACCAATGATTACCAGTATGTAGTTTTTCCTCTTGTTGCCTGAACCACTGATTGGGTCTAGTCCTGTCAAGCCGACAGATGCAAACTCGTCAAAATCCCTTAGAGTTTATCCTTAAGTTACACTTCCATAGAAAAACTTTTCCTCGCCTATGTCCAGCCAAAGACCACCGTAAATATCATTAATATACCTTTGCTATTGTATTGAATGTAACATTCACAACAACGACCTCTTGCCTCACAGTCGGTATGTTGCCTTTATCCCACCCCTGTCACCTCACCCTTGTTGAGCCTTATTTTGTCTGCAAAAAATAAAATAAAACTAGAACGGTACTCTGTAGAGAGCAACCCCCCACCAGGCTGAACAGTTTACATTTTGTATCCCACTGATAGGTCGGATCTGGATCCGACATGAACCAAAATCGAATTCGCTTGTTCTTGTCAATTACACAACTCATTCACCAAGTTTCATCATAATTCGTCCACAAGTCTTTGAAATATCGTGCTATATATAATTTTTGGCCGTATCACTCAACGGTGAAGAATCACTTTAGAAAATTAAAAAACTCATATCCGGATCCGGATTCAGATATTCACCAAAATCGAATAAATTCGTCTTGCGCACACACCCAATCCGTCCATGAAGTTTCGTCCGAATCCGTTCATAACTTTTTGAGATATTCTGCTCACAAACAGATAGACAGAAACAGACAGACAGGGATGAAACAAAGATCGCGGGTAGAGATGAAGGGTGACATAAAATGGTGGTGTACTACCAGCTTGGAGTCTTGGAAGGAAGAGTGTGATTGAACCACTTCCAGAAGGCAATTCCCCAAAAGGGAGAAAAGAGGAACAGAAGGGATGGAGATGGAAATTAAGTCTGTGTTTTGGAAGTTTCGTCAGGAGGGAGATACTGGAAGATTGCATGCATCTTGGAGGAGCTGGAGAGGGTTGTTTTGGAGGGTTGATGGAGTAGAGGAGGTAGATCAATACAACAACAAACAACAACAGGCATTTTAAGGCCATTTTCCCTGCTAGAGCGGGGGTTCGCCTTGCGGGCCCCACGACAATCTTCTCCATTTTGCCCTATAAGGATAGGATGTGCAAATAAAAACAGAAGTGCCATTATCCTGTCTGCGATGTGAGAGGAACAAACCTAGTTCTTCAGCCTCGTTGCAGGAGATGCCATTAATTTTTAATAGTTTTCTGTTTTTATAGTTGGGTTTTGGAGCCCTTCATTTGATGTTTGACTAAAACTATCAGGAGCAACACAATGATCAACACAGTTGGCAGAAAATGAAATGCACACGTTTCTAAAGCAGGAATCTTGTTGCACAACTACTTGCTCAGATTTGGGCAAAGCAGTTTCACATGATAATTTCCTCCATTTAGAGAGAGATTTGGTTGTGTAACTGAACTCGTATCTGTGGGTTCCGCTTTTATCAGATAATTCAAAGTGACACTCTCTATGCATTCTGCTGTTGAATATGCCTGCTGCATCAAGTTGGCAACGCTGCGTTCCTTTCCGGTTGTCTCTCCCCCACTTCCCTTTCCTTTCTGTATGCAGGAATCCACTTGTTTGGTCTCTCCGTGTCCTTGATCTCAGTGGATGTTCTTCAGCTGGTCACGGGTCGCCATGCACCGTTTTTCCTCTCAGTGTGTAGACCTAATGCTTCCCAACTACTCACCACTTGCCAGCAGGAGTCTATTGTAAACCATGTAGAGTGCTCTGGCTCTGACGAAAAAGCCATCAATGCAGCCAGGTGACTCTCATACACAAAACAGTGGTACTCGTGAGATGAAATGTTTTTTAATTCTTTCTTTTTCACTTGTTTAACAAATATTGACTTATTACGTACACCTGAAATATTTTGTTGTTTTTATATGCACATATGCTATCCTACCTAAAGTTATGGGACACCTCTTCTCGGTTGTGAGAATTGTCCACTTAGGTGGACAGGTATGAGTTTCTTCAACAGACAAAGTCTAAACAGTCAGGTAACAGTCTGATTCGTTTCTGAGCTTTGCATCCTAGAGGAAGGAGGGGGTGTGGTTAAAATGAAGAATGGTAATGGCTGTAAGAGAGTAGGCACTTCCATCAGGATAATTTTACCCAGGCTCACCATCCCCAAATCAACCTTATGAAATGCAGTATGATGATCGGCAACATCAGCTCTGAGCATCAACATAGTAGACCAACATAGAGCAGGTGTGACTCTTGTCACATCAAACCTACACAATGATGAAACAGTTCAGGGAGTCATTATAATTTTTCGTTTGACCAGAAGTGACAAAATCGATACAATTAAGGGAGACACTGTGAGAAATGGGAGAGAATCCTACCTTTAAAAAACTGGTAGCGGATGTTAGAATAAGGGTCCAGGCTGTGATTTGGGCATGGGAAGGCCCTACGCTCCTGCAGGATACAGTATTAAATTGCTGCTCACCCAGGCATATTATGCTTTGTCAATAAAATTTTGTTTCTCTCGTATCACAATTACGTTGTACTAAATAGACAAATGCAGAGGCCAGCCTGAGCGAGTGCATGTATAAGCATGCGTTTCCCAGTCGGCGCATGCGTAAATGGCATGACACTTCTACTTTTGTATGTAGCATAAGTATGCAGGGCAGCATCATGACAGATAGAAAGCAAGTGAACTGTGACCTTTTGTGAACTTATTCCATATCGTCTGAAAGCTCTGACATTAGTCCTTTCCTTTTGATGTACAACATAGCCACAGGTACCATGTTTGACTTAAATTCAACATGGCTGAGGGCACGGCTGTGCCGCTGATGCAATTCCATCCGTAGGTTAGTGCAGGAATTTGTAATGATTTTGGGTATTGATATTGTCCCTGCTGAGCAAGTTAAAGAAGTGAAATCAACACTGGTGAAAGCATTTTGGTTCAAAACAAAGGTGGAAGACTACATAATAGTGTGTGCCGTGGAGCAAAAGTGTAGCGTTATGTTCCTTGTGAAGGATAGATAGGTATAAATGTAAAAGCTACTGAAATTCCTAGGAGAGGGTCCACACAATTTTGTGATGCATTCCATTCACATAATTGCATTTTAATGGTGCAGTGGGTGAAAAATGGCCATGAATTGGTGAATGCATGATCTTGAGCATTCTCCCATGCAACCAATTGCTGTCAATCAAGAAAACTTTAGAAGTGTTGAACAGCGCATTTTGAAGAAACACCAAATCACCAAAAATATCCAAAATAACACCCAAAAAATCACCAAAATATGTGATATTGCAGAAGAATTGGATGTAAGCATTAGAAGTGTGGAAACAATATTATTCATTGTCACGTAGAATTCAGTAACGTTAGTGCAAGATTGGCACCAGACCACACAAAGTGATCAAAAAATCAAAAAGTAACTCATGTAACAACTTCAACAGACCTCCCAAAATGCATTCTCTGCCGTAAAAAACCGAACATGTAGAATTGATAATGTAATTATTTAAGGATTGTTCCAGCATTCATTCTAAGTGCCTTCTTGGCACGAGGGATGTGTGGAACACCTGATTGCAAGTTTCCCCACAACGTCATTCATTGCCTCATGCAATAAATCAATCAGCACATGCTTCATTGCCATGCAATCATTCACCCTTTGTTTTTTAGATGTGACACGCGGCATTCTGATCAAATTTGAAAGTCTTTCTGATACACCAGCTGAATGTGTCTGATGCATCAATTTTTGCTCTGAAATATTGCTCAGAATAATCATCCAAAAACACATTCTTTAGCAATCCATTACAATTTCATGTCGGTCAGAAAATGAAAGGAATCAAATCATTGGACACCTTCAAGCAGGGTTTTCCATTAGCCATGTTGAAAGACTCTTTAAGGTGAGAAGAGGAACTGTTTCTAACCTCATAAGATGTTATCAGGCCATTCGATCAACAAGGTATTTGCCAAGAAGTGGCGACCAGAACCAGAATAACGACTCCTGCTAAGGACTGATACATCCACATGACCCATCTATGCAATATGTTGCAAACTGCCCAAATTACTGCAAACACTTCCTGGACCTTTCCGGATATGTGTAAACATTCTATTGAGGCATCTAGACGATGAGGGGTCCGTGCTCGTCATCCTATTCAATGTGTCACATCGAAGCACGCTTGCAGTGGTCAAATCACATATCCGAAGGAAACGGAGGTAATAAGCACGTGTTATGTTCAGTGACTAATCCAGGTTTCTTCTTGAAAGTAATGATGGCCATGCATGGGCCGACAGAAGATGAAATTAATGTTACGAGCAACGGTACCCGCACCACGGGCGGGGCTTCAATTGGGAGGCTTTTCAGAAATTGAAGGCTTTTTTTTCTTTAAACGATTTATATAAACATCCGTTAAATCATATCACACACAAATCATCAGAATCTAAACAGTATTTGTAGAATTTCAATAAAAGCCACATCACTGTTCATATCGGTAAATATTATTCCATCGTGTTTGGAAAACCTGGAAAATTAGAAAATTGGAAAAATTGGAAATTGGGAAAATTGGAAAAACAATACAGCCTATTTTACTCCAGGGGGTCCCAGGATTACCCACCCAAAATGTCGTTGCGATCGATTCAGCCGTTTTTGCGGTACCTGGGAACAGACAGACAGACATTTGGTGAATTATCGTAAGATTCTCCAGTCTATGTCCACGAACCAGCCAATTTTGGACGTGGATGTTTCATGATGTGGGTTGGTATTGCTTCAACCTTTCACACAAACTTGATCCGTATCGATGGCAATCTAATGGCAAATCTATACGTTAATGAGACCTTGTCGTAACAACCGTTGTCTACCCTTCAACAACGTGGTGCAGGAACAATATTTATGATTGATAATAATGCTCCTGACCACAGCCATTCAAATAAGGAACGTTCTTCTCAATGCCAACGTTTATGTCATGAATCCCTGGCCTGCCATCTCGCCAGATTTAAATCCAATTGAGCATCTCTGAAATATCATTGATCGTTGGTTCAAACCTTTACAACACAGCCAAAGACCCTCGATGAGCTGCAACATAAGCCGATTCGAGCATGGAATGCCATTCCCCATGTTCAGATTCAAGTGCTCATACGGTCAATGTGATGATCGTGCAATGAGTGATGGCTGCCAGAGGTGGACATACTCAGTGTTTAGAATGTTACTTCCACAATGGATTCCTTTTGTGAAAATATTCGCCACAACAAAGCATTGCACTTATCTCTGCCAGAGGTTTGCACCTGAGCTGTGTCCCATGACGTCACATAAATAAATCGCATCAACAACAATATACTACTACTAATCTGCATACCCAGCTAAGAGGTGTAGTGACCCTCCTGGTGGGGTAGCGGGGAGGTTGACCCATTTTCACCCTTCATTCCCTTGGGACAGGGAGGGGTTCGGGCAGGAATTTTTTTTACCACCGCCACCAAAGGTGGATGGAGGTTATGTTTTCACCCCTGTCTGTCTGTTTGTCCGTTTGTCTGTCTGTCCGTTTGTGAACAAAATATCTCAAAATGTTGTGGACGGATTCGGACAAAATTTGGCAGAGATATAGCATATGTGACACCGACGAAATGATTAGATTTTGGTGAAGATCTGAATATGCATTCGGATATGAGAATTATTTATTTATAAGTGATTCTTCACCATTGGAAGATCGGGCCAAAAACGATACACAGCAGGATATCTCAAAAAGTTATGGACGGATTTGGACGAAACTTGGTCGACCAGTTGGGTGTCTGACAAGGAAGATTCGATTCGATTTTGATGAAGATCCGGATCTGGCTAGGAGAAGTTTTGAAGTGAATCTTCACCATTGGGAGATAGGACCAAAAACGATACAAAGCAGGATATCTCAAAAAGTTATGGACGGATGATTTTGATTAAATGTGATTCTGTATTGTGATTTTCTGGTCTACTCTGGAATACAAAACGTAAACTGTTCACCTTAGTAAGGGCATTTTATGAGATATTTCACAAATCTGTTAACTAAATTCTTACCAAAAAATTTCTTCACCAATATGTTTGTAAAGGTGTGTAATAACATGTGTTAAAATGTTGAAGTTCAACTCCCGTGGGAAACCCAGAAAAAAACTGTTGAATTCGGGTACCGAAAAATTATTTTCGAGAATCTTTTTTTTTTTAAATCGGCCCTTAAGTAACTTATGAGGGGTCAAATAAGGGTTTTTCATGATTCTGAGTTGATTGTTAACATTTATATTTTCACTTTTACATTTACACACAAAGTAGCTTTTATTTCACATACATATATAATACTCAAGAGTTATTTCTCATTCACAATGTCAGAAGTTTCAACAGTCATTGTCTATGTCTTCTTCAGACTCAACAACATCATGACTGCAGTTTCTGCATGTAATGCCATTACAGACTCCAAAGGCCGAGATGCACGTGACCCCATTCTTCTTGCAGCTGCATCGCCGGTTGCTGCAATCTCCATGACAATTACAGCTCGTGAACTGCAATAGCTCCTCAGGAGCCGTGGGGTCCAGTGTTGGAACTGGCTCATACCCATGCACACCTATTGTCCATCCATAGTCACTGGGGTTCAGAGACATGCTCTGTAGAAGGCAGGCCTTTGTAAGCAGGCAAAGTTTCTAGTTCCTTCATGAGTTGACAGTACAGCCGTGCGCCCTTGGCATACTGATGATGGCCTGCAGCGGCAAAGATGTGAAGCATCTTGGTAACAATGCAGGACAGATGCCCATTGTGGTCTGCAAGTCACTCGGTTCTGATAAAGACCTTGATCACATCTACCATGTGGTGGTACTCCACCCAGAGTGCAGGTGTTCTTCCTCCTTTTGCGAGTCATTTGAAGGTTTCTTCAAACCTTTGCTCAAACACTGGCACTACTGGGTCTGAGTGTCTGGCTCCCATCTTCCCATCAGCCACCTTCTCCATGAAGGTCTTCATGTCACCACGCTCCTCCTCAGTGAATGCAAGTTTCATGATGTGTTGATAGATGGCTGCCTCGATGAGGAGGTGAACACGGATTGCCTTGTCAAAACATCCTCCATCCATGATGTGGTTGGCTGTCGTACTTCCAGGATAGATCAACTGGATCACATCTAGTAGTCCAGAATCTTCCATGATGTTACCCATTGATCCAAGATAAGACTTCAGCAGGTGAAAACCACCCAACCTTGGAATGACAGGTAGATTTGCCTGCTTTATTATATTCACGGCCTTCAGCAAAATCGGAAGATCAAAGGTCACTATAGCGACCACAGCGTGCCGTATGCACTCTTTCAGAGTGGTGAAGATGGTGTTGAGGTCATTAGGGTCTCCTTCAATAACTGGGAGGAACTCGATCTGTGTGCTCTGCTTTGCATCATTAGCATGGATTCTCTTCATCCAGCCATTCCAGTTGGAGTGTGGGAACTCAGGATCGTTGGCTTTGATCACCCACCCCGCTGCCCAGAGTGTGTCACCTGGAGTGAGGAGTGGCTGATCATGAGCCAGGGAGGAGGAAAGCTCAGCGAGGGGGAGAAACATGATCGCGTTCGTTCCTATCTGTTTCCTGTTCATAAATGGAATAATCTTTACTTCAGTTCCTCTCAGGATCTTAGCTTTGTCGAGTGCCTTCAACTTCACCCGGGGGAAAGCTGCTGTTGTCTGTGGATCTGGCAAAGGTGGTGCCGGAGAGGTGACTTCGATCCAACCCATTGAGTGAAAGGGAGTGTTTCCGTGAATAGAGACAATGTTTAAATCTATATTGTCTCCAACAAACTGAGTGACTGCATTGTTTGTTTCCCCAACCTCCATAAAGACCACCTGATCATTACTTGACAATTCACTTTCACTGGCTGGCTCTTTGGCTGTCATCACTGATTGATCCTCAAGCGCAGCATCAACCGCAACCTCATCATTGATCTGTTCATCGGTTTCCTCCACAATGGTGTCAAGAGTGCCAGAAGTATCTGGAACATCATCTCCACTCCTACTATTAAGGAAGCAGTATTTGTAGTTTTGTATCTCCGTGTAAGACTCAGTGTATCCCAGCCGGTGGAACTTGTTGAGCATCCATTTTGACCCAAATCTATGATCAAGTTGTATGGCAAGCCCCATTTGGTGTGGCAATACTCCAGACCGAGGTCGACAGGCCTTAATAAAATTCTGCCCCCAAACGGCAACTCTTTCGTCTGTCTTGACAATCGGTCTCAAGAACATATGAAGGCTTGCAGGAACAAGTGTCAGCTGACTATCGATGTCAGTCATACTGTGTGTGGTGGGGTATGACTTTGGACCTAAATCAATCAAGGCAATATCATTGGATATGAACTTGAGTGCCGTCTTTATGATCTGAGTCTTCTCATCTCCATGGTCAAGATTAGCATAATGCTCTCGCAGAATATTGTCGGTGCCATCTTTGAGACAGAGTACATCTGCCCTTCTTTCCTGTGTTGTGAAATACAAGGTGTCTTCGTATTTCTCTAGAAGTTTTATCTTTAGCCAATGCTTTGAATAAGAAAGGCTCTTCTCTGGTGACTGATCAAACTCCTGCAGCTTTTCATGGACTTGGTCCATGTTCATTACCCCATGCTCTAATTCTGAGTCTAACCATTCGCAGAATTCAATAAAAACTGCCTCTCGCTCCTCATCAATACTCCTCTGTCCTCTCTTCCTTTTTCCTTCCTCATCAGTCTTGGACAAACTGTCACCTCTCGCAAACATAAGTTTGCATCGCAAATGGTACAGTGTTTCTTCTGCTACCAAGTCGTTGATCCCTTCCAGGCGTCCAGTGACTTCAGTGCCCCAGTCTTCCCCGCGACTCCGTGCTGTCTTCAGCAAGCTTGCCTTCAGTGTATCTGCAGTCAAATTATCTGGCACTCTGTATTTCTTTCTAGCTTGTGCTGGATTATTTTTGTAGAGCTGGGCTGGTTGGTTGCAAAGAATGCATACATCCTTATACAGGAGGTCAACTGACTGTGATCTTCTAGAACTGCAGCCAGTTGATGAACTGAACTCACAAGTAGTGCGTCTTCTCTTCAGCTTTGATGACTCTTTCTCTGCCTTTGATGCTTGAGCTGACTTCTTGGTGGTTGCAACAAAGTTGTTGTACAGATCATTTTTACACTTCTGGTGGTACCTCAGTTTTCCTTCCTTTTGAGCCTCCTTCATACGTTCCACAACAGTAACATTTTCGACAGTTTCTGCTTGTTTCAATAAAGTTGAGTATTCCCTTGGAGTTGCCTGTATGAGCCTTTCAGCTGGTGTATCCGAGCGTGCACAGATGGAGCAATTGAGCACAGGTGGAGTAACGTCTTCATCCATATTGCTAGACTCCATGTCCTGCAAAGTAGAAAATTAGATATATTTAGAAATTATTTTTCCACAAAGGAATGTCTGTGGTGAAATATAAATGTTAACAATCAACTCAGAATCATGAAAAACCCTTATTTGACCCCTCATAAGTTACTTAAGGGCCGATTAAAAAAATAAAAATTCTCGAAAATAATTTTTCGGTACCCGAATTCAACAGCTTTTTTTCTGGGTTTCCCACGGGAGTTGACCTTCAACATTTTAACACATGTTATTACACACCTTTACAAACATATTGGTGAAGAAATTTTTTGGTAACAATTTAGTTAACAGATTTTCATATGTTTCCCTTACTATGAGTAAGACCTGGGTCTGGTTGCTAGAAGTCCGGATAAGCAATATCCTGTGGATAAATTACTTATCCGGGGGATAAAATGTATCCCCTGGATATGTTCTGTCGTTCAAAGCCTGGATAACTTCATCCGCTGGATAAATTAATGAGTTTGCGGATAACTTATCCAGTCTCCACTGCCCCGGATAACGCCTAATCCATGGTTAGTAATGCGTACGTAGGTTTGTCCCATTCAAAATGGCAGACGATCCAGCTTTGTTCGACATCAGTCTGGTGAACTTTGAAAGGAAATCAACCGAGCAATATTCATCTTCGACGCCGTTGACGGCAGCTGTAATCGTCAAGCACTTCTTCTTCTTCACATCAATTCGTTGGGTGTTGTGGGATTGGAAAATTTACTCCTAATGAGCTTTATCTGATCTTCTGCTACCCGACACAACATACCCCATTTGGTTGGAGTAAACTTTGCCTTCCTCTTTCTAGTGTGACTGACTTCACCCACCATAACTGTTTTTCAAGCGGACGAGGCAGAGCAATGCATTGTGGGATACCATATGTCAATCAAAACTGTAACCACACCTTTTCCAGGCCTTATCCAGGGGATAACTATCCTACCCTTATTCAACCTTTAAACAATCGTACATTATCTCTCGGTTAGTTATCCTTCGGATAAGAAATTTAAACACAGGATAGTTCCTTTGTAGGGGTTAAATTATCTGACTTTCTAGCAGCTTGGAACTGTGAAATAAACAACTGTGGACTTGTGTCCCGCTTTCATAGAGTATTCATGGTAAACTAAGTACCTATACGAGGTAGTTAAATGAAACTTTGATTTGATTTCAGCCTCATCCAGGCCAAAGTGGCAAAATAAAGGTGTCATAGAATGATGTGTTGGCCCCGTGTCCTCCATGCACAGAGAAAAAAATTGCTGGAGAAGAAGAAAAGGATTATAGTCGAGAAGGAAACGTTTTATTTGGATTTAACCACAGGATAACTTTTATCCAGGGGTTAAGTTATCCGGGCTTCCAGCAACCAAGCACTGGAGACCCACTTAGTAGGTCGAGCATCTACTCCAAGTTTGGAATGTCAGTTTAATTCTTACTCTGGCCGAGTTGCACCAAAAACTTTAAGATGGTAATTGCTGCTTACACATCCCGTGTGTTGACATCCCATGTGGCAGAAGGGTGACGTTCTCTTTAATTGCCCCGCTGACTGTGGAGAGAAATGTGACGTCACATGATGTGTTTACAACACCTAAAGTGGAACAAGAAGTTATGTCACTTCTCCCAAGGTCACCTGAAGTCTATACGTTGGACAATATGTGTCCGCATGTAACAGCTATACCCAATTAACCTTATGACCTGTAGAAAAAAAAATACATGGTTACTTCAACAGGAATTGTAAATAAATTGATTTGTGTCAGGTGTTGCTTAAAAGGTACAATTTCTTCTAAAAATAATGGAAGGAGAAAATTTTGATTCTGATCAGATTCAGTCATTTTATTTTTGCCTCTTGTTTTATTTGAAGTTCTTCCATGGACTTAAATAATTGTGTGAAAAATGTAAACAGGTATTAATAAACTTGTGGATGATTTATGCACAATGTGTGTGATAACTTTCATTGCTATGCCAATTTTAATAATGAACGTGAATCTTTTTCATTTTAGTATTTCATGTTTTTCCAGAAAAAGTTTTCCATCTGAGCATGCCACACTTGCAGCCTACTCTGCTGTTTACCTGTCTGTGAGTTTTGCCAACACTTTCATTCCAAAGATATAACCAAGCTTGGTAGATGAAGCAGTATGGGGACAATATTCAAAGATTTTCACTGAAAATTGATGATGATGCAACCAAATGATGTCTATGCAACATATAGATGATTCCTCACACTCCACACATGACCTCTTCCTTCCTTATCAATTGATTATTTATTTATTTATTTAACAACCAGGTAACTTCATTTAAACTTTATCCACACACATTTTATCAATTCATTGTACCATAAATACCACAAGACATTCATCTCAGCCTTGATAAACAATGAATTACAGTCAAATTATTACTGGCAAAATAATTATATGCTCACATATATGTGATTGATATGTGATTATTATATGCTCAATAATTATAATTAATTAATTAACTCAATTGTACAACTAATTAATTAATCAATAATTTGATTAATTTGAATTTGAATCAATAATTATTAATAATTGATTAATAATTATTAATCAATAATTATATAACTGAATTATTATTATATGCTCCGGTTTACACCGACAGATGTACCTGGATACAGCGATGATGCGGTGTGGGCGGCTTTTAAAGCCACTGTTGGTGCTGAGTACTGCACTATCAGCAGCAGTCTGTGGCCTAAGCCGTCTCGCCCAGTATCGCAGCCATCCTGAGGACGTCTGGGGTGGCTTTCTACTTGGAGCGGGAATTGCCTGGTACCTGGTATGTGGAATATTTAGTAAACAATCTTGGATTTTCTATGTATCATGCATGTACAATTGAATATGTAGTACTTGTTAGTTGTGGACGTTTTTCTTGATTCTGGTAATGGCAAATAATTGTTGCTCATAATTTTAACAGGACTTGCGCAATTAAAACTCCTGCCCATGAAAAATTGACTTTTTGAAAACATGGAGCAATTTTCCGAGCAGTAATGGTTCTTTGTGACAGATAGAAAGCAAGTGAACTGTGACCTTTTGTAAACTTATTCCATATCCACTGAAAGCTCTGACATTAGTCCTTTCCTTTTGATGTACAACGTAGTCACAGGTACCATGTTGGACTTAAATTCAACATCGGCAGCTTAAAAGGTAAAGGCGAAATGATTGTAAAATGTGGAAAAAGTTTCGCGAAAATTTGACAATCTCGGCCAAACTTTCTTGTTTCTGAATACGTGTCCCTTTTTAATGTTATAATGAAAATTGCATTTGCCTAAAATTATTGTAGGAACCACCTTTAGAGGCCATTTTCCCCCACAAAGCAGGGGTTGGCCTTTTTTGGGCACCGTAGTCCCCTTTTTGAAGCAATGTTTTATGGCCGGATGCCCTTCCTGCCGCCAGCCCTGTTAGTCGCCTCTTGTGACACAGGGAATTACCAGTGAACTGGTACTCAATTTGCCGACCTCGGAAGGATGACAGGCTGAGTCAACCCCCCTGGTGTTAATTCAGCGATCGACCGGGATTCGAACCCAGGATCCTAGGATCCCAAGCCGGCACCCTAACCGCTAAGCCAACACCAGGAGGATCCCAAGCCGGCACCCTAACCGCTAAGCCAACACCAGGAGGATCCCAAGCCGGCACCCTAACCGCTAAGCCAACACCAGGCTGAAACCTAAAATAATTGTAGGGTTAATGCGAATTTAAAACGACAATGACAACAAACAGCAGGCAGTTTTTGTTGGGTGCCAGATATTGTGCATTTTAGAGTAGAACGGTTGTACATTTTAATATGTCAAAGGAAAACCAGGTGTACTCTCCTCGTATTCGGTATACCTATTTTAATGTTGCTCTTTCAAGACTGTTTTTCTTATTCATTGCAAGAAATCCTTCAAAAGTGTCAAAACCAGTTTGTTCCACAATGATTATTGCTCAGTTACTACTTTGCAGCAATGAACTGTCACTTAGCGTGTCACATCATATTACCGAGGAAATGAGTTGCATTTTATGGAAGAAGAAACTTACTGAGAAAGTGAGCTAAAGTATCATCAAAGGGGTTATTAAAAAGACTTGTTTGCTGGAAACATCAGCCAACTGCAAACATGAGAGTCTTGTTTCAAAATGTGAAACGAATTTTTTGGGGGAGTTTGGTTTATGACAAGACTATATAATAATGATGTTAATAAAAACTACAGAATTGCCCAATGTTTGATTTATTTATTTATTTTGTATGTGATGTCATTTGTAGGGAATAATTGATTTGCTGAAAAATAATGGATAATGCAACTATTTGCCTAAAAATGGATTTTATTTATTTTAATGACTTCATATAATTTATTAGCCTGTTACTTGGCTGTATTTGAAATGACAACAGGAACATTGCATGTCATGTAAGGTCAGCCATAGAAATGAGGATGACTAAGAATAGGATGCGCCAATTAATACTTTTTCTGGCTTAAGTGATGCAAAAGCTCGTTACATGGAGCCAGCTCCCAGATAATGAACCCCAAAGAGAAACACAACTCCTTCAATGGCTTTTGATAATCATATTAAAATACAACATGCAAGTTTGTTTGTCTGTCTTTGTCTGTTCGCTTTCGAGATTCGAAAACGGCTTGGCTAATCTCCGCCATATTTTGTATAAAGTCCTTTCAGAAAGTATTCACACCCCTTGGCTTTTTTCACATTTTTGTGTTACAGTCAGAATTTAATATTGATTAAATTGAGATTTTTTTGCCACTGATCTACACATAATACCCATAATGTCAAAGTGGTATTTTATTTTTTAGAGATTTTACAAATTAATTTAAAATGAGAAGCTTTAATGTCTTGAGTCAATAAGTATTCAGCCCCTTTGCTATGACATTCCAAAATGAGCTCAGGTACATCCAATTTCTTTGGATCATCCTTGAGATGTCTGTACAACCTGGTTGGAGTCCACCTGTGGCCGATTCAATTGATTGGACATGATTTAAAAAGAAACAGAAATTTCTATATAAGGTCCCACAGTTGACAGTGATTGTCAGAGCAGAAACTCTACCATGAAGTCCAATAAACTGTCCGTAGAAGTTCCAGATATAATTGTGAGGAGGCATAGATCTGGGGAAGGGTATAAAACATTTTCTAGAGTGTTGAAAGTTCCCAAGAGCACAGTGAGCTCCATCATTAGGAAATGGAAAGATTATGAAACTACCCAGACTCTTCCTAGAGCTGGCCATCCGACTAAACTGAGCAACTGGGCAAGAAGAACCTTGGTCAGGGAGGTGACCATGAATCCAATGACCACTGTGGCAGAACTGCATAATTCCTTGGCTGAGATGGGAGAACCTGACGGAAGGACAACAGTCTCTGCAGCCCTTCACAAATCTCAGCTGTATTGGAGAATGGCCAGACGAAAGCCACTCCTGAGAAAAAGGCACATGACAAAGCACCTGGAGTTTGAAAAAGACACGTGAAAGACTTAGAGGGAATGAGGCACAATATTCTGTGGTCTGATGAGATGAAAATTGAACTCTTTGGCCTGAATACAAAACGCTGCATGTGGCGGAAACCGAGTACACTTCATCACCCATCCAACACCATCCCTACCGTGAAGCATGGTGGTGGCAGCATCATACTCTGGGGATGCTTTTCAGTGGCAGGGACTGGGAGACTTGTAAGGATAGAAGGAACAATTAATGGAGCCAAATTCAGGCAAAATCCTTGAGGAGAACCTGCTTCAGAGTGCAAAAGGCCTTAGACTGCGGCGAAGATTTACATTTCAACAGGACAATGACCCCAGCATACGGCCTTGATATTCCAAAGATATTCCAGCAACACTGGAATGGCCTCAGAAAAAAACGTGAATGTCCTTGAGTGGCCCAGCCAAGCCCAGATTTGAATCCCAATGAGAATCTGTGGAAAGGCTCGAAGATTGCTGTTCACTGATGCTCCCCATCCAACTTGACAGAACTTGAGCAAATCTGTAAGTAAGAATGGGACAAACTCCCCAAATCCAGATGTGCAAAGCTGATAATGCCTTGACACACAGGATGGGGTTCCACAAACCTAACATCCCGCCTAGAGTTAGCCAGGGGAGTTATGGTAAATCAGGTGTGGAGAACAAATATTCATGGAGGCGGCCTAGAGATGACTATGAGGACAAATCTGATACTGCGACTTTTAGGGATCAGACGACTACAGTTCCAAGACAGACTTATCTCCCGGGGGGCTCGAGGCAGACCACGAGTTTTTCTTCCGGGCCTACTTGCGCTTTTTGCAGGAAACCTGGGCATTTGATGTCCCAATGTTATGCCCTGAAAAGGAAAAATCAGGAGCGGAGTCAGACTAGTACAACTCCGAATGCATTGGCCAATGCGAGAAATCGTCCTTGGAGGACAGTGCCTTGTGAAGGTTCCCATGCCAACGTTATGGCATCACAGAACGACCTTGTTCAAGAGGGTTACAAACCTTTTATTTCAGAGGGCTTTGTGCCACTGGATGGAGACTTAACGAACCAGAGACCTGTTAGGGTATTGAGGGACACAGGAGCACATCAATCTTTGATGCTTGAGGGCATTTTGCCATTGTCAGAGAAGACGGCAACTGGTGTTAGTGTTCTTTTACAACAGGGGGTTGGTGGATATGTTAAAGCTCCACTTCATGTCATCCATTTGAAGTCTGATTTGGTGTCAGGACCGGTCACCGTAGGTTTACAAGCCACTCTTCCTGTGGAGGGAATCTTTTTATTATCGGGAATGATTTGCCGGTGGTCGAGTTTCTGGTAATCCAATGTTGGTGGAAAAGCCCAGTATGGAAAATAACACTGCACAGTTAGAGCAGGAGATTCCGGGTATCTTTCCATCCTGTGCAGTGACTCGTGTTATGGGTAGGAAGCGCTCTGAAGAGAAGGAGAAGGAAGGCGATGTGGATTTGCGTTCCTTAGAGGTATTGGAGGAAAATTCTGAAAGAGGTAATAGGAAAGGGAGTGACATCAAGGAACTTAAGGAAAAGGTGGCATCTGGAACCAAAGAGGAAATGGAGTGTCCATCGGAGATATCTGGGAGCGAGGTTGAGCAAACGGTGCGGGTCCAAAAGAGACTTGTTGAAGAACAACACGGAGATTCGGAGATCCGGAGTTTAATTGGTAAAGCCGTTACAGAGGAAGAGGCTATGAAGATACCTGTTGGGTACTTCATGAAAGGGGAAATACTCATGAGAAAATGGAGACCACCAGAGGTGTCAGCAAATGATGAATGGAAAGTTCATTACCAAATTGTGGTGCCACCGCCGTACCGGAAGGAGATATTGAGTTTGGCGCATGAGACACCTTTGTCCGGGCACCTTGGAGTGAACAAGACCTGTGACAGAATATTGGTACATTTTTTCTGGCCAGGATTGCGACGTGATGTGGCAGAGTTCTGCAAATCTTGCCATTCTTGCCAGCTGGTGTGAAAACCTAATCAGAAAGTCCCATCCGCACCTTTAAAACCAATTCCAGCTTTTGAAGAGCCATTCAGCCATGTCATTATTGATTGTGTAGGCCCTTTACCTAAAACTAAGGCTGGACATCAGTATTTGTTAACCATCATGTGTGCTTCCACAAGGTTCACAGAGGCAGTGCCTCTTAGAAAAATTACTGCGGCAGTTATTGCGAAGGCCTTGATTAAATTTTTCACTTTGGTTGGCCTACCTAAGGTCATCCAGTCTGATCAGGGTTCCAATTTCATGTCAACACTTTTTCAGCAAGTGGTACACCTGTTTGGAGTGGAGCAAGTAAGATCAAGTACTTACCATCCCGAGAGCCAAGGGGCCTTGGAAAGGTTTCACCAGACATTGAAGAATATGATCAGAACGTATTGTTTTGAATGTGACAAGGATTGGGATGAAGGAATACCCTTATTGTTGTTTGCTAAGAGGGAATCTGTTCAGGAGTCCTTGGGGTTCAGTCCTTTTGAACTTGTGTTTGGTCACGCAGTGCGGGGACCGTTGAAATTGGTGAAAGAACAGTGGCTATAGGAGGAGTCGCAGTCAACAGTGGTAGAGTATGTGTCAACGGTTAGGCACAGATTGGCAAAGGCTTGTGAAGTTGCGAGAAGCATCTTGAAAGTGACACAGGATAAAATGAAAGTGAGACATGACAAGAAATCTCAGATAATAAATTTCAGTCCTGAGGACCGGGTGTTAGTGTTGCTTCCTGTTCCAGGTCAGCCACTACAGGCTAGATATTTTAGTCCCTATGCAATCGAAAGGAGGGTTAATGAAACAGATTACGGGGAGACAACTCCCGACCGACGGAAAAAGCGGCAGCTGTGTCATGTCAACCGACTGAAGAAATATTATGAGAGGAAGCCTGTGGAAGAAATGGTTCCTGTCTCACCTGTCGTGCCTGTAGTCGGGGTGCAAGAGAATCCAGAGGTTGAGGCCGGTGTGAAGTTTGATAACATTGATGACCAGGCTTGTCCCAGATTGACGAACACGGAAGTGTTGAGTCATTTAGATGAGAAATTAGGTCATTTGACGAGGGAACAACAAGGACAACTATCCAGCCTAATTTTTGAATTTGCACATTTGTTCACCGATGTACCTGGTCGTACTGACCTGGTATATCATGATATTGAGGTGGGGGAAGCCACTCCTGTGAAACAACACCCCTATCGGATTAAACCTGTGAAGATGGAGTATCTTCGGAAGGAGGTTCAGTATATGTTGGAGAATGACATCATCGAACCAAGCAGCAGTGAATGGAGCTCACCATGTGTGTTGGTTCCAAAACCCGATGGCAGTTTTCGCTGTTGTACGGATTTAAAACGGGTTAATGCAGTGACCAAGACCGACTCATATCCCATCCCGAGGATTGATGACTGTATTGATAGAATAGGCCCAGCTAAATTTGTAACTAAGTTTGACTTGCTGAAAGGGTATTGGCAGATTCCTCTTACTGATAGAGCCAAGGAAATCTCGGCTTTAGTCACACCAAATTGGTTGTATCAGTACAAGGTTCTTCCCTTTGGATTGAAAAACGGGCCTGCTACATTTCAACGGCTGATTAATAAGCTTATTACAGGAAGATGAGGATGGAGTGGATCACCCGGTGTGCTACTACTCCAGAAAGTTTAACAAACATCAGGCAAATTATGCCACTGTAGGGGAATTTGTAGCTGAGACTCAAGACTCCAATGACCGGACACAGGTCTTACAAAAGGTCTGGTTTATTAACTGGTTGTTCACTTTCATTCCGATACCAAATAACTATCGTTAAACTCAATAGACCATGTTAACTCTATCCGCATGGTCCTTCTCGTTCGGCCGATGTTCCTCCGCCATTCCCGTCGGGCAGAGGGTCTGATGATGAGTCCTCGTCCGTTCCGTCGGTCAGAGCTCCTGGTGACAAGTACTCCCGACTCATCGTTTGCTCTGGTTTATATGGACAAAACTGGAGTTAATCCCCTGTCCGCTGAATCTTAATCCTTTCTCCGCTAATGCCCCGAGGTCATGCATGCACCAAGTCCTGGCATCAGCTCGCTCCCCTCCTGCTGCGAGGGGTGCTCCAGCCAGGGGCTGTGACCAGGTGGACAAGAGATTATCATGTTCGGGCACATTCCTGACACTCATTTACGAACTCGTTTTTCACAGAGTTTGCAGGTAAAATGTATCTGCTTCGTTACCAGTGTTAATTAATAAGTTACCAGTGCCAATTAATAAGTTACACTGAGTTACACTTCCACAATTCCCTCATCTTTTTTGTTTTTGTTTATATTAACCATTAATCTAAACATCAATATAAGTAAACAATCAATCACTACAAGTAAACATCATTACAAGTATAAGTAAATAATCAATCACTTTGGTAATCAAATTCCCTTGGGCATACACCGTCATCCTGCAAGAATCACAAAACATTTCGTTGGTCATTGACTCCTTCCATATCGTTCAATCTATTGCATTTGCATCACAAATATATTTTCAAAACAACACTTCACCATCACCAAGATACAACAATTTCACTTCATTTTCAAGTTTTGTAAAGCATCTGCACCATCTGGCAAAAACGTTTGCCTCCACACAAATGTTGACTTTGTTTGAAAGGAAGGGCTGATCACTTGTGTTTGAATCCTGGTATGAAACATTTTCTCCTAATGTCTTCATAGCTCCTGCACTACTTCGTGTAGGATTTCGCTGTTGTGGTAACATTGCGGAGTCATAGACTGACCCTGCTCTCCTTGTAGCATTCTTGCCACTTTTTGCTGTAAACCATAGTAATTCCTGAACAAGGCCTTCACCCAGTTGTAGTCAACTTGCCTCCTCCCTCATTGTGAGTGGGCAGCAAGTATTGGTGTGACGTTGATTGGCCAGCAAGATGTGGAACAGGGATGCCGGATGCATCCACAATGATGTTGGGACCATGGTGTTCAGGTCATTCATGGTCCTTACCAGGAGCAACCAGCAGAATCGTGCACAGCTGTTGTGAAAAGGCACAGCCATTGGTTTGCAGCTCCATGCTGGCTCCCCGGACGTTGGTGAAGTAATAACATATGTCCCCGCATTTCACAGAGGTTGCAGGTAAAATGTCGTTGTCCTGCAACTTCTGATGTGGTGAATGTTCGAAGCCTTCGAACAAGAGTAAGTGATCGCCTTTCTTTCATATGTTGCAGTGTGATCCAGGCAAATGGTCACATAAATTTCCTTGGTGAAGGTAAGCATTCATCTCCAAGTTACACGGGAGAATGTCTTCATCATTCTTTGAGAAAGAGGGTGTATGCCATGATTAACTTCATTTTTTAGCCACAAATTTTCTTTCTCGAACTTCTTCCCAATTCCGTTAGCAATCCCTCCAAAATGTGATCTCGTCTTATCCTTATGCTCAGTCACATCTGAATCTGCTTTCCGCACACACTGAATCAGATAGGGTACATCTTACCATGAAATCAGCATAATCATGTATATCTTCCGACAGTTTCACATTCAACAATTTGTTGTTTTTCCTTAACACAAAAGTTATATTCATTTATATGCGTCACACAAATAATATTCAATCAGGTATGTATTTTATTACTAAACTAAGAATAGCATTGTATATGATTACAATCACAAACGGGAATACCTAATTCCCAACAACAATTTTTCCAAACCAACAAATTAAACATAATGTATTATTACCATAATTCCTCTCCACTTTTTCTTTTCCCTCTTTTTCCTAACAGTGTGTCACTCGTGGTGATATGAGTTCACTGATATTGTAATTGACACAACTCATAACATTGTCGTTATGCCATTATCTTAATTCTACTGTATTCACTATTCATTTGCAACATCACTTGATTCATTCTTTTAATCTCGGTATTATTCATATCATCATAACAATCTTTCTATTTTAGGTCCATATTTGTTTCTATTCTTATCAACCTCCTACGGTTTATCAATTTGTTCCAAAACACTGCAACCAAAGGTTTTAACCAAAGCTCTACCAAACTATTTCCAATTTGAACTCAAAATGCTAATTAAACAACAATTCAAAGAATTAACTTCAATGGGTCAACAAACTCATTTTATAAACAGATCTAATTTTCCCATCCAATAATTTTCCTTGCCAAATGTCATATTGCAACACTTTAATAAACCTTCGAAAAATGTCTCCCAAATCAATAAATTCCCTTTTTACTTCCCAAATACTCATCTGTAAATTACATATTCAATTACAGTTTTTCCCTATTTGTTCGGCCTAAATGGCCACTGAAGTGGCTGCCAACATGCAGTACCGTTTTTATCTACCAAGCAAGTATTCGTCCACATAAGATCTCTACCAAAATGTTGTTTGTAAAAAACAAATCTGGGATTTCTGATTACATGGATGCACACTCTCAGGACATTTCAGGCTGCTTGTTAACAATCCACTACGATAAATTAATTCCTTTACCCACAATCAAATAATTAGTACAAATTGAGGATATTATCCCTATCACATTCATTTATAGATTCATTATGTTGGATCTAAATTTTCTCCCACTGCTGCAAGGAAGAACAATAGCTCTAATAAGTCTTTGTAATATCTCACTTCATTTACCCAGCATCGAAGAATTTATTTACTATCCATTCCCATCTGTTAACCAGTGACTTTGTTTGAACTCCAAAACTTAATTTGATGAATCCCATGTGTACAGCTACCACTTATTGAAACCCCTACTTTTGTAGAAAATATCCAAGTAAGTGTTTTTGTTTTTTTTACACCCCCTTAACTGTTGCTCATCCATTTCTATGCACCCAGTGAGTACTACTGACACCAGTATGCCAATATAGGTGTGTGAGATTAACAAATATGTTGCAGGTACACGTAACAGCGCGTTCTGAGTATAAATAACGTAACAGCGCGTTCATGTCTGCCCCTTGGTTTAAGATGCACAATGCATTCCGTTTTAAAACTCACAATAGTTCAAATCAGCAAGATTTTCTTTACTATTTTCCCATATCATCTATGCCTAATACACATCCATACATACAGCACAATTTATATGCTGATAAAATTCAAGTTTATATATATATATATATATATATATATATATATAAATCCGTGAGCAGAGTATTCTGGGAAGTCAGTGTAAGACCTCTCCCAAATTTGGCTAATTTTGTACTCCCTCATTTCTTTTTATGAAGCTCATATCCATAAATAGCTGTTATTCTCATATAAATTCTATCAAAAATGGAATCCCCAAATTACTCACAATTTTACTATTAATTAATGGCTGCTCATAACCCAGCACATCAAATCTTTATATTCCATCTCCCTTGACAAAAGAGATAATGTTCATAATCAAATTATATTTCTATTTTATTTTACGGATTCTCTGTATATTCAATCTTATCCACATAAAACTATCCATTTCCAGACAGGCACACTGTCGGTGTCAACAATCTTGTAAGATTGATACACAAAACAATAAAAAACACTAACATTGACACACAAAAATACACACACACATGCATTGTGCGTATTTGTTTGCGTTGGAACTATTATTTACAGATCAAGATGGGTGTCAATTTTATTTCAATTTCATAAAATTTGTCCTTCAATTTTAGAAATGCTAATACACAAATGGACCAAAAAGTTTATTCTTAGAAAACCCCTATGATGTCACATTGAAATTACCCTTTCAGTTCCCACAATAATTTATCCAAATTTGACTACACACCCATTTACATGTCAGTCGACCACTGACCTATCAATCATGCGAAACAATAGTCCGACATTCCCACCTGATCATCATGTGACCCTTGTCCCTTGGTTTAAAATTTGCAAAGCAATTGTTCCAACTTTGTAAATTTAAAATTGTGTGCCCAACATAAAAGATCCAATTTCGGCATGTGATCAATTAATTACTAATTTGCTTACAAGCAAAAGAAAAAATGAATAATTCTTGCTCCGAAAACTTTTCAGACCCAAGAATCATCGACAGTTATTCATGTTTGTCCAGTAATCGAATCTGTTGAGGCCAATCATCATTTGGGATTTGCAGCAATGAAGGCCTAATCATTGTCTGAGGTACCGGTACGCACTGGTACCCTTGATCTTGGTTTGCCCCATGACCTTGTCCTCCTGTTGACATACGGACATCTTCTTCTCCAATGTCCCATCTTTCCACACTCGAAACACCGGTTTCTGTCGTTTCCTGGTCTGTGCACCTGTGCATTTGTATTGCTGGGCTGCATCTCTACATCCCTGAGTTGCCACTGCAATCTCTCGTTGTCTCCTGAAACACGAAAAAATTCTCTGTACCGTCCTTTTTGGGGAGACAACTGGAAATCAGATGGGACAACTGTCACTTTCATTCCTAATTTCGAGGGCAGTTGTGCATTTGTCTCCTCCACTGTATCCTGTATCCTTTTTATTTTAAATTCTAGATCCGTTATCCGTTCTTGCTGTTCCCGTTGTCTGGATTCACCATCCCAAAGATGGAATGCAAGCCAGTCTACCGTTAGATTCTGTCTCTTTCTGGCTTTCAATCTTTGTTCTAATCTTTCCAATCGACTTCGCTCAAATGTACCATCTCTTGGAAACTCCTCATCATGTCCCTTTGTCCACAAATACCAATTCTCGACCTGCCTTATAGCTTCGGCACCATAACGGTCGTACATATGATGTGTACAAGTACCTTTTTGTGGACTCTCTGGTTGTCCTTGTGTATTCTTGCAGGCTCCATTTCCCATTCTGCCTTTTATCAAAGTAGCGTTGGATGTGTTGTAGTTTGTTCCTCTAAAGCTTCACTCGTACCTCCAGGAAGGGTCTCTCCACCTGTTCACACGGTGATTTCCAGAGAATCTCCCTCAGCTGTGGCTTTTGCACAATCCAATCTCACAGATCAGTATTTGCAGATGAGCCGGAGGGTCAGTATGAAATGGGTGAATCCTCAGGTGTCCGCTCTGTTGACGGGGAAATCACACAATGGTAACCGCACATATATATCTGTATATAAACTCACCACCTTGCTCAATTTTCCCAGGTTGTCTCCACATTGATAATATCTCGCAAAGATATCAAAGCTTCTTTCTTGAGACCGCATTTTCATCAATCAAACAATCAATATATTCAATTCAATTTATTCAGTTCAATTTATTCAGTTAAATTTATTCAATTAAATTCAATCAATTAGATTCAATCAATTAACAATTCAATCAATTATTCAATTTCAATTAATTCATCAATATTCATCAATAAATCAAATTAATCATTTTGGATGACTCCTTGCATAAGCCCTTTCCCCAATGATGTCAGGACAGGTCCATCCATTGACTGAGATCGAATCTCATCGGTCGTCACCTCTGGTTCGTACCTCATGTTAATTGATGAATCACCGTCCTGTCCTAGGGTCATATCTGACATATTTCCCCATTTTGCCTGGTCTCCACAAATTTTCTTTGCAACCACTAAAGGCAACTCATCCTTCATTCGTGAGACAGCCAAAATGGATGGCAGATATTAAAGTTCTTTGGGAAAAATCTCATCATTTTTCTTTTAATAGTACCCAAATCTCTTGGCAATATAAATTTCGTAAAACTCCTGAAATAAGACTGTAAAATTCCTTCAATCATGCTAAATTTTGAAACTCCATCGCTTGTAACACCCAATTTATCCCATAGGGCTTGAAAGTTCTTTCCCAAGTTCATGCAGCATTCTGCATTTGAACCCTATGATATCATTCATAATAATCATCATGATTTTATAGTCATGGTCCTATCATAATCATCTATTTAAAACGAACATTTCCTTTATCACCACAGCTATGTGGTATAATCAACAATAGAATAAAACTGTACATAGCAACAGGCTACCTCATGGCCACTTAGTATACCTATTGACAATAAGTCATAACAATATCGAATAATCATTGAACAATTCAAAAATCGCTTCCACTGCTCCAGCCGCAGCATTCGTTATTTTGTTTGCTCGTTCACTATTCCTGATTCGTCATCAAGGATCTCCATCATCACACAGCGTACTTAATTCCGCATTTTAATGAGAATTCAACAAGAATTTACGACTCAAAGGAAAAAGAACGAGCAGACCTTTTGCAGGATGATCGTTACAAAAATCGTTACATATATTAAAGTATTTATAATGTCGACAAATCATATCTTAATTCTTACAAAATTTGGTTCTTTGAATAAATCACAGCACCGGGAGAACCAGCTCCAAAAAATGGATCTTTGTGTTTATTCAGCACCCTAGTAATTGGTTCTTTGTGTACTAATTACACAGCACCCAGGCCCCGCTCATATGGATCTTTGTGCAGCGCTGCACAGCACCTGAGCAAAAGGGGTTTCATCTACATTTTCCTTATCCGGTGTACCATCCGTGATATTTGTTTGCTCATTCACTATTCCTGATTCGTCATCAAGGATCTCCATCATCACACAGCGTACTTAATTCCGCATTTTAATGAGAATTCAACAGGAATTTACGACTCAAAGGAAAAAGAACGAGCAGACATTTTGCAGGACGATAACTGGAATTAGTCGTGAAAATATATCCAAAATACACAAAAATACACACCCACACAAATAAACAACATTTATTCCGTTTTAACAGAACAAACATTTCCTCTATCATGACATGCATGTCTTCAAAATTATATGACCAAGAGAAAAAGTAAAACTAATTAAAACTGCGGGCAGTGATAATCCGGGGACCATACCGCTCCATCCTGATTGGACGAGTGCATGCTAGAGTTGTTAACAACGACAGTCCAGATCCGATTGTTCAAAATTTCAACTCAATCGATCGAAAAATGAACGCAGGGATGCATTTTAAAGGTGCAGTGGCACTAACTGAGTTGCCACGAATATGGCCACGAAATTGCCAATATGGCCATCACAAAATATTTTTCTTAATCAATTGGCTCATAGCATAACCAATCTGTAAGTATTTCATCCGAAGATGTATCTCTGAGGACTTTTAATTAAATAAGTCATTTATAAATCAACGAGTTAATTTATTAAATGATTAATCAATAAATCAATATTTTCCTTGACAGCCACATCACTTGGTCAGTGTCATGTCCAAATATCAGCTTCCTTACTCAAAAGGTGCCTGAGTTAATGTAATGTAATTACTGTAATAAGATTACTGCAATTACTGTAATGATTACTGTAATTACTGTAATTACCGGAACTGTAATTACTGTAATTACCTCAGGTAATTACTGTAATGTAATTACTGTAATTTAATAAGAAATGTAATTAATTAAATAAGTACTTCATTAATCGCTCATAATTAAATAACTCGTGAATTCTTATCCGATTTACTTAACATTTGAGTGTCCCCAAAACGTTGGAGCAAAACGTTGCAACAACGAAAGTGAAACGTTGTAGCGACGTTGTGGAAACGTTAGCAAAACTCAACATTTGAATGTTCCCAAAACGTTGGAGCAAAACGTTGCAACAACGAAAGTGAAACGTTGTAGCGACGTTGTGGAAACGTCAGCAAAACCCAACATTTAAATGTTCACAAAACGTTGGAGCAAAACGTTGCAACAACGAAAGTGAAACGTTGTGGCGACGTTGTGGAAACGTCAGCAAAACCCAACATTTAAATGTTCACAAAACGTTGGAGCAAAACGTTGCAACAACGAAAGTGAAACGTTGTGGCGACGTTGTGGAAACGTCAGCAAAACCCAACATTTAAATGTTCACAAAACGTTGGAGCAAAACGTTGCAACAACAAATGATCACAAGTAATTATCACATTGCAATGACCTCTAAACATTCCTAAACCAATATCCCATTAAAATCCCATTAAAATCCCATTAAAATCCCATATCTTGTCACCCTTTGCATTGTTGAAAGCAATTAATTCCATAACTCAATATTACCTCAATTTATATATACTAGGGCGTGCCCGCACGTACGTGCTTGCCCGTACGTGCTTGCAAAAAAAACATGCGTGCGAACAACAACAAAAAACTTTGAAACCACGTGGCAGTAACGACCACAGAACCCCCCCCCCCCTCTATTTACATGAAATGGTTTGGTCCATTCGCAAAGCCAAAGCGAACGACCACAGAACCCCCCCCCCCTCTCTTTACATGAAATGGTTTGGTCCATTCGCAAAGCCAAAGCGAACGACCTGCGAGTACGGTGACCATACCTTGGGACCCACTTGTCCGATTAATTTCAAGCCTTGAAAAGGCACATCCTCGGGTCCCCAGCAATATACCTGGCAAGTTTCAAGTATATCGGACCGGTAGTTGTCGAGAAACAGCGGTCGCATACAGACAGACCGACACACACACCGAGATTACTGGAATTATAGATAGATAAAAATCCGATCCCATTAAAACCTTCAGACAAACCACTAGCAATATTATTCCTAGGACTAAATTACCAGGACCATTATCAAACATTTATCAAAATATTAGGACCATCATCACACCAATGAATGACTCAATCCTTTAATGACTACATCCAAACCCAGACATTTTGAGTTCCGTAACTTTAATACTTCAAATTTTCCATTCCTTCCATCTCCTTGATCATCAGATGTAGGGATGGGTTCTTTTTAGGATCATGTTGCATCGAGCATTATTTTCCAAAACAGTGTGAACATTAAACCACACCAAAACCTCTGACATCCCACCATTAACACCTATTGTAAGCGTGCCGAATCAGTAAGCATCACCCCTCCTATGAGCCTCGACCAGAGGGTGGTTGTTACTCACAAACACTCGTCGCTAGCTGTTCCATTGTCTGCCGATTCCCACTCTGCTGCCGATTTCCACTAGCTGTTTTATTTCTCTGAGCTCATGAAAGTGGTGACAATGGGTGGTCTGCCATTGCTCTTCCACAAAAGCATCTTTCACCTTTCAATAAAATATTTGTACCAACCAAATCTGCGAGTATGGGGCGCAGAGAAAATACACAAAAAGCAACAGCCCTGGCTTTGCTTCCTGGAAGCTTCCTGCAAAACGCTTTGCTTCTCGCAAAACGTCCGCCTATGAGAACTAGAGGGAGGGGAGGGAGAAGGAGCGGGAGCAAGAGACAGGGTGCCGGAATGGACATGAGGGACAATGAGGGACAGTGAGGGAGTGTTGGTATGCAATTTTTTTATCCAATCGCCATCTTTCACAATAATTCTGGACCGGCATGAGGTGGGATTGTCTGTCATGAATTTATTTGTTGATCGAACGAGTTTTAGACATGGCGGGAAAACTGAAAAAAAATTCTCTATTTAAAACGGGTGTACACGATTGTACACGTGTACGGACCTTACCGAACCTTACCGAACCGGCAAACAAATCGTCTCATGGTGCACTTCATGAGCCGATTTGCCTGCAGACCAGAGTAAGGCTTTTAATACCCAGCGTATAATAAATCATATCCTCGCAAGCACACGAATAGCATCATTTAAAACGTTTCATCCTTGTATTACCTATGGACAATCGCAAGTCCCACACACCAAATCCTCCATCCTCAGAATTCATATTTCATAATGGACAGATCCCCAAGACGTCATGCTTACCTTGACGACGTCCACTCGAAATTCCAGCGGTGCCTCCAGATTGTAGGGGAATTTGTAGCTGAGACTCAAGACTCCAATGACCGGACACAGGTTTTACAAAAGGTCTGGTTTATTAACTGGTTGTTCACTTTCATTCCGATACCAAATAACTATCGTTAAACTCAATAGACCATGTTAACTCTATCCGCATGGTCCTTCTCGTTCGGCCGATGTTCCTCCGCCATTCCCGTCGGGCAGAGGGTCTGATGATGAGTCCTCGTCCGTTCCGTCGGTCAGAGCTCCTGGTGACAAGTACTCCCGACTCATCGTTTGCTCTGGTTTATATGGACAAAACTGGAGTTAATCCCCTGTCCGCTGAATCTTAATTCTTTCTCCGCTAATGCCCCGAGGTCATGCATGCACCAAGTCCTGGCATCAGCTCGCTCCCCTCCTGCTGCGAGGGGTGCTCCAGCCAGGGGCTGTGACCAGGTGGACAAGAGATTATCATGTTCGGGCACATTCCTGACACTCATTTACGAACTCGTTTTTCACAGAGTTTGCAGGTAAAATGTATCTGCTTCGTTACCAGTGTTAATTAATAAGTTACCAGTGCCAATTAATAAGTTACACTGAGTTACACTTCCACACCACTGTGGAAAAAGAGACCCTTGCTCTCCTGCTGGTGCTTCAGCATTATGAGGTGTATCTGGGAACTACTACCTTTCCTATAAAAGTCTTCACTGATCACAACCCCTTAACCTTCATTCAAAAAATGAAAAATAGAAACCAGAGGTTGATGAGATGGAGTTTGGCTTTGCAGGAGTTCAACTTGGAAATTGAGCATGTAAAGGGCAGGGACAAAGTCGTTGCTGATGCTTTGTCCAGAGTGAACTAACTTTGAAAATTTCTGTAGGTTGTTGGAAGTTTTGTTGCTTTATTTTGGGGAATATTAATTATTGTTGCTGAGGTGAATTGATAATTTGGGTGTGAGTTTTACTTTTGTTTGTTAAAAGAGTTTTTGCCTGCAAAGAAAGTTTTCACTATGTTCAAACTTTCTTTCTTGAGGGGGGGAAGTGTTACGGATTCGTCACTTCCGTTGTTGTGGTTTTCATCCACTGTAAACATTTTTGATTCCATGTACTATTATTGTTGTCGTTTAAGGGAAGTATGGATTACTATTTTCAAAAGGTAAAAAAGTTAATGTTTTAAATGAAACCGGAACCGGACGACGATGAAGAGGGAGAAGAGGAAGAGAAGGCAGAGCGAGTGAGTTCGACAAGAAAGCCGAGCTGCTTCGAGGTCTGGAGCGAACGATTGGCAAAGGAGGGTCACGAGTGAACTTTGGGTTTCCCGGGAAAGGGATTCCTGCAACAGAGTTGTCATCGCTGTGACAGATAAACCTGCGTGACAGGTTTTGCGGTTGATTCCGGAGAGAATCATCAGAGTGCCGTTACGCCACAAGAACGGGCCGTCGGCCATTTTGACTCGCGCGCTTTGCGCATTGCTCAAGGTTTTTTGCCTCGCTTTAACCATTGTCACCGCCTTCAGACGATAATCTGGTGTGTGTGTGTAACATGGCTTTTGAGTGGGAAATCTTCGGTTCGCCGATCGGGAGCCGTGGAACGTCCACACCCGAGGGTCTGATTTCCCAGTCGCCTTGAGGGCACCTTTGCGCAGCTTTGGCCGCATGACTGTGACTGTCATCCGAACGGGATTCTGGTCTCGATTGGACATCGTTCTGAGGATTACTGGAGCAGATCGACTTTGGCTTGATGCCGGAATAGAGACATTGGGGAATGTTCTTCTTTTCGCTCACTTGGAGCACAGTGAGTTATATTGTACGAACCTGATGGTACCATCATAGGAAAAATATATTGGTTGTACAATTGATTACTGTTGTTGTTGTACTGTTATTCTTGTGTGATCTTAATACAATACTTGTTTGTTTGGTAACAATTGGTGTGGCTTCACCATTGATCTTTGACACACATCTTTCTGCCGTGACTCCTCTCGGGGCTCGGAGGTACACCGTGACCAGGGTTTGGGGAGGAGCACATAACAATATGTATGTACATAAAATGTTATGGATGCATGCTTCAGCGGTTTGCCCTGAGAGGAGACTCCTCTGGTTCCTCCCAACCTCAGATCCTGAGGCCACTGGTCATGGATAACACAGCGTTCTTGCAGGTTGCTAATCAACCACAATTGCCAATTAGTCGACTAAATCTCCCAGGGTCCTCCATTTGACACGGTTTACATGGGGGGGGGGGGGGGGGTGACGTGGCTTATCTAACTGGGGATCGTGTCCTCAATACGTACTGATCTCTATCTTATCAATACGTACTGATCTTTATCTTATCAATACGTACTGATCTTCATCTCAGGTGCAGCCGAGCATACTGCCCAGTAGGCTAATGCATGGAGCCAACTGCTGGGTAAGAACGTCCCACCTAACGCTAGTGTGGACTATGCTAGACCAATGGAGGTGAAGACATCACAGGCAGATTGGAAGAGCTTGTGTGGAGGTGTGGGGTTGGGGGGGGGGGGGCAGGGGCGAGGAGCGGGGATAGTTATTATTTACAAGCAATAGAAGAGGAAGAAGAAGAAGAAGAAGAAGGCAAGCAAAGTTATGCGTTACATTCATATAATCAGGGTTTTATTTTCAAAGTACAGCAGGGCAAAGATATTTATTCGTCTGGTGCGACAACAGACAGCAAAAGGGAAATTCACACTGAAAATCTCCAAATCAGACTCGCACCTGAAGGAAAGTTAGAAATGTTTCAGAAAGGAAGAGCATGGTGAAACTTGTACGACCTCCTGGTTCACCGTGCGAGGACTGCACAACAGTCACTTCCCTGCGCTGGGGAAAGGGTCATTTTCTGGGGGGCAGAACCATCTGAGGAGATCACTGAGAGGTACCTGAAAGGGCCCAAGGTCACATCCTTCTGTGCCTTCAATGCCAGATGGGGAATGCTAGGGCCTTACTGGTTTGAGAATGACAACAGAAGGACGGTAACCTACTGGAATAAGGTGACCACATGAGACCTACTGGAAAGTTGGACAGAAATTTGGAGTCAGGATCAATGCCTGTCTGAACCATGGAGGGGCACACATCGAGAACGTCAATTACAAGGATTTTGCGTAAATGCCAATTTCAGACCTCGGCTTTTCACGAACTCCAGAAGTGACTTTCTGCAATAGTAATCAGTGATAGAAAATACCATGTCATAAGCTTTCAAGAAATGTTTGGTTCACATTCCTGAGATATCTATTTCTTTGTAAATAAACGTTTAAAGTAAACACCCTGTATTTTATATATATGTACAGTGCGTTCAGGAAGTATTCAGACCCCTTCACTTTTTTCACATTTTGTTATGTTGCAGCAATGCAGCCTTATGCTGAAATCGTTTAAATTCATTTATTCCCACATCAAACTACACTCAATACCCCATAATGACAAAGACAAAACAGGGTTTTAGAAAGTTTTGCAAATTTATTAAAAAGGAGAAACTGAAATATGACATTTACATCAGTATTCATACCCTTTGCTATGACACTTGAAATTTAGCTCAGGTACCTCCCATTTCTCTTGATCATCTTTGAGATGTTTCTACACCTTGATTGGAGTCCACCTGTGGTAAATTCAATTGATTGGACATGATTTGGAAAGGCACACACCTGTCTATATAAGGTCTCACAGCTGACAATGCATGTCAGAGCAAAAACCAAGCCATGAGGTCGAAGGAACTGCCTGCAGAGCTCAGAGACAGGATTGTGTCGAGGCACAGATCTGGGGAAGCCTACAAAAAAATTCTGCTGCATTGAAGGTTCCTAAGAGCACAGTGGCCTCCATAATTCTTAAATGGAAGAAGTTTGGAACAACCAGGACTCTTCCTAGAGCTGGCCGCCCGGCCAAACTGAGCAATCGGGGGAGAAGGGCCTTGGTAAGAGAGGTGACCAAGAACCCGATGGTCACTCTGGCTGAGCCCCAGAGATCCTGTGTGGAGATGGGAGAAACTTCCAGAAGGACAACCATCACTGCAACACTCCACCGATCTGGGATTGGACATGATTACCTATATGTACTAACTTGCGTCATTACAGACGAATGGGCTTGTTTTAACTGAGAATAATGACTGTACCTGAGTTACTGTGTTGTCATGATTTACACCAATCATTATACAAACAATTATTTTGCACAAATTTCTTTGTAGTGTTTGTGATATTACATTTTTATAAGCAATTTAGGTTGAAGACTTCGGTTGAAAATTTAAAAAAAAAAAAAATTCATCAAATAACCCCTCAGCACATACATACGGGATGGGTAGATGCAGACTGGAAGTTTGGGACGATTACCAACACGTAATTAAAAACACCTCACCACCATATAATTCAAAACACACATGTGTGTGCCGCACATGTCTGCATTTTAAAAACTCATTTTCTCGGCAACCGTTGGTCTGATTGACATGAAATTTTCCCCATAGGAGGGCCTCCTCCTGTTTAATATTTTAATGATTATTATGGTGGCATAGGTCACGTGGTACCGGCGCCATCTAGGAAAAACTTCACACCTCGATATCTCTGAAACCACTCCCTGGAAAAAATTAAGACCTGGCTCATTGTCAACTACTCCCCATGGGGAATAAGATATGTTAATGATGATGTCACTGGTGCCTTCGTTATGACATCATAATTCGACAAATACAACACTTATCCATCCGATCATTTATAATTTTTTCAGCAACTGTTCGTCTAATGGACACGAAATCTTCACCATAGGAGCGCATCCTCCTTTGGAATATTTTAATGATAATCATGACGTCATAGGTCTTGTGGTACAGGCGCCATCTTGGAAAAACCAAAAAATGTTGCACCTCCATATCTCCAAAACCGCTGCATGGAAAAAATTGAAACATGGCTCATTGTAAATAACTCCATATGGGGAATAGGTGTTGTTAACAATACGTCATTGGTGCCATAATTATGACGTCATAATTCGACAGGGACAACGCTTAGTCTGATCAGTTTGAAATGTATTGAGCATGATCTATGCAACAATTATATTAGAGAATATACATTTATGATGTCATCGCTCACGTGGTCTGGCAGCCATATTGGATCAAAGAAAGAAAATGTTCAAATACAGAAGAGTTGGCTAGCAACAAGTTGACTGCGCAGGGTAAGTATTCTATGATACCATCTAAGTTTGAACAAGCTTTCGGCCAAATAGGCCTTCTTCTCAGTCTACAAAAACAACAGGCATGCATATAAGACATTGGTATGATATTGATATATAAATAAAATACTGTCACGTGACTGCTCTCAGTTAAGACCGAGAGTAAGCCACGGATGGAAAGGAGCGTTAATGGAGGTGCTCGACTCAAATTGATGGCGGATGGTACGTGATTAGGAAGAAGAGTACCGACTTACCTGGACGGCCTCACCGACGTCTTCACCCTGCAAATTAACTCAGCCGGGACGCGTTGTAAAATTGTTCGGGAAAAATAATACATGGGTTTATTGAATAAATATCAGGACAGGAAAACGCGCCGGTAACTAAAACCCCATAATGAGCGCTCCTACACACCGACGTTTAACACACATGAGGGGAGAATATATGAAAATATAAGCGTCGTGTGTGTGTTTGTGGGCTTAGCTCAACCACTCAGGGTCTCGTCACGGTTCGTCGGCCCGTCTGGTGCGTTGGCGGGAACTGCCCGGTCGTTGGCGGGAAGTAGGCCCCAGTTCGCCTCGTTCGCACGCTGACAGGCCTCACCAGATGCTCTCCCCGTTGCCTCTGCACGTTTCCCTGTGGCATCTTTGACACGGTCGGTATGGGCACAAGAGCGCGAGGGAGAAGCACAAGGGAACCAGCGGAGGGCAAGATCGGAGGCCCAGTGATGGTCAGAAAGCAAGAGAGGGTCCAACGCAAGAGAGCAGAGAGAGAGAAAATGTCGGACGCACTCCCTTTTTATAATCTCCCCTTGGCCAATCGGGTGGCTCCTTCTGGCCTCTGGGCTTCAGCTGCGTGCCGATTGGCCCTCCCTACCATTGGTGTGATCTCCCCATCAACCCCCCTTCCAATCAGTCGCGATGTGGGCATGGCCTCAGCCGGCCTGAACAATGTTTTTTGCCATAATGGCACAATGTGTGGGCGCTTCCTGCCTGCACTTCCGGTGAGTTTTATTGTGGGGGGAATTTAATTAGTATTTGTGGTGCTAATGGGCCTCCCTCGTGTCTATTGGTGTAGTGCCATAAGGGACAATGGATAAATCACAAGGTCTCACGAACAGGGGAATTAGCATAATCCCTACGATAATTAGCACAAGGCCATCCTCGTATGACCACAAATATACAAGCTTAATCCGACATCCGGGCTGAACAGATTCCTGACTTATGTACATCGAAATGGTTCTTCCTACCCTCGATCATTGGAGTATCTACCTATACAGATCTACCTGAATCGATATATTACTGCCCCAAATTAATTACAATACATACAAAAAGTAGAGATATTCCGTTAACGGCTGCTCACCTTCCTCAAGTTCAACTAGAGTGAGTTTGCAGTTGATACCATACACGCCTACATATATAAACACATACATACACATATTCATATACTATTTATGTTCATATACATACACTGCCTACATTTGTTAATGACATATGTAAAGGTGAAAGGGATGTTTTATGAAAAAATGAAGTGAATGAGTTATGGTGAATGAGTTGAGGTGGAATGAATGAGTTGGAACATCCGTTAATCGTCAAAATTTATGCCATGAGGGAATTTTGTCCGAAGTTTGTGTATCCAAAAAGACTCACGTCTTAGAGCTGTGGTGTGTGATCGATTTTGGAATTGATAAATTATTGATTCGATGGCAGATATTTGAATATCGTCTATTGAGTGATCAGGTTGATTAAAATGTATAGTGTAAGGCAGAGATTTGTGATTGGTGTGAAAGTTACTGATCTCTGGCCGTGTGTTGTGTTAAAGTGTGTTAAAGATCCTTGAGGGTCCGACCACGTCGAAATGATGTCAGTGGAGTTTGAGGAAATGTGGTGCAGAGTGTTTCTGACTGATGTAGGAGAGGAGGGGCCTTATTCTAAATACTTGGCAATTGGAATGAGGTAAGGAAGTAGGTGGTCACCAGTGGGACACGGTTAGTTGCAGGTTTTGGTTTGTAAGTCAGAAGGTATGGTCTAGGTATATGTTTTGCCCAGTTTATTAGCCTCCATTGGACTTGGTCCGAAACGGGGGCTTATGAATTTGGTCTCGTCCGTCCATCGGCAACCTTGTCTTGGAGATGTATGGACTGGTTTTGTTCATACATGACACAAAAACAATACATGATGGTATACATATGCACATCATTTTGTTTCGCAAAGCGATCAGCATGTGCCACACCAGCTATTGCTGCATGCATCCTGACCAACATATTTCCATTTTAATCTGGTTGCTCGGCAACGATAACCCACGCTTCTTGCTCGGCAGCACAGATGCATTTGTAGCTTATTGCGTGGTGGATTTCACCACCAGAGCGACACAAAAATGCAGGGAAGAATAAAATGATGTATGAAAACTGTTTCTTTGGATCTCTTGGATAATTG
Organism: Myxine glutinosa; assembly: GCF_964187855.1. NCBI lineage: Eukaryota > Metazoa > Chordata > Myxini > Myxiniformes > Myxinidae > Myxine > Myxine glutinosa. The sequence continues at coordinate 110,629,945 of NC_136261.1, read as the reverse complement.
ATTTTACCAATCTCATATATATATATATATATATATATATATATATATATATATATATATATATATATATATATATATATATATATATATATATTAGTCAGGTTCACTATGTTTTTTCGTTCAAAATCATGGTAGATTAGCAAACCTATACATTTTTGGAAACGTTATTACATGGAAAATCTGAAAATCAATGTTTACATTTGCCAATTCCGACCAATTCGATTCGACCAATTCGACCAATCGACCAATTCCATTCGACCAATTCGACCAATTCGACCATTCGACCAATCGCTTCGATCGACCATTCGACCATTCGACCAATTCGATCGATTCGATTCGATTCGATTCATCGAATTCGATTCGATCGACCATTCGACCAATTCGATTTGCCAATCAATTTGACCGACCTTTGCTTGTGTGGAACGGACTGTGAAAACGATGCGGACTATATTGTCGGATACGACACACAGGACAGTGATGGCGAACTCTAAATGGCATATTCTGTAATCGTGTATGTTTGATGCCATTGACTGCCTGTGTATATTTTGCCATTGACTGCCTGTGTAGATGTGAAGTTATACTGACTGCATGTGTATATATGATTTTGCTGACTGCCTGTGTATGTTTGGTGATATGAATTATTGTGACACATTTTGATGTTATTAACTGCCTGTACAAAATGATAACATGTATTTGATTATGCAACTTATCGCGAATATAAAGACAGCATTTTGCAATTCAAAACTTTTGATTCGTGTCTTACCATTCCCCATAGCACTAATTTGATACTTTCATTGGATTCCTTGTCCCTGAAAATATAGGTTTAGTATATTTTAAAAAGTGTTTAGGGTAATTAGAGGCAGAAATAGAACAAAATATGTATTTTACAGTGGCCATTTTGAAAATCCGAAATGGCCGCCATACAGGTATCTCTCCAAATGTAAACATTGATTTTTAGTTTCCTTATGCTATAACCTTTCCAAAAATGTATAGGTTTGCTAATCTACCATGATTTTGAACGAAATATGATTTATTGACATTGTGAACCTGACTATATATAGGCTTTTTGAATGTACAGCCGGCTTTGTAGCTACAAAGTTCCTATTTCCAGGCCAAAATGATCTGTCTTTATTTTCGGGTTAATTTCCAGATACGTGTATCGTGATTTCAGGGAAATATGGATTGAATAAAACATACTCTGAATGATTGTAATAATGAGAGTGCCTGGTACAGATTTCCGATTGTATATGTAAAGAAGCATAACTAAAACGACACTTGCTCTGTAAAGCATATACCTCTACCAGGCTGAAAAGTTTACGTTTTGCAACCCACTGGAAGACAAATCTGCATCCGGACCTGAACCAAAATCGAATCAGCTCGTTCTTGTCACCGACCCATCTCACCCACAATGTTTTGGAATGTCGTTTTTGGTCCCATCTCTCAATGGTGAAGAATCCCTTAAATACTAGAGCAGCGTTTCTCAACCTTTGATGGCCCATGGCCCCCCTACCGAGTCGCTTAACATTCGTGGCCCCCTGCCCTTCAATAAAAGATGCAGATTTCGTTTTATGAAATTTATTTACTCAGTCTTAAAAGATAAATCAAAGTAAACATTTTTCTAAGCAATACAATCAATGAGACACTTGCTGTTGGGCTTGTCTGACGAGGCCTCTTATGTCCGGCTCCGTCTTGGACACAGCAAGGCGAATATCGTTCCCAACGTCAAGACGGTTTCTGGACTTCGTTTTAATGGTCGCGAGGTCAGAAAATCCAGATTCGCAAAGATATGTTGTGGCGAATTGAATGAGCATTACGGATGCCTTCTTGCTGAGTAGTGGATACGCATCCTGAACAGACAACCAGAAGGTGGAGAGGTCTTCTTTGTTACTGAAGACCAGCTTCATTGCTTTTGAAACCTTCAACTCTGCCAGCTCCTCTGCTTCGTCTTCAGTAGGTTCAATTTTGGCGTTGAACGGGTCTTTGTGCCACGGAACATCCAACGGTGCATCGTCGAAATACGATTTGAACTCAGCGGAGAGATTGTCGAGATGTCTAGTGATGCAATCTTTGATGCCGACGGGAAGCTCAATCCTCTGCGTCTGCAGGTGCTCGTCCAAGAAAGGAAACGAGGCAGTGGACCCGGCCTTGATTCGTGCCTGCCAGACTTCCATTCTAGCAGACAGTCCGGCAAACTTGTCTTGAACGTCACTGACTGTCACATCATGGCCTTGCAAGGACTGGTTCATTTCGTTGAGTTGGCCGAATATATCGGCCAGGTAGGCGAGCATCATGACGAACTCTTCATTGTCGAAGTGGACATGGAGGTTGTTTTCGTTGTCTCGCAGGAAGATTTCCACCTCAACCCGGAGTTCATACAGCCGAGAGAGGCATTTCCCCCTCGATAGCCAACGGACTTTGGTGTGGAACAGAAGTCCAACATGTTCCGCTCCCATTTCGTTGGCCAGTAGTTGGAAGAGCCGATGATTTTTGGCCTTCGCACGAATGAAGTTGATCACTTTGACCGCGACGTCCATGACTTCCAGCAAACGAGGCGGAAGAGTCTTTGACGCAAGAGCGTATCGGTGTAGCGAACAGTGGGAGGACGTCACATGGGGCCATTCGTTCTTCACAAGCGTGACGAACCCTCCTCTGACGCCGACCATCGCTGGGGCACCATCAGTACAAATGTGCTTGAAATTCTGCCAACCGAGTCCGTTAGCTTCAAAAAAAGAGTCCACAATAGCTTTGATATCTGCCGCTGTCGTTGTGGTTGGTAGGGTATTGCAGAACAAGAACTCTTCCTTCATCTTTCCCTTTTTCTCGTAGCGAGCGAAGGCGATCAACTGGCTCTCCAGGGCGGTGTCGGTAGACTCGTCTAATTGAAGGCTAGCCTGGAGCGTGCTTTGTTTGATTTCGTAGCAAACTTGACGGCACACATCAGCAGCCATGTCGTCAATCCATCGTCGGATCGTGTCATTAGAGAGCGAAACTTGCTGGATCTTCTTTTTCGCCTCTGGTCCGATCATCAATTCCACCATTTTCTCTGTACATGGCTTGATAAGGTCCTCAGCAATAGTGTGCGGCTTCTTGCACTTCGCAATTCGGTATGCCACTTCGTAGCTGGATTGAAGAGCAGGTTTTTCTTCTGGCCGGAATCCAAATTTGGGAAGTGTCGCTTCACGGTCATATCGTGATCGTTTCGCAGACAGAGCGTCGATATTATCTTCCTTCCTTCCGGGAATCATCTTGTCGCGATGGTTTGAAAGTTTGGAAGGACGTAGTGACGCATTTGACATCACGACCGAGCAGTGCAGACATTGCGCGCAGTCCACGCCATCTCGACTGACATTCGTGAATCCAAACTTGACATAGCTGTCATTCCATTTTCGAGCCTTCGACATCTGAGAAAAAAATTGCAAATACGAATTAATTACTTTTGTAACGGTAATACAGTAAGGTTGAAAATTAGGTTTAGAAAAGTGCTCTGGAGGGAAGGAGAAGAAAGGAAGTAGAGATGTAAAGAAGCAGAAAGAGATGGAGAGAAACTCATCTACCCTTTTTTAGAGAAGGTTAAACTCATCTACCCTTTTTACTTTGACACTATGACCGGAGACTCGTCACCTTAATTGTACATTACAAGCTTCTGCATTCTGAATCGCAGTTTTTCGGCGTCCGCTCGTGGCCCCCCGGTCGAAGGCCCGTGGCCCCCTTGGGGGGCCACGGGCCCCCGGTTGAGAAACGCTGTACTAGAGTATCCGGATCTTCATCAAAATCGAATCAATTCGTCCTTGTCAAGCACCAAAACTGTCCACCAAGTTTCATCCGAATCCGTCCATAACTTTTTGAGATTTCCTGCTCACAGACAGACAAACAGGGGTGAAAACATAACCTATGTCCATCTTAGGTGGGGAGGTAACAGGAAGTCGTTGCGGAGGGGAAAGTGCAGCCAAATAAACTCCTAAGGGTGAGTGGTGGAAGGGTACAGTGGGAAACAGTGCAGACAGTACAGTACAGACAGTACAGTGGGTACAGAGTCTCCCACAAAGACAGTGGGAAATGTAGTTCTTCACATAAAAATCATGACTTTGACCATTTATATGACTTGAACACTTGAGTCCAGCACTCCCTTTACCGAGACTCATCTACTCTTCACACCGTTTGTTGGTATGTTTGTCCCTTGACCCTCCGACAAGGTCAGAGACAGTGGGACATTAAAATGAGCTCCATCCGATGGACCGATCATCCGTCCATGTACTTTTGTGTACGCGATATTTCAAAAACCGTTGAACATTTAGCTTTCATATTGTAGATGTCTATTCCTCATGACATTATCTCAATCTTATTAGGTCACAGCTGTGATTGGTTGAATCATGTTGCCATGGCAACCATCTCAGCGATTTGGTTTATGTACGCGATATTTCAACAACTGTTCAAGATTTAGCTTTCATATTACCCAGATCTATTCCTCATACCACTCGAAAGGCGAGGGACCTCGAGTATCAGCCATATAACCATATGTTCGTAGAGCAATCAAAGCCATATAACCTGTCTTGTTTGTATCTACAGAGGTTGAAAGATAAATTAAGACCCTGCCAATATACACCAAATAATGTGTGCCACTTCCTGTTGTGGAAAATAAAGCGTAATTGCAAACAAAGATAAAAAATTGATAGCTGCCTGTATAGGAATTTCCTTTCTGAAGTTAAAGATTCATGGATCACACTGGCATTAGAGGCATTCATTTATTGTGTACACACATATGGCGGGCGAGCACCCTCCCTCATCCCTCCATTAGCTCTTTCTGACAGATGCTCTTCCCTCCCAGTGCTCCGATTTCCCTTGTTATAGATTTTTCCAGTTGGCTGGGCTTGGAATTTCACAAATTTTTCTGAACATGGTATACATTTGAATGTTCCACTTGTATTCAACTAATATTTCATCAGGGTCTTTTAAGAGTGGTGTTTTGATCTCCCACTCATGCTCATAGTGGTCACTAATTTGAAATTTTATTGGAATTGTATTTTTTAAATCTTCGTATTACCATTTTTTCCAAGATTTTCTTCCAGCACTAATCTTTAATCCATCTCTTTTACATCCAGGGTAATAAAGCCAAGGCGCAGATCCAGCTTTAAGCCTAACGGCAGTTACATATAAATGCAGACCCCTAATGCTGAGCTCAAGCTTCAGCTTTGGGGGAAAAAAAGCAAAGGCAATGTCAAGATCTAAAGCACCACACGGATTTGGATTTCCTGGCATAATATGGCTTGCAGGATTGCAGCTGGCATCTCCTAATTTGCAAGTTAATAAAGTGGATCACAAACCCTTCCTACTCCTATTCTCTCATATAGCCCAGTTTTCTCACCGCCACCAATATCTTGGCCTTGTTCACAGTCAGCCTGCCATGCAGCGAGAGAGGGGAAGTAGCAGTAGGAGGAGGAGGGAAAGACATGGCTGCGTGCCAGAGAATATCTACTTTACATATGGCTATTTCACATCTCTACACAAACCTCATTAAAATTAATAATTGCCATAAATTACATTCATTGAAAGCGGTTCGTTTACAGTATATAAGAACACTAATGAGCTGAAGTATTCTTGCATGTTTTCTTTCAGAAATATAGATGGCAGAAGCCTGCCCTTCATACCTCTATTGCCTTATAGCACAGCAGCTACAGTCTGACCCCCAATTAGCATCCTTGGGTTTTAATTACAGCCTGTGTTCTTCAAACAGCATGCAGGGCATGTCGGTTATATTTGCTTGCTCGTGTAATATGGTCATTTTGCGAGGAAAGATGGGAAATACATTTTGAAGCAAAAGGTGGGAAATTATTTAATAAAATGTATATTTGAGCTATGTGCAGAAATAATTGTTCTAAAAGGAAAATTATTATTTTTTAAATAAAAAAGGATTTATTTTTATCTAGATGTTACAATTGTTATCACCTTATTGTTATTATCAAGAAAAAGTAGAACATTGTAGAAGGTGTTGGAAGTGTAAGTATATAGTTACGAGGGGCGGACTTGTCTTCGACCTTTGTTTTTTTTTGTTTTTTATTCATAACTTGTCTTTGACACAAGGATTCTAATTGGGTGTCCGTTTATGTACTCATAACTAAGCTCGTTTTTATACTACAACTAGAACTGCACTCGATAGAGCACATATCTCTCCCAGGCTGAACATTTTATGGTTTCTATCCCACTAAAAGGCCAGATCTGCATCCGGACCTGAACCAAAATCTAATCGGCTTGTCATTGTCATCTAAACAACTCAACCACCTAGTTTTGTCATAACTCGTATTGTCATACCTTGTCCACAACTTTTTGAGATATCGTTCTGTATATAGTTTTTGGTCCCATCTCTCTATAATGAAGAATCACTTTTAAAAAAACATTCTCGTATCAGGATCCAGATTCAGATTTTAACCAAAATTGAATTAATTATGTTGTCACATACCTGACCTGTCCACCAAGTTTCGTCCGAATCCGTCCATAACTTTTTGAGATATCGTGCTATATATCGGTTTTGGCCCTATCACTCAATGGTGAAGAATCACTTAAAAATCTAGTGTCCAGATCTAGATGCGGATCCTCACCAAACTCGAATCAATTCTTCCTTGTCACGAAGCAAACCTGTCCACCCGGTTTTGTGCAAATCCGTCCACAACATTTTGAGATTTCCTGTTCACAGACAGACAGACAAACATACAGAGGTGTAAATTAATTTTTTTGTAAAAATGGTACTTACCTTACTTTTCAAGATATTCTTCAGCTTGTTCAGAATCCCACCACCAAAGCATATACAGTCACGTGAAAAAGTAAGTACACCCCATGTAAAGTTTTGACTTTTTCAACATATTTCAACATACAGCTGTTTGATCTTCATTTCAACAATATTGATAGATAAAGGTGATATAATATAACAAATATCATGAAACATTTACATTTTGTAGTCCATTGTATAATTTAAATAAACATAAATGCAAATTTCGCATGTGGAAAAAGTAAGTACACCTCTACATTTACCACTACTTCAAATACCTAAAATTAAAATCAGGTGCACCAGCTCAGGTGCAAATGATTAGAAAATCTTTGGAGAGGATCTTGGAGGAACCAGTCTTATGTAAACCTCAGACATTTCGTTTGGTTTGCTCTTTGTTGTTGAAGTGTGCGGTGTCACCATGTCGAGATCAAAAGAGCTCTCTGAGGCCTTCAGAAAGAAGGATATATATGCCTACGAGTCTGGGAAGGGATTTAAAAAGATCTCCAAACAATTTGAAATCAATCATTCGACTGTCCGGAAGATCATCTACAAGTGGAGAAGATTTCAAACAACTGCCAACTTGTTCAGGCCAGGCCGCCCCAGCAAGTTCAGCCCGAGAGCAGACCGCAAGATGCTGAAAGAAGTCTCTAAGAACCCCAGAATGTCATCACGGGACCTAAAGGTAGCTCTTGCCACTGTTGATGTCAAAGTGCACGAGTCTACCATTAGAAAGGGGCTGCACAAATTTGATCTACATGGGAGGTGTGCCAGGAGGAAACCTTTGCTGTCCAGAAAGAACATCAGGGCAAGACTAAAGTTTGCCAATGAACACCTAGGCAAAGACCAGCACTTCTGGAACAATGTGCTCTGGACAGATGAGCCAAAGGTAGAGCTATTTGGCCACAGTACCAGAAGACATGTTTGGCGAAAACCAAAGACAGCATTTGACCACAAGAACCTGATACCAACTGTAAAGCATGGTGGTGGAAATATTATGGTTTGGGGCAGCTTTGCTGCATCAGGGCCTGGGCAGCTCACCATCAGATAATCCACTATGAATTCTTCATTGTACCAGAGGGTGCTTGAGGATAATGTGAGGCCATCTGTCGGAAAGTTGAAGCTCAACCAAAGGTGGACCTTGCAACATGACAATGACCCTAAACATACCAGTAAATCCACCAAGGAATGGCTGAAAAGAAAGAAATGGAGGGTTCTGGAATGGCCAAGTCAAAGCCCGGATCTAAATCCCATCGAGATGTTGTGGGAGGATTTGAAATGAGCTGTGCATGCAGGAAACCCCTCAAACATCGCACAGCTGAAAGAATTCTGCATGGAGGAGTGGGCAAAAACTTCTCCCAGTCGATGTCAGAGACTGGTAGACAGTTATAAGAAACTCCTACTTGAGGTTGTTTCTGCCAAAGAGGGCAATACCACCTATTAGAGCCAAGGGTGTACTTACTTTTTCCACATGCGAAATTTGCATTTATGTTTATTTAAATTATACAATGGACTACAACATGTAAATGTTTCATGATATTTGTTATATTCTATCACCTTTATCTATCAATATTGTTGAAATGAAGATCAAATAGCTGTATGTTGAAATATGTTGAAAAAGTCAAAACTTTACATGGGGTGTACTTACTTTTTCACGTGACTGCAAGCTCTTGTATGCCTTCAGTGCATTCTTTAGCCAGTGCCGTGAATCATTCTTAATCGGCTTTCACTGTTAAGCTGATGATACCCAGAACTAACGACCTATCATTGAATCTGATAATATACTCTCTCCTAGAACTACAAATTCCTGTCTCTCAGAAATTCAAAGATGAATGTCGATGAACTTTCTCAAACTCAATGGTGACCAGAGTGACTTGCTATTTCTTGGCCCCTTATCCATCTTTTATATAAACCTCAGGACCAGAGAGTGAAATAACCACCTGAGCTTGGCTTCTATTGTTTAAATGTAGATGTCACTACGAACCCAAGTCTTTCCTCAACCCTGTACATTGCTAAAATATGTGAGAGTATTTTCTTCCATCTGCACAATATTCACTCATGTCTAAATCAGAGAACAATTGAAACTCCGGTTCATGCTCGCATAACGTGACACTTGGATCACTGCGGCTCATTGTTATCAGCCTTGCTTGCTTGTTCTCTTGAGCTATTACAACTCATTTGAATATGACTGCTAACCTCCTAGTTCAGGCTCATAAATTTAATCGCATCACCCCAATTATCAAAGCACTTCACTGGCACTCTGTAAAACAATGGATTTTTTAAAATTATGCTGATAACCTTTAAATACAAACATAAAATGCTTCCTGCTGACATTTATGACCTAATCACACAGCTTACATTCTGCAATAACGCGGAGGTCAAACACCTGGTAGTTTTTCAAATATCCTGGTCGTTCCTCCCATGATAAAGAAGACAAAAAGGCAAAAAAAAAGCATTCTTTATTATTCGGTAATGCCCCTCGGTTACTCGCTTCCTTTTTTAATTCATACAATCCAAACAAATGGTTTTAAAATCTCTGCTAAAAATATATCATGCATATATTTATTTTCTTTATTGAAAGTCCCAATGTGCTCTTTACTACAAATGTCCATGACAGACAATTACAGTATTACTATATTCTGCAGACAGTTGTCTGTAAATTCCAACAAGACTTATATTTTTGGTCACCACAATTATTGCCACCCTCTTCTGTTATTATTCCCCTTCCGGTTTCACTGGAGGGGACGATGGGTTTGTAATTTTTTTATACAGCAAAGCAACAACAATGTCAACGGGGTCAACTTAAATGCGCAATTCTGGCTAGGTGTCTAGTGCGGTGTCATAAGGAACAAAGGAATAGATTACAGAGGCAATGACACACAGGGGATTCATTTACCCATAATACCTAAGCTAACTAACATGCCCCACCCCTCGTGATGGGGACGAAGATACAAGCTTGCCCACGATACAAGCTTATGGATCCCTACTTATGGTACACCAAGGTGGTTCTTCTTCTTCACGACAGTCGGAGCACACTAATCTATACACTCCACCTGAACTTAGGTATCGCTACCCCCACAAACGTAACATATATATATATATATATATGTATATATATATATATATATATATATATATATATGTAAGGAGCAGAGTTACTCTGCCCATAACCGTGTATTCCATCGTTTCTGCTGTCATAAAGTTGGTAAGGTAATGATCCATTCACTTGGTTGGAAAGCTAAGAATCCATTTACTTGGAACAAAAAATTGTACCTTTAGTCACAAACTTGCCTGTTTTAAAAGCCTCTTTCCGATTTTGAAGAAGAAGCGCAAATAATTTTCTTTATGCAGCGGTTTTGAAACATTTACCAAAGCAGGAACCTTTCAAAAAGACATGACAGGAGCACGAAACATGATATACATTGTAGTTTTTCTCCAAGCAATATAAAAAATATATAAAAGTATATGGAAGGAGCACATAAACAACAACAACCATAACCATGACAATGACTGTGTTCGAAAAGATCCTTTTTCGCATGTTTTACTTAATTTTACATCATCAATGACACTCACAGATAGACAGGCAATATGTTTGTGAAGTACAACATGCCGTTTTGTTTTATTAAACCCGACAGTAAAGCGACAGGAGGCACACCTAGTCCTTATTAATTAAACCTTGGTTTGCCATATTTCTAGTTATGATTATTGGAATTAATTGATTTGAGAAACAACGATATCTTGGATTTTTCCATATAAATGACATGTACTGTTTTTTATGGGGTTATATCTGCAGGAAACAGAATGTTAAAGGATAAATTATAATGAACTACAAGACAGCCAGTCTAAAATTGTTGTTCTTTTTTTTAAGGTGCACCATGCAGTGGACCGTTTTCGCTTGGAAGTGGAGCGAGGACCGAGACAAGTGGCAAGGTATGGCAGTGGAGGTCCCAGTCGGGAGCTTGGATTTCGTCACCCTGGCTCATCTGTCAATGGCTTAGATGAGACTGATGGATCACGGGGTCGGTCTGATGTGGGCCTGAGTAGGAGCCGCAGTGAGAATGCCTCTGTTCGTGCACTAAACCCATCAGGTAGCAGTGAGCTGGAAATGATGGCTCCACGAAGACCTATGGGCAAAGAAAGCATGGTGACCTTCAGCAACACACTTCCCAGGGTTGGAGCACCAGCTATGGCTCTGGAGCCCAGTGACCCTTCTTTGTTTGCAGCAGGAAGAACCACACGTAGAGAGCTTTGGAAAACCAGAGTGGATTCACAGGAAGGAGAGATGCCAAGAGATGCCACAGGAGAGGAAACACAAATGGGAGTATACCTCAACATTCAGAGTGATGCAGATTCTACAGCTGCATCTGGGAGTACAACTGGATCAATTGGGGCCACTCGTATGATCTTTCCTGCTCAGGAAGAGCAGGACCAGGCCAGTTCTGTTGCCAAAAGCAGCTCGGCCCGGACAAAGTGGCTTCTTGTAGCAGAAAGAAGCAAACGTGGGGGCACACAAATGAATGCTCCACGTTTAATGCAGGTCATTTCACTTTCAAAGCAGCAAGGTCTTCTTTCAACAAGAGGAAAGGCAGTGGGAGATGATGGAGCTTCATCTATGGACACTGATGAAGCCGAAAGAGTGGCTTCATCAGTTGAGGATTCTCCATCGAGCTTAAAATCTACAACAGAGCCAGTTGGAATTTCTCCTCAAGCAATAATTGAAGGTGGCTCTCCATGTTACAAGGGTTTCTCAGATGTCACCATAAGGTCATTAACAACATCCGAGGCTGGTGGCCCAAGGACTGGAGTGGAAGAGGGGATGGAGATGGGTAGACCTGGTGGTGATGGTGTTGTGAGTTCTTGGAAATGGCGTCCAACACCTCACGAGGGTGCAGGAACGGCAGTAGGTGCAGAGCCAGAAGGACTTCCATTTTATCAAACAGGACCAGCAGCAACACAACTTCCAGGAGAGGTCGATTCCTTAACCACTATTTCCCCCAGTGATGTAACGCTGCGGCGCAAAACGCCTAGCATTTTGGTTCCTGAGAGACCTATCAGTCCAGACCTAGCCAGGAGCGTCTTCTATAAAGGCGTCGCTGGCCGGGGATATCGAGAATGACAAAGCAGCAGGTGTGCAGAATGAGAACACCATGAATGAGCAACTTATTGCCCTCGACATTTCAAAGTTCTGTGGTGCCATGTGAAGGGCTGTGTGCAGTCTACCCCATGGACTTACTGCTTCTCTAAAATGATCTTTCTGTTACCACAAAGATAAAATGGTCAACCCTCCATTTTTAGATAATTTTTGTCAATGCCTCCTTGCTGAGTTTCCACGACCATTATGTAAGAGATTAATCTGAGGCAAGGGAATGTTTCCCTAAAGTAAGATCCATTGTACTGGGGGGAGAAACTGTGAGACCTAGCGAGTGTTTCTGTTTGTGGTTGCAGAAACATGTTGCCCTCATCAAAGGCGACCCTTATCTTCAAGTTCAGCATTTTAGTAAGGTGTTGCTGGGCGAACCAACCTCGAAGACTATCTAAGTTTTTTTTTATGATTACCTTGAAGTCTAAAGATGAAAACCCCAGCCTGTGTTAGGAAAATGTTTTCCTTTTATTTAGATGATGGTGACTCGATGTTTAAAATGATACGTGGAACCAATGTGTTGTTCAAGTTGGGCGAGCAGGGGAAATAATATTCTTTGTTAACAATTGATGTTAGCAATATTCTTTGTTAACAATTGATGTTAGCAATATTCTTTGTTAACAATTGATGTTAGCAATATTTTTGTTAACAATTGATGTTAGCAATATTTTTGTTAACAATTATTCAAAACATTCCTGAAATGCTCTTGCAATTGTAAAGCATATAAAAGATGCTAAACTTGGGGGAGTACTTGAATCTCCAAGCAAATACTTTTGAAAAGTGAGTAAATAACTTTGGTTGAATTATGTTCACATTTTGCAGAATCATAGATTATATATTTCACATTTTACATCACTTTGCTGTGCATTTTTTCAATTTTATCAGAGCCATTCTTAAAGAATAATTCACAAGACATATCAACACCGCTAAACTTTGTATCACAGGAACATAGCTGTAAAATTCTGCAGACAATAATGGTTGTGTTCCGCCAATGCTTTTAATCGATTGTGAAATGTGAAAATGAAACTCCTGTTTTTAGAAAGTTGTCAAGTAATATGTGGAAATGCTTTTTTGCAGAAAATTCCGAGCAATCAAATCGTTTTTATTACTTCAAAGGCTGCACTTCCGTGTGCTTTTCACAGAAATCCTGCTGTTGTGATCTCATTGGTAAAACTAAGCAAAAGTCAAGAATAAATGTAGGTCATTCGTGAATGTGCTGCCAGGTTTGATGGACATGCTTAATATTTTAACATGATCCCAAAAACATACATGTAAAAGAGCATTGTTCAGGCCGATAAAATAACACTGGATTCGACCAACTTTTTACTTCAGTCTGAAGGTTTGAACAAACTGAGTGTACATTGTCATCCTGAATCAAGTTCGTAGTTTCCCCTATCTACAAATATCGTTATTCCTGACAATGATCCCTTTTTTTTTCCATGTCGTCAGTTCACATCATGTTTTTGCCAACAGTTTCCTAGTTAGGCAATGATGGTCCAAATGCGTTCGACTACTCTTACTACTTACTATTCGTCCTTATTTAATGACCCCAATTATTCTCACCTTATTATGGGGTTGGTCGGGGAATGTTTTTTGACCAAGTCTTTTTCACGTACCGACTGGCCAAACCTGGCGTTCCACTGAAGATGGCAGGAATTTGGTCAGTTTCTGGTGATAACTCTCATAATCTTGGCTAAAGGCACATTGGGGTCTTCAAACTCCATCAACGACTAGTGCTGTTCGGTTTTAATGACCAGCGCTGCTCGCCTCCACCTTAACGTCCTTCGGAGGGACGTCACCCACATTGATGCATCGTCCTGCATGCAAAACACCAGGGTGATCATTTATAGCTGGGTCTGCATTGAAAACGTGGCTTGACAGCTAAAAGAAGAGTGCACATATCTCTAGACTATTCTTCCAGCCCAATAGAACAAATGAACAATGTCAGTGTAATATTAACAGAAAACATGTAATATTCTGTATTTCATTGCTGGCTTTGCCAATCAGTTGACAGAAAATGCAATGCTTTATATTTTGTAGAATTACATCTCGTGAAATATTGCAACCGCTTTCCATTAAACTGGATTGACTAATTATAACAGAGGATCCCTCTAATGACAAAACAGGATGGCATGCGAGAAAAGCCACTTATCGTTAGAGAGAAATGTGTGGCTCATGCAATCATTAAAAGTTTTAAATCATCAGAAGTTATTTGTAAGTTTAGTTTGAAACAATTTCATGGCAGCTCTGTTTTGTTTACAGTGACTCACACTTTCTAAACATGCATCTTCCAAAATTTCAGCGAATAATTCTGTGGAAGGTTTGGTCTCCAAAGATAAGAAATTGGCCCACGTTTTCTGCATAGTTTTCAGGTAAAAGTTGTATCTTTCATGTTTTTATTGTGATAAGTGCCATCATGTAGTGTATGTAAAGAGCATGTTTTGTTAAAATACATATTTCTTTTAGTGTCACCTCGATATTTGAAATATACTTGTGCAGCTTGGCAATGATTGTACTATAAACATTCAAAAGTCAGCATTGGAGATGCTCATTGCCCAAGGTGCAGGTGGTTGTAGCACAATAACCCAATGCTATGGATTAAAGAACAATTGTGTGCATCTTTATTTATAAAATCGGATCCCGACATTTGCGGGGGCAGCTTTTTATTGTCGGGGTCCGACTTTGTTATTGTCGAGGTCTAACTTTGTCGGGTTCCTGGAAAATGCTGCAAATATCGAAACCGCGAATGTCGGTCATTGTTTCAGTGGGGAAATGGCGGCTAGGTTCCTGGCGGTTCCTGATTCACGGAAAATCCTGCGAATGTCGAAGAAAATCTGCGAATGTCGAGGAAAATCTGAAATTGTCGAGGAAAATCCACGAATGTCGCGGCATTTTTTCAATGGGGGAAAAGGGGACAGGTTCCCGGCGGTTCCTGATTCATGAAAAAGGTCATGAATGTAGAAGCAGGTTTCTACATGTCCGCTGCTCGTGGAAAGATCTGTTTTTTTTGCGTATGTCCAGCTGCTTTGTGTGTGGCTGACAGAAGATATGTTTGAGAACTGTTATGCTCGCGGCTCGTGGAAAAAAATTGTTGTGCCCGTGAATACGCGGGCCACTGAGCTGTGAATATAGAAGCAGGTAGCAATTTTTCAACTGTGAATACGCGGAACCCACAAATGTTGGGACCGCGAATGTCGGGGTCCGGTTGTATGTCATTTTGGTGGCGATATAGAACTACCATTTCAATGGGATTTCCATATTTTGATTGGTACGCCCTTTTAATGCCAGCTACAGCACTTGGAATTCCTCTTTGATGGATATGAAGGCTGAAATGCTTCGAACACAAGTTTACGGTTGTACATATGTGTGCGAAAATGGCCGTTTCTGTGCATAGTGGTGGGTTTTTGGTGATTTTTCGTCGAATTATATGCAGTTTATTATTTTTTTGCAGTCATATCCTCTGGGTGTTCTCCATGTTCTAGAGCATGTTTGGTAATGGGGTCATTGATTGTGTTACATAACTGTAGCAGATATTTGTGAAATCATGAGTAAAAAGCTGCCAATAAAAATTGATGGTTCGTGGACCTTTTGAATTCACTGCGTTACTGTGCATGTAATATTCCACCCTTTTTTTTTTCTTTTTTTTGTATACTGAATCGTACAAGGGTCATTTAAATTCGACCTGACTTTTGTTTACAAAAGGCAGATTCATGTGTATCCATAAAATGTTGAGAGAAATGGTATTTTATAATTGTTGGTAACCAAAACAATAATCAGAAGTTTCCTGGTTTAATGCATGTGCTGAAAATAAAGATGGTGGCAAATTAGAAAACAAATTTGGTGGAACAGAAGATAATTATAACATTTATTGGTCAAGAAAAACGTCAAGATCGTTGAAATTTACAGATAACTGCCTTCACAGTTTGGTGATTGTCTGTCAATGACATTTGTATGACAGAGTACCCTGGGGTCAAGCAGTTTTTGATTTAATGATCCTGTTAATAATGATGTCCTGCATCAACTGAGTGGATATCCTAAAAGAGTACAATGGAGGTATGCAAAAGCTTCTTCTTTGATGGAAAAAATGTATTGTTGGTTGTTATCGCTATATCCGAGTTTCAGAAGGTGGAATGAAGCCCTCCCAGGTCTCAAAGTATCCACCTCCGTATGTGTGCGTAAACAGTTGGAGAATACCTTAAAGTAATGCAAGTATCATCTTTGCAAAAAAGATCCAATTGTTGTGTTGAGGTCAGATTTGAATCACACTCGAACTATGAAATATTAAGTCTGACGTACGTTTCATTATGCTACAGAACTCCATGTTCACTTGACCGGTACCTGTAACAATGAATGCATATAAAAGGTGCTCATGGTGAATTGACATCACCTAATATGCTTCAGGATCGAGGGTCAATGATGGGTCAGAAGTGGGAAATGTCGGATCATAGCAAGAGGAGCGAATCATGAATATCGTTAGTGGAGATTGAGAATGACTTAATGAGATTTTAAATTATTCACCATGAATGAATCCATAGGGATTCTGTCGGGGACCACGTTCTTATGGTATTGCTTTCTTCTCCATCATGCATATGTTGACATGCCAATGGTACTTGTTGATCTGTATGTTTGAAGCATAGCCACCCCCCAAGATGTTGAAATTGCAATGCTCTGTGTTGAGCATACAAAGCAGAAAGCTCCAGAGAATGGAGTCTGCGTGTCATGCTGAAGTCTCACTCCCTTCATCTCCGCTATCCTTCTCATTCACAATTCCACACCCCTTATTCATTTTCAATTTCTTCCTCCTCCCTACAGTCTTCACATTTTATTTGTTTCATCTATTCTCATCTTTTATCATTTAGGTACCACGCATGCAACCAAGAAGAAAAAAAATAGATCTAAAATGGAATGCAATTGTAAAGGCCAATGTGATGGAAGAGATTTTTTTTCCCCCATATTCACTATCTGCATATTCTTCCAACTATAATTGTTCCAACATATATTCCTTTTGACGTTCATTGGTTTGTTAAATAGGCCTTCATTTTTGCCTTTCCTTTTATGAACCATTGCATCTTTTTCTTCTCATCTCTTGTTTTCTATCTCTAATTCCATCACGATTCTGTCTCATTTATTCAGTCCACATGCTCGCTCATATGTACATGCCCCCTTCTGTTCGTGCATTTATCCATCTCATCATCTTGTGCTGTTGTTTGCCATTCTTTTCTCCCCCCCCCCCCCCCCCAACCACCCCCCATTGCTGTCACACCCTTGGGACTCGAGCTTTGCCGAGGTGATCGTTGCCAAGGATACAGGGATTGGGTCATGACCCCTCTACCCTTCCACGGTTACTGAAGAGGTTATTATCGGGTTAGATGACAAGGCTATTGTCGAGTTAGCTGCTACCAAGGGCTGGCTGAGTTTACATTCAAAGTAACTACGTCACGTCATTTTTACCTGTGTGAAGCACATCACTTGGAAAAACAACGTTAAAAAAAAACAAATATCTACTGTACATTGTATTATGTACAATATTTATTATGTCACAGCAGGTCAGGTTCACCAAGTTTCCACGAAATATTAGCTTGCAACTGGGGTTTCCATGGTAATTCAAGATGGCCATCCTTGTTCATGGCCAGGGAAAACAAATTTTCTAGCATCAATGTTGTGTTGACTTTTTGTCTTTTTACACAAAGATGTGGGTATCACTTTCACTGTATTCAAACATAATTTATCATAAACGCTTTATAATGTTGCATATCAGCAATATTCCTTCCATCCGTTATAATTTATTCATTGGACCAATTAAGACAAACCCAGGAATCAACTTTAGATTAAAAATTCATTACGCCATAATTAACATAATATATCAGGCATCTGGCCCCTAGAAAAATTAACAGAGGAAAAGATGCTGAGGAAGAAGTCAGCAAAAATGAGAAAATGTAGAAATATTCGACTCGACCTCAATCCGATTCCCTCAGAGCCGCTGGATGAAACCGCCGCAATCAAGCAGGATGAGCCAAAGACCAAAGCCAGGTTCAACAAGTGTATTGTGTGATGTAACAGGCATATATTTACAGACTGTGATCGCAAATCATAAATCCCAATAATTACCTCCTATCGATAAGCACCGCCATGGAACAGTCCAAACAATGTTCAGGAATCCTTAATTATCTAATGCTTTAGGCCTTCAGAGACACATGATATAGGACACACAGAGCCACAGGAGAAGCAGAGTAACTAGGCCAAACTCGACAGTGGTGTTTCAGGTGCCTGCTCGGGTCTATCCACTGCACTGACCTGGGTGAAAGGTGGGACGTATGATTCCGTGAAGTGGGCGTGGCACAAGCAGACCGAGGCGTGGCAGGTCAGGTGTAGGCGTGGCGTCACCCAGCAGATCTGCAGACTTTTGACGCAACCTTCCTGCAACTTGAGACCGGGCGTCTGCATCGTCGTTCTGATGCCACATCCCTTTATCACCTCGGGTCTGCATGTCATCGGTAAGGTGCCGCACCCCTTCCATCTCACTCACCATTAGTCATTGGTTCAGGGGTGGAGCGATCTTTGCTTGACCCATCACATCGCCGAGTTGGTGCTGTGACAAGGCCAGGATAATGAGGGCACTTTTCCCATCTAAACTATGGGCTGGAGGCCTAACGAAACACTAAAAGGAGCATTTAGGACAGAAAACAGAGGAATGAATAAATAAGTGAAGGCTCGCAGGAATGATGGATTTTAGACACACACTGGAGTAAGTCTGACATTTCTAGCTATACGGATTAACGAAGCATATCTAAAATGACATTTAAGTACTTCACGCTTACTCTGAACATTCAATGTGGGAATAACTATGCTACATTAAGCATATATTAACCCTGAGGATACCTGGTGTTGGCCTAATGGTTAGGGTGGTAGGTTTGGTTATCCTAAGGTCCTGAGTTCGAATCCCATACAGCTGCTGAATTAATACCAGGTGGGGTTGACTCAGCCTGTCATCCTTCTGAGGTTGGTGAAATGAGTACCAGGTTTCTGGGTCCTCTCTCAAGGAGATTGGTGGCAGGATTTGCCCTCCGGCCACCATAAAAACACCTCATTCTGTGGCACACACAATGGTGTGTGTCGGGGTGGTGCTGAGGAGTCATCCATCAGCAACGTGCTGATCCAGCGTACACTCCCATATACATTCACGTGAAAAAGTAAGTACAGTGATCCCTCGTTTATCGCGGGGGTTACGTTCCAGAACCCCCCAGCGATAGACGAAAATCCGCGAAGTAGCGACCATATTTTTATTTTATTATTTATATATATTTTAAAGCTTTATGACCCTCCACACACTCTTATTAACCTTTCCCACACTCTTATTAACCTTTCTCACACTCTTATTAACCTTTCCCATACTCTTATAAACACTTCCTATACTCTTAAACACTTTTTACACTCTTAAACATACGTAATTTTAACAACATATAAAATTCTAATGGGTACTCACCATTGAAGATACTGTAGCGACCCATGGGTCCCCCAAGCAAGACCAGCATCAGAATCTCCTTGCTCCAGCCGGTGACGTCACCGGCGGGGATCCGCAGCGCAAGAGTGGCTGGTCATGTGACCGCCAAAGCGTGGCGCGCGTGCGGGTATAATCAGCTACACCTGTTGATCACGTGACCACAGAAGCACGCCACGCTTGAGAGGCGTGGCTTTCGGTTTCGGTTTCTGGTTGTGCTTTATAATGCAGCCCGATAAACGGGCTTTTCAGTGTTCCCGAGTTGGTTTTGAGAATAAATATCTTCTCGGACGAGTTTGTGTCTTGCCCGTCATTTCGTCCGTGTCAAGCAAGAGCCCGGGCTCTTCAATACTACAACTTGCGTGATGAAGATGATGATGAATTAGCTGTGTAGTACTGATGACGATGAAGGTGATGACGATGATGAATGTACTGCACAGCCAGAAAGAGCATTACAGTTACCCATTACGTGGGTAACTAGCGCAAGTGGAAGCTGCCGCATCTGCGTTTTCCATACGCATGACTCTTTGTCTCTTTGTCTACTCTTCTACTGTACACTATGTACAGTATTTTATTTCTTGTAATATGTTTTAATTACTGTATTTTTCTTATTTTTTTACGTTTTTTAATTTTTTAGGCTAGAACATGCTTATTTTACCACAAAAATATTTAAAATAATAGTATATAAATATACATTTATACCGCAAAATCCCACGATATAGCGAAAAATCCGCGATATAATTTTACATATACTAGCGAGAAAAACCCGCGATGTACCGAAGCAGCGAAAAGTGAACCGCGATATAGCGAGGGATGACTGTACACCCCATGTAAAGTTTTGACTTTTTCAACATATTTCAACATACAGCTATTTGATCTTCATTTCAACAATATTGATAGGTAACGGTGATATAATGTAACAAATATCATGAAACATTTACATTTGGTAGTCCATTGTATAATTTAAATAAACATAAATGCAAATTTCGCATGTGGAAAAATTAAGTACACCCTTGGCTCTGATAGGTGGTATTGCCCCCTTTGGCAGAAACAACCTCAAGTAGGCGTTTCTTATAACTGTCTACCAGTCTCTAACATCGACTGGGAGAAATTTTTGCCCACTCCTCCATGCAGAATTCTTTCAGCTGTGCGATGTTTGAGGGGTTTCTTGCATGCACAGCTCGTTTCAAATCCCCCCACAACATCTCGATGGGATTTAGATCTGTGCTTTGACTTGGCCATTCCAGAACCCTCCATGACTCTAAACATACCAGTAAATCCACCAAGGAATGGCTGAAAAGAAAGAAATGGAGGGTTCTGGAATGGCCAAGTCAAAGCACAGATCTAAATCCCATCGAGATGTTGTGGGGGGATTTGAAACGAGCTGTGCATGCAAGAAACCCCTCAAACAGTGTTTGTGATGTTGTGATGTTAGAGTCATTGTGATGTTGCAAGGTCCACCTTCGGTTGAGCTTCAACTCTCCGACAGATGACCTCACATTATCCTCAAGCACCCTCTGGTACAATGGAGAATTCATAGTGGATTCTATGATGGTGAGCTACCCAGGCCCTGATGCAGCAAAGCTGCCCCAAACCATAATATTTCCACCACCATGCTTTACAGTTGGTATGAGGTTCTTGTGGTCAAATGCTGTCTTTGGTTTTCGCCAAACATGTCTTCTGGTACTGTGGCCAAATATCTCTACCTTTGACACATCTTTCCAGAGCACATTGTTCCAGAAGTGCTGGTCTTTGCCTTGGTGTTCATTGGCAAACTTTAGTCTTGCCCAGATGTTCTTTCTGGACAGCAAAGGTTTCCTCCTGGCACACCTCCCATGTAGATCAAATTTGTGCAGCCTCTTTCTAATGGTAGACTCGTGCACTTTGACATCAACAGTGGCAAGAGCTACCTATAGGTCCCGTGATGACATTCTGGGGTTCTTCGAGACTTCTTTCAGCATCTTGCGGTCTGCTCTTGGGCTGAACTTGCTGGGGTGGCCTGGCCTGATCAAGTTGGCAGTTGTTTGGAATCTTCTACACTTGTAGATGATCTTCCGGACAGTCGAATGATTGATTTCAAATTGTTTGGAGATCTTGTTAAATCCCTCCCCAGACTCATAGGCATTTACAACCTTCTTTCTGAAGGCCTCAGAGAGCTCTTTTGATCTAGGCATGGTGACGCCACACACTTCAACAACAAACACTAAACCAAACTAAATGTCTGAGGTTTAAATAAGACAGGTTCCTCCAAGATCCTCGAACGATGTTCTTATCATTTGCGCCTGAGCTGGTGCACCTGATTCTAATTTTAGGTATTTGAAGTAGTTATAAATGTAGGGGTGTACTTACTTTTTCCACATGCGAAATTTGCATATATGTTTATTTAAATTATACAATGGACTTCAAAATGTAAATGTTTCATGATATTTGTTATATTATATCACCTTTATCTATCAATATTGTTGAAATGAAGATCAAATAGCTGTATATTGAAATATGTTGAAAAAGCCAAAATTTTACACGGGGTGTGCTTACTTTTTCACGTGACTATATATATATACAGACTTGGCATTTAATATGGAATTTTTTTTTTCTTGACTTGGGTTTTTTTTTTTTTTTTTTTTTTTTTTTTTTTGTATACTGAATCGAGGCTCGTGAAAGAGCTAACATTTACTTCACAAACAAATCAACCAGACAAACAAAATATATAAAAAGAGGGAGCGGAAGACAAGATGGGGAGAGATGGGGAAGCACACAAACACAACATTTGAGAGCAGGGAGATGTGTGGAAGGGAGAGGGCTTGGGGGGAGGAGGTGTGGGAAGGGGGGGGGGGGGGAGAAGTCCATTGGAAGGAAGGAAGGGGGGGGGGGGTTACTTTCTTAACTCAGTATATCAATCTGGTGAGTTTCTTTTACACTTTGGTGATTTATTTGTTAAAAGAACCATGTCACTGATTGTCTGTCGCAGCAAGAAGTCAACAACAGGATTATATCACAGGTGGCATGGCAAAATGTACGGACAGGTGCATTTGATGATTGGCTTCACAGTCTGGTATACAAGGGTTGTTGCGTTCTGTATTAGTGGAAAACAACTGCTGCACGTCTCCAAAAGTTATTGCCGCTTCCTTCTAGCGATGGTCCGTCAACTCGACAATGCTGTTTGTCATGGAGTGGTGGCTTTACGAAATTACGGCATGAAACAGCGTGCTATTGCTCGGCAATATGGATTCACTTAAGGTCAGGTGTCAAAGATCCTGAAACGAAATGCTCAGAAGGGTGTCCCTACTCCAATACCGAGGTCAGGACGTCCCCGCATAACCACAAGGAGGGATGATCGCCAGCTGCACCGGTTAGTCCGCAATGGCCGTACCAAGTCAGCTAATCGGCTTTGGGCTGAGTGGCAGCAACTGACAAATGTGCCGGTATCCAGAAAGCTAGTCAACCAACGACTGGTTCAAGCAGGCTATCGTGCCAGGCGTCCCCTGAGAAAGCCACGCCTGACCAGACAACACCGCCAGTGCCGATTGCAGTGGGCCAGAGAGCATCGACAATGGAAGCCAGGACACTGGAATCACATGATCTTCAGTGACGAGTCTAGATTTCTGGTCTATCGTCAAGATGGCCGCGTCCGAGTGCGCAGACAAGTGCATGAAGCATACAACAACGATTGTATAGTGCCAAGAGTCCAAGCTGGAGGTGGTGGGGTGACCGTTTGGGCTGCTTTTCATGCGGGGGGCAAAACTGACCTGGTTGTTCTGAATGGAAACCTGAACCAGTTCAAGAACAGGGCCATTCTGGAAGAATCATTGCTTCCATTTGCTCGTGCAGCCTTTCGAGGAAACTTTGTCTTCCAAGATGACAATGCACGGCCTCATCGTGCTCGCATGATCCAACACTTTCCTGCTGACCGTGGTGTAGAGCATATGGAGTGGCCTGCCATGTCCCCGGATATGGATCCGATAGAGAACTTGTGGGCAGAATTAACGCGTCAAATCAACCACTTGGACCAGCAGCCGACCTCTGTGCGTGAATTGCAGCAGGCTATTGTCACTGCATGGCAAGCGATTCCTGTCCAAACCTTGGCAAATCTCGTGAACAGCATGCCTCAACGTGTACGTGCTCTCCTGAATGCTCATGGGGGTTACACGAAGTACTGAACTGTAATTTTACTGTCCGTAATCCCAGTCGTAATTTAACTTTTGTTTTTGTTAAAAAAAAAATTTGGCTAATGTGCAAAATAAAGAGATACTTCTGGAAAACGTAGGGAAGTTTAACACAGTACTGTCCATGAATTGAGTTTGATATCAGTTTACATCACTTTCAAGGATCAATTTATTTGTTTCAAAATGTCAAATGTGGTTTTTGTTTCTTTTAAAGGTCACATGAACAAAATCTAGAATAATTTCAAGATAATTCCAATCAACTTTTGGCTCTAAGTCGTCTTGAAAAGTAAGTTCACCCCCACAAAAAAAAAATTCCATATTAAATGCCAAGTCTGTGTATGTATATATATATATATATATATGTATATATATATATATATATATATATATATATATATATATATATATATATATATATATATATATTACGGAACCCAACGTTGGCCTCTTTCCCCCTTATCGAGGCGGGATTAATCCCCTCGTCTATGACTGACCGACGTGGTCCTGGGGTATGACGTCACGCCCGGTCAGCGCTGGGTAGGGTATTAGGCCCAACCGTCCTATGACCTAAATACCAGAGCCTCCCGGTACGCAAGGAAACACCCCTGCTCACGGCCGCAGTGTAATGGATTGGTTGCGCCGAGCAAAGCGAACTGCGGCGTGAGCCGCTTATCGAAGGGGCTAAACCCGATTCATATGCGTTGGCCGAATCGCGCCACGTACACTCAATTTGGAAACCTCTAAAGCGACCGAATGTGAAGAAGAAGACAAAGTAGGAAGAACAGGGATTTTTTATTATTTACACACAACTCAAGGAAGAAAAGCAATCAAAGTAATATACAAGGAAATGGAAGAATCAGAAGGACATCATGCAAATACTAGCTTATACTATACAGTCTTACTTAACCCCAGGGACAAGACACACAAAACAAACTCACGTCCACGAATGGGGAATTGCAGAGTGGATTGGCTGGAGGGAGAGGAAGGTAGAACCACAAGCCTGGAAGGTTGAGCAGGGCGCACAGCAAGCAGGTCCTTTCCGGGCTGGGAGCGAGCAGGGCGGCGGCAGCACACGTATCTTGGTCGTGCCATGCGGCAGGGCTCGTTCTTTCATTGACACGCCTCGGGTTCTTGTCATCTGCTCCGGTCCTCTCGTTCTCTCTTGCGCGATCGTCGCACGCTTGTCTCATACCTCCAACGCGGGTCTGACACGCCCTCCTCTCTTTGGGTACCGCCCTCCCCCGTGCTCTGTTTTGTTGCCTTATATGGCAATGCCATGGTCTTGCTACCTTATTTGGGCATGGAGTCGAACAGCACGCCCCTCCTGTCCAAACAGAGCACGGAGCACATATTCATCCTAGCAGCGAACGCCGCTTCCAAAGCCAGGCCAGTTGAGGGGGCGCGCACCCCACGCTTATTAAGCTTCGTTACCCAGAGAGGGAGAGTTCGGCTGGGAAATGTCATTATTGAAGGGGAGCTCTCCTTATTTGATTCGGTGCAATGGAGTGTCAACTAATGGAAGACACAGCCTTTAACTGGAACACATAATAAGGGAATAACTATTTAGAGGCTCTAAGATTGGCTAGGTGTATGCGATGAATTAACTAATGGGGACGACCTTTGACCTTTACAATTATGGGGGTATTTACACAGATTCATTGCATTTACAGAGGGTGATATTTACGACAATTATACAGGATTCTCAAATCCGTTACAATATATATATATATATATATATATATAGATATATATATAGATATATAGATATATACAGACTTGGCATTTAAGATGGAATATTTTTTCTGGCGGTGAACTTACTTTTCAAGATGTCTTCGAACCAAAAGTTCATTGGAATTATGTTGAAATTATTCTAGATTTTGTTAATGTGACCTTTAAAAGAAAGAAAAACCACATTTGACATTTCGAAACAAATAAATTGATCCTTGAAAGTGATGTAAACTGATATCGAACTCAATTCATGGACAGTACTGTGTTAAACTTCTGTACGTTTTCCATAAGTATCTCTTTATTTTGCACATTCGCCAAAAATTTTTTTTACAAAAACAAAAGTTAAATTACGACTGGGATTACAGACAGTAAAATTACAGTTCAGTACTTCGTGTAACCCCACAAGCATTCAGGAGAGCACGTAAACATTGAGGCATGCTGTTCACGAGATTTGCCAAGGTTTGGACAGGAATCACTTGCCATGCAGTGACAACGGCTGGCTGCAATTCACACACAGAGGTCGGCTGCTGGTCCAAGTGGTCGATTTGACGCGTTAATTCTGCCCACAAGTTCTCTATCGGATTCATATCCGGGGACATAGCAGGCCACTCCATATGCTCTACCCCAAGGTCAGCAAGAAAGTGTTGGATCATGCGAGCACGATGAGGCCATGCATTGTCATCTTCGAAGACAAAGTTTCCTCGAAAGGCTGCACGAGCAAATGGAAGCAATGTTTCTTCCAGAATGGCCCTGTACTTGAACTGGTTCAGGTTTCCATTCAGAACAACCAGGTCAGTTTTGCCGCCTGCATGAAAAGCAGCCCAAACGGTCACCCCACCACCTCCAGCTTGGACTCTTGGCACTATACAATCTTTGGTGTAGGCTTCATGCACTTGTCTGCGCACTTGGACGTGGCCATTTTGACGATAGGCCAGAAATCTAGACTCGTCACTGAAGATCACGTGATTCCAGTGTCCTGGCTGCCATTTGACGGTGCTCTCTGGCCCACTGCAATCGGCGCTGGCGGTGTTGTCTGATCAGGCACGGCTTTCTCAGGGGACGCCTGGCACGATAGCCTGCTTGAACCAGTCGTTGGTTGAATAGCCTTCTGGATACAGGCACATTTGCCAGTTGCTGCCACTCAGCCGCAAGCCGATTAGCTGACTTGGTACGGCCATTGCGGACTAACCGGTGCAGCTGGCGATCATCCCTCCTTGTGGTTCTGCGGGAACGTCCTGGCCTCTGTATTGGAGTAGGGACACCCTCTGAGCATTTCGTTTCAGGATCTTTGACACCTGACCTTGAATGATGCCATACTGCCGAGCAATAGCATGCTGTTTCATGCCGTAATTTCGTAAAGCCACCACTCCATGACAAACAGCATTGTCGAGTTGACGGACCATCTCCAGAGGAAGCGGCGATAACCTTTGGAGACGTGCAGCAGTTGTTTTCCACTAATACAGAACGCAACAACCCTTGTATACCCGACTGTGAAGACAATCATCAAATGCACCTGTCCGTACATTTTGCCACGCCACCTGTGATATTATCCTGCTGTTGATTTCTTGCTGCGACAGACAATCAGTGACATGGTTCTTTTAACAAATAAATCACCAAAGTGTAAAAGAAACTCAGTAGATTGATATACTGAGTTAAGAAAGTAAACCCAAGTCAAGAAAAAAATATATATTCCATATTAAATGCCGTCTGTATGTATGTATATATATATATATATATATATATATATATATATATATATATATATATATATATATATATATATATATATATATATATATATATATATATTATATATATATATATATATATATATACGTATATATATATATATATATATACGTATATATATAGTATATATATATGTATATATATATATATATATATATATATATATATATATATATATATATATATATATATATATATATATAATCCTGAGGAACCATATCCGCAAAATTGGTGATCATCCCCTTCGGCGCTATCAAATATTCTCTACACGAACCACACGAACCACGAAATACGAATGTTGGATATTGAGATACAATGTGGATATAATGACCCAAAATTTGCAAACAACTTGATGGCCTCTTTTTGCTATTCAACAACTGGAGCGGCCAAGATGGCCACTATTTGCACACTTTCAGTATATGCAGTAATGGAAATATTGTCTGCCAGCCTGTTTTGCTCTCCAAATTGTCTGCCTATGGCATCAAAGGCCACCTCCACTGTTGGATTACTGACTTCCTCCACTCTCGTTGTCAATGTGTGGCTCTCGACAGAACCCTTTCTTCCCTTCTCCCTGTCAAGGCTGGAGTACCACAAGGCAGTGTTCTGGGCCCAATCCTATTCCTAATCTTCATCAATGATCTCCTGACTCTCTAGAAAGTCCTCCTTATCTATTTTCTGATGATTACTCTAACCTCTACTCCACCATGACATCCATCATCCTTCAAAAAAGACATGCAGCAGCCTCTTCCCTCTCTTCAGACCTTGACAAAAATCAGAAACTGGTCAAACACTTGAAAACGAAGGCTTTCAAGATCATTGGAATCTTTCGCGATGAAGATGAGTCTATGGGCCGATCATTTTGCCATCCTGACAGGTTGGTGGTTGGACCTGCCTTAGAGGTACACGCAATCCCCTCTAGGCTGTCCAGTCTGGATTTTAATCTCAGTCCAGATAGAAACTGTCATCCGGATGTTTCATAGGCAGGGTGATTCATCAATGTGCGTGGCTTTGTGAAGAGTAGGCAAGGTATCTCCGGCACCATGACCAAATTCCTGCCCTAACTATTTAGTCGAACGTCAGGCCTGGCCAGCCAGTTCGTGAAACACTTGGGCCTAACACTTCCTCCAGCTAACCCCTCAAGAACGTGAGAATAATCGTGGCTTTTAACGACGAATAAGGAGTTCCAATCAAGAGGTAGGTGGTGATTGTACGAGCATATGATAAGTACCAAATACTATCAGAGGGAATACAGTTCAAGCAAAGCGAAAAGTTGAACAATGGATCAACATTTTAAACAAAGCATTACACTTTGTATTGTCTGTCCAGGGATCGCTACCTCCTTGTGGTGGAGAGGTTTGCATGTGCTGTAGACCCCGAGAGCGATACTGGCGGGAGTCTTGCACTTCTTGAAGAAGAGGTGGTAGGTGGTATACCAGAGGAATAGCGGTCCACCACAAATACCCCGGTGCTGGTACAGACCGATGATGAAGGAACAATTCTCAACAGCTGCGACCTTGTTCGTCACGTATCCGACACTCCTAGCAAACGTTCTGATAGCTGGGCGTGGTCTAAAACCAGGAACAACCAATCAACTCCCAGGACTTGAACACGAAAAAGAAGACCACAAAAAGAGGAAGAAGATTCGTACAAACCAATACGTTCTCTTGAGAGTTTTTTGAGCATCAAGACAGGTAGTGGGGCGGCTTAGCCCAAATATTCAAAAGAATTGTGCATTTTGTGATACAAGCACCAAATTTGGCACAAATGTACATTAATATGTTGCGAACATTTTCAGATATTGGGCCACTTGAAATTCCGTAATTTTTTTTTTCAAATTTTTTCAAATTTCGTAATTTCAAATTTTTCGGGTGACACCGTCACAATTTCGGTCTTCGAGGCCGGCCGATAGGCAAAGTGTGACCGGAAGGGACGAGGTTCTCCTGACCACGTGGCCCTCGATCTGGGAAGCGAGAGGCGTTCCATTAGTGGACGCGCCCCTCACGCCCGACTTTTGGGCGGCCCCGGCAGGCCGTTTGTTTTGACGTTCCGTGACAGGCCCCGCACCCCCACCTCCGGGCCGACCAGAAGCTTGTGCTGAGTACATCATACCTGAACAACTCAGTGAGGCAGAACACAGCAGTGCACACCAGGGTGACCCCTTCAGTGCATAAACCAATTAACCTGTCCACTGCAGGGCATATAGAAATGAAGTTATTTTCTGCATATAACAAGTGAATCCTCTTGGATTGCGCTGAGGTTCGGGCATGGAATTTCTAGGAGGAAGTATAATTTGTATGCAATGAAAGTACATGTAATATGGGATCGAGTAAGATCGAGTAAGCTTCACCAGTGCGCGTGCGCGAATTTACGTCACGTCGGCAGCGAGAAGGCGTTCCCCAACACGAACCAATCAGGAACTGCCACGCCCACTTATATGATCTCAGAATTCCTGTGACAGGAATTAGCGTTACACTGGCTGGAAGTCATTCGCTAGAGGCGCTTCCTCAGCGCCAATCACCAGTGCGCGTGCGCGAATTTACGTCACGTCGGCAGCGAGAAGGCGTTCCCCAACACGAACCAATCAGGAACTGCCACGCCCTCTTATATGATCTCAGAATTCCTGTGACAGGAATTAGCGTTACACTGGCTGGAAGTCAATCGCTAAAGGCGCTTCCTCAGCGCCAATAATAATATAAGTTCAGTTCTATATAACAATTTCTGTTATCACCACTACCACTACAACTACCACTACTACAAGCTTTGTCTGGAATTTTGTGGACTAACAGACAAACAGACATACAGACAAGCTGGGATCAAAACATTACCTCCTTCCACCATTGAGTGTAGAGGTAAACATCATGGAAATTATATCATGCCCTAGATTTAATTCATGCTTACCCGTGTATTTGCTTCACTGGTTCACAAGGTCTTTTGCATACATGTAATTCAGACTCTCGTCTTCATTGCTGACCACACAATGTTCGCAACATATTAATGTACATTTGTGCCAAATTTGGTGCTTGTATCACAAAATGCACAATTCTTTTGAATATTTGGGCTAAGCCGCCCCACTATATCGGCCGGCCTCGAAGACCGAAATTGTGACGGTGTCACCCGAAAAATTTGAAATTACGAAATTTGAAAAAATTTGAAAAAAAAAATTACGGAATTTCAAGTGGCCCAATATCTGAAAATGTTCGCAACATATTAATGTACATTTGTGCCAAATTTGGTGCTTGTATCACAAAATGCACGACAGGTTTGCTATGCTGCTACACTAAGGTATCATAGAGTTGGTCAAATACCACACTGCACTGTGTTTCACTTTCCCCCGGGACTATCGGCTTAGTTCTCCTTCACGACCCACTGACTACCCATGTGGACCCAATGACTTTTTCTCCTTCCCGGGTATTTTTTCCACACCACGGACACTGCCGTGAGCTGCGATTTCCTTCCGCCATTTTCGGATCACCTTTAGGCTTAGCTGGTGGAATATTCATCTTTACCACCGCTCGTTTCGCCACGACTGAAAATCAACATTTTGTGTCGTGTTTACCCGCCAAGACCTTCGACCCGGAGTCCCGGATTCCGAGGAGCGTTGGCGGCATCTCGGTGGAACATCGTTTACCTACTCCCGTTTATCCACGTTCGCCGATCTCAATGTGAAAAACTACACCTAGCCCCGGATATTGATTCACTTTTTACAAGTCGGGGCATATTCAGATGTAGGTTTTGAAACATCGATGGTTGAATTCAAGCCTTTCTAAAATCCCCAGTGTTCATTTGAAGCTCCATCCTCTTCCATCTCTGAAAGACAGGCTTTTAAAATCAGCATTTTGATGAGGATCAAGGTGAAATGGCATTGGGATTTCTGGACCTGCAGAAGGTCCATGACACTGTCCCAAGAGAGATGGTGAAGTCGACATTGAGATGGAGGGGAGTGGCAGAAGCAGAAGTTAGGTTGGTTGAAGGGATGTACAAGGGAACAAAGGGAAGAGTTTTTGGTTGATCCTGGGATGTCCGAGGAGTTAAGTGTGAACATCAATTTGAGACAGGGAAGAGCTCTCAGCACACTCCTGTTTATCATGGTGATGGAGCTGGTAAGCAGGAAGATGAACATGAGTGGTACTGTGGGGAGGATATTGTATGTGGACAATCTTGTTGTTGTGGTGGAGAGTTGGTGGGAGGTGCAGGAAGTACTGGGGGAGTGGAAGAAGGCATTTGGGAAACATGGGCTGAAAATGAGCATGGAGAAGATGGAGGTGATGTGGGTTGAGCAGCAGAGAAAACAAGCATTCTGAGTATTGCGCTGCAATACATGTCCCCTACCAAAGTTCAAAGTGCCATAACTTTGTCAAAAATGATCGAATATGCAAATTTATGCACGGTTGATGCTGGTTTTCAAACTTGATCTGAGGTATGCTGAGACACGTGTGTGTCACGCCTCGCCTCGTTGATAAGCCCGCATGGTCGCTCCGTGGAGCGGCCTGCACGTATTGCACTGTGTGAATTATATAAATTATTACCAACTCACGGTCTGAGGTACCAGCGATTCAAGAGATATCCATTTTTAAAAAAACATTTTCGTTTAATTAACGATATCTGCCAAACCACGTGACCTATCGCAAATTCCAAAAGGACATTTTAGTAGACTGACATGCTGAACAGACCTGTGAAGTTTCCCCTCGATTGGATCAAAAATGAGGGAGGAGCTCGGTTTTAAAGGTTCATGCTTAAAAACGTCATAACTCTGAAACCATGTGACGCATGACGTCATGCTCGCGGACTTTTTTGTTCGTCATGGGTATGCGATTCTGCCTGCAAAGTTTGGCCTCGATCTGTTCAGCCGTTGCAGAGAAAAAGGGGTTTTCGACGAAAAACAATATGGCGACCGAACCACGTGACCTATGACGTCATAATTACCATTAAAATATTCTCCCGACCGAGTCCATCATATGGTGAAAATTTTATCTCAATCGGTCCTATTATTGCAGAGAAATTGGTTTTTAAAGGAAATTAAAACTTAAAATGGCACTGAGTTAAGGATCATCAGAATTATCAGAATTCCCAAAGTTCAAAGTGCCATAACTTTGTCAAAAATGATCGAAACGTCGTGAAGTTCGAACCTGATCTGTAACTTATCATGAGGAAACCATGTGCCAAGTTTGAAATCATTAGCATTAAGCGTTTAGAAAAAAAAGTCCTGAAAACTGTTCTTTGCGTGACGGACTGACGGACTGACGGACAGAGGGACGGCGTGCAAACCTATAGTCCCCTCCGGTGTGCACCGGTAGGGGACTAATAAATGAATGTCAGGGTAGAGGGGAAGGAGATCAGACAGGGAAACAGTTTTTAGTATCTAGGGGGAAAAGTTACCGGGGATGGTAAGTCCTCGGCAGAGGTGATGAAGAGTGGAATTGAATGTCGGTGTGAATGGGTTGAGTGTGGAGGAAGTAATGCCAGATAGAAAGATATAAAGGAAATTGAAAGGGAAAGTGATGGTGACTTGTGTGATAGCTACCTGCCTTTACGGTCTTTAAATGGTGGCACTGACAGAGACAACAACAAAGGTTGCAGGTCTATAAGAACAACTCGGTCATGAGAATTGCGGGAGTGAAAAGGGTGAAGAGGAGGAGGATGGATAAACTGAGGGAGGAGATTGGTGTGCAGATTAGCTGACGGAGAGATTGGTGAAATTCTGGCTGAGATTTGCTGGACACTTGGTGCGGATGGCAAACAGCAGATGGGTTGAGACAGCGAGATAGGAGGAAAAGAGGTAGACTGAGGTTGAGATGAGAAGATTATGTGAGGAGGAATACCAATAATGTGGGGGTGGACAGAGAGTGGAGCGAAAAGGAGGTGGATTAATATTGTGGTCAAAGCATGGCAGAAAGTACGGAGGAAAAGCAGTCATTACAAGTCTCCACAATCTGTTGTTGTCGATCTGGTAGTCTGACACTGTCCTTCAAGACTTCAAGGACAGCTCCATATTTATGCTGTATAAAAAGAAATGTAGGTTCACATGTAGCAACTATAGAGGCATTACCCTCTTTTTCCATCTTGGACATGGCTTGGTAACGTCGGACCTCACCCCTTGTAAAGGTAAGAGAAGAAAATAGAGGGATATCTACTCCCTCCATGCCGGTCCTCCAGGTTCATGCCAATGCACCCACCTCGATGCCAATCAGAACCACACCCTCCATTAATGCCACATCCATTGCTTGGCTGGCCCCACTGCCAAATGGCTACCTACCTCTAGAGCACCCTACCTCTACCTCCTACCTCCAGATCACCCGAGGGTCCCAAGATACTGCCTAGACCCATCAAGAAGGAATTTTTGTCCCCCGTCGCACTGCGGAGCGAAAGGGGGACTATGGTTTTCCCCTCCGTCCGTGTGTGCGTCCGTCTGTCAGTCCGTGCGTGCGTGCGTGCGGACGTGCGTGCGTGCGTGTGTGCGTGCGTGCGTAAGCGAAGGACCGAAGTCTAATTGGTTTGTGGGTGTATATAGGCATAAGGAAGAACGCTATTGAAAATTGGGTCGCCACGTCAAAATCCAAGATGGCTGCCACCATGTATGTCTGAACCCTGTGAGTGAAATATCTTGAAAAATAAACGAACTACTAACTTCTAATCTGGTGTGTGCGTGTATCTACGCATAAGGAAGAACGCTATTGGAAATTGGATCGCCACGTCAAAATCCAAGATGGCCGCCACCATATATATGTCTGAACCTTGTGAGCGGAATATATTGAAATATAAATGAACTACTAACTTCTAATCTGGTGTGTGGGTGTACCTAGGCATAAGGAAGAACGCTATTGAAAATTGGGTCGCCACGTGAAAATCCAAGATGGCCGCCTTGCGTCTTCCACTTTGTCAACTCACATCACTTCACCGACGGGGGACCTAGGCGTACCGCTTGTTTTATCTTCAATTGGATGCCCGAAGGTCAGAAAAACAGAGCTGCAGGACCTAAAACTCCCGAACAGGCTGCCCGATCCACCAAGAGAGCCATATCACCACCCTGAGCGACTTTTGAAGAAGAAGCCATGCTCGGGCCCGTTAGTTGGGCCCAAAGGGAATCCTGTTGGAGCACCATGTTGTCATGTATACAAGTTATTATTTGATATATGAATTCCCTTTTCAGTGCATCAATTCTGACTGACATCCAAACAATTGGGTAAATCCTCAGGACACACCTTGGATATAATTGCTAATCCTCTACAGGCAAAGGGAATCAACCTGCAACTCTGCAAGTGATTTAATATTGCAAGCACAATCCTATTGGGAAATTACCTTTGGTATTCAGGTCAAGGAGGGACGAAAGATGAGATTAAATGGGAATTAAAAAGAGAACAAGAGGACATGAAATTAACAAGAACAAAACGAGGTGAACAAATTATAAGATATGAAAATAAATCGACTGTGTCGATGCCCATCTTTACAATGAGTCTTGCATTCAAAAACAGCTTGATTTTTTTTTTTTAAATAACAGTCATTCAAAAACATTCATCCCCTCTTGAAATGCAAGTTTGCTAATTTGCTGCAATCTGTTTTCTTTAAGAGCTGTAATTATTAGATTGCTGCAAATGGATTATTTTATCAACACCAATCACCAAATCTGCATCATATGGTAGAGTATAATGGAAGAATAGGAATTGATCAATAAATATAGATAACTTTGGTCTACTTGGACAGAAAAAAAAACTTGTACAGATTTTTATCATTTTATATCATTTATCGAATATGCTCAGAATAAATGTGAAGAAATAAAGGCATGATTCCATCATGGTTGCCACAATGAAATTAGTGGAAATGACACCTCGTTCATGAATGAAGCTCATCTGGTTCCAAAGATATTGCATTTATAATTTTTCATTGGCCATCTTGAATTTAGGGGAGAAGATGACCTGCAACCTACAAAATGACCATCCCATTGTATTTCTCACCTTAAAATCATTGGAAAACGACACCTCATTCATCCTTGCAGTAGTGTATTTGGTTCAAAATATATGATTCATCGTATTTCCGTTATGGTTGTCGGCGGCCATTTTGAATTTCACACTGGTGGATTCAGCTGACATTTTTGGGAGGTGCATAGGAGCTTGTTTTTTTTCTAAATGGTCTAAAAGTCGACAAATCCACGATAACATTTTGGAAGGAAGATATGTTCACGGATTCCACCGAAATGACCCAACTACATTATTGTTCAGCAATATTCTGTCTGATATGTAGTTGAGGTTACATTTTGACATCCTACAGTAACACTAAATTAAATAAGAAAGAGCAATCCGAGATTGCAGACCCTTGCAAGGATGTGTTGTTTTGTCCTCAGGGTCCTCAGGGTCTTTTGCGGTTTTTGTGTCCTCAAGGTCTTGGGTATTTTTGGTCCTTGCTCCTCTGGGTCTTTTCGGTCTTTGGGTGGGGTATTTAAAGGTCTTCAGGGTCTTTTGAGTCCTCTGGGTCTGGGTTTTCGGGGTCTTTTGGATATTGGGGGTGTTTGAGGGTATTCGGGGTATTTAGGGTTTATATGGATCTTTGGTGTCATCTGTGTCTTTTGGTTATTCAAGGGTGCTCTGGGTCTTTGGGTTATTTAAGTGTCTTCAGGGTCTTTGGGGTGTTTTGGGTCAACAGGGTATTTTGGGTCTACAGGGTATTTTGGGTCGTTTTTCCTTTTTCTTTTTTCTTTTCTTTTTGTATACAAGATCGAGGCTCGTGAAAGAGCGAACATGAATCACACAAAAAGTCAAACCGACACATAAAACACAAAATAAGTGGAGCGGTAGACAGGATGGGGAGAGAGGGGGAAGGACACAAACACAACATTTGAGAGCAGGGACATCAAGAGAACTGTCGGAGGGAGAGGGCTTGGGGAGAGGTGAGAGAGGTATAAAACATATGGACACTGCAAGGACTTCCAGGAAAGAAGTTGGTATTTCAAAAAAGTGTATCTGGGGTGAATTAGCGGGGGTAGAAAAGATAAAGGTTTTGGATGGGGGAAGATAAGAGAAGGTGGTGAACAGCTGTTTTAAAGACCTGGAGGGAGTAGTAGAGCGTTGAAGGCAGTGGGGGAGTTTGTTCCAGAGGCGGGAGAAAAGGGGTATGAAAGAGTGAAGGTGAGCAGAGAGCCAAGATTTTGGCAGTTTAACCATAAGAGGGTTGCTGGCAGATCTTGTGCGACCTGTAGGAATATTTGAGGGACAGAGCACAGAGAGAGAGCTGGGGGAGCAAGGCCGGAGATGAGTCGGTAGAAGACAGAAAGACCACCAACCTGTCTGCGGTGAGTGAGTGAAAGGCCCACAGCGTTAGCTTCATTGCAAGAGATTCCAATGATTCTGAAAGCTTTGGTTTCACCAGCGTGAAGCCGACATAGGTGTGAGGCAGGAGCACTGGCCCAGAAGGTGGGAACAGTATTCCATTGAGCTGCGGATGAAAGCCTTGTATGTGGTGAGGAGCTCAGGTGTGCCAAGGAAGGACTTCGCACGACGGAGGATGCCAAGTCAGCGACTGGCTTTGGAGGCCAGCTTGGAAATGTGGTTTTCCCAAGAAAGATCATGGCAGATAGTGAGACCCAAAAGCTGGAGCGACAGAACTTCTTGGAGAGGATTGTTGAGAAAGTAGATGGGAGGGTTTTCCAGTCGGTCTTTTCGGAGAGACATAGTAAGAGTGTGAGATTTGTCAGGATTGAAAGACATGTTCCACTTGTTTGACCAGTCTGTGATTTTGTCCAGGTCTGCAGAGAGTGAGGAGGCTGCAGACTGCCGATCTGAGGGATGAGTAATGGAGCAGCAGAGAGTGCAGTCATCAGCAAAGAGATGGAGAGGATTTTCCAGAGAGTCGGAGAGATCATTGATGAAGACGAGAAAAAGCACAGTGCCCAGAACACGACCTTGGGGAACTCCAGCCAGAACAGAAGGGGAGATGAGAGAAATCCATTCAGGGTCACACGTTGACTATGACCAGAGAGGACGTCCGCAAGCCATGCGTGGAGTTTTCCATGGATATCATAGGAGGAGAGCTTGGTGAGCAGAGCTTGGTGCCAGACTGTATCGAAGGCACATGATATGTCAAGGGAGACAGCTCTGATTTCCTGTTTGGCATTGAGGACCTCCATCCATTGTTGAGACAGCAGAAGCAACATGTCCAGAGTAGAATGACCTGGTCTGAATCCAAATTGATGATTGGAGATCAGGCCATTGGAGAGGAGGAAGGATTTGATGCCCGAAGCAGTGATGGATTCCATGACTTTGCTGATAATTGGGGGCAGGCTGATTGGTCTGTCGTTGCAAATGTTTTTGCACATTTTTTGTTTAAAGCTGTAATGTTTGCTGATTTCCAAGATGCTGGCAGATGATCTTGAGCAAAAGAGAGGGTGAAAAGAACAGAGAGAGGGTGAGATAGAGTGGCAGAGCAGGATTTTAGTAACCGTGGGCTGATGCCGTCTGGTCCAGTTGCAGAATCAGAGTCGAGATTTGACAAAAACTTCTCCACCTTGTCAGGAGAGAAGGACACAGAGTCCAGGAGCAGTTGGGTTCGACTGGGTAAGGTGGGAACAGAGAGAGATGGGTTTGGGACACAAGATTTTGAGGCAAACACAGAGTTGAGGCATTCGGCTTTGTCACGTGCGGTGTCAACTGTGTAGCCATTTGAGGTAAGGGAGGGGATGGAAGGGGAACAACCACCAGAAACGAATTTCACCAGATGCCACCAGGATTTGGAGGAAGGAGACAGGTTTGAGAGTTCATTCTTGAGTGTGGAGAGATAGCGCTTCCTGGCACTCCTGAGGGTAGACACACACTTGTTCCGAGCTTGGTGGAAGGAACTGAGATTGCCTTCAGTTGGATTTGCCTTCCAAGAGGCAAAGGCAAGTTGTTTCAGGGCAACTGCCCCACCACAAGATTCAGTGTACCATGGATGGGAGGAAGGGTAAGACAACTGAAGACGAGATGGGATACATCTGTGCATGAGAGAGAGCAGTTTGCTTTGGAAGAATTCCCAGGAAGAATTGATGTCAGAGGCAGTAGAGATGGGAGACCAGTCCAGATGATTGATGGCTGCTTGCAGATCGTGCCAGTCAGCCTGATTAAAATGCCAGACTCGTTGGTTAAGGAGGCTCTCTGAGAATGACCAGAGAGATGTCCACTTTAACAAGCACATGATCAGAAGAACCGATTGGAGCAGAAGAAGAGCAGCAGACATTTGCAGGGAAGTTTGTCATAACCAAGTCGAGAAGAGAAGATACTCCATTGATTGAGATCTGGGTCGGGAAATTGACAGATTGTGTCAGTCCCAATGAGTCGCAGAAGTCCTTTGCTGAGTTGCCATGGCTGGTGAGAGAGGAACCCACACCCAGCCAGCTGGCATGATGACAGTTGAAGTCGCCACATATGAGGAAGAGAGAGTTTGGATGAGTTGATAGAAGTTGGTCCATGTTGTCAGACAGCGAAATGTAAATATGGAGTCATCACTGTTTTGAGGACGGTACAGAACACATATGAACAAAAGGTGGGAGCGGAGAGGAAGCCGTAGCCAGAGGTACTCCTGGGGATGGGGTGGAGAGAGGGCAGTGCAAGGAGAGTGAGGAAGAGAGTTTTTGATAAAGATAGCAACCCCACCACCAGGACGAGGCTCAGGTCTATCATACCGGAGGAGAGAGTAACCAGGAAGAGATATTAAGGAATCAGAGACATCTTGAAGGAGGAAAGTTTCTGTTAAGCAGATCAAGTCTGGATTGTCAGAAGCAACCTGAATGGAGAGATCAATCAGGTTTGAGCGAAGGCCCCGGATGTTTGAGGTCCATACCGTTAATGAGGAGAGAGGGGGGCATCGGGTCCAGGACAGGGGAGGGGAGAGGTAGGGTCAGATGAAGAATGAGAGGGGGAGGTAGGGAGAGCAGTTGATTGTGTGTCAGAGATTACAGAATAGTTACAAGAAAGGGAAGGATGAGGAGAACGAGAGGTTTGATGGTGATGGGATGAGGCACAGTGATGGGTTGGTTAAGGGGGGGGGGGGCAGAGGAAAGTAGAAGGTTGGGGGAGGTGGAGGTATGAGATAGAAGGGAGACGAAGTGGGGAGGAGGAAGCTTTGAGGAGGAGGGGGGAGGAGGGAGAATTGGAGAGGGATGTTAGGGGAGGAGATTTGAAGGGGAGGGGTTGGGGGGAGTTTTGAAGGGGAGGGACGAGGGGGGAGTTTAGGAGGGGAGGGGCAAGGGGGGAGTTTAGGAGGGGAGGGGCAAGGGGGAGATTTGGAGGGGAGGGGCAAGGGTGGAGTTTAGAAAGTGGCTGATTAATGAAAGACGAACATTTATAACAAATTGGATTTATTGTGATTTTCAAGTTAGCGATCCATTTAAGAACGATAGAGGAGGGGTGGAATGAAGGAGAATTTAGAGCATGTAGGGAGGAGGCATTGTAAGAGATTGAATTTTTTTTTGAAGTGGAATCAGTTGAAGAGGAAATTGAAAAGAGCCTTTTAAATTGGAAGAAAAACAGCGTGTTGTAATATACCACTGAATAAAACACTGCAGGGAAAAGTTTAAACATATTTAAACAGAACCGTGAAGAACAATCTTATATTCACAAAAATTAATACCAACGGGGAGAGGGCCGAGAGGGACAACCACGAGTCACGTGAACAGGGCAAAAGGTGGAAGGCAAGGAGATAATGGGGTCGGGGCGAGACAGCGCACGTGGACAGAAGCACACGATGAGACAACAGCACACGTGGATAAAGAGAAATAAATGTGTTTTTTTTGTTTGGTTTGGTTTTTTTGGGCGGGGGGGTGGGGGGGGGGGTTAAAACGTTAGACAAAGAGTAGATGTTCGGGGAAGTTCTGGGGAGAAGGGAAAAGTCTAAGAACCAAGCAAACACAGTGAAGGAAGTAACTTAAGTGAACAAACTTTGACGAGTGAAGCCTCAGGCTACAAGGCCACACACGCGGCGCAAACAGAAACGATTAATTTATTACGAGTTACAGGAAATTCAAACCAAAACGAACTAGAAACAAACAATAATGCAAAGACGATAGAATAACGAGTGGAAATTTGACAAACACACAAATGGAAAAATAACTTAACTTTGGATGCCGGGAGAGAACAAAAGTCGCCACCTCGATCGCGAAACCGGAAGTCCAAAGTCTATGGGGGTCTTTTGGGTCTTTGGGTCTTCGGGGTCTTTTGGGGCTTCGAGGTCATTGGGGTCTTCGAGGTCATTGGGGTTCTCTGGGTATTTTAGGTTTTTAAGGGTTTTTGGGGTATTTTGGGTCTTTTGCGGTTTTTAGCGTGCTCTCTCTGTCTTTTGGGTCTTCGATGTCATTGGGGTCCTCTGGGTATTTTAGATTTTTAAGGGTCTTTTGGGTATTTTGGGTCTTTTGTGGTTTTAGGGTGCTCTGTCTTTTGGATCTTCAAGGGTGCTCTGGTTATTTGGGGTCTTTAAGTGACCTCAGGGTCCAAGGGGGTCTTCACGGGTCTCTTGGGTCCTCTGGGTCATTTGCATCTTCCAGGGTTTTAGGGTTCTAAAGGGTCTTAAAAGGGTTTTGGAATTTGAGAGGGTCTTAATGGGTCTGAAATGGTCTTTGGTTATGAAGGGTCAAAAAGTATTAAGGGTCTCAAAGGATCTTATGATTCTAAAGGGTCTTATGCAATTAATACGCATACTCATGTTTTGTGCAGACAAACAAATGCAAAATCACTCATAGAGCGACACTTGGCAAAACAGAACAAAGTACAATGGCACTCAGTAGAGCATCCTTTTGACTTCAAAAATAATTAGTGGTTGAATTAAATGACCTGATATGCAAATAGTCTTCAAAATTTAAGTTAATCTGATGAAAATTGACAATTTTAGAAATTTTGCCTATGTTGGACTTTTGGCATATGTTGACCCTCAAAAATAGTTGGTGGTTGTTTTCAGTAATCTGATATGCAAATCCTATTCAGATTTCAAGTCAATCGGATGAAAATTGAGGATTTTAGACATTTGAAAATTGTGGTTGACCTTTGGCCTATATTGACCTTATGACCTATGTTGATCTCAAAAATAGTTGGGGGTTGAATTCAGTTAGCTGATATGACGATCCTTTTCAAATTTCAAGTTAATCGGATGAAAATTGAAGATTTTAGAAATTTCAAAAAGGTGGTTGACCTTTGGCCTATGTTGACCTTAAGACCAATATTGATCTCAAAAATAGTTGGTGGTTGAA
This sequence comes from Myxine glutinosa, assembly GCF_964187855.1. NCBI lineage: Eukaryota > Metazoa > Chordata > Myxini > Myxiniformes > Myxinidae > Myxine > Myxine glutinosa. Next base: position 110,588,710 of record NC_136261.1, on the reverse strand, counting down.
TTCAGTTAGCTAATATGAAAATCCTATTCAAATTTCAAGTCCATCGGATGAAAATTGAGGATTTTAGAATTTTTTAAAAAGTGGTTGACATTGTGATCTATGTTGACCTCAAAAATAGTTGTTGGTTGAATTCAGTTAACTGATATGTAAATCGCATTCAACTTTTAAGTCAATCGGATGAAAATTGAGGATTTTAGAAATTCGAAATGGTTGTTGGCCTAAGGCCTATGTTGACCTTTTGGCCTATGCTAATCTCGAAAATAGTTGTTCTTTATGGGGTGTTTTTTTGTATACAAGATCGAGGCTCGTGTAAGAGCTAACATTAATGCCAAAAAAAAAAACGGACACATAAGACATAATAAAGGGAGCGGGAGACAAGATGGGGAGAGAGGGGGAAGCACACAAGTACAACATTTGAGAGTAGGGACATAAGGAGATCTGTGGGAGGAAGAGGGCTTGGGGGGAGGAGGCGTGGGAAGGGGGTGGGGGTGGGAGAGGTAAAAACCACATGGACACAGCTAGGACTTCCAGGAAAGAAGTCGGTGTTTCAGAAAAGTGGATCTGGGGTGAATTAATGGGGGTAGAAAAGATCAAGGTTTTGGATGGGGGAAGATAAGAGATAGTGGTGAACAGCTGCTTTAAAGACCTGGAGGGTGGAGTGGGATTGAAGAGAGTGAGGGAGTTTGTTCCAGAGGCGGGAGTAAAGAGGAATGAAAGAGTGAAGGTGAGCAGAGAGGCTAGATTTTGGCAGTTTCACCAGAAGAGGGTTGCTGGCAGATCTTGTGCATCCTGTAGGAATATTTGGCGGACAGAGCACAGCGAGTGCTGGGGGAGCAAGGCCGGAGAGGAATCGGTAGAAAACAAAAAGACCACCATCCTGCCTGCGGTGAGTGAGTGAAAGGTCCTCAGAGTTAGCTTCATCGTGGAAGATTCCAATGATTCTGAACGCTTTGGTTTCAACAGCGTGAAGCCGAGCTAGGTGTGAGGCAGGAGCACCAACCCAGAGGGGAGAGCAGTATTCCATTGAGCTGCGGATGAAAGCCTTGTATGTGGTGAGGAGCTCAGGTGTGCCAAGGAAGGACTTCACACGACGGAGGATGCCCAGATGCCCTGTATTGAGATCAGCATATGTCATAAGGTCAACATAGGCCAAAGGTGAATGACAATTTCTAATTTCTAAAATTCTCAATTTTTATCCGATTCACTTGAAATTTGAATGGGATTTACAAATGAACTAACTGAATTCAACCACCAACTCTATCCTCAGGTAAAGTCTACCCTCAGGAGAGCCAGGAAACAATATCTCTCGACTCTCAAGACTGAACTCTCAAACCTGCCTCCCTCTGCCAAATTCTGGTGGCGTCTTGTCAAATCTGTTTCTGGTGTTTGTTCCCCTTTCATCCCCTCCCTTACCTCAAATGGCTACACAGCTGGCTCCACACGTGAAAAAGCTGAATGCCTCAACTCTGTGTTTGCCTCAAAAGCTTGTGCCCAAACCCGTCTTTCTCTGTACCCACCGTACCCAGTCGTATCCAGCTGCTCCTGGACTCTGTGTCCTTCTCTCCTGACAAGGGGAAGAAGTTTCTGTCAATCCTCTACTCTGATTCTGCAACTGGACCAGATTGCATCAGCCCACGGGTCCTAAAATCCCTCTCTGCCGCTCTATCTCACCCTCTCTCTGTTCTCTTCACCGTCTCTTTTGGTCAAGGTCATCTGCCATCAGCTAGGAAATCAGCCAACATGACCGCTTTACACAAAAAAGGTGCAAAACCAGATCATTGCGTCTACAGACCAATCAGCCTGCTCCAAATAATCAGCAAAGTCACGGAATCCATCATTGCTTCGGATATCAAATCCTTCCTCTTCTCCAATGGCTTGATCTCTGATTATCAATTTGGATTCAGACCAGGTCACTCTACTCTGGACATGATGCTTCGGCTGCCTCAACAATGGATGGAGGTCCTCAATGTCAAACAGGAAATTAAAGCTGTCTCCCTCGACATATCACGTGCCTTCGACACGGTCTGGCACCCCGCTCTGCTCACCCAACTCGCCTCCGATGGTATTTATGGAAATCTCCACGCATGCCTTGCAGACTTCCTCTCTGGTCATAGTCAACGTGTGGCCCAGAATGGATTTCTCTCATCTCCCCCTTCCTGTTCAGGCTGGAGTTCCCCGAGGCAGTGTTCTGGGCCCTGTGCTTTTTCTGGTCTTCATCAATGATCTCTCCGACTCTCTGGAAAATCCTCTCTATCTCTTTGCTGATGACTCCACTCTGTGCCGCTCCATACCTTATCCATCAGATCAGCAGTCTGCAGCCTCCTCACTCTCTGCAGACCAGGACAAAATCACAGACTGGTCAAACAAGTGGAACATGTCTTTCAATCCTGACAAATCTCAAACTCTCACTATGTCTCTCCAAAAAAAACCGTCTCCAAAAAAAACTCTCCCATCTACTTTCTCAACAATCCTCTCCAAGAAGTTCTGTCACTGAAGCTCTTGGGTCTCATAATCTGCCATGATCTTTCCTGGGAAAACCACATTTCCAAGCTGGCCCCCAAAGCCAGTACCAAAGTTTATTCACGGCATTAAAAATTCTGCCCCTTTAGGGGTCTACGGGGGGGGGGGGGGGGCAAATAGGTATTTGCTTTCTTCTCAGAAACTACACACGCAATTTCGATGAAACTTGAACACAACCTTAATCACCCATGATGTACCAGTGTTTGTTCAAGGAATTAGAAAAATTGGGGTTTTAGGAGGCATATGGGGTTGGGGGAGGGGGGTTGCACCCCAAAATAGGTATTTTTTTCTTTGTTTGTTTAAATCTTATGATTATGTTAGTACGATTCTACATGCTGCCCTATCTTCTAGCAACCATTGATATTGGTTTAAAATACCCTTAGTTAGTGCAGTATAGTGTTTATTCTACCAGGTGAGCGCCATGTTTATAATGCCGTGAACAAACTTTAGTCACAACACAAGAAATATCATTTGTGCCAAGTTTGGTCACAATCACTTCAGCGTTTTCAGTGAAGAAGTTGCAAGTGTTTACGGACGGACTGACGGACGGACGACGCACCATCGCATAAGCTCCCCTGAACTTCGTTCCAGGTGAGCTAAAAACAGGACCACTGGACCTGTACCCTTATCTGGCCCTGGCCTAATGTTCTAACCTAAATTTGGTAGCATTCTGAGTGGTGGTTTTGGGGAAGATTTTTGAAGGAATTTGCACGATTTTCCCAAAAATTTACCAAGTCGGCCATTTTGACACACTTCCCGTCAGGTGATCGGCATGACCTGCGCAATTTAACATCCTTACCCTGGCCTAATGTTGTTAACCAAATTTGTTAACATTCTGAATGGTGGGTCTGGTGAAGAAAATTTCTCATGGAATTTACTAAGTCCACCATTTTGACCTACTTCAAGTCACGTGACCAGAACGAGCTTTGCAATCCCCGTTATCAGTCAGGAACGGAACCTTGCTGCCAAATTTCAGTTGGATCGGCCCAGCGGTTTGGCCGGAAAAGTCTAAATATGAGACGGATGGACGGACAGACATTTGGACAGATGGGCGGTGCACGATGACAATACCTTATCTTGAATTCCAATTCCAGATAAGCTAACAATGATCTCACTCCTCTCTGTGCATGTGCGATCGGAACAAATTCAGAGCCAAGGTACTGCTGAACCACAGGTTCGTTTTCTGATTCATGATCCGATTCGTGTTGAAAATACAACATTCAATTGAAATTCAGTTTTTCCTTAATCACAAACTGATTTGTAGACAGACAGACAAGTTGAACCAAATGCTTAACCCCGCTTTTCGCTTCACGCATGCAGGGTAATAAAACACACCACTTTATGTTTCGAATGTTTCGCTGAAACGTCACCAGATATTATTAATTGACAAGTTTAAACAGTGAATCACAATAAGTATGGTCAACTTCTAAAATCTAAACAATCTCTGGATAACCAAATAGTTCAGTTGTCAAACAATGTTAGGCACTGATGTTAGGTGCTGATGTTAGGTGCTGATGTTAGGTGCTGATGTTAGTTGCTGATGTTAGGTACTGATGTTAGGTGCTGATGTTAGGTACTGATGTTAGGTGCTGATGTTAGGTATTGATGTTAGGTACTGATGTTAGGTGCTGATGTTACATACCGATGTTAGGTACTGATGTTAGGTGATGATGTTAGGTGCTGATGTTAGGTACTGATGTTAGGTACTGATGTTAGGTGCTGATGTTAGGTACTGATGTTAGGTGCTGATGTTAGGTATTGATGTTAGGTGCTGATGTTACATACCGATGTTAGGTACTGATGTTAGGTGATGATGTTAGGTGCTGATGTTAGGTACTGATGTTAGGTACTGATGTTAGGTGCTGATGTTAGGTGCTGATGTTAGGTGCTGATGTTAGGTGCTGATGTTAGGTGCTGATGTTAGGTGCTGATGTTAGGTATTGATGTTAGGTGCTGATGTTAGGTGCTGATGTTAGGTGCTGATGTTAGGTACTTTGCCATTGTTCATCTCATGCACATCGTCTTCATCATCACTGTAACCGTCAACACAGTTGATGTTTTGAGCGGTGGTACACTCCACACACCCACACATGTCAGTAATACTGTTGCATTATTTCGACATGAGCATCTGCCTCCCACACAACGGTCCTTGCTGCAGTTGCAACGAATGAGTCGTAAAAGGGCTTTGGGAGCAGGTTGTTGATCTATCCAGGAAATTGTAAGATGGCTGTTACTCACATTCCACCCATGGCTATCCAGACTTGGTATTGCGGTTGTGGCATCTGCGTTCAGAGACCTGAGCCAAATACAGTCCTGACAATTGGCTTGTGCAACATGGTACTTCAAGGCATCCCTTTGTTGATGGTAGGTTTGAGAATTCTTGCTACAAAAGAGTTTGTACCTGACACCAAGACGATCAATGTCATTGCCACTGTGGAGAGAGAGAGAGAGGGAGAGATAGAGAGAGATAGAGAGAGATAGAGAGAGATAGAGAGAGACAGAACACAAATTGCACACAACCTTCTAGGAACTTCTTATCTGTGTCATCAAATAAGGTGTGAAGTATTGTCATAGCACTGCACTTGTTTGAGTCAGAAACAACTAGATGGAATACTTGTTTTTTGTCTTTGCCCTCAAATGCACTTGTGCTATTACATCCTGTGAATGTATGCATTCCAGGTAGGGCTTTGCAGACGTCTTTGCCAATACTTTTTCCAACTGCCGTGACATCAACGTACCTCTCCCCCTGTTTGATCCTTTTATCCTGGCATGAATTTGGTGACTGAAGGCACATGCCACTATGGCCACATCTGTATCAGGTGACTTGATCACGATGCATTCGTGTCCATCTGACACACCATTGCAAGCATGAAGTAGTATGTATGTGACAGCTTCAGCTTGGGTTGTGCACAATTCATTCACTCCGACGCAGTCTACAGCATTCTCTCCAGAAGCAATGTTGTGGCATTCCTTACGGTTGGTCACATACAGTGGTCAAGCTCAGTCGGGTCCCATGATTTGACAGGGTTAGTCCAACTCTCCAAGGTGTCCAAGCCCCTCCACATATTGTCTTCATCCTTCATGTGTGGTACTGAAGGAACTGCGCTCCAACGCGAGTCGAAAGAATTGACGCGACCAAAGACGGAATTCGTCCGAGTTGCTTTATTGAAACAAAACAGCTCAGTATTCTGACAAGCCCGTTTTTCGGGCAACAATATATATACACATTTATGTCGGGAAGTTTGCCCGGCAAAAGCTATACCGGGCATGCCCGGGTGTCAAGGGCGAGCCTTGGAAAGGCGAGTCTGGACCTGCCCGGGCGTGTTTGGCTGCGGCCTGGCAAGTCGAGGCTGGGCGTGCCCGGGCGCTCTGGGCGAGCCCTGGAAAGGCGATAGCGGGCATGCCCGGACACTCTGGGCGAGCACTGGAAAGGCGATAGCGGGCATGCCCGGACGCTCTGGGCGAGCCCTGGAAAGGCGATAGCGGGCATGCCCGGACGCTCTGGGCGAGCCCTGGAAAGGCGATAGCGGGCATGCCCGGACGCTCTGGGCGAGCCCTGGAAAGGCGATAGCGGGCATGCTCGGACGCTCTGGGCGAGCACTGGAAAGGCGATAGCGGGCATGCCCGGACGCTCTGGGCGAGCCCTGGAAAGGCGATAGCGGGCATGCCCGGGCGCTCTGGGCGAGCCCTGGAAAGGCGATAGCGGGCATGCCCGGACGCTCTGGGCGAGCCCTGAAAAGGCGATAGCGGGCATGCCCGGGCGCTCTGGGCGAGCCCTGAAAAGGCGATAGCGGGCATGCCCGGGCGCTCTGGGCGAGCCCTGAAAAGGCGATAGCGGGCATGCCCGGACGCTCTGGGCGAGCCCTGAAAAGGCGATAGCGGGCATGCCCGGACGCTCTGGGCGAGCCCTGGAAAGGCGAGAGCGGGCATGCCCGGGAAAGACGAGACCGGGCGTGCCCGGGAGGTTCGGGCGTGCCCGGGAACAGTGAGTCCGGGCATGCCCGGGAGAGGCGCGTCTGGGCGTGTTCTGGCCGGTGCAAGGCGATTGTGTGCATCCAGCGGTAACCGCTACAGTACAAACATTGCCTCAAACAGGGAACCATGATTGTCATGGGGTCCGCAAGGCTAACCCCCGCTCTAGCGGGGAAAATGGCCTTAAAACGATCATTCATTCATTCAATCTTCATGTGTGGTACACTGGCACCCTTATGGTGCTTGTATTACACGTCACGCATTTCCTGATGCAAGCCCAGCTTTGCTGGTCAGGACACCTCACACGCATGGAAGACCATATGATCCTAAGAGTGCTTTTCTATGGACAACTTAAATTTGGTAAACAGTCACGTGGTGGACAAAGAAAGCGCTATAAGGATGTCCTTAAGTCTACACTCAAGTCTTGTGCCATTGCAGTTGTCACCTGGGAACGTCAGGCCACAAACAGGTCAACTCGGTGTAACATTTTCCACAAAGGCCTGGACCACTTTGAATGTGGGAGACTTGCTATCGAGAGACAGCGGAGGCAAGAAAGGAAAACTTGCCAACGTCCATCTCCACAAGGACCAGTTGTTAGGGTTAGTGTTAGTTAGGGTTAGGGTTATTAGGGTTGTTAGGGTTAGTGTAAGGGTTAGTGTAAGGGTTAGTTGTTAGGGTTAGGGTTAGGCAACACCTGTGATGTTTGTGGTAGACTCTGTGGGTCCCGCATTGGACGATACAGTCTTCGCACAATGCTGAATGAGCACAACACACAACGCCAACGAAGGGAAGAGGTTCTTCGAAAATGACGACTCACACCATCATAATCATCATCATCATCATTACTCATCATACAGGCCTGCCATTTCTTTGCAGATTTTAATTGTTCTGGCTCTATCATTGTCACTGTCCGTCTGTGGACTGCGCCTCGGTTGAGGTTCATGCCAATAATACCTGCCTTCATCTTGGAGTCTCTGTTCCTCATTTATTCAATAATTTGATGAGCAGGGACTTGTGCAAATGCAGCCTGTGGCTTGTAAATGCATAGATATACATTTATGTACATGCATACACATTGTCTCACATTTTCCAAGCCCATCATTGCTGTTTACATAAATCATAGAAAATCGCCCCTGACACATTGCCAAAAAGTTATATCAATAACATAACATTATGTTGGTGTTGTTGCCTCAATAACACAGCATTTGCATTATTGATTCAACAACATACAACAGGAGATGCCGTTTTTGCAAGGCTATATATATATATAAAACACAGTTTGTGTGTGTGTGTGTGTGTGTGTGTGTGTGTGTGTGTGTGTGTGTGTGTGTGTGTAATGTTACCGATAGACTCCTAAACGGAGAGGCTCACGTGCTTGATATTTGGCATAGACATGGCCATTGAGCCTGGGATGAACATGGCAGAACTCAAAATATTTGACGAGATCCATATTTTTTTATTCATATTTACCTCAGCGCATTTCAGCGAGGAACATTATACAAGGAATCTCAGCCTGTGCTAGAGCAGCTCGCTGATTCGCTCAGAGCGATCACGTGATGTTCCATCCCCGCCGCCAGACCACTAAACTGAAATATATAGCATGACCATTGCCATTCACACCACATAGGTGGAGATGCAGCTACCGGGCGCCATCTTGGTTGGCACTCGATGCTGGGCGATGGTGATTTCCGTCATGCGTTTGTTTGCACGTAATTCAGAGCGAAAAGCGATTGCGTTTTTTCACCTTTTGTGCGATCGTGTTTTGTGTCGATTTCGATTTTCTGCGATATGAATTAAATGTCTTTGAAACAGCTGTGAAAAGTCTTTCCACAACCCTTCCGTAACCGATTGGAGCAGTTTATTGTCGCACAAAATGGCATTTTAACAGTTGTCTGGCTTTTAAAATCTGGGACACGTTCAAAACAAACGAGATCCGCGAAGCGAGTTGTTCGAGTCGTGTTAACCAAGATGGCGACACGGCGGCTTCACTTTTCACGGAGTATGAGCGTTCTATATATTTTCAATTCAGTGCGCCCGACTCGCTCACGTACTTGATTTGTGGCATAAACATGGCCATTGGGCCTTCACGGTGTAATTTGTGCGAGGCTTTTGTCCGAATGAGCTTGAGTCGAGAGGGCGAATGTACGGGTTGGGAATGTACGGGTTGTGGCGGACACAAAAGCCCACTGGCGTGAGGCGTGGTGACATCATTCCGCGCACCAAGTGGGCGGTGGCCACGCCCGAGGGGTAGGCGTGGCCTCATGATATACACCGGGCGCGCAGCCCGGAGCGCGCCAGTGTTACAGTGAGCTCCTGAAATAAAGACGCTTATAAGTTACCGCTTGTCCGCTTCCTCCTTGCTCGCAAGCAGCGCGCGTAACGCCGCGCTTTACTGGTGACCCCCTCGACGTTGGATCTGCCGGAGCGATCCTTCCACACGCGACGCCATTGCCATGGCCAACTTCATCAAACTTCCCGAATTTTGGGAGGCTCAGGCCGAAGTCTGATTCGTCCAGGCCGAAGCCCAATTTCAGCTTCGGCGCCTCACCGGCGATGACACGCGCTATTGCCACGTCGTCGCCTCCCTCGGGCCCGGCACGGCCGCTCGAGTTGTGTCCGTCCTTCGCCACCCACCAGACGGCCACAAGTACGAGGCACTCAAGCGGCTACTCCTAGCCACGTTCGGCCTCACGGACGACGCACGGGCCGACCGCCTCCTGGATCTCCCCGAGCTCGGTGACACGCGCCCGTCGGTCCGAATGGACCATATGCTGTCACTGTTGGGCGACGAAGCCCCTGGTTCTCTATTCCGGGCGCTTTTCCGTCGCCAACTTCCAGCGCAGGTTCGCCTCGCGTTGGCCGGGACCGGGCTAACGGAACCCCGAGCATTGGCGGCCGAGGCAGACAAGTACTTCGCCGCTTCGGACACGCGGGCGAGAGTCGGCGCGGCCGTCACGGCCCTCGTGGCTGATGCTGCTAATGCTGCTGATGCTGCTGATCCACAGCATCAGCTTATACAGCATACGCAGCATGCTGATATGCACCTCGTGACCGCCGCCACGCCCCGCCCACCGCCGCGGCGAAAACCGCCACCGCGGGGAAACCCGCCAACTCCACCGGCCTGGCTCCACCGGCCGCGCTCCTCCAGCTCCACCACCTGGTGCTGGTTCCACGCCATGTTCGGCCACGAAGCTCGGCAGTGTCATCCGCCATGCTCCTTCAACAGGTCGGGAAACGCCCGGGCCAGCGCTCAATAGTGGCGATGAGCGCCGGCCATTCGAGCAGCCTGCTGTTCATAACGGACACCTTCTCCGGGCGCCGTTACCTGTGCGACACGGGAGCGCAGGTGAGTGTCGTACTGTCGTTCCCGCCGGCACGTCAGACAAGCACGCCGCGGGTGGGGGCCCCGCACTGCTTGCCGCGAACGGGACGCCCATCCGTACGTACGGAAAACGCTGCCTCTCTCTGCGGTTCGGAGGGCAGGTTTTCCGATGGACGTTCGTCACCGCCGACGTGCCCATGGCACTGCTTGGCGCGGACTTCCTGTGCGCTAATGGGCTCCTGGTCGACGTCAAGTGCAGACGTCTTGTCCAGGCCGAGACGTTCAGCTCGCTCGCTTTTGCGTTGCCCAGTTCGGCGAGCAGCTCAACGAGCGGCTTGCCAAGCGGCTTGCCGAACGGTTCGGTTCCGGCCACGTTGGTCTGTACGCTTCCGGCAGCGGACGCATTCACCCGCCTCCTCGCCGGCTTCCCGGCCCTCACGCGGCCCACCTTCTCGGCGGGGGCCGTCAAGCATGGGGTGGCCCATCACATCCCCACCGTCGGGCCACCGGTCTACGCCCGGGCACGCCGCCTCGAGCCGACGAAGCTGGCGGTGGCAAAAGCGGTGTTCGCTACCCTGGAGCGACTTGGCATCGTTCGGCGCTCAGAGAGCGCTTGGGCGTCGCCGCTGCACATCGTGCCGAAGCCCGGCGGGGGATGGCGACCGTGCGGGGACTATCGCCGTCTCAATGACGCCACGACTCCCGACCGCTACCCCGTCCCCCACATTCAGGACTTTTCCGCCCGTTTGGCGGGCATGTCCTTCTTCTCGAAGGTGGACCTCATACGCGGCTACCATCAGGTCCCCGTCAGGCCGGAGGACGTCCCGAAGACGGCGGTCATCACGCCATTCGGACTCTTCGAGTTCCTGCGCATGCCCTTCGGTCTGAAGAATGCGGCTCAGGCGTTCCAGCGACTGATGGACAGCGTCCTGCGCGACTTGGATTTTGTCTACGTCTACCTGGACGATATCCTCGTCGCCAGCGCGTCCCGCGAAGAGCACCTACGCCACCTCCGCACGCTCTTCGAACGCCTGGGCCAGCATGGCCTGATTGTGAACCCCGCAAAGTGCCGGTTCGGCGCCGCCATAATCGATTTTCTGGGGCACCGTGTCACCAGGCACGGAGCCGTCCCCCTGCCGGCCAAGGTGGAGGCGGTGAAGGGGTTTCCGCGCCCCCGCACGATCAGAAGGCTGCAGGAGTTCCTGGGCATGGTGAACTTTTACCATCGGTTCCTGCCCCGTATCGCCCGGCTCCTGCGCCCCCTGCACGAAGCTCTCCGAGGTAAGCCGGGCAAAGGCGACGTTACCTGGACCGAGCAGATGGACACGGCGTTCACGGGCGCGAAGCTCGCCTTGGCTAATGCCACCATGCTCGCGCACCCGGCGCCCTATGCACCGATCGCCCTCACCACCGATGCCTCGGACTACGCGGTGGGCGCGGTGCACGAGCAATGGGTGCATGGATCTTGGCAACCGCTGGCGTTCTTTAGCCGGCAGCTTCGCCCGCCCGAACGCCGTTACAGTACCTTCGACCGCGAGTTGCTCGGGCTTCACTTGGCGGTCAGGCACTTCCGCCATCTGCTCGAGGGCCGTGCGTTCACTGCCTTCGTCGACCACAAGCCGCTGATCTTCGCGATGGGCAAGGTCACCGAGCCGTGGTCGGCCCGGCAGCAGCGTCACCTCTTGGCCGTGTCCGAGTACACGACGGACATCCAGCACGTCGCGGGGAAGGACAACCCGGTGGCGGATTGCCTTTCCCGGGCCGTCGCCCACGCAGTCCACCTCGGCATCGACTATGCCCGGATGGCAGCGGACCAGGCTGCTGACCCCGACGTCCAGGCCTTGCGGACCGCCGTCACGGGCCTCCGCGTCACCGAGGTGCCGTTCGACGGCGCGGGCGCGGCCCTCTTGTGCGACGTCTCCCTCGGGCGTCCTCGCCCCATCGTGCCCGCGGGCTGGCAGCGCCAGGTGTTTGACGCCATCCACGGCCTGTCCCACCCGGGCGCGAGGGCCTCCCAAAGGCTGATCGCCGACAAGTTCGTCTGGCATGGCCTCCGGAAGGCCGTCCGCAGCTGGGCCAGGACGTGCCTCGCGTGCCAGCGCGCCAAGGTGCACCGGCACACCCAGGCCCCTTTGGCCCCGTTCACGGTGCCGGAACGCCGGTTTGACCACGTCCACGTGGACCTGGTGGGACCTCTGCCCCCCTCGCGGGGTTTCACCTACGTCCTCACCATGGTGGACCGCACCACCCGGTGGCCGGAGGCCGTGCCCTTGGCGTCGACAACGGCGGCCGATGTCGCGCAGGCTTTCATCGCCACCTGGGTCGCCGGGTTCGGCGCCCCCTCAGACATCTCGTCCGACCGCGGCCCCCAGTTCACCTCGGAGCTCTGGGGGGCGGTCGCGCAGGGGCTCGGGGTCCGGCTGCACCGAACCACGGCCTATCACCCCCAGGCTAACGGCCTGTGTGAGCGATTTCACCGCTCATTGAAGGCCGCGCTCTGGGCCACCCTCCGCGACGGCGGCTGGGTCGACAGGCTCCCCTGGGTCCTGCTGGGCCTCCGGACGGCGCCCAAGGAGGACCTGCGCGCATCCGCGGCGGAGTTGGTCTTCGGGCAACCGCTGCGGGTGCCGGGCGAGTTCCTCCCCGACTCCACGGCACCATGGTCCGCGGCACAGCAGCGCTCCGCTCTGCACGAGACCGCCCAGAGGTTCGCCCCGGTGCCAACGGCATGCCACGGGCACCCACCGACGCACGTCACCCCGGAGCTTCGCACGGCGGAGTACGTCTTCGTCCGCCACGATGCCCACCGGACACCACTGCGGCCCCCGTACGACGGGCCTTTCCGCGTGCTGGAGACCGGGGCGAAGCACTTCACCCTGGACATCGGCGGTACTCCTGACCGCGTTTCGGTGGACCGCCTCAAGCCGGCCCACCTCGACGTGGACCATCCACCGCCAGTGGCCCGACCCCCACGTCGGGGCCGCCCCCCTGCGGGCGGACCCCCGGCACCGCCCAGCCCCGCCGCCACGCCGCCCCCCGGTCCTGCACCCATCCCAGGGGCAGCCAGGGACATCCCACCTGGCATCCCTGCACCCCGGACGCCGCCGATCGCCAGGGGGCGCTTCGGCTGGGTCATTCGTCTGCACTGCAAACTGGCCCTCCAGGTGCGCGGGAATTCTGGGGGGGCGCGTGTGGCGGACACAAAAGCCCACTGGCGTGGTGACATCATTCCGCGCACCAAGTGGGCGGTGGCCACGCCCGAGGGGTAGGCGTGGCCTCATGATATACACCGGGTGCGCAGCCCAGAGCGCGCCAGTGTTACAGTGAGCTCCTGAAATAAAGACGCTTATAAGTTACCGCTTGTCCGCTTCCTCCTTGCTCGCAAGCAGCGCGCGTAACGCCGCGCTTTAGGGTCTCCCTTCCCCCGCCCGGCAACGCCGGTACTGGAGGGCGTCACAGGATCGGTGAGTCTCCAAATCCGCTTCGTGCTGTTGTTGCGAAGATGCAGGACGATGTCGCGATTGTTGTGCTGCTCTCCTACCATGAGAACTGCAACGTCATTGTTGACTGGTCCTCCCCTTCCCTCCCCCTTCCCCCTCCCCCTCCCCTTCCCACCTTCCCCTCCCCCCTCCCCCTCCCCTTCCCACCTTCCCCTCCCCATCCCCTTCCCACCTTCCCCTCCCCCCTCCCCTCCCCCCTCCCTTCCCCCTCCCCCTCCCCCTCCCTTCCCCCTCCCCCTCCACTCCCCTCCCCCTTCACTCCCCTCCCCTCCCCCTCCCCCTCCCTTTCCCCCTCCCTTTCCCCCCTACCCCTCCATTTCCCCCCTACCCCTTCCTTTCCCCCCTACCCCTTCCCCTTTCCTCCCCCCTCCCTTCCCCCTCCCTTCCCCCTCCACCCTACCCTCTCCCCTTCCCCCCTCCCCCTCCCATCCCCTTCCCCCCTCCCCCTCCCATCCCCTCCACCCCCTCCCCCTCCCATCCCCTCCACCCCCTCCCCCTCCCATCCCCTACCCCCTCCCCTTCCCCCCTCCCTCTCCCCCTCCCTTCCCCCTCCCTTCCCCCTCCACTCTACCCCCTCCCCTTCCCCGCTCCCCCTCCCCATCCCCCTCCCCCCTCTTCTCCCCTCCCCCCCTCTTCTCCCCTCCCCCCCTCTCCTCCCCTCCCCCCGTTCCCCTCCCCTCCCCCCGTTCCCCTCCCCTCCCCTTCCCCCGTTCCCCTCCCCTCCCCTTCCCCCTCCCCCTCCCCTCCCTTGCCCGGCAATGCCGGGTACTTCTGCTAGTCAGGAATAATTCAACATCATTGCATGTCTAGGACTAAACAACATCGCCATCTGGTGTCCATCTTCTCACTTCTAAATGGGAATGTATGGGGACACCTCGTATGCTGTAATTCGCGTTTTCGCCATAGAAAGATGTTTAATTAAAGCGAGCAGTTGCACTGTGATGTGTCACTGCTGAATTGTAGTGTTCAGTAGATGCACAAAGCCTGCTCTTGCACAAGGAAGTCTGATCAACGCAGGATGAGGCCATCCGGCCCATCATGCCATGACAATTCCACCAATATCAATGCACCCCTCTATCCTCAATGCTTTCGGATAACTCACCAACTCCACTTTAAATCCTTCACCGTTTCACTTGCCACCCCTGTTCCAGGGAGATCATTCCATGATCCCTCCATCAAATATCACGAGATGATGGAATCTCACAAGATTGTGAATCAAATGTTGCTCCGTCGTTATTTCCTTTTAACGTTGTTCTTAACGAAAGGGATTGGGAACGCTTTTAATAACAGGAATAAAGGAGGAGGGGAGGACAGATAGTTGGTGTGGGAGGGGGTGGGCAGAGAGGCAATAGAGAGTTGGGGAGGAAGGGGGTGGGCAGAGAGACCGCAGAGAGTTGGTGCGGGCAGAGAGACAACAGAGAATTGGGGCAGGAGGGGGTTCGCAGAGAGACAACAGAGAGCTGGGGCAGAAGGGGGTAGGCAGAGAGGCGACAGAGAGCTGGGGCGGTAGGAGGTAGGCAGAGAGACAACAGAGAGCTGGGGCGGAAGGGGGTAGGCAGAGAGGCAACAGAGAGTTAGGGTGGGTGAGATGGGCAGAGAGGCAACAGAGAGTTGGTGCGGGCAGGGAGACAATAGAGAATTGGGGCAGGAGGGGGTTCACAGAGAGTCAACAGAGAGCTGGGGTGGAATGGGGTAGGCAGAGAGGCGACAGAGAGTTAGGGTGGGTGGGGTGGGTGGTGTGTGCAGAGAGGCAACAGAGAGCTGGGATGGAAGGGAGTGGGCAGAGAGACAACAGAGAGCTGGGGCGGAAGGGGGTAGGCAGAGAGGCAACAGAGAGTTCGGGTGGGTGGGATGGGCAGAGAGGCAACAGAGAGTTGGTGCGGGCAGGGAGACAACAGAGAATTGTGGCAGGAGGGGGTTCGCAGAGAGACAACAGAGAGCTGGGGCGGAAGGGGGTGGGCAGAGAGGCAACAGAGAGTTAGGGTGGGTGGGATGGGCAGAGAGGCAACAGAGAGTTGGGGTGGGTGGTGTGTGCAGAGAGGCAACAGAGAGCTGGGATGGAAGGGAAGTGGGCAGAGAGACAACAGAGAGCTGGGGTGGAAGGGAGTAGGCAGAGAGGCGACAGAGAGTTCGGGTGGGTGGGATGGAAAAAGAGGCCACAGAGAGTTGGGATGGAAGGGGGTGGGCAGAGAGACAACAGCGAGTTGGGATGGAAGGGGGTGGGCAGAGAGACAAGAGAGAGCTGGGATGGAAGCGGGTGGGCAGAGAGACAACAGAGCTGGGGCGGAAGGGGGTAGGCAGCGAGGCAACAGCGAGTTAGGGTGGGCAGAGGGGCAACAGAGAGTTGGGGTGGGCAAAGAGACAACAGAGAGCTGGGATGGAAGGAGGTGGGCAGAGAGACAACAGAGAGTTGGGATGGAAGGGGGTGGGCAGAGAGACAACAGAGAGCTGGGGTGGAAGGGGGTGGGCAGAGAGACAGCAGAGAGTTAGGGCAGGTGGGGTGGGCAGGCAGGTGACTGAGAGTTGGTGTCGGCAGAGAGACAACAGAGATTTGGGGCAGGAGGGGGTTCGCAGAGAGACAACAGAGAGCTGGGGTGGAAGGGGGTAGGCAGAGAGACAACAGCGAGTTGGGATGGAAGGGGGGTGGGCAGAGAGACAAGAGAGAGCTGGGATGGAAGGGGGGTGGGCAGAGAGACAACAGAGCTGGGGCGGAAGGGGGTGGACAGAGAGGCAACAGCGAGTTAGGGTGGGTGGGGTGAGCAGAGAGGCAACAGCGAGTTAGGGTGGGTGGGGTGGGCAGAGAGGCAACAGAGAGTTGGGATGGAAGGGGGTGGGCAGAGAGACAACAGAGAGTTAGGGTCGGTGGGGTGGGCAGATAGACAACAGAGAGATGGGATGGAAGGGGGGTAGGCAGAGAGGCGACAGAGAGTTAGGGTGGGTGGGGTGGGTGGTGTGTGCAGAGAGGCAACAGAGAGCTGGGATGGAAGGGAAGTGGGCAGAGAGACAACAGAGAGCTGGGGCGGAAGGGAGTAGGCAGAGAGGCGACAGAGAGTTCGGGTGGGTGGGATGGAAAAAGAGGCCACAGAGATTTGGGATGGAAGGGGGTGGGCAGAGAGACAACAGCGAGTTGGGATGGAAGGGGGTGGGCAGAGAGACAAGAGAGAGCTGGGATGGAAGCGGGTGGGCAGAGAGACAACAGAGCTGGGGCGGAAGGGGGTAGGCAGAGAGGCAACAGGGAGTTAGGGTGGGCAGAGGGGCAACAGAGAGTTGGGATGGAAAGGGGTGGGCATAGAGACAACAGAGAGCTGGGATGGAAGGGGGTAGGCAGAGAGGCAACAGAGTTAGGGTGGGTGGGGTGGGCAGAGATAGAGTCCCTGTATAGAGAGAGTTACGACAACCCGGAATTAGAAGCCATTTTGTTTCCATTGTTTGCGCCACGCACTAGGGCACTGCCCGCTAGTGTGTATACTTTGTGCGTAACCTAGTACAAAATTTGAGTGCCTACATTGTGTAATTTCTGATTTGCACCGTGCCCCTCGCTTATGATATGATTTTCTCTTAGTCCAAGATAAGAATCGGATTTTGTTTATTGCAATAATCTTTGTTCAGAAATGTAGTTTTATGTGGGGAGGAGAGGGAGGAGAGGGGGAAAAGGAATAAAAGGGAAATAGGGGACAGGAAGTGCCTATCATTTTCTGGACTACCTTGCTCTCTTGCGTCTTTCTTCTCTTTTCTAAGCGCTTAGAGGCTCCTGCAATTTACGCTATATAAATTCCTATTATTATAACAAGATTGCCTTAAAACCATCTTGACAAATGACAGAAATGTTGATTTTAAATATGAAAATTAAAAAGTAATTTAACTTTTCATGTGGGCACACCGGGAGAAATGCATATGCACAATTAAATTGTAATTATAGAAAAGGCCCAGAAATTGTAATCCAGACTTGCAATGGAAGAGTATGCATGTAAAACATACCCGTTTTTCATATAAATGTACAATTAGTTGTATGGTGTACATCTAAACTATTCCAAATTACATACATGTACATAATAATAACAATAATAACAGTATTTATATAGCGCCTTAGCATGAAATGAACAAAGCGCTTCACAACATATCTTGAAGACTACAACTTACATTACACAATCTTAGAAGAATACGACTTAAAGCTACTTTTCAAAAAATACAATTAAGTTACTTTGGAAATAAATGTGTTTTGAGTTTTGATTTGAAAGTTTTTATGTTGTGTGAGGTCCGAATAGTTATAGGTAGTTTGCTCCAGAGGGCAGGTACTGAGTTGCAAAAGGCTTTGTCCCCGTATGGCATATGAGTTCTATTACAGACAAGGAGAGTCTTATCAGCGTGTGATCTTAAGTATTTGGCGTCATTAGAATGAGTGTGAGTATGAAAGACAATACTCACATTATTAAGTATTATTAAAGACAACAAACAAAGCCAGATAATAAAATAGAGCGTTCCTCGTATGTATTCAATGCAAGGCCAGAAACATGCGAAGATCGGACAGGAAACAACATGGCGTCCACAGACTATGTGACCAATTTTTTTCGGACTCTTCAGGTCGCAACTCTCTCGATACAGGGACTCGAGGCAGACAGGCACCATCGAGTTGGGATGGAAGGGGGTGGGCAGAGAGGCGACAGAGAGTTGTGACGGGAGGGGGTGGGCAGAGAGACAACAGAGAGCTGGGGTGGGAGGGCGTTGGCAGAGAGACAACAGAGAGCTGGGGCAGAAGGGGGTAGGCGGAGAGTCGACAGAGAGTTAGGGTGGGTGGGGTGGGCATAGAGGCAACAGAGATTTGGTGCGGGCAGAGAGACAGCAGAGAGTTGGTGTCGGCAGAGAGACAACAGAGAGTTGGTGCGGGCAGGGAGAAACCGGAGAGTTGGGGCAGGAGGGTGTGCAGAGAGACAACAGAGAGTTGATATGGGCAGAGAGACAACAAAGAGTTGGTGCGGGCAGATAGACAACAGAGAGTTGGTGCGGGCAGAGAGACAACAGAGAGTTAGGGCGGGAGGGGTTGGCAGAGAGACAACAGAGAGTTGGGGTGGGTGGGGAGGGCAGAGAGGCAACAGAGAGTTGGTGTGGGCAGAGAGACAACAGAGAGTTGGGGCGGGAGGGGTTGTCAGAGAGACAACAGAGAGTTGGCGTGGGTGGGGAGGGCAGAGAGGCAACAGAGAGTTGGGATGGAAGGGGGTGGGCAGAGAGGCAAAAGAGAGTTGGGGCAGGAGGGGGTGGGCAGAGAGGTAACAGAGAGTTGAGGCAACAGAGAGTTGGGCGAGAGGGGATGGGTAGAGACAGCTGAGATTTGGGATGGAAAGGGGTGGGCAGAGAGGCAACAGCGGGTTCGGGCAGGAGGGAGTGGGCAGAGAAGCAACAGAGAGTTCGGATGGAAGTGGATGGGCAGAGATGCAACAGAGAGTAAGGATAGAAGGGGGTGGGCAGAGAGGTAACAGAGAGTTGGGGAGGAGGGGTGGGCAGGGAGGTGACTGAGAGTTGGTGCAGGCAGAGAGACAACAGAGAGTTGGGGCGGAAGGGGGTGGGCAGAGAGGGTACAAAGTGTTGGGGTGGGTGGGGTGGGTAGAGAGGCAACAGCGAGTTGGGGCAGGAGGGATGGTTGGAGAGGCAACAGAGAGTTGGGGCAGGAGGAGGTGGGCAGAGAGGGCTCTGTGGCGGGAGGGCAGCCCCCAACCCCCCACCACCCTGCCTCCATCCTTAAACACAAACCTTTGAGTTTCCAAAATCCGCTCTTCTTGGTCTTAAATGTCCTTCAACTAATATAATTCCGGCAGACTGCAGGTCCGTTTTAACGTCCATCTGAGGGACAGCACCACACACTGATGATTCACCCTGCCCGTGAAACACTGGGATGACAGTTTATAGCTTGGTTGGGATTCAAACCCAGGATAGAAGGCTTAGAGGCGAGTGTGCTTTATTTATTTATCTGTCCTTTATTCCATAAGTTGGCCGGTAAGATGGCCTCGTTGTATTCACACGCTTCGGAGCTGCCTAGCCTAGGTTTGAAACCAGACCCAGCTAAAAACTGTCACCCTCGTGTTTCGCGGGCATGGTGAGGCATGAACGTGTGTGCTGTCCATCGGATGGACGTTTAGCAGTGTGTCATGTTGTGTTCTTTCTAATGCGCTATGTTATTTCCCACTTTGTTGTTGAATTGCCGGATGTTGAGAGATTGCTGGGAAGGGACATGATGATGCAAGAGGAAGTGGAATTGTGGGAGAGTGAGAGGAGATGCCATCTTAACGGAATTGGAGATGTGTTCACCACTACTTACTTGAGAATAAACGGACTCGTGCCTTGCCATCAATCACATTGTTTAGCGTCTGTTGAGCAACACAACACTGGCGACAAGGATGACGGAATTTTGGACTTGCTCACTGGCCCCATTTTGGATTTACCGGAAGAAACCACCCGAAGGCCCAGGTGATTGTCATTCTTTAATACCTACCTGCTTGCAATGAATCTGCAATACGCGGCCGATTCATGGAGATGTGCTTTGCTCATACACTGTCTGGGCACGGAGGGTCAACGCAATTTCTTGACATTGGGCCCTACGCCCACCTACGCTGAAGTCATTGTCGTTACTTGCTTCACATCTTGGAGTCTCTCAGAGCGTCCTCATCCAACGGTTCAAATTTCGACAACAAGGCCTGCGGCCTGGTGAGTCAATTCTCCAAACGTTTCTTCATTGAAAGAATTATCTATCACATCCTTGTAAATTGGTACACTGCATGACAAGATGATTAAAGATCAGCTGATCGAGAAAACATCGAGTATCCAGCTGAGGGTGAGACTTTCACTCAAATCTTGACTCAAGCCATAAAGATAGCCAGTCAAGTGGAAGCAACTTACCACAGTGCACAGAAAATTACCGGGACACTCTCACCTATTAAAGCTACGGGCTGCACAGTTCAGGTAATTCAGCAAACTCCCAGGTCAGATGGTATGGAGTTTACTGTACAACATACGCAGCAGCACCCCACATGTTCTACACTGCATTGCAGAAACTGTGGGTCCACCAGCCACGAGGCCAGAGCTACTAACTGCCCCGCCCAGGGCCAACGGTGCATAAATTGTGGAAAATGTACCCACTTTGCCAATCACCTATACCACATTAGTCCATGGGCAGACATGCCAATTCCAATAGCGATCACAACCACTCAAATTCACCCCAAGTCCAAATGGATTTAATAATGAACTATGGTACACGGGAGCGGGAATACTGGGAAGCAAATGGCAATAAATGGTAATAAAGACCCTTTAACCTACTACTGAATAGACAGGCCCAAAAAACCAACGACAAATGGGAGATTCTTTAAATATCTATCCCTTATCGAGCCCAGTCATACCATATGAGATCGACAGATCAGAATCGGACAGAAAACAAAATACCCCCACTTTGCTGGTGGGATACAGTTGGACCTAGATGAGCAGCGATCCAGTCACTTCCTTGCTGCAGGAAAAAGCGATCTCCGTGCCACAGCCCAACATGAAAGGAGAAGAGGGGACATGGCTGGCTGGGTCGGGCATGGTGCAGTGCGGCAGCTCGTGCAGACTCCACGCAGCTACCCCAGAAATCTGTACCCGGGCATCGGCTCTATCCACCCTCTCTACGAGCACAAAAAGTCGCCTCCATTCACCACCATGACACAATTTGCCCCTTCCTTCACAGCCGCCATTTGCCCGTGGACTCGTCAGTGGGCGGAGCAACTCCTGCCCCACCCTCACCTAACTGAGCTGCTCGTGTTCGGTGTGGCCGTCTTGGGTTTCACACCCAGGCTTGTACCGAAAGGGACGGCATTATCCCCAAAAAGGACATAAAAGACAGATTCCAAAGGATAGAACATTAAAAAGGGTTTGAAAGGATGGCGTTTTTTAGAAACACACAATAGGAAGGGTGGACGACTTCTATCTATACAAAAAACGACGCATATCCAATGTCACAACTACATCACCTCTCGCTTATTCTATTACATTCACTATGGCAAACAAGCATTCTGAGTATTGCGCTGCAATACATGTCCCCTACCAAAGTTCAAAGTGCCATAACTTTGTCAAACATGATCGAATATGCAAATTTATGCACGGTTGATGCTGGTTTTCAAACTTGATCTGAGGTATGCTGAGACACATGTGTGTCACGCCTTGCCTCGTTGATAAGCCGGCAAGGTCGCTCCGTGGAGCGGCCTGCACGTATTGCACTGTGTAAATTATATAATTACCAACTCACGGTCTGAGATACTAGCGATTCAAGAGATATCCATTTTTAAAAATATTTTCGTTGAATTAACGATATCTGCCAAACCACGTGCCCTATCGCAAATTCCAAAAGGACATTTTAGTAGACTGACATGCTGAACAGATCTGTGAAGTTTCCCCTCAATTGGATCAAAAATGAGGGAGGAGCTCGGTTTTAAAGGTTCATGCTTAAAAACGTCATAACTCTGAAACCATGTGATGCATGACGTCATGCTCGCTGACTTTGTTGTTCGTCATGGGTATGCGATTCTGCCTGCAAAGTTAGGGCTCGATCCGTTCAGCCATTGCAGAGAAAAAGGGGTTTTCGTGTTTTCATGAAAAACAATATGGCGGCCGAACAACGTGACCTGTGGCGTCATAATTACGATTAAAATATTCTACAGACCGAGTCCCCCCTACCGTGAAAATTTGATCTCAATCGGTCCTATTATTGCAGAGAAATTGGTTTTTAAAGGAAATTAAAACTTAAAATGGCACTGAGTTAAGGATCATCAGAATTATCAGAATTCCCAAAGTTCAAAGTGCCATAACTTTGTCAAAAATGATCGAAACGTCGTGAATTTCGAACTTGATCTGTAACTTATCATGAGGAAACCATGTACCAAGTTTGAAATCATTAGCATTAAGAGTTTACAAAAAAAAGTCCAGAAAACTGTTCTTTGCGTGACGGACTGACAGACTGACAGACTGACGGACTGACGGACTGACGGACTGACGGACTGATGGACTGACAGACGGACAGACGGAGGGACGGCGTGCAAACCTATAGTCCCCTCCGGTGTACACCGGTAGGGGACTAATAACTATACTATCTTACTATAATTTACCAAATGTCTGTCTGTCTGTCTGTTCCCAGGTATCGCAAAAACGGCTGAACCGATCACAACAAAATTTTGGGTGGGTAATCCTGGGACCCCCTCGAGTAAAATAGGCTATATTGTTTTTCCAATTTTTCCCAATTTTCCAATTTCCAATTTTCCAGTTTTTCCAAACACGATGGAATAATATTTACTGATATGAACAGTGATGTGGCTTTTATTGAAATTCTACTAATACTGTTTAGATTTTTATGATATGCGTGTGATATGATTTAACGGATGTTTATATAAATCGTTTAAAATAAAAAAAGTCCTTCAATTTCTGATATTTTGCCTTTTCATTCGGGCGTCCCAATTGAAGCCCCGCCCATAGGGCGGGTACTGTTGCTCGTTGTATACAATGTTAGCCCCTAGAAATCATTTCCACAATACTATGCTAGAAATATTCGGGAGAAAATTGTGTTTCTGACAGTCTTGGCATCTATTATAGAGAAACCGCTGCTATCTTGTAGCTACCTCAAGTACTGCCTGACTCAGGTTATCTCTCCAAGACTACGACCTAGAAGACAAACTTTTTGCCAGTCAGTGAAGGAACATAATCTATTTCTCGGCGTCTTTTGAAGCCATTCTCCTTGACAAATTGGAAGGACATTGACGATGAAGGAATTTGAGGATTGCAAGAGTCAGAATGGTAGAGCCAAAAGCATTAAATTGTTTTTGAATTTGAGAATATGCTCGTGTGCACCTACTCTCCACAGAATATGCTCGTGTGCACCTACTCTCCACTGTAAAGCGTTACCTCTATGGAAGGCAACGTTAGAGGATTCAGCTGCCTATTTGTTTATGCACCTCGACCTCGTGTCATCTGATATGAGCTCTCACGCGCATGGTTATATATAGGGATTTGTAAGTGCATAAATCATCCGTCATGCCCACTCTCAAACTCAGAGCAACAAGTAGCCATGTGCTTTCGAACCTTGCCAGTGTCCACACTTCAAGTACGGGTCGTTAGCCGAGGACCTTGTGCTTTGTGTAACTGTGATACACATAGCCTGGTACAACAGCACCGCAAGCAACTAGGATCCCGGCTGACTCCATCGCTTCAATGGTGATTTGTGTACCACCGGGAATGAAAGGTCAGTCGGACAGATAGTCGATGTCATTTATAAACTTGTCTGTGCAGGCAAACGATTTATGCAGCCACTGCACATGATGCTCTCAATGTCAATGACTTCTCATCCATTATCAATGCTCTGCCAAACATTGTATTCGTTAGCACTGCATTGTCTTTTGCACAATGAAGTAGTGTATTCTGCATATCACTATTGACTTAAATGGTCACGTGGTCAATATCTTTGGCAAAAAAAATGCATTAAAGACATTTGTGCGATTGTTGTAGGATTCAGGGACATGACCAGCACTGTTGCTTCCCTCAAATCCTTCTGGGAGACGAGGATCAAGAAACAGAAGGAAAAGCAGAAGAAAGAAAAGGAGCGAGTTGAACAAAGTGCCATTGAAAAGTAATCTGTCTTGTTGCCATGCATGTTGCCATGCCATGCATGCATGTGCATGTTGCCATGGAGTAATGCTCAAGTTGTGCAGGAAATGTGGTATTTAGGCAAAGCACAAACTTCCTTTTTAACTTACTCAAAGGCACTTTGCACATTGTAAAATATAAGTAACATACATGAAGCACTTTCAAAGTTGAACAGACTGGTTTACAGGATGCACATCGAGTAGTTTCCGTGATGCAGTAGTGTACATGTAATAATTAGTAAAACGAGAGTTCATGGAACACCTCACACAGTCTTGAGAGAAAGGACATGAGAAGTGTCTTTTAAACGGTTGCTTTGCGTTTTGCATTAAACAAGCAGAACTCGGGCCGCACATATTTGGCTGAATGCTAAATCTCCCATTTACTCTGCCTTCAGGGCATGACATGGCGTCATTGATGCTGCTGAATCACACATTTACTCTGCCCTCAGGGCATAACATTGCATGAATGCTGAATTTTGAGTTACTCTGCCCTCAGTGCATAACATGGCATGAATGCTGAATTTTGTAGTTACTATGCCCTCAGGGCATAACATGGCACGAATGCTGAATTTTGTAGTTACTCTGCCCTCAGGGCATAACATGGCAGAAATTCTGAATCTCACATTTACTCTGCCCAGAGAGCATGAGATGGCGTCAATGCTGAATCTCACATTTACTCTGCCCTGAGAGCATGATATTGCGTCAATGCTGAATCTCACAGCTACTTTGCCCTCAGGGCACGAGATTGGTGAATGCTGAATTTCAGTTAATTTGCCCTCGGGGCATGAGATGGCATGAATGATGAATCACAGTTACTCTGCCCTCTGGGCATGGGAGAGCATAAATATTTTTTCCAAGAATACTGCTAAACGGAAGGTTTATGAAAGTTCCAACAAGGTGATTCGTGTTCTACAGTGTTCAAGTATGTAATTCAATTGAAATAAAATAAAGGTAAAATAAAAATAAAATAAAGGTAAAAATAAAATAAAGACTAGAAAAAACAACTTGTTTTGGAAGTTTACCACCGTTGATGTACCATCTATTACAACAACTTATTTAACATGTTAATTCGTTCTTTGTGCCTGTTGTTTGTGTTCTTTATGACGTCTCTAAAAACAGTTAGTTTCCTTTGCTTGGAATGATTTTTAATTTGTTTGACTGCCAAATAGGCAGACGGACTAAAACAATAATACCTTAATCCTCTGTGCACACGTGTGATTAGAATGAGATTTCACACAATTTGCCAATTTCAGAGCCAAAGTACTGACAAACTGCGAGTTCCTGGTCTGATTCACGTTCCGATTTGTGTTCTTCAGTGTTAAAAAATATATTTCAATTGAAATTAAAATAGTACCTTGATCATAAACTAATGTCTATGGACAGATAGACAGACATTCACTCAAAGTGAACCAATTGCGCTTAAACACGTTTTCGCATCTCGCAAGGGAATGATATTCTAGTAACCAGTGGAGTGATTTTCAGGATGCAAGTGGAGTGGTTTCCAGGAGGCAAGTGGAGTGGTTTCCAGGTTGCGAGTGGAGTGGTTTTCAGGTTGCGAGTGGATTGTTTTTCAGGTTGCGAGTGGATTGGTTTCCAGTTTGCAAGTGGAGTGATTTCCAGGTTGCAAGTGGAGTGTTTTCCAGGTTGCAAGTGGAGTGGTTTCCAGGATGCAAGTGAAGTGATTTCCAGGATACAAGTGAAGTGATTTCCAGGATGCAAGTGGAGAGGTTTCAAGGATGCAAGTGGAGTTATTTCCAGGTTGCAAGTGGAGTTGTTTCCAGGTTGCAAGTGGAGTGGTTTCCAGGACGCAAGTGGAGTGATTTCCAGGACGCAAGTGGAGTGATTTCCTGGATGCAAGTAGAGTGGTTTCCAGTTTGCAAGTGGGGCAGTTTCCAGGTTGCAAATGGAGTGATTTCCAGGTTGCGAGTGGATTGGTTTCCAGGTTGCGAGCAGAGTGGTTTTCAGGTTGCGAGTGCATTGTTTTCCAGGTTGCTCGTGGATTGGTTTCCAGGTTGCGAGCAGAGTAGTTTTCAGGTTGCGAGTGCATTGTTTTTCAGGTTGCGAGTGGATTGGTTTCCAGGTTGCAAGTGGAGTGGTTTCCAGGATGCAAGTGGAGTGATTTTCAGGATGCAAG
This sequence comes from Myxine glutinosa, assembly GCF_964187855.1. Classification (NCBI taxonomy): domain Eukaryota; kingdom Metazoa; phylum Chordata; class Myxini; order Myxiniformes; family Myxinidae; genus Myxine; species Myxine glutinosa. The sequence goes on along the minus strand of NC_136261.1, from coordinate 110,562,613 downwards.
TGGAGTGGTTTCCAGGATGCAAGTGGAGTTATTTCCAGGTTGCAAGTGGAGTTGTTTCCAGGTTGCAAGTGGAGTGATTTCCAGGATGCAAGTGGAGTGGTTCCCAGGATGCATGTGGAGTGATTTCCAGGATGCAAGTGGAGTGGTTTCCAGGTTGCAAGTGGAGTGGTTTCCACGTTGCACAGGGAGTGGTTTTCAGGTTGCAAGTGGAGTGGTTTCCAGGAGGAGAGTGGAGTGGATTCCAGGTTGCGAGTGGATTGTTTTTCAGGTTGCGAGTGGATTGGTTTCCAGGTTGCAAGTGGAATATTTTCCAGGTTGCAAGTGGAGTGGTTTCCAGGATGCAAGTGAAGTGATTTCCAGGATGCAAGTGGAGTGGTTTCCAGGATGCAAGTGGAGTTGTTTCCAGGTTGCAAGTGGAGTGATTTACAGGATGCAAGTGGAGTGGTTTCCAGGTTACAAGTGGAGTGGTCTTCAGGTTGCAAGTGGAGTGGTTTCCCGGATGCAAGTGGAGTGGTTTCCAGGATGCAAGTGGAGTGGTTTCCAGGATGCAAGTGGAGTGATTTCCAGGATGCAAGTGGAGTGATTTCCAGGATGCACGTCGAGTGGTTTCCAGGTTGCAAGTGGAGTGGTTTCCAGGTTGCAAATGGAGTGATTTCCAGGTTGCGAGTGGATTGGTTTCCAGGTTGCGAGCGGAGTGGTTTGCAGGTTGCGAGTGCATTGTTTTTCAGGTTGCGAGTGGATTGGTTTCCAGGTTGCAAGTGAAGTGGTTTCCAGGATGCAAGTGGAGTGATTTCCAGGATGCACGTCGAGTGGTTTCCAGGTTGCAAGTGGAGTGGTTTCCAGGTTACGAGTGGATTGGTTTCCAGGTTGCTCGTGGATTGGTTTCCAGGTTGTGAGCAGAGTAGTTTGCAGGTTGCGAGTGCATTGTTTTTCAGGTTGCGAGTGGATTGGTTTCCAGGTTGCAAGTGAAGTGGTTTCCAGGATGCAAGTGGAGTGATTTCCAGGATGCAAGTGGAGTGGTTTCCAGGATGCAAGTGGAGTGGTTTCCAGGATGCAAGTGGAGTTATTTCAAGGTTGCAAGTGCAGTTGTTTCCAGGTTGCAAGTGGAGTGATTTCCAGGATGCAAGTGGAGTGGTTTCCAGGATGCAAGTGGAGTGATTTCCAGGATGCAAGTGGAGTGGTTTCCAGTTTGCACAGGGAGTGGTTTTTAGGTTTCAAGTGGAGTGATTTCCAGGATGCAAGTGAAGTGGTTGCCAGGATGCAAGTGGAGTGGTTTTCAGGTTGCAAGTGGAGTGATTTCCAGGTTGCAAGTGGAGTGATTTCCAGGATGCAAGTGGAGTGGTTTCCAGGTTGCAAGTGGAGTGATTTCCAGGTTGCAAGAGGAGTGGTTTCCAGGTTGTGAGTGGAGTGGTTTTCAGGTTACGAGTGGATTGTTTTTCAGGTTGTGAGTGGATTGGTTTCCAGGTTGTGAGTGGATTGGTTTCCAAGTTGAAAGTGGAGTGATTTCCAGGTTGCAAGTGGATTGGTTTCCAGGTTGCAAGTGAAGTGGTTTCCAGGATGCAAGGGGAGTGGTTTCCAGGATGCAAGTGGAGTTATTTCCAGGTTGCAAGTGGAGTTGTTTCCAGGTTGCAAGTGGAGTGGTTTCCAGGACGCAAGTGGAGTGATTTCCAGGATGCAAGTGGAGTGATTTCCTGGATGCAAGTAGAGTGGTTTCCAGTTTGCAAGTGGAGCGGTTTCCAGGTTGCAAATGGAGTGATTTCCAGGTTGCGAGTGGATTGGTTTTCAGGTTGCGAGCAGAGTGGTTTTCAGGTTGCAAGTGCATTGTTTTCCAGGTTGCGAGTGGATTGGTTTCCAGGTTGCTCGTGGATTGGTTTCCAGGTTGTGAGCAGAGTAGTTTTCAGGTTGCGAGTGCATTGTTTTTCAGGTTGCGAGTGGATTGGTTTCCAGGTTGCAAGTGGAGTGGTTTCCAGGATGCAAGTGGAGTGATTTTCAGGATGCAAGTGGAGTGGTTTCCAGGATGCAAGTGGAGTTATTTCCAGGTTGCAAGTGGAGCGTTTTCCAGGTTGCAAGTGGATTGGTTTCCAGGTTGCAAGTGGAGTGATTTCCAGGATGCAAGTGGAGTGGTTTCCAGATTGCAAGTGGAGTGATTTCCAGGTTGAAAGTGGAGTGATTTCCAGGTTGCAAGTAGAGTGGTTGCCAGGTTGCGAGTGGATTGGTTTCCAGGTTGCGAGCGGCGTGGTTTTGAGGTTGCGAGTGCATTGTTTTCAAGGTTGCGAGTGGATTGGTTTCCAGGTTGTGAGCGGAGTGGTTTCCAGGTTGCAAGTGGAGTGATTTCCATGTTGCAAGTGGAGTGGTTTCCAGGTTGCGAATGGATTGGTTTCCATGTTGTGAGCGGAGTGGTTTTCAGGTTGTGAGTGCATTGTTTTCAGGTTGCAAGTGGAGTGATTTAAAGGTTGCAAGTGGAGTGGTTTCCAGGTTGCGAGTGGATTGGTTTCCAGGTTGCGAGCGGAGTGGTTTTGAGGTTGCGATTGCATTGTTTTCCAGGTTGCGAGTAGATTGGTTTCCAGTTTGCGAGCGGAGTGGTTTCCAGGTTGCAAATGGAGTGATTTCCAGGTTGCATGTGTTGTGGTTTCCAGGTTGAGTGGATTTGTTTCCAGGTTGCGAGCGGCGTGGTTTTCGGGTTGCGAGTGCATTGTTTTCAGGTTGCGAGTGGATTGGTTTCCAGGTTGCTAGTGGATTGGTTTCCAGGTTGTGAGCAGAGTAGTTTTCAGGTTGCGAGTGCATTGTTTTCCAGGTTGCGAGTGGATTGGTTTCCAGGTTGCAAGTGGAGTGGTTTCCAGGATGCAAGTGGAGTGATTTCCAGGATGCAAGTGGAGTGGTTTCCAGGATGCATGTGGAGTGATTTCCAAAATGCAAGTGGAGTGGCTTCCAGGATGCATGTGGAGTGGTTTCCAGGTTGCGAGTGGAGTGGTTTCCAGGTTGCGAGTGGGTTGTTTTTCAGGTTGCGAGTGGATTGGTTTCCACGTTGCAAGTGGATTGTTTTCCAGGTTGCAAGTGGAGTGATTTCCAGGTTGCGAGCGGAGTGGTGTTCACTCCGTTCACTCCACGAGTGGATTGTTTTTCAGTTTGAGAGTGGATTGTTTTTCAGGTTGCGAGTGGATTGTTTTTCAGTTTGAGAGTGGATTGTTTTCCAGGTTGAGAGTGGAGTGGTTTTCAGGTTGCGAGTGGAATGTTTTCCAGGTTGCGAGTGGATTGTTTTCCAGGTTGCGAGTGGTTTGTTTTCCAGGTTGTGAGTGGAGTGATTTCCAGGTTTCGAGCAGAGTGGTTTTCAGGTTGCGAGTGGAGTAGTTTTCGGGTTGCGAGCGGATTATTTTTCAGGTTGCGAGTGAATTGTTTTTCAGGTTGCGAGTGGATTGTTTTCCAGGTTGCAAGTGGTTTGTTTACCAGGTTGCGAGCAGAGTGGTTTTCAGGTTGCGAGCAGATTGGTTTTCAGGATGCAAGTGGATTGTTTTTCAGGTTGCTCGTGGATTGTTTTCCAGGTTGCAAGTGGATTGTTTTCCAGGTTGCGAGTGGTTTGTTTTCCAGGTTGCGAGTGGATTGTTTTCCAGGTTGCGAGTGGTTTGTTTTCCAGGTTGTGAGTGGAGTGATTTCCAGGTTGCGAGTGGAGTGGTTTTCAGGTTACGAGTGGATTGTTTTTCAGGTTGCGAGTGGATTGTTTTCCAGGTTGCGAGTGGAGTGGTACGCACGTTTGACTGACTCCGATGTGCGAAGAAGGATTACACAGGAGTCTGGACGCCTTATTCTCCGGGTCATTAATGAGGAGTGGAGGGTAAGTTGTTCACCTCGTCCCTACATCAATATTACACTTTCACCCTTTAACTTAAAGGCAACCTAAATCTTAACCATAACGATCGTCTCGCAATTAAAGAAATAAGTAGCACTGTCCAACAAATTCAACTGACATAGGTTTTTTTTTACCTGATCAGGTATTGCCTGCAGCTCTAATGGCTTCACCTGGCCTTGATGAAGTGTACGTCAGACAGACAGCAGTCTCCAGTCTGCCAACCTTTATTGGTCTCTTCCAGCGCCTCTCCATCCTCGATCTTGCCAGAAATCGACTCACATCACTGCCCTCTCACATTGGTGAGGACCATGAGTAATTTACCCAATCCGTTAATAGAGCAAAGCAACCCAACTTACATCGCGAGAAAATGGGGAATACAATGTTTTATGCGGACATAACTGAACCCAGAGCCTTTTGTCCAGGTACATTCATCATAATACCGATTGCATTATTTTATCATTCGTGTCTGATTGTGGATGGCAAACTATAGGTTGGGGAAGGATGTATAGTGGGACCATAAATGGGGGGGATGGAGGGGATGGGGTAAGGGGTGGGGCCATATGGGGATGGGATGGGATGTCTGGGAATGGGATGATGGGGGATGGGATGTCTGGGGATGGGATGATGGGGGATGGGATGTCTGGGAATGGGATGATGGGGGATGGGATGTCTGGGGATGGGATGATGGGGGATGGGATGTCTGGGGATGGGATGATGGGGGATGGGATGTCTGGTGGGGCCATAAATTAAGAAAGTGTTTTGAGAAGGAATAAAGAAGAAACGAAATGGGGTAAGGTTTTCATTTACAGAAAGGTTTTATCAGTTACACAACTTGTTTGATTATAAGACGAATGGTGTAATTTAAAGTAGTAGTAAGTGAGTTATTGCTGGAAGCCTGGCCAAATTGCAAACATTTTGCCCTGATGATCTCACCAACCTGCTGTTTGAGAACAGGAAAGACTCACTGATGGCAGGCTTGGCAGGTATGCCAGAAAGCTCCCCAACATGATTTGAGGGAGATTATTGTCCTGCCATGGAAGAAATAGGCTGTTGTTGATGATGGTGGTAGTGGTGGTGGGGAGAGCCTTTTTTCTATTCTACATGAAAGGTTGAGATGACAAATAGATCCATTAAATCTCAGGTTTTGAAGCTTGACCTTTCACTTTAAAACTCAAGTTGGGTTCATTTTAAAAATAAGTATATGGCTAGATTTTTGTGTTATATGTCATTCAATAGGTCAACTTGTTCAGCTGAAACAACTGGACCTCAGCTTTAACCATCTAAGCAGTCTCCCGAGTGAGTTGGGCCAACTGAAGAATTTGGAAAGAATGGACCTATCGTCCAACAACAGTCTTTCCACCCTACCCTACCAGGTACCAAGGAAACGTTTCATTTAAAATTAAACTTTTCTCGGCATATCTTTGCTCGATAATGTCATGTACCTATTTCAGTAAAGCATGATCCAAAGTAATAGCTGACTTTGTATCCTTAGACTTCAGTCCTAAACTCACTCATTCAATTTCTTGTAATTCACGACAACATGCTTATAAATCAAGATGGTGTCCCATCCCCGTGCCCGACAGCTTGGTAAGCTCCAAATGCTGGAATTTCTGGACCTGTCCTCCAATCGGTTTCAATCAATTCCTGTTGCGGCACTGCGGATGGTTGCCTTGCAGTGGTTTGATGTCTCTGACAATCATCTTCAGGAGCTTCCGCAAGATATTGATAGGTCAGCATCCTGTACCATGTAGCTTCTTTCAGCAAATTACAATGTGATTAAAGACACACAGAATCTCCATCACATCAGTTCACAAAACACCTAGTCTTCCTATTATGATCAAAATGGTCTTTCTGGTAATGGTCAAAATGGTGGTCTTTCTGTCTTCTTCCGACTCCTCTCCGGCCTTGATCCCCCAGCTCTCTCTGTGCTCTGTCCCCCAAATATTCCTGCAGGTCGCACAAGATCTGCCTGCAACCCTCGTATGGTTAAACTGCCAAAGTCTAGGCTCTCTGCTCACCTTCACTCTTTCATTCCTCTTTTCTCCTGCCTCGGGAACAAACTCCCTCACTCTCTTCAATCCCTCTCCTCCCTCCAGGTCTTTCAAACAGCTGTTCACCACCATCTCTTATCTTCCCCCATCCAAAACCTTGATCTTTTCTACCCCCGCTAATTTCACCCCAATTCCACTTTTTTGAAATACCAACTTCTTTCCTGGAGGTCCATGTGTTTTATACCTCTCCCACCTACCCCCCCCCCCCTTCCCGTGCCTCCTCCACCCAAGCCCTCTCCCTCCCACAGATCTCCTGATGTCCCTGCTCTCAAATGTTGTAATTGTGTGCTTCCCTCTCTCTCCCCATCTTGTCTCCCGCTCCATTTTTCTCATGTTTTATGTGTCAGTTTGTCTTTTTGTGAAGTGTTAGCTCTTACACGAGCCTCGATCTTGTATAGAAATATATATATATATATATATATATATATATATATATATATATATATATATATATATATATATATATATACATACAAGCCAGTTTTGGTCTATCTTTTACTTAAATACTATAGCACTTATGCCTTGTCTGCACTTGCATTTTGGCATCAGGCATGCACTGTGTTAACACATCCACTTTCTGCTGTGTGCCTGGAGTCATCAGCAGCGAATTCATATTAGTCTGAGATTTCATGAATAATTTGTACCACTGGTGGCATAATTTACTGAGACATGGTTGTGCCCTTGGGTCAATGCCCCTGCACATTAATCTTCATAGTGTGCCCTACTGAACCTAAATGATTTGAACTGCCCGTGAATGATGTAAACGTCTCTGCCTGGTATTTTAGGCTGCAGAGCCTCGATTCATTGCTGCTTCAGAGAAACCCACTGCGTTATCTTCCTCTTGCTCTCTGCCACATGCCTCACCTACGAGCAGTGGTGGTCAGCGCCAGGTCATTAGAGCAAGTGCCAACTGACCTCTACAGCATCGCAGGCCTCAAGTATGTACTTTTAGGTCACATCATGTTTTTGCAACTTTCATTAAATGCATTTTTCATTTTTTGAGAAATAGAAATGTATGGTTCTGTTATTATACTTACGTATGACCAATTCGGCCAAAACAGCAGAATAATCACTGATCTCCACAAATGTCCGATAAGACATGAGGGATGGTCTGTTTGTTTGTTCACTAACTCCTACAGTTTTTGGCAAATCTTCATCGTATTCATTTCACCGCTGCCATGGTGTCTGTTTCTGTATATCCACATTGAAAATCTTGAGAAATCTTGAGAATTGAGGGTTTTTAATTGTCTAGCAATGGCTACCCGTCGTTTCACTGAAGGATTTAATCCAAATAGAGCATGCACTTCACAAACATATCGCATATCTATCTGTGAGTTTCAATGAGGAAACTCACTCACGTGATGTGAAAAGGATCTTTTATAGCACATAGTTGTTGTTTTTGCTGCAGTCGTCATGGCTGTGTGGTTGTTGTTGGTGTTTATGTGCTTATTCCGTGTACTATTATATACTAGAAGGACCCCCTCCTAGGGGAGCGGCCAGGGGGGTTATGTTATGAACCTTATTGAAACATATAATTCAAAATACCTCTCCGAAATACCTCTCTGAAATACATTTCCAAAATACCTCTCTGCGCGTAATTTAAAACACCTCACTGCACTGGAAAACGTGGGGACAGCAATACTGTAGTGTAAAGGGTGGAACGTGTAATACCCAATCCCACCTGAAGGCGGCGCTACACAATACACATTTACATGAAGAATTTGCGTCACCCTCCTCACCCACCAAGAGCACCGATAAAGATAAAACACTACTATACACTAAATAGGACCATGCTGATCCTATGTAGCAAGTCTGGATGTAATCAGCCCAGAACTGTAGGGGAATAGTTCAACAAACAAACAAACAAACACACTGGGCACCGAATTATATATAGTAAGGATTTCTCTATTGCTTTGAGAAGTATTAATATATATTTTTGTCTGCTCCTTCCATGTCCATCACACATTATTCTAAACACTAAATGGTTCATGCATGTCGTAGAATAATAACAATGTCACCGTTGGAACCAAGTGCCACCTGACCTCTACAGCACACTTCTTCTGGGTCACACTTCTTCTTGGTCACACTTCTTCTGGGTCACACTTCTGGGACAGAAAAAGGGGGGACGTAAACCAGGGTATTACTGTAGATGTATATATACTCCCCAGCTTGCATTACACTGAAGCGCGGTGCTACGCGCACTTACTTGTACAACAAGAAGGAAGCGGACAACGCGGTAAGTTTAAGAGTCTTTATTATCAGAGCTCAACTGTAGCACTGGAGCGCTCCGGGCAGCGCGCCCGGTGTATATCCCGCGGCCACGCCTACCCCTCGGGCGTGGCCGCCGCCCACTTGGTGCGCGGAATGATGCCCTCACGCCAGTGAGCTTTCGTGTCCGCCACACGTGCCCCCCCAGAATTCCCGCGCACCTGGAGGGCCAGTTTGCAGGTCAAATGGATGACCCAGCCGAAGCGCCCTCTGGCGACTGGCGGCGTCCGGGGTGCAGGGATGCCAGCCGGGATGCCTCCGGCTGCACCCGGGATGGGTGCAGGACCAGGGGGCGGCGTGCCGGCGGGCCTGGGCGGTGCCGGGGGTCCGCCCGCAGGGGGGCGGCCCCGACGCGGGGGCCGAGCCACCGGCGGTGGGTGGTCCACGTCGAGGTGGGCCAGCTTGAGGCGATCCACCGAGACACGGTCGGGAGTGCCGCCGATGTCCAAGGTGAAATGTTTCACCCTGGTCTCCAGCACGCGGAAAGGCCCGTCGTACGGGGGCCGCAGTGGTGTCCGGTGGGCGTCGTGCCGGACGAAGACGTACTCCGCGGTGCGAAGCTCCGGGGCGACGTGCGTAGGCGGGTGCCCGTGGTGCGCCGTCGGCACCAGGGCGAACCTCCGGGCGGTCTCCTGCAGCGCGGAGCGCTCCTGCGCCGCGGACCATGGTGCCGTGGGGTCGGGGAGGAACTCGCCCGGCACCCGCAGCGGTTGTCCGAAGACCAACTCCGCCGTGGATGTGTGCAGGTCATCCTTGGGCATCGTCTGGAGGCCCAGCAGGACCCAGGGGAGCCTGTCGACCCAGCCGCCGTCGCTGAGGGTGGCTCGGAGCGCGGCCTTCAACGAGCGGTGGAACTGCTCGCACAGGCTGTTGGCCTGGGGGTGGTAGGCCGTGGTTCGATGCAGCTGGACCCCGAGCCCCCGCGCGACCGCCCCCCAGAGCTCCGAGGTGAACTGGTGGCCGTGGTCAGACGAGATGTCCGAGGGGACGCCGAACCGGGCGACCCAGGTGGCGATGAAAGCCTGCGTGACGTCCGCCGCCGTCGTCGCCGCCAAAGGCATGGCCTCCGGCCACCGGGTGGTGCGGTCCACCATGGTGAGGACATGGGTGAAACCCCGCGAGGGGGGCAGAGGTCCCACCAGGTCCACGTGCACGTGGTCGAACCTACGTGCCGGCACCGTAAACGGGGCCATTGGGGCCTGCGTGTGCCGGTGCACCTTCGCGCGCTGGCACGCGAGGCACGACCTGGTCCAGCCGCGGACGGCCTTCCAGAGGCCATGCCAGACAAACTTGTCGGCGAACAACCTCTGGGAGGCCTTCGTGCCCGGGTGGGTCAGGCCGTGGATGGCGTCAAAAACCTGGCGCTGCCAGCCCGCGGGCACGATGGGGCGAGGCCGCCCGAGGGAGACATCGCACAAGAGGGCCGCGCCGTCGATCGGCACCTCGGTGATGCGGAGGACCATGACGGCGGCCCGCAAGGCCTGGACGCCGGGGTCGGCGGCCTGGTCCGCCGCCATCCGGGCATAGTCGATGCCAAGGTGGACTGCGTGGGCGACGGACCGGGAAAGGCAATCCGCCACCGGGTTGTCCTTCCCCGCGACGTGCCGGATGTCCGTCGTGTACTCGGACACGGCCAAGAGGTGACGCTGCTGCTGGGCCGACCACGGCTCGGCGACCTTGCCCATCGCGACGACCAGTGGCTTGTGGTCGACGAAGGCCGTGAATGCACGGCCCTCGAGCAGATGGCGGAAGTGCCGGACTGACAGGTGAAGCCCGAGCAACTCGCGGTCGAAGGTACTATAGCGGCGTTCGGGCCGGCGAAGCTGCCGGCTGAAGAACGCCAGTGGTTGCCAGGCACCACGCACCCATTGCTCGTGCACCGCGCCCACCGTGTAATCCGAGGCGTCGGTGGTGAGGGCGATCGGTGCATCGGGCGCCGGGTGCGCGAGCATGGTGGCGTTGGCCAAGGCGAGCTTTGTGCCGACGAACGCCGCGTCCATCTGCTCGGTCCAGGTAACGTCACCTTTACCCGGCTTCCCCCGGAGGGCCTCGTGCAAGGGGCACAGGAGCTGGGCGATGCGGGGCAGGAACCGATGGTAAAAGTTTACCATGCCCAGGAACTCCTGGAGCCCCTTGATCGTGCGGGGGCGCGGAAACCCCTTCACCGCCTCCACCTTGGCCGGCAGGGGGACGGCCCCGTGCCTGGTGACGCGGTGCCCCAAAAAGTCGATGTCGGCGACGCCGAACCGGCACTTGGCGGGATCACGATGAGGCCATGCTGGCCCAGACGTTCGAAGAGCGTGCGGAGATGGTGAAGGTGGTCTTCGCGGGACGCGCTGGCGACGAGGATGTCGTCCAGGTACACGTAGACGAAATCCAAGTCACGCAAGATGCTGTCCATTAGGTGCTGGAACGCCTGAGCCACATTTTTCAAACCGAAGGGCATCCGAAGAAATTTGAAAAGACCGAATGGCGTGATGACGGCCGTCTTCGGGATGTCCTACGGCCTGACGGGGACCTGATGGTAGCCGCGCATGAGGTCCACCTTCGAAAAGAAGGACATGCCCACCAACCGGGCAGAGAAGTCCTGGATGTGGGGGATGGGGTAGCGGTCGGGGGTGGTGGCGTCATTGAGGCGCCGGTAGTCCCCGCACGGTCGCCATCCCCCGCCGGGCTTTGGCACGATGTGAAGCGGCGACGCCCAAGCACTCTCGGAGCGCCGCACGATGCCGAGCTGCTCCAGCGTAGCGAACTCCGCTTTAGCTACCACGAGCTTCGTCGGCTCGAGGCGGCGTGCCCGGGCGTAGACCCGTGGCCCGGCGGTGGGGATGTGGTGTTCCACCCCGTGCTTGACGGCCCCCGCCGAGAAGGTGGGCTGCGTGAGGGCCGGGAAACCCGCGAGGAGGCGGGTGAAGTCGTCCGCTGCCAGAAGCGTACAAACTAACCTCGCCGGGACCGAACCGCTCAGCAAGCCGCTTGGCGAGCCGCTCGGTGAGCTGCTCAGTGAGCCGCTCAACCAGCTGCTCAGCGCGCAAGCCAGCGAGCTGAACATTTCAGCCTGGACGAGACGTCTGTTCTTCACATCGACCAACAACCCGTGTGCACAGAGGAAGTCCGCACCGAGCAGTGCCATGGGGACACTAGCGGTTACGAACGTCCACGCGAAGCGTTGCCTTCCGAACTGCAGGGAGAGGCAGTGCTTCCCGAATGTGCATATGGGTGTTCCGTTCACGGCAAGCAATGCGGGGCCCCGGCCCGTGGTGTGCTTGTCGGACGTAGAGGCAGGGATAACGCTCACCTGTGCCCCCGTATCGCATAGGAAACGGCGCCCGGACAAGGTGTCCGTTATAAAAAGAAGGCTGCCGGAATGGCCGACGCTCAGGGCCACTACCGAGCGCCGGCTTTGTAGTTTCCCGACTTGCCGAAGGTGCATGGCGGGCAACAATTCCTCGCCTTGTGGCCAAACGCGAGATCTCGGAGACGGTGGGAGGGATTTTCGAAGCTCCACACGGTCTCCACGTTTTTCGAAGTTAAGTCTGTTCACAATTGTATTTTGTCGAAACTGTATTTATCTTTCGGTGTGTGAAGTTATTGTGTGCAACTTTGGTTGTTTCTCGGTGTTTATCTTTCATAAATTGATCGTCTGTTTGCCGTGTCGTGTCTTGAGGCCTTGTACAGTGTGCACTGTACAACCTTGAGGCTTTGTTTTTCTCTCAGCGGTCCGTCGTTTGTGATCCAACAACTTTCGTTCTCTGTATTCCCAGGCTTTTCACCCATAGCCTACTTCCTTGTGTAAATCTCAACTCAAAAAAAAAAAAACAAAAAAAAAAAAAACATTTCCTTCTCTGTTCTCATTCGTTTATTCATTCTTATTCGTTCGTTCGTTCTTCGACCACGTGTTTCTCCCCCATTTCCCCAGATAGTTTTCACTCATTAACCTTCAATGTTTACACTTTCCCCTCAAGTTATGTATTCCGTCATATTTTATAACACCTTTTTCTTCTTCTTCTTTAAAAGGCTGCTTTCGACTTGCTCACCAAATCAATTCATCCCAAAAAAAATATCCATCTCCTATAGTGCCTTTTTTCTACATTCCCTAAACTCTCCTGCACTCCATCCTCCATCCAGCGTCCTTAAACGTATTTTTAACTCGAAGGTCACAAGAAACTCATTTTGCAATAAATGTTCGTTTCCCATAAATCGTACACTTTCAAAAATCCAATCTCACCCCTCCCCTCCAAATCTTCCCCATAACCCCTCCCCTCCAAATCTTCCCCATCACCCCTCCCCTCCAAATCTTCCCCATCACCCATCCCTTTCAAATCTCCCCCCTTGCCCCCTCCCTCCTAAACTACCCCCTCACCCCTCCCCACCAAGACGCCCCCTCGCCCCTCCCCTCCTAGACTCCTGCCTCACCCCTCCCCTCCAAATCTCCCCCATATCCCATCCCTTTCAAATCCCTCCCCTTGTCCCTTCCCTCCCAAACTCCCCCCTCACCCCTCCCCTTCAAATCTCCCCACCCTCATTGCTTCTCAATTTCCCCCCTCTCACTCCCCCTCCTCAAAGCGTCCTCCCCGCTTCTTCCCCCTTCAAGCTCTCACCTCCATCTCCCCCAACCTTCTGCCTCGCTCTTCCCCCTCCTCAAATAAGACCTCATTATGGCTCACCCAATCACCATCAAACCTTTTGTCCGCCCCATCCTTCCCTTTCTCCGAGCTATTCTGAAATCTCTGACACACCTTCAACAGCTCTCCCTATCTCTTCCACCTCTTCCACATCTTACCCTACCCCTCCTCCCCCCTGTTCTGTATCTGATGCTCCCCCTTCCTCTTCATTAACGGTATGGACCTCAAACATCCGGGGCCTTCGTTCAAACTTAACTGATCTCTCCATACAGGTTGCTTCTGTCAAACCAGACGTGATCTGCTTAACAGAAACTTTCCTCCTTTATGATGTCTCTGATTCCATAGTATCTCTCCCGGGCTACTCCCTCCTCCGGTATGATAGACCTGAGCCTCGTCCTGGAGGCGGGGTTGCTATCTTTATCAAAAACTCTCTTCCTCACTCGCCCTGCACTGCACTCTCTCCACCTCACCCCCAGGAATACCTCTGGCTACGGCTTCCCCTTCGCTCCCACCTCTTGTTCATATGTGTGTTGTACCGTCCACCAAACAGTGATGACTCCATCTACATCTCGCTGTCTGATGATATGGACCAACTTCTATCTACTCATCCCAACTCTCTCTTCCTCATATGTGGTGATTTCAATTGTCACCATGCCAGTTGGCTGGGTGTGGGTACCTCTCTCACCAGCCATGGCTCTTCAGCAAAGGACTTCTGCGACTCACTGGGACTGACACAATCTGTCAATTTCCCGACCCGGATCTCAGTCAACGGAACATCTTCTCTTCTGGACTTGGTTATGACTAACTTCCCTGAAAATGTCTGCTGCTCTTCTTCTGCTCCGATCGGATCATCTGATCATGTCCTTGTTAAAGTGGACATCTCTCTGACCATCCTCAGGGAGCCTGCTCAGCGTCGACGAGTCTGGCATTTCACTCAGGCCAACTGGCACGGTCTTCAAGCAGCCATCAATCATCTGGACTGGTCTCCCATCTCTACCACCTCTGACATCAACTCATCCTGGGAATTCTTCCAAAGTAAATTGCTCTCTCTCATGCACAGATTTATCCCATCTCGTCTTCAGTTGTCATACCCTTCCTCCCGTCCATGGTACACGGAATCTTGTGGTGAGGCTGTTGCCCAGAAACAACTTGCCTTCGTCTCCTGGAAAGCAAATCCAACGGAAGGAAATCTCATTTCCTTTCACAAAGCCCGAAACAAGTGTGTGTCCACCCTCAGGAGAGCCAGGAAACAATATCTCTCCATTCTCAAGACCGAACTCTCTTATCAGTCTCCCTCTTCCAAATCCTGGTGGCGTCTGGTCAAATCCGTTTCTGGTGTTTGTTCCCCCTCCATCCCCTCCCTTACCTCAAACGGCTACACAGCTGACTCCGCATGTGAAAAAGCTGAATGCCTCAACTCTGTGTTTGCCTCTAAATCTTGTGTCCCAAACCCATCCCTCTCTGTACCCACCATACCCAGTCGTACCCTGCTGCTCCTGGACTCCGTGTCCTTTCCTCCTGACAAGGTGGAAAAGTTTCTGTCAACCCTCGACTCTGATTCTGCAACTGGACCCGACGGCATCAGCCCACGGGTCCTAAAATCCTGCTCTGCTGCTCTATCTCACCCTCTCTCTGTTCTCTTCACCCTCTCTTTTGCTCAAGGTCAACTGCCATCTGCTTGGAAATCAGCCAACATCACCGCTTTGCACAAAAAAGGTGCAAAAACAGATCCTAGCAACTACAGACCAATCAGCCTTCTCCCAATTATCAGCAAAGTCATGGAATCCATCATTGCTTCGGATATGAAATCTTTCCTCTTCTCCAATGGCTTGATCTCTGATCATCAATTTGGTTTCAGACCAGGTCACTCTACTCTGGACATGCTGCTTCTGCTGTCTCAACAATGGATGGAGGTCCTCAATGCCAAACAGGAAATTAGAGCTGTCTCCCTCGACATATCACGTGCCTTCGACACGGTCTGGCACCCCGCTCTGCTCACCAAACTCTCCTCCTTTGGTATCCATGGAAATCTCCACGCATGGCTGGCGGACTTCCTCTCTAGTCGTCGTCAACGTGTGGCCCTGAATGGGTTTCTCTCATCTCCTCTTCCTGTTCAGGCTGGAGTTCCCCAAGGCAGTGTTCTGGGCCCCGTGCTTTTTCTGGTCTTCATCAATGATCTCTCTGACTCTCTCGAAAATCCTCTCTATCTCTTTGCTGATGACTCCACTCTCTGCCGCTCCATTCCTCTTCCCTCAGATCGGCAGTCTGCTGCCTCCTCACTCTCTGAAGACCTGGACAAAATCACAGACTGGTCAAACAAGTGGAACATGTCTTTCAATCCTGACAAATCTCACACTGTTACTATGTCTCTCCGAAAAGATCGACTGGACAACCCTCCCATCTACTTTCTCAACAATCCTCTCCAAGAAGTTCTGTCGCTCAAGATTTTGGGTCTCACTATCTGCCATGATCTTTCTTGGGAAAACCACATTTCCAAGCTGGCCTCCAAAGCCAGTCGCCGACTGGGCATCCTCCGTCGTGCGAAGTCCTTCCTCGGCACACCTGAGCTCCTCACCACATACAAGGCTTTCATCCGCAGCTCAATGGAATACTGTTCTCCCCTATGGGCCGGTGCTCCTGCCTCACACCTAGCTCGGCTTCACGCTGTTGAAACCAAAGCTTTCAGAATTATTGGAATCTCCCGCGATGAAGCTATCTCTGAGGGCCTTTCACTCACTCACCGCAGGCAGGTAGGTGGTCTTTCTGTCTTCTACCGACTCCTCTCCGGCCTTGCACCCCCAGCTCTCTCTGTGCTCTGTCCCCCAAATATTCCTACAGGTCGCACAAGATCTGCCAGCAACCCTCTGATGGTTAAACTGCCGAAATCTCGGCTCTCTGCTCACCTTCACTCTTTCATTCCTCTTTTCTCCCGCCTCTGGAACAAACTCCCTCACTCCCTTCAATCCCACTCCTCCCTCCAGGTCTTTAAAACAGCTGTTCACCACCATCTCTTATCTTCCCCCATCCAAAGCCTTGATCTTTTCTACCCCCGCTAATTCACCCCAGATCCACCTTGTTTGAAATTCCAACTTCTTTCCTGGAAGTCCTGGCAGTGTCCATATGTTTTATACCTCTCCCACCGCCCCCTTCCCATGCCCCCCCCCCCCCAAAGCCCTCGCCCTCTCTCAGATCTCTCGATGTCTCCATGTCTCTCGGTCCCTGCTCTCAAATGTTGTGTTTGTGTCCTTCCCCCTCTCTCCCCATCTTGTCTACCGCTCCCGATGTTATATGTTTTATGTGTCGGTTTGTCTTTCTGTGTGATTAATGTTCGCTCTTTCACGAGCCTCGATCTTGTATACAAAAAAAAAAAAAAAAAAAAAAAAAAAAAACCTGGCATGGAAATGGCACCAGGTTTGCGGCGAAGGCGGAGGCCACGGTTTTCGCGGTGGTGGTGGGCGTGGCGTGGCGGCGGCCACGCGGCGTGTGTCAGCCTCGGGATTCCTGAGGTGTGGTGCATCAGCATCAGGGTCAGCCTCGGGATGCGCAACGGCCGCGCCAAAACTGGCCTGCGCGTCCAAAGCCGCGAAGAACCTGTCGGCCTCGGCAGCGAGAGCTCGGGGTTCCGTCGTCACAGAACCGGCCAACGTGAGGCGGACTCGTGCCGGCAGCTGGCGTCGAAATAACGCCCGGAAAAGAGCGTTCGGGGTTTCGTCGCCCATCAACGACAGCATATGGTCCATGCGGACCGACGGTCGTGTGTCACCGAGCTCGGGGAGGTCCAGGAGGCAGTCGGCCCGTGCGTCCACCGTGAGGCCGAACGTGGCGAGGAGGAGACGCTTGATCGCCTCGTACCTGCCGTCGGCCGGTGGGTTCCTCTGGACCGACACGACGCGGGCGGCCGTGCCGGGCCCGAGGGAGGCGACCACGTGGCAGTACCCGGTCTCGTCCACCGTGATGCCTCGAAGTCGGAACTGGGCTTCTGCCTGCAGGAACCAGAATTCGACTTGCGTCTCCCAGAACTCGGGGAGTTTCATTTGGACCACGTTGGTTTCCATTGCTGTGGTGGGTTCGGGTGGTCAGCGACGGCTGACCAGAACGTCGGAGGGTCACCAATGAAGCGTGGTGCTACGCCCGCTTACTTGTACAACAAGAAGGAAGTGGACAACGCGGTAAGTTTAAGAGTCTTTATTATCAGAGCTCAACTGTAGCACTGGAGCGCTCCGGGCTGCGCGCCCGGTGTATATCCCGCGGCCACGCCTACCCCTCGGGCGTGGCTGCCGCCCACTTGGTGCGCAGAATGATGCCCTCACGCCAGTGAGCTTTCGTGTCCGCCAGAACACTGTGATAAAATATATGAAAATGTGTTTCAATCGAGTTAATTAAGAACTAGCAATTTATGTTTTAAATAACGTCGGTTTGTAATCAAGCCTTCTGTTTCAGTGTTACTGTGTTGTTCCAAAAACAACCAATACACATCAAGAGATTTTTTTATTTTCTCAGCCACAGGATACCCTCGTTCATTTCCTTATTTAACAGAAAATACTGTGGTTTACGAATGTATGTCTAAATCTAAAAAATATATTACTGCACAGTATGGTATTTAATTTTCAGCACGTCAGATGGAAGACGACAGTCTTTGTCATCAAGTAAGGTTGTCATTCGCAGAATATCGGAAAATAAAATCTGAAAAAGCTTTTTGTGAAATCTGAAAAGAAAAAAAAGAAAATTTTGTATCTCGCTAATAAGTATATCTCTTATGAAATTTATGAAATATTACTCGTAGCAGCAGGCTGCATCATCGTATCAATCAGTGCCTGAGGAAGCATTAGTAGTTTGCAGACAGCGGGGGTGTGAACCATCATGGAAACGATGAGGCAATCGAAAAATCAGCAGAGAGTTCATCTTCACCTCAAATTAAAGAACATAACTTGCATCGCAATGTGGATGAAAAGCATGTTGGAATGTTACAGCTCAGATGCTTCTGTTTTACAAGATCCTGAAAATGGCCTAAAGTGGAGTGTAAATTCAGACCATTGTTGGTGAAAAGACAGTAACAAGTGAAAGGAATTATTTTTAGTAAAGACAGCAGCAACAAAAGATTGTTACGGTTTTCGCCGCCCTTCCTGCCCTTACCAAGGGGAGATTAAGCCCCTTGTTCTTTTTGGGCCGGCGCAACCGAGAGACTTGAAACGCCCCTCCCGGGCAAACGCAAGGTAGGGTTTCGGGACAATTCTCGCACGTACCTAAATACCTGTGCCACCGCAGAAGCGGGGAATCAAGCCTTGCACGAGCCACGTGTAATTTGAGTACACCGAGCGGATTGCGTACCACGTGGTCCATGCAGTTTTCTAGTATTGGAACCCGATTAGAGCGGTTCTATTCGTACCACGCTTAGTCAATGATGGAAAAGACGAGACGGTCGAATAAAGGAAGAACACAGGTTTAATTACTATTATGTACAAGTCGGTAGAAACACAGAGACACAGAGCAGTCTTAATCAGTCTTATGTTAAGCCCAGACACGGGCCCGATCACACTCACATAGGGGAAATGAAGGTAGGATGATGTTCACTCGCTGCCTTGGTCGTCCAGGAACGGCTTCGCCCGGCGTGGCTCTCCACGGTCACAGCACGTCCCGCGATGAAGGCAAGCAGGCGGTGGGAGGGATCCTTGTCGCGCATCTCTCGAACAAAGGGCACAGCAGGCAGGAGGGAAATGTACGCGTCTCTCGCCAAGCTTGGCGGTTTTCCACAGTGCGTTTAGTTGCCGGCGCGCTATCACTCGCGTAACCCAATAAAGGCTCTGCCTCAAGCTCAACCGAGCGTTTAATTGGTAAGAGTGCTTATAACTTGATTCATGCGCGTCTTCTCTCAGAACTACTCAAGCTCAACACCCAGCGCATGCCCTTCTCACAACTTCTCAAGCTCATCACCCTGCAGAACTGCGGTGGGGGCTTCGCGCAATGGGTTATATTGCCAACCCCCTTAGCCCTCTCGAATGTTCTAACCACGCCTTGTGACGTGGTGGTGGCAACCACGCCTTGGAAAGGTCTACGCTTACACTTACTAAGAAATAACTGATCTTAAACGAGGCTACATGTTGTAGTGTGACTAACTATGAGGGGGAAAATTAACCTTTATTGTACAAACTCAAAATCGCTACAAGATTAATTGCTCAACATTACATGTGAGTGTTGGCAAACAGAGAAGAAGTAGGGAAGCTATGGCTGGTTTATTCAAAGAGCAAAAATGCTTTTGTTGCAAAATCTTCCTGTCCAATGCAAAAATTTGCTCTCGAATTGGATATAACCAGAAATTAGAAAAAAATTGTAGAGTATTTTAAACAAGCATGAAAAGTCACCCGATCACCTATAATCATTCCAAAAATGGAACGAACTGGAGACAGGATTAAATGCAGCACAATGAAAATCAACGCATTATTAAAACAGAAACATAGTTTTGGCAGAATGTGTTGGAAAGACCCGCTGCCTCATTAAGAGTACAGGGAACTCAGACCAGCAATGTGTGGGAGGTCAGATAAACTGTTTGAGCCCAGTAATGGAAACTTTCTCTCAAATTTGTGAAATTAATGAAGATGTTTTATAATGTGATGAAAGAACATCTCAGACGAATAACTTCATATTATATCCATGACCATTACTTGGGTAAAATATTCAAAGCGAGATCATCCCGTTATTGGCAATGGAGATTAAGGAAATCGGTACTGTCAATGCTAAAAACAGCAAAATATGACACGGTGATTTTGGATTGCACACCAGGAATAATTGATTCTCATCGTTAGATTTATGTTAGTGAATGAAACCTGCAGTGATGTAGCAGTCATTGAGAAAATTAGTACACACATTGAGGGTGTGAAACCCAGTTGGGAAGCCACGTCACCCACACGTAAACAGTAATTTGATGGAGGACCCTGGAGAACCTGGTCGCCTAATTGACGTTCGTGTTTGATTAGCAGCCTGTCCGGGTCGTGGGGTTCTCTGCGCCGGTAGCATATATATATATATATATATATATATATATATATATATATATAGATATATATAGAAATATATATATATATATAGATATATATATATATATATATATATATATATATATATATATATATATATATATATCTATATATATATATATATATATATATATATATATATATATATATATATATACAGTATATATACAGTATACAGTATACAGTGTACTGTATACAGTGTATACAGTGTATATATACAGTATATACAGTATATCTATATTATAATAGCCGTAGATGATTCTGTCTGTCTGTCTGTCTATCTGTTGGGTGTCTGTCCGGGGTGTGGCTTACTCGGTTTGCAGAGTAGCTCCACCCATAGCTCCACCCATTCTGGGAGTGGCTATAAACAAATATCCACCATTTTATTAACTCGCATAGCTTTGAGTCCTGTTTTGTAGGCCCGTGGTGTCTTGCTCTCCCCCAGTTTTATTTCAAATCAAATTCGATAAATCATTTCATTTTTCACAGTCGCTAACATAGTTTTAGACTCGGTTGAAAAAAAACGGGAAGAAAATCCGATGAAAGTTGCCGTTTATAGAACGAAATGAATTCTCAAAGGCCTGTAACTTCAAGGCCATTGAGTCTCTCTCACGCCTTTATCTCCAATCTAACTCACCATATGATTTCATTTTTATCGATGGTTTTACTTTTAGACTCGGTGTCAGCAATAATTGAGAACATTCCACTAACGCGGGAAAATGCAGAGATATATTTTTTAAAATCGCGTCATGGTGTATCATACACCGCCCAACATGACACCGCTGGCAATGTGTCGATATATATTAAAAATTCGCTTTTGCTTTTCCGTTATGATATATTACTATTTCGTTTGATGATAGTCGTCACAAAAACGTCAACAATGATGCCGACATATATTTCTTCGTTTTTATTTCATTCAACATATTAGCCGGAAGTAAAATATGTTTCAGGAAATTACCGAGAGATATTTCTTCGTTTTTTTTATTAGTTATGTGCGCATACACTTTAAATAGGTTTATTTGAAATCTTTAATTTTCCACAAACATTCCACACACGCGGGAAAATGCAGAGATATATTTTTAAAATCGCGTCATGGTGTATCATACACCGCCCAACATGACACCGACGGCAACGTGTCGATATATATTAAAAATTCGCTTTTGCTTTTCCGTTAAGATATATTACTTTTTCGTTTGATGACAGTCGTCACAAAAACGTCAACAATGATGCCGACATATATTTCTTCGTTTTTATTTAATTCAACATTATTAGCCGGAAGTAAAATATGTTTCAGGAAATTACCGAGAGATATTTCTTCGTTTTTTAAAATTAGTTATGTGCGAATACACTTTAAATAGGTTTATTTGAAATCTTTAATTTTCCACAATATAATTTACTTGCCATTTATCATTTGATGATTACGAGCCAAATTCCTCTTGAGGATCGTGACAATTCATGCGCTGCGTGGAAACTTCTATTTCCAAAATGAATGAGACGATCGATGAAGAACGCAGACTTGAACAGGATGCAGCAAGAAAACGAATGAGACGGGCGAACGAGTCCATCGACGAACGTCAATGCAAACTTGCGGGGTCACCCGTGGGAATCCCACGGGCATGGATGTGTGTGACATTTCGACATATTGAGTTAGATGCTGCACATTCATTTTTACAAAATGGTTACTGGCAAGTCATCAGATCCAGAAATGGTGTAAAAACCACCGTTTAGAGGCCATTTTTCCCCGCAAAGCGGGGGTTGGCCTTTTCGGGGACCGTGGTAGTTGTTGTTTGTTTGTCCCCTTTTTGAAGCAATGTTTTACGGCCGGATGCCCTTCCTGACGCCAACCCTTTTTGCCGCCTTCAACGACAAACAGGGAATTACCAGTGAACTGGTACTCAATTAGCCGACCTCGGAAGGATGACAGGCTGAGTCAACCCCCCTGGCATTAATTCGGCGATCGACCGAGATTCGAACCCAGGATCCTAAGCCGGCACCCTAGCCGCTAGCCCAACACCAGAAATGGTGTCATGAACACAATTTATTTACGCACAAGCACAAAAGCAAGACGGGCCGATTTCCGATTCCGACGGGCCGACGGGCGAGACGGGCCGATTTCCGATTCCGACGGGCCGATTTGGAGCAAGAAAAAGAACGAGACGGGAGAAAAAGGAGAGAAACGAGACGGGGAAAGCCGATTGGAGAGGCGAGTGAGGCGCGATTGGAGAGGAGTGTGAGGCGCGATTGGAGAGGAGTGTGAGGCACGATTGGAGAGGAGTGTGAGGCGTGATTGGAGAGGAGTGTGAGGCACGATTGGAGAGGAGTGATTGGAGGGGAGTGTGAGGCACGATTGGAGAGGAGTGTGAGGCACGATTGGAGAGGAGTGTGAGGCGCGATTGGAGAGGAGTGTGAGGCGCGATTGGAGAGGAGTGTGAGGCGCGATTGGAGAGGCGTGTGAAGGATTGGAGAGGAGAGGAGTGTGAGGGATTGGAGAGGTGAGGGATTGGAAAGGAGAGGGATGTGAGGGTTTGGAGAGGAGAGGAGTGCTAGGTGGAGAGAGGAGAGTGTCAGGTGGAGACAGGAGAGTGTCAGGTGGAGACAGGAGAGTGTCAGGTGGAGAGGAGTGAGGGGTCACATATTATGTGAAATAAATAAATTGTGTTCATCACACCATTTCTGGATCTGATGACTTGCCAGTAACCATTTTGTAAAAATGAATGTGCAGCATATAACTCAATATGTCGAAATGTCACACACATCCATGCCCGTGGGATTCCCACGGGTGACCCCGCTAGTATATATATATATATATAGATATATATAGATAGATATATATATATATATATATATATATATATATATATATATATATATATATATATATATATATATATATATATATATATATATATATACAGTGCATTCAGAAAGTATTCAGACCCCTTCACTTTTTTTGCAACATTGTGTTATGTTGCAGCCTTATGCTGAAATCGTTTCAATTCATGTTTTCCGTCATCAATCTACACTCAATACCCCATTATGACAAAGAGAAAACAGGATTTTAGAAAGTTTTGCAAATTTATTAAAAAGAAAAAACTGAAATATCACATTGACATAAGTATTCAGACCCTTTGTAGTAGGGTCAATATACGAAAAAAACACCTAACCCCCAAAAAATTGATACAAAAGGTTTTTCAATGGATTCTGGTACCATTGGGCATGCTAAATAACATACTAAAAATTTAGTAACATCTGACTTCCGGAAAGGGGTCATTTTCAAGATGGCGTCCAAGATGGCCACCGTGAGCTTAAAATGGCCATATCTCAATTATTATTCAACCTATAAAGGCGGTTTGGGTGTCTAACCCTAGGTTTTAGGGCCCAAGGAATCCAATTGAATCAATAAAATTACCATCAGTTAATTATTTATTGACAAGTCCAAGATGGCATCCCAAGGTGACATCCTGATCCACTAAAATGGCTCTGTCGAATAGTAGTCAACCTAGAGAGATTTTTTCAGTGTGTATACCTAGGTTTAAGGCACCCAGGAAATCATCAAAATTACTTAAATAAGCACAAAGTAATCAGGTAATCCAGTAAGCCAGGTTTACCAGCCCATTAGGCATTTGTTGTCTTATACAGTTAGTCGCTATTCATCGTCATCCTCCGACTCCTCTGGAAGAAACTTGTTATGTGGATTGTCACATTCTTCAAGTTGGCACGGTCCACAGGCCGTGGACCGTGTATGTATATAAGTACATGGTAGTCCATATCGTCTACAAGAGCAGCGGAGTGTCTTGCAGGCAGTGGAGCAGTTACAATGAATGACCTTCAAGAGACTGTCTGGAGCAGCGTTCATTCTTGACATAAGTGGGACAAACTGATTATCCTGCAGGCTCCACCCCCATTTCAATGGCATCCATACCCTCTTCTTTTTCCATCCACACCATGATCTGGTAGTACGCTCTACGACAGTGAAGTTTGGTAGCAGATTCAGTTGGGGGCAGACGTTCGGGTGTTACAAAAGACGAAGCAGAGACAACCTTCTTGCTGAAGGTGTTATATCGCATTGTTGCAAGGGAATCTTTGCACTTGCCACCAAAGAGGATAGCCAGTACTCGGCATCCAAGGTCATCGATCACCTCTGTGGTCTGGTTTGGGATGGTGAATGTGTTGGCACAAGACCGAAGGACAGGGTCTCCTTTTACATTTATTTTGGAAATGTCCAAAAAATATGGATTTTGTTTGTGCATACATGTACCAAATAATATACTTATTCCTTTTGAGATGAAAATAAATTGTTTGTCAGATTTTTCAGTCTCCCCCCCCCCCCCCCTTCCCAATATAAAATAGTCAGTCCCTTGCCATAACCTCTCAAGCTTTGTACAAACCTTTGTCTGTAATGATCACTGAATACTGTGGACTGGAGCCACAGGTGGCAGTGGTGTAGACACATTACACTCTTATCTCCAATCTGAAACACACACTTGGTTCATTAGCTGGTGAGTCGGAGGATGACGATGAATAGCGACTAACTGTATAAGACAACAAATGCCTAATGGGCTGGTAAACCTGGCTTACTGGATTACCTGATTACTTTATGCTTATTTAAGTAATTTTGATGATTTCCTGGGTGCCTTAAACCTAGGCATACACACTGAAAAAAATCTCTTGGTTGACTACTATTCGACAGAGCCATTTTAGTGGATCAGGATGTCACCTTGGGATGCCATCTTGGACTTGTCAATAAATAATTAAATGATGGTAATTTTATTGATTCAATTGGATTCATTGGGCCCTAAAACCTAGGGTTAGACACCAAAACCACTTTTCTAGGTTGAATAATAATTGAGATATGGCCATTTTAAGCTCCCAGCGGCCATCTTGGACGCCATCTTGATAATTACCCCTTTCCGGAAGTCAGATGTTACTAGATTTTTAGTATGTTATTTAGCATGCCCAATGGTACCAGAATCCATTGAAAAACCTTTTGTATCAATTATTTTGGGGTTCAACCATATATTGACCCCTCTATTACTATGACACTTGAAATTTAGCTCAGGTGCCTCCCATTTCTCTTGATCATCTTTGAGATGTTTCTACACCTTGATTGGAGTCCACCTGTGGTAAATTCAATTGATTGGACATGATTTGGAAAGGCACACACCTGTCTATATAAGGTCTCACAGCTGACAATTGTTACGGGTCCCGGATTTAGGGGAATTACTATTCATGTCATTGCTTATTAATGTTTATTCTATTAAAGGTTGTTGTGGTTAAATGGTTAGAGGCGCTCTGGATAACAGGAGACCGGAAACGGGATGGTGAACCGGAAGAAAAGAAGAAGACAAGGTCCAGGAGAAGCGGCCATCTTCTTCTCATCGCCCAGCTCCGACACGAGCGGTGTCGATATTGAGCAGCGTGGGGGACGCTGCGTTTGAAAGCCCGTCTGGCGAAAGGAGTTACCTGCGCGGGGTAATTACCGATTACACGTCAAGTTGCCGTTGGTTCGTGCACGGAACCAAGCGTCCGGCACAGTTCGCCTCAACGTCTACAAGGACGCGTACGGGTCGCACCTTGGGCCTCGCGCGCTTTGCGAGCCGCGCTTTGCTTTGCCCGCTTTGCTTTGCCCGCTTTGCTTTGCAAGGAGGTGTGCGCTGCAGCAGCTGTTCCCGGTACGCGACGTGCACGTTTGGAACACGTCAGCCAGGGGT
The DNA here is from genome assembly GCF_964187855.1 of Myxine glutinosa. Taxonomy (NCBI): domain Eukaryota; kingdom Metazoa; phylum Chordata; class Myxini; order Myxiniformes; family Myxinidae; genus Myxine; species Myxine glutinosa. The sequence continues at coordinate 110,537,083 of NC_136261.1, read as the reverse complement.
TCGTTCAACCGCCCGTGTGCGGAGAAGTCGACCTTCACCTTGGTCTGGAGGGGCCCAGAGACATTGTGAGGGACAGTGACCATTGAGGGGTCGTGAGTGGGGAAAGGGGGGAAATATATGAGATGGCCATCTTAGTAATATTGGTGATTGATTGTTGATGGTTGTTGATTGATTGGGGAATATATTATTGAGTAATCCGGATCCTTGGTGTGGGGTTTCTTATTGACTTGAATTATTGTGTCTTTCATATTGATTGCGCTACGAAAGCGTATAAATCAGATATCTTTCTGGCGGGGTCCTCCCACGGTCCGGGGGTCACCAAGACCAGGTAGTTACCGGGAGGACCACGTAACACAATGCATATCAGAGCAAAAACCAAGCCATGAGGTCGAAGGAACTGCCTGCAGAGTTCAGAGACAGGATTGTGTCGAGGCACAGATCTGGGGAAACCTACAAAAAAAATTCTTCTGCATTGAAGGTTCCCAAGAGCACAGTGGCCTCCATGATTCTTAAATGGAAGAAGTTTGGAACAACCAGTACTCTTCCTACAGCTGGCCGCCCGGCCAAACTGAGCAATCGGGGGAGAAGGGCCTTGGTAAGAGAGGTGACCAAGAACCCGATGGTCACTCTGGCTGAGCTCCAGAGATCCTGTGTGGAGATGGGAGAAACTTCCAGAAGGACAACCATCACTGCAACACTCCACCGATCTGGGATTTATGGCAGAGTGCCCAGACGGAAGCCAAACAGTTCAATCTTGGTTTCATCAGACCAATGAATCTTGTTTCTCACAGTCTGAGAATCCTTTAGGTGCTTTTTTGCAAACTCCAAGCGGGCTTTCATGTGTCTTTCACTGAGGAGAGGATTCCGTCTGGCCACTCTGCCATAACTTTCTTATATATATATATATATATATATATATATTAGAAAGTTTGTGTTTGTTCGTTCATTTGGATCATGTAGGAAGGAACCAGTGCAACCAAACATTGCATGGCCTCCTCTTTCATCCAGAAGAAGGTTGAGAGATATGTTTGGATAAAAAAAAGATTTTTTTTATTTTTAAAAATCTTTGTGCCTCCATCGTGCTTCGGGTCTTGTGCTAAAACAATGCCTGCATTTTTTTCCTGGGAGCAGCCGAGTAATATGTTTTATGAAGATCGTAAGTTGAGGTTGTATATAGTGAATTGTTGTCAACAACACAAATTTAATTATTATGATGTTTACACTTGCACAAGTTTTTAATAAGATTGCTTTCCGCAGGTTTATTTATTATAACACTTCCGTGTTCAGGCCTCAAGTAAATATGTTCTTAGATCCTGCCTGCATTTCTCCCATAAATACATATTTCATTGAATATCCCCTGTCAATGCCGGGAACTTCAACTAATATATATATACACATCTACACTATATATACGTATGTATGTATGTATGTATGTATGTATGTATGTATGTATATACATATATATATATATATATATATATATATATATATATATATATATATATATATATATATATGGTATCTGTAATCTGGTTCTCCAACCTAATGAGCGGACAACATGACGTCATCGCCATGCATGTCCGCATTGCCTGCAAAGCTCCAGAGGAACCATCTAGCAGTGCGTCATTGCGGATTATAAATCCAGATACTGTCACAAGTGCATGCAAAACTCACAGTTACCGACCTGGTTTCGCCCTTGGTATCTGGTTATCCGCTCATTAGGTTGGAGAACCAGATTACAGATACCATTATTAGTAACTCCCAACCGCAACCAGGTCGACTCCATATGATGAGTGGATACCAGAGATAACGTTACCGTGTGGCAGGCGGTGCTTAGCGCTCCCAGCAAGGTGCAGCAGCAGCTGTATGGGACACCTTGCTGGCGGTTCTCCACTGATGATATGAAGGTCGCATAGTGACTGATATAAAAACCGAAAGGTTCACAGAGTTACAAGTGTATGGAAGCCTCACTGCGTTGCCCTGATGAAGCCCAAACAAGGGCGAAACCAGGTCGGTAACTGTGAGTTTTGCATGCACTTGTGACAGTATCTGAATTTATAATCCGTAATGACGCACTGCTAGATGGTTCCTCTGGAGCTTTGCAGGCAATGCGGACATGCATGGCGGTGACGTCATGTTGTCCGCTCATTAGGTTGGAGAACCAGATTACAGATACCATTATTAGTAACTCCCAACCGCAACCAGGTCGACTCCATATGATGAGTGGATACCAGAGATAACGTTACCGTGTGGCAGGCGGTGCTTATCGCTCCCAGCAAGGTGCAGCAGCAGCTGTATGGGACACCTTGCTGGCTGTTCTCCACTGATGATATGAAGGTCTCATAGTGACTGATATATATATATATATATATATATATATATATATATATATATATATATATATATATATATATGTATATATATGTATATATATATATGTGTATATATATGTATATATATATATGTGTATATATTGTTGCGAATATGGAATTTGGCCTCCATATCCGCTTGTAAATATTCCCCTATTTTCTCCGATACTCCCCAACTCTCCCTTACCCCATTCCCTAGTCCCATTGTCTGTAAACAACACCCATTAGAGCCGATCTTCCCCTTCATCCCCCCATTAAATGTCGTGCCCAGGTCCCCCGCACCACACGTAGACAATTATAGGACATCTTGCTAGTTATTCTTAATCTATGTCAGTTAAGGACTTGTTTCCATTAATTATGACTCTTCGTTGCACCAGAATGTGATTATATGGCACCTGTTAGGAAGTTTAGGACCTCCCCATACCTCTCCGCATCTCTTCCCCATGAAGAAGCGCCAACTACAACAACAACAACAAAAGAGGGGGGCGGCGCGGTGACGGCATGGGGAGTGGGCGTCCTCCTTCCGGCTCGGTTGGCCGCCATTGAACATGTGCTCGACGGGGTTACCCAGAAGGGGGCTCCCTGTCGGCCCCTCGTCAAGGGCGGAGCCGGTAACCCCCGCACCCAATGAGAAGCCATGGGCCGATGCCATATGGGGCGGAGCTAACGAGCGAGGGCGTGTGACTCCCCGCCGGATATACGCGGCCCCGCGCCGGACGTGACGTCAGATGCGCCCCGAGCTTGGAAGGACAAGACGCCACCCTCCCGAGCGCTGAGCGACCTCCCCGGCATCTCCACCAAAGTCGCGACCCACGAGCGCTGAGCGACCTCCCCGCATCTGCTGGACACCACCGTACGTGATTCTGTCCCGGGGCCAGGTGCACCTGAGCCATCGACTGCCGCTTTCCTTGCCATCAAATCCCGTGTGAGTCAGCGTTGTCCCGTTTATCTGTGGTCTGTCTAGGGTTAATATAAGGTTGTGTCTAAGTGCCCACCTTCCTATGTTTCCCTCTTGTCCCTGTAATCCAACCTTTTTCCGTACGAATATACTTGAGAACTGAACCCCTGGTGTCGTATTGTGTCATTATAACCCAGCCGGGTGTCTTCTCTTTCCTATTGAGCCAGCATAGCGCGGCTTCGTCGACGTTCGAGTGCAATCGGGTAACTTGTACGGATACGGCGGCCATCCCGCTCGGCCCACCATACCATCAAAGTCGTATCTGTAACAATTGGTGTCGGGAGTGAGATTCGAGGCCCGACCAAATTTTGGAAAAAAAAAAACGAATAGAGGAAAAAAAAAAAAATTTGGTCAAAATTTGGAGCGGCCGAAATTTGTTTTGTTTTACGAAACTCGAATTTTGCAAGTCGCGCTATGGCGGATCAAGACGGCTGGGGTCCGGTAGGGGAGAGTGAAGCAGGGTCGGTCCAGGACCAAATTGAGACACGTGAGGAGAGCGAAACAGCGGGGGTAGCAGACGCGCGAAACGGCGCCTCGCACATAGCTACGGCGGCCGCACCCGCTGCACAAGTGGGAGGGATGGCCCAGATGCAGGTCCTCATGGAGCAATTTATGGCGCAAATGCAGGCGTCCCTCAAACTGCAGAGTAACCAATTGGGGAACCGGATGGATGCTCAGGGTGAGCGATTGGAGGGCCAAATGGGGGTAATGGGAAACCAAATGGGGGTAATGAGGGACGAAGCGAGGGGTACCGGTGAGAAGTTAGACAATAATTTTGAGGAGTTAGACAAGAAAATTGGGAAGTTAGACAATAATTTTGAGGGGTTAGACAACGGGATAAAAGAAGTGAAAAATGGGTTAATGGGGGTAGAAAATAGAATGGCTGCCCAGGAGAATCAGATAGAGGGAGTGAAAACTGGGTTAACGGGGGTAGAAAACAGAATGGCCGCTCAAGAGAATCAAATAGAGGGAGTGAAAAATGGGTTAGAGGGGTTAGAAAACAGTATGGAAGGCAAATTGAGGGACATGAGGGACCAAGCGGAAAGGGAAGTTAAACAAATGGAGCAGCAGATAGAGGGGGTCAGAATGGGGGTAGAAACCAAACTGGATGCTCACAGGGAGGAAATGGAGCAGATGAGGGTGGCATCTGGGCAGGAGATGCAAGTGATGGGAGAGGAGATCAGAAGAGGAGTGAGTGAGGAGGTCGGAGGAGTGCGCGAGGAGGTGAGGCACTGTGAGGAGCACATGGAAAAGGAGGTGAGAAAGGGGACTGTAAAGTTACAAGGGGGCATAGAGGACCTGACGCAGGAGGTGGAGCAGCTGACGGTGGGACAGACGGAGTTAGTGGAGCAGGTTCAAAGGAACACTGCGGTATTAGGAGGTTTAAAGGCGACACAAAAAGAAATTAAAAACGACTTGATAGCGACACAGAGGCAATGTCAGATGATACGTGAGGGACTGACAACGAGGTTGGACGAGGTGGTAGAGGTAATGGAGACGAAGGACCGGCAGGTGAGGACGCACATGGAAACGGTCAAGGTAGCCTTGGAGGACGAGCTTGAGGAGACGTACCGGGGAATAAAAGAGGTGAGGCACAAATTAGAAGAAGTGGAAGAAGGGGTGAGCGAAATTAAGAAGCGACGGAGAGGGGATAACAAAGAGATAAAAGAGGAGATAAAAGAATTGGTCCAAAGTCTGTGTTTGGATCGTGATGATGTGCTCATTAACCGGATGAGGGATTCGCAGGTGATGGAGGAGAAGCGAAGAGGAAGAGGACCCGGTGTAAGTGGTGACCAATATGGTCGTGCGTATGATGCGCCAGGGGATTTAAGAAGCTTGGGGGTCGAGATAGACCCGGGTGTTCGTGAGAGGCCACTGGTGAAGTGTGCGACAGGTCTGGTGTGCGAAAGAGGAGGTGTGCGAGAAAGTCCGACTCTGGGGTGTGTGAGGAAAAAGTGTGTGCCAAGGAGTGAGGGTGTTGGCGAGAATGAGTCGGTCGTAGCGTGTGTGCGAGGGAGCACATGGAAGCGCGGTGTGGTGAGTGTTACAGAGGGTGTGACGGGAGAGTGTGCGCAGGAGTGTGCGCGAGAAAGGTGTGTGACGGACAGGTGCATGAGGAAAGAGTGCGCTGTCAGAAGTAAGGAAGAGTGTCCACCTGTGGTGAGTGTTACAGAGGGTGTAACGGGAGAGTGTGCGCGAGAAAGGTGTGTGACGGACAGGTGCATGAGGAAAGAGTGCGCTGTCAGAAGTAAGGAAGAGTGTCCACCTGTGGTGAGTGTTACAGAGGGTGTAACGGGAGAGTGTGCGCGAGAAAGGTGTGTGACGGACAGGTGCATGGGGAAAGAGTGCGCTGTCAAGAGTAAGGGTGAGTGCGCTGTCAGGAATGGAGGTGGAAGTAGTGAGAGTGACATGGAGCGTGAGTTAGTTGTGACAGGTGAGCGAGGATGTACACCTGGGATGGAAGGATGCACACCTGGAATGGTAGAGCGTGAGTGGGAATGCACGCTGGAGTTGGTGGTGAGGCACGTGGTTGGGTGTGCGAATGAGAGCACACCTGTGATTGTCACAGAGGAGGTGACCGAGGAGGGGGCGCGAAGAGGTGTATTGGTGAGGTGTGCTACCAACGAGTGTGTGCCAAAGTGTTCGGTGGTCAGGTGTGTGACCAAGGCGGTGAGTGGAATGGGTGTACCTGGGTGTGTAAGGAACGGTACGAAGGGCATGGAAACGGCTGGATGTGTGAGCAAGGAACGGGCTGCGGGATGTAAGCATGCAGGTGAAGCATCGACGTTAGACGGGGTAGAGTTTAGAACGACTTTTAGCCGAAGCAGGCCCTCGGTGCGTGCCGGGCCTCGCTTTGAACGGCCGCGTCCAGGCTCCACTAGGCGGAGCTTGCAGCCCGATAGGAAGGGTCGTCATGGCGACCACTTTTTGGTGAGACGTGCCGGCAGGTCTAGATCGGGGCATTGGATGGCTCCGTGCCGAGATGGTGCGTGGGATCTCGGCCCGGGTAAACCTCCTTCCCTGCACCGAATGCGGGACGCACCCAGCCGCTGGCACAGAACAACCAGCATTCATGGCTTGGCTTTACGAAGCCGGGCTTTGGACAGGAATTGGCGCACCGAGAGGCAGTAGTGAGTAGACTGGGTGATGAGGTTAGTGTTTTGGACCCAAAATTAGAGAAAAACAAAATTTGATGATTGGCAAAGGATTGGCAGTAGTGATTGGCAGATGATGGGCAGTGATTGGCCAAATTTTTGATTTGTTGAAATTTGATGTGCAAAATTGGTAGTGAGAGACCCCCGATGTGGTGGGATGGCAAATCCACCATCCCTCACAGGTGGGGGGCAAAGGAGCAATAGTTTATGGGGTGTATGGCAGTGAAAACTAGCCCGGGTGGGTTAGGTTATATTGTAGGGATCTAGAAGAGATTGACATTAGGTGACGTTAAGGTTAGTTAGTGACTGATACCTGTAGTGGGGACGCAGGTAGATTAGTATGGATGATAATGACGTGGGAGCGCAATAGGTTAAAGGGACGACTGGGAAGCGCAAGTTTCAGAGGGGAGTAGTTAGCTGAGATGATGCCGTGTGTGTGAGGATTGAACAGGTGAGGATTGAACAGGTGAGATCGAACAGGTGTGATTGCACAGGTGTGCAACTGGACAGGTGTGTGGAGCAGTGTATGAGTAGTGAGTGTGTGGATCAGCGCGAATGCGCTTGGGGAGAGAAGGGTGCAGGTGGCACCAGGTGTGAGAGCACAGGTGTGCAGGTACAGGTGTGTGGAGTGAGTGGTACGGAGTGGTGTGCATGGTGCGAAGGTGTGGATGGGGGAAGAGTGGACCCCCTTTCACGAGCACCCGGGGCGGGTAGTGTAAGTGTTAGGTAGAGGGTGCAGGTAAATTGTGGTTGAATATTGGCATTTGTGGTGCGGTTGCAGAATGGTGTTGTGAATGGGTGCATTAGTGTTGTGGAAATGGCTGGGCGTGTAGCCTGTTAGTGTGTGTAGTTGGTTGGGCACTCCACCACTGTGAGGATGTCGGCCAGGTGAGGCCGCAGGTGGGCTCTGGGAGCCAGTAGTTGTGAGTGGGTGCCTGAGGATCCCGGGTGTGGATCGGGCAGCCCAGTGCCAGAGAGGGCACGGAGTGGGGAGAGAGCCAGAGGGCCTTCCCCTGGTAGTTAGGTTAGGGTAAGGAGCAGGTAAGCTCGGAGGCAACTGCAGTGGTGGAGGGGTGCAGGTGGGTAGACCCACTGGGAGAGGTACACGCCACAGCCCAGAAATTGTACGAGGGCACCGGGGGATGAATCGGGGGAGTGAGACCCCAAATTGAAGAGCACCACAGTTTGGCCAATGGGAATTGGTTTTTAGAACCCATAGTGTAAGAGGGCCAATGGGTTGGCCGGAGAAAGACCCCGGGTAGTGTAAAGTTGTTAAAGTCATTTAGGAAATAGTTAGGATTGATGAACCTGTCGCACCATACGCAGCCACTTACCTGTGGTGATGATGATGACTCCACACCTGTGTTTTCTTTGTTTGTGTTGCAGAAATGAGAATTGCTGTTGGATTTGTGAGACGCATCACGACGTGGATGAGACATTGGGGTGATTCCATCTCTCCCTCCCTAGGAGGGACTGATGATGAATTGAAAATGGCAAATTTTGATGAGAGTTGAAAATGGCAAATTTGATTGGTTAGGAGGGAGAGAAGACGAATTTGGTATATGGGAGGAACGGGGAAGACAGTAGGGATGTTTGTGGATTTGTAAAGTAGATGTTTATGGGTAGTGTTGTGTTTTGTTGATACAGTAAGGGGTAAGGGAGGGGCCATGTAGGTTACCTGGTGGGGGGGGGCGTACGGTAGGAACGTACCTGTCTCACCTGGTTCCCATGTGCCCCCAGTGTGCATCACCTTGCATTGCGTGCACTTTTGCGCCCTTACCACCTTACTCACTTGTTTCTTCTTTTGTCTCCCACCTCCGAGGATCTGGCTTTGGGGTAGAGAGAGAGGAGAGAGAGGTGCTGGCTGCGCAGTTGTGGGCCTGCACTTTCGCTGTTCGCTGCCTGGATCGGTACACCATATGGACCGCAATGTTTGTGGCCACCCACAATGGACCGCAGTTCGTTTGCGGCCAAGCACCACCCGGGGATGGACCTATGGGTCAACGTGGCACCTATGCCATACAGGTGAACCACTTTTAGTTACCACCAAGTGCACCACAAGAAGAGCAAGAGACACCTGCAGGGTTAGGGGTTGTTGAAGTTATTTTTATTCCAATGAACAATGGTGACTGCACCGATTGGTGGTGGGGTGGTGCTGTTGATGCTCGGGAAAGGGTGCTCTGCACGTTATTAAAGGCCGTCGGCCACAGAGCACTCGTGGGTTGGTGTATCGATGTTGGCAAGCGCGCTCTCTCTATGCATAACATCTGCATGTGTTCCTCCAAAGACAGGTCCTGGATCGTAGTGTAAATAGCAGCGTAGTCTTGTAAATAATGCTCCCTACCGGCTGTATGTTTAGTTTGAGAATTCTTTCCGGATTCGGTTATCCTGTGGGTGTGTTTCTGTGAGGAGAAGGGTGCAACGTCGCAGGGGGACATATTTACTCATTTGTGAATATCTGTAAAACTGTCGCACTCAGGGTAGAGTTAATAGTAGAGGGAACTACATTGCGTGCCACACTAAAGTAGGTAAAAATTTATCGGGTCGGGACGCCCCGAGGGTAGAGAAGGGTGCAATGTTGCGAATATGGAATTTGGCCTCCATATCCGCTTGTAAATATTCCCCTATTTTCTCCGATACTCCCCAACTCTCCCTTACCCCATTCCCTAGTCCCATTGTCTGTAAACAACACCCATTAGAGCCGATCTTCCCCTTCATCCCCCCATTAAATGTCGTGCCCAGGTCCCCCGCACCACACGTAGACAATTATAGGACATCTTGCTAGTTATTCTTAATCTATGTCAGTTAAGGACTTGTTTCCATTAATTATGACTCTTCGTTGCACCAGAATGTGATTATATGGCACCTGTTAGGAAGTTTAGGACCTCCCCATACCTCTCCGCATCTCTTCCCCATGAAGAAGCGCCAACTACAACAACAACAACAAAAGAGGGGGGCGGCGCGGTGACGGCATGGGGAGTGGGCGTCCTCCTTCCGGCTCGGTTGGCCGCCATTGAACATGTGCTCGACGGGGTTACCCAGAAGGGGGCTCCCTGTCGGCCCCTCGTCAAGGGCGGAGCCGGTAACCCCCGCACCCAATGAGAAGCCATGGGCCGATGCCATATGGGGCGGAGCTAACGAGCGAGGGCGTGTGACTCCCCGCCGGATATACGCGGCCCCGCGCCGGACGTGACGTCAGATGCGCCCCGAGCTTGGAAGGACAAGACGCCACCCTCCCGAGCGCTGAGCGACCTCCCCGGCATCTCCACCAAAGTCGCGACCCACGAGCGCTGAGCGACCTCCCCGCATCTGCTGGACACCACCGTACGTGATTCTGTCCCGGGGCCAGGTGCACCTGAGCCATCGACTGCCGCTTTCCTTGCCATCAAATCCCGTGTGAGTCAGCGTTGTCCCGTTTATCTGTGGTCTGTCTAGGGTTAATATAAGGTTGTGTCTAAGTGCCCACCTTCCTATGTTTCCCTCTTGTCCCTGTAATCCAACCTTTTTCCGTACGAATATACTTGAGAACTGAACCCCTGGTGTCGTATTGTGTCATTATAACCCAGCCGGGTGTCTTCTCTTTCCTATTGAGCCAGCATAGCGCGGCTTCGTCGACGTTCGAGTGCAATCGGGTAACTTGTACGGATACGGCGGCCATCCCGCTCGGCCCACCATACCATCAAAGTCGTATCTGTAACAATATATATGTATATATACATAAAAATATATATATTGTAACGAATTTGAGAAGTGTAACGGTTTTGAGAAGGGTAACGGTTTTGAGAAGTGTAACAATTTTGGAGAAAGTGTAACGAATGTGAAAAGTATGGTTTTGTTGTGTGTAACACCCTCGTAATGTAAATAATGGTCGCAGCCGTCCTCCTAGTTAATTCCATGAAACTTACACACAGGCCACGATATATCTTTTTAAATAGTTTATTTCCTTATTCTATGTAGGCTAAATATGTGTTTCCCACTAGATTGACTCTGCATTGTATCAAACGAAATAAGCGTAGGCCCCTTTCAATTTCCCCAATCATCTCCGCTCTCCAAAGTTCCTTTCAAAAGCAGTGCGAGTGGTGTTCAATCCCGCAAGCCGCCATTGCCCATGTGCTCATCTCGGAGAAGAGGGGGGTAGGAGCCGCCAACTCACAGGCGTGGCACGTCGTCATGATCAAAGGAGGAATCGGACAGCCCTAACAGCCAACCAGCACCGCGGTTAGCGACCCGGTAGGCGTGCCCTCGCAGCCGGCGGCTTGATTCCGCCCCGAGTAATAAAAGCGACTGGAAGGGACTGCTTCGGGAGATGACATAGGAGATGACATGAGAGATGAGAGGAGAGATGAGCTGTGAGCTGTGAGATGAGAGACGCTCCAAACCAAAAAGGAGAGGTACTTGGAGATGAAACAAGCTTTGGAGAGACGCGCTGAGAGGAGGGAGACGGCTCCACCAGAAGGAGAGGAGCAGGTGTGACCGAGCCAGCGCGTGACGTCCACAGCATCAGCAGCGTCGACGCGACTGAGGGTTTTCCCGCCAAAAACGCGAAGAATTGGGAGCTGCTACCTCCAGCCCTGCCGGTTGCAGGGACCTGACCCTGCCTCCCTCTCCAGCAACCCACCTCCGCCATTCCTGCCTGCAATTTCCCCCGTGTAAGTGTGAACGTCGTCTGTCCTAATCGTTGTCCTGGGGTTAAGTAAATTGAATAGTATAAGCTAACGATTCACTGTGTATCTGCTCCTTCCATTCGCTGAATATAACCGATTGCTCTCGTTGCTCTGGCTTGTGAAAATACTTAATAAATCCTGTTATTCCTCCGTACTCTGTCTTCTTCTCTTTTCCTTCTCTTTCGGTCGCTTTAGAGGTTTCCAAATTGAATATCTGTGGTGCGATCTGGTCAACGTTGGGGGAGTCGGGCCAATCGGGGATCCTGTAACGGTCGCGGTGGACCATCCGCTCGGCCCATCATAACATCTAAACCGCGATCCGTAACAATATATATATAAATATATATTTTGTATATATATATATATATATATATATATATATATATATATATATATATATATATATATATATATATATATATATATATATATACTAGCGGGGTCACCCGTGGGAATCCCACGGGCATGGATGTGTGTGACATTTCGACATATTGAGTTATATGCTGCACATTCATTTTTACAAAATGGTTACTGGCAAGTCATCAGATCCAGAAATGGTGTGATGAACACAATTTATTTATTTCACATAATATGTGACCCCTCACTCCTCTCCACCTGACACTCTCCTGTCTCCACCTGACACTCTCCTGTCTCCACCTGACACTCTCCTCTCTCCACCTAGCACTCCTCTCCTCTCCAAACCCTCACATCCCTCTCCTTTCCAATCCCTCACCTCTCCAATCCCTCACACTCCTCTCCTCTCCAATCCTTCACACGCCTCTCCAATCGCGCCTCACACTCCTCTCCAATCGCGCCTCACACTCCTCTCCAATCGCGCCTCACACTCCTCTCCAATCGTGCCTCACACTCCTCTCCAATCGTGCCTCACACTCCCCTCCAATCACTCCTCTCCAATCGTGCCTCACACTCCTCTCCAATCACGCCTCACACTCCTCTCCAATCGTGCCTCACACTCCTCTCCAATCGCGCCTCACACTCCTCTCCAATCGCGCCTCACTCGCCTCTCCAATCGGCTTTCCCCGTCTCGTTTCTCTCCTTTTTCTCCCGTCTCGTTCTTTTTCTTGCTCCAAATCGGCCCGTCGGAATCGGAAATCGGCCCGTCTCGCCCGTCGGCCCGTCGGAATCGGAAATCGGCCCGTCTTGCTTTTGTGCTTGTGCGTAAATAAATTGTGTTCATGACACCATTTCTGGTGTTGGGCTAGCGGCTAGGGTGCCGGCTTAGGATCCTGGGTTCGAATCTCGGTCGATCGCCGAATTAATGCCAGGGGGGTTGACTCAGCCTGTCATCCTTCCGAGGTCGGCTAATTGAGTACCAGTTCACTGGTAATTCCCTGTTTGTCGTTGAAGGCGGCAAAAAGGGTTGGCGTCAGGAAGGGCATCCGGCCGTAAAACATTGCTTCAAAAAGGGGACAAACAAACAACAACTACCACGGTCCCCGAAAAGGCCAACCCCCGCTTTGCGGGGAAAAATGGCCTCTAAACGGTGGTTTTTACACCATTTCTGGATCTGATGACTTGCCAGTAACCATTTTGTAAAAATGAATGTGCAGCATCTAACTCAATATGTCGAAATGTCACACACATCCATGCCCGTGGGATTCCCACGGGTGACCCCGCAAGTTTGCATTGACGTTCGTCGATGGACTCGTTCGCCCGTCTCATTCGTTTTCTTGCTGCATCCTGTTCAAGTCTGCGTTCTTCATCGATCGTCTCATTCATTTTGGAAATAGAAGTTTCCACGCAGCGCATGAATTGTCACGATCCTCAAGAGGAATTTGGCTCGTAATCATCAAATGATAAATGGCAAGTAAATTATATTGTGGAAAATTAAAGATTTCAAATAAACCTATTTAAAGTGTATTCGCACATAACTAATTTTAAAAAACGAAGAAATATCTCTCGGTAATTTCCTGAAACATATTTTACTTCCGGCTAATAATGTTGAATTAAATAAAAACGAAGAAATATATGTCGGCATCATTGTTGACGTTTTTGTGACGACTGTCATCAAACGAAAAAGTAATATATCTTAACGGAAAAGCAAAAGCGAATTTTTAATATATATCGACACGTTGCCGTCGGTGTCATGTTGGGCGGTGTATGATACACCATGACGCGATTTTTAAAAATATATCTCTGCATTTTCCCGCGTGTGTGGAATGTTTGTGGAAAATTAAAGATTTCAAATAAACCTATTTAAAGTGTATGCGCACATAACTAATAAAAAAAACGAAGAAATATCTCTCGGTAATTTCCTGAAACATATTTTACTTCCGGCTAATATGTTGAATGAAAAACGAAGAAATATATGTCGGCATCATTGTTGACGTTTTTGTGACGACTATCATCAAACGAAATAGTAATATATCATAACGGAAAAGCAAAAGCGAATTTTTAATATATATCGACACATTGCCGGCGGTGTCATGTTGGGCGGTGTATGATACACCATGACGCGATTTTAAAAAATATATCTCTGCATTTTCCCGCGTTAGTGGAATGTTCTCAATTATTGCTGACACCGAGTCTAAAAGTAAAACCATCGATAAAAATGAAATCATATGGTGAGTTAGATTGGAGATAAAGGCGTGAGAGAGACTCAATGGCCTTGAAGTTACAGGCCTTTGAGAATTCATTTCGTTCTATAAACGGCAACTTTCATCGGATTTTCTTCCCGTTTTTTTTCAACCGAGTCTAAAACTATGTTAGCGACTGTGAAAAATGAAATGATTTATCGAATTTGATTTGAAATAAAACTGGGGGAGAGCAAGACACCACGGGCCTACAAAACAGGACTCAAAGCTATGCGAGTTAATAAAATGGTGGATATTTGTTTATAGCCACTCCCAGAATGGGTGGAGCTATGGGTGGAGCTACTCTGCAAACCGAGTAAGCCACACCCCGGACAGACACCCAACAGATAGACAGACAGACAGACAGAATCATCTACGGCTATTATAATATATATATATATATATATATATATATATATATATATATATATATATATATATATATGTGCAGCGCCTGTGTTGTCCTGTGTTGTGTTGTCTTGTCACTGAACTACTTTCTCGAAACTTTTGTGAAATCGTACCAAACTTCTGGAATGCACATATCTCTCCCGTCGGTATGTCCTAAGGGTATTTTTTTTGAAAAATTTTCCAATTTATATTTTTAATTTTTTGGGGGAATTTTTTTTTTTTCAACTTCAATTGTTTATAAAATGTCATATCACGTATATTACAAATACATTTGTGCAAAATCATTGTTTCAATTATGATTGGTTTAAACCATGACAAAACGGCAACTCGGGTGCAGTCATTTATCTACATATATATCTACACATCTGGGCAGTGTCTGTGTTGTCACTTAACGACTCCCTCAAACTTTTGTTTCCGTGGTTGTGAAGTGTTTTTAATAACGTTGTGGTGGTTTTGAATCACGTGGTGGTGAGGTATTTTGAATTATGTGGTGGTGAGATGTTTTTAAATGACGTGGTGGTGAGGTGTTTTTAAATCACATGGTGGTGAGGTGTTTTTAAATCACATGGTGGTGAGGTGTTTTGATTTACGTGGTGGTGAGGTATTTATAATTACGTGGTGGTGAGGTATTTATAATTACGTGGTGGTGAGGTGTTTTGAATTACGTGGTGGTGAGGTATTTATAATTATGTGGTGGTGAGGTGTTTTGAATTACGTGGTGGTGAGGTGTTTTGATTTACGTGGTGGTGAGGTATTTATAATTACGTGGTGGTGAGGTCTTTTGAATTACGTGGTGGTGAGGTATTTATAATTACGTGGTGGTGAGGTGTTTTGAATTACATGGTGGTGAGGTGTTTTGAATTACTTGGTGGTGAGGTGTTTTTAATTTTGTGGCTGTGAGGTGTTTTTATTACGTGTTTTATGGCTGTGAGGTGTTTTTATTACGTGTTTTATGGCTGTGAGGTGTTTTTATTATGTGTTTTATGGCTGTGAGGTGTTTTTATTACGTGTTTTATGGCTGTGAGGTGATTTTATTACGTGTTTTATGGCTGTGAGGTGTTTTGAATTACGTGGTGGTGAGGTGTTTTTAATTTTGTGGCTGTGAGGTGTTTTTATTACGTGTTTTATGGCTGTGAGGTGTTTTTATTACGTGTTTTATGGCTGTGAGGTGTTTTTATTACGTGTTTTATGGCTGTGAGGTGTTTTTAATTTCGTGGTGGTGAGGTGTTTTTATTCCATGTTTTGTGGCTGTGAGGTGTTTTTATTGCGTGTTTTATGGCTGTGAGGTGTTTTTATTACGTGTTTTATGTCTGTGAGGTGTTTTTATTACGTGTTTTATGGCTGTGAGGTATTTTTATTGCGTGTTTTATGGCTGTGAGGTGTTTTTATTACGTGTTTTATGTCTGTGAGGTGTTTTTATTATGTGTTTTATGGCTGTGAGGTGTTTTTAATTTCGTGGTGGTGAGGTGTTTTTATTCCATGTTTTATGGCTGTGAGGTGTTTTTATTACGTGTTTTATGTCTGTGAGGTGTTTTTATTGCGTGTTTTATGGCTGTGAGGTGTTTTTATTACGTTTTATGTCTGTGAGGTGTTTTTATTACGTGTTTTATGGCTGTGAGGTATTTTTATTACGTGTTTTATGGCTGTGAGGTGTTTTTATTATGTGTTTTATGGCTGTGAGGTGTTTTTATTACGTGTTTTATGGCTGTGAGGTGTTTTTAATTTCGTAGTGGTGAGGTGTTTTTATTCCATGTTTTATGGCTGTGAGGTGTTTTTATTGCGTGTTTTATGGCTGTGAGGTGTTTTTATTACGTGTTTTATGTCTGTGAGGTGTTTTTATTACGTGTTTTATGGCTGTGAGGTGTTTTTATTACGTGTTTTATGGCTGTGAGGTGTTTTTATTACGTGTTTTATGGCTGTGAGGTGTTTTTATTACGTGTTTTATGGCTGTGAGGTGTTTTTATTTTGTGTTTTATGGCTGTGAGGTGTTTTTATTTCGTGTTTTATGGCTGTGAGGTGTTTTTATTTCGTGGTGGTGAGGTGTTTTATTCCATGTTTTATTGCTGTGAAGTGTTTTTATTACGTGTTTTATGGCTGTGAGGTGTTTTTATTACGTGTTTTATGGCTGTGAGGTGTTTTTATTACGTGTTTTATGGCTGTGAGGTGTTTTTATTTCGTGGTGGTGAGGTGTTTTTATTACGTGTTTTTTGGCTGTGAGGTGTTTTTAATTTTGTGGTGGTGTGTTTTTATTACGTGTTTTATGGCTGTGAGGTGTTTTTATTACGTGTTTTATGGCTGTGCAGTGTTTTTAATTTTGTGGTGGTGTGTTTTTATTACGTGTTTTATGGCTGTGCAGTGTTTTTAAATTTGTGGTGGTGTGTTTTTATTACGTGTTTTATGGCTGTGCAGTGTTTTTAATTTTGTGGTGGTGTGTTTTTATTACGTGTTTTATGGCTGTGCAGTGTTTTTAATTTAGTGGTGGTGAGGTGTTTTTATTACGTGTTTTATGGCTGTGAGGTGTTTTTAATTTCGTGGTGGTGAGGTGTTTTTATTACGTGTTTTATGGCTGTGAGGTGTTTTTATTACGTGTTTTATGGCTGTGCAGTGTTTTTAATTTTGTGGTGGTGTGTTTTTATTACGTGTTTTATGGCTGTGCAGTGTTTTTAATTTTGTGGTGGTGTGTTTTTATTACGTGTTTTATGGCTGTGCAGTGTTTTTAATTTTGTGGTGGTGTGTTTTTATTACGTGTTTTATGGCTGTGCAGTGTTTTTAATTTTGTGGTGGTGTGTTTTTATTACGTGTTTTATGGCTGTGCAGTGTTTTTAATTTTGTGGTGGTGTGTTTTTATTACGTGTTTTATGGCTGTGCAGTGTTTTTAATTTAGTGGTGGTGAGGTGATTTTATTACGTGTTTTATGGCTGTGCAGTGTTTTTAATTTTGTGGTGTGTTTTTATTCCGTGTTTTATGACTGTGCAGTGTTTTTAATTTCGTGGTGGTGAGGTGATTTTATTACGTGTTTTATGGCTGTGAGGTGTTTTTAATTTCGTGGTGGTGAGGTGTTTTTATTACGTGTTTTATGGCTGTGAGGTGTTTTTAATTTTGTGGTGGTGTGTTTTTATTACGTGTTTTATGGCTGTGCAGTGTTTTTAATTTCGGGGTGGTGAGGTGTTTTTATTACGTGTTTTATGGCTGTGAAGTGTTTTTAATTTCGGGGTGGTGAGGTGTTTTTATTACGGGTTTTATGGCTGTGAGGTGTTTTTATTACGTGTTTGATGGCTGTGAGGTGTTTTTAATTTTGTGGTGGTGAGGTGTTTGTATTACGTGTTTTATGGCTGTGAGGTGTTTTTATTACGTGTTTGATGGCTGTGAGGTGTTTTTAATTTTGTGGTGGTGAGGTGTTTGTATTACGTGTTTTATTGCTGTGAGGTGTTTTCAATTTCGTGGTGGTGAGGTATTTTTATTACGTGTTTTATGGCTGTGAGGTGTTTTCAATTTCGTGGTGGTGAGGTATTTTTATTACGTGTTTTATGGCTGTGAGGTGTTTTTATTACGTGTTTGATGGCAGTGAGGTGTTTTTAATTTCGTGGCTGTGAGGTGTTTTTATTACGTGTTTTATGGCTGTGAGGTGTTTTTAATTTCGTGGCTGTGAGGTGTTTTTATTACGTGTTTTATGGCTGTGAGGTGTTTTTAATTTCGTGGCTGTGAGGTGTTTTTATTACGTGTTTTATGGCTGTGAGGTGTTTTTAATTTCGTGGCTCTGAGGTGTTTTTATTACGTGTTTTATGGCTGTGAGGTGTTTTTAATTTCGTGGCTCTGAGGTGTTTTTATTACGTGTTTTATGGCTGTGAGGTGTTTTTATTACGTGTTTTATGGCTATGAGGTGTTTTTATTACGTGTTTTATGGCTGTGAGGTGTTTTCAATTTCGTGGTGGTGAGGTATTTTTATTACGTGTTTTATGGCTGTGAGGTGTTTTTATTACGTGTTTTATGGCTGTGAGGTGTTTTTATTACGTGTTTTATGGCTGTGAGGTGTTTTTATTACGTGTTTGATGGCTGTGAGGTGTTTTTAATTTTGTGGTGGTGAGGTGTTTTTATTACGTGTTTTATGGCTGTGAGGTGTTTTTATTACGTGTTTTATGGCTGTGAGGTGTTTTTATTACGTGTTTGATGGCTGTGAGGTATTTTTATTACGTGTTTTATGGCTGTGAGGTGTTTTTATTGCATGTTTTATGGCTGTGAGGTGTTTTTATTACGTGTTTGATGGCTGTGAGGTGTTTTTAATTTTGTGGTGGTGAGGTGTTTTTATTACGTGTTTTATGGCTGTGAGGTGTTTTAAATTTCTTGGTGGCGAGGTGTTTTGAATTACTTGGTGGTGAGGTGTTTTGAATTACGTGGTGGTGAGGCGTAATCGTCCCAAACTTCCAGTCTGCACCGAACCCCTCCCTATGTATGTGGTGAGGGATTCTTTCTTGAAAAAAAAACATTCAACCTAAATCTTCAACCTAAATTGCCTATAAAAATGTATTATCACAAACACAACAAATACATTTGTGCAAAGTACAAACCTGCCTGCAGTTTGTATTATGATTGGTGTAAATCAAGACAACACAACCACTCAGGTACAGTCATTATCCTCAGCTAAAATAAGCCTGTACCTCTGTAGCGACGCTTGGTGAGGCGAGCGCAGCGAGCCGAGCCAAGCTAGTATATATATATATATATATATATATATATATATATATATTTATATTTAAATAAACAAAGGCGCTTTCCACCAGAAAGTAAAACTAGATTTACTCCGCAAATTTAAGCAAATAGGCAAGAGGAGACCCCGTCTCGCAGGTGACATTTCACCTGCTTCACAGCAGGCTTCCTCAGGCCAGTAGACCACGACGAGCCCTGGCACAGACCAGTTTTTATTCACCATGTGGCAGCTTCTGGTCACGTGCCGGTGCTTGAGGTCAGATGGAGGAGTTTTTTTTTTAATTTTTGCAGACCTCAAGCAAAATGAACATCAAAGTCCAAGGCATATTGAGTCACACTTCTTTAGTGCAGTCACTCGTCTTTAGAAATGGTGTTTAAAGCAGTGTGAATGTTCTTGGCTATATCATGATGATTTTTTAAAACTCCATAACTTAATATTTCTACTTTTACCTTTCATGATCTAACATCTTCTTTCATTCTTGTGTGTAGCATTAGGATGGGAGGGGTATAAATGAAAAATGAAACGTAGGTGTGACACTCTCTTTAATTAACCTTTGTAAAGAATAGCTACATCAAGTATACTTTAATATATTTATGAGTCATCTTTATTTCCTCCTACTTCATCCCGACCCCCTGTTTGACATACAGGGACATTTTCTAGTATTCATTAAATCACTTTGGTGTACTTTTCCTCCTAGTCACCTGTATCTACATTTATTCCCACTATCTTTAGTTACAAATTTATCTTTTGAACTTTTATCTGCCTTTTTTGTTGTCGTCTGATCGTTCAACAAACAAATTGTAACATATGGATGCTTTTAATTTCAAGTAAGAGCTCAGCGCAACTACTCTGGAAATTTCTGATACCTTTTGTGTAGTTTGGCTGCCGGACTTGCATGTAAGGCTGCTTTAGCTAGTGGAATAAAAGAGCTCCCCTCACACATGGTTGGTTGACCTCTTCGCACCTGTAACTCTAACAGCACTCGGTAGAGTGCATACCCCTGCCAGGCTGAACAGTTTACATTGTGTATCCCTTCCCTCCTCCCCCTCCCCCTCCCTTTCCCCCCTCCCCTCCCCCTACCCTTCCCCCTCCACCCTACCCTCTCCCCTTCCCCCCTCCCCTCCCCCTACCCTTCCCCCTCCACCCTACCCTCTCCCCTTCCCCCCTCCCCTTTCCCCTCCCCTCCCCTCCCCCTCCCTCCCCCTCCCCTCCCCCTCCCTTTCCCCCATGCCCCTCCCTTTCCCCCCTACCCCTTCCTTTCCGCCCTACCCCTTCCCCAGCCTCCTCCCCCCTCCCCCTCCCCCTCCCTTTCCCCCATGCTCCTCCCTTTCCCCCCTACCCCTTCCCCACCCCCCTCCCCCTCCCCCACCCCCCTCCCTTTCCCCCTACCCCTTCCTTTCCTTCCCCTACCCCCTCCCCCCTTCCCCTCCTCATCCGGCCATAAAAATATTGCCTCAAAACAGGGAACCATGATTGTCATGGGACCCGCAAGGCTAACCCCCGCTCGAGCGGGTAAAATGGCCTTATAACGATCATTCATTCATTCATCCCACTGATACACTGAATCTATATCTGGACCTGAACCAAAATCAAATCGGCTTGTTCTTATCACCTAACCAGCTCATCCACATTGTTTAGTTCGAAACCATCCACAACTTTTTGAAATATCATGCTATATTTTGTTTTTGTCCCCCATCTCTCAACGGTGAAGAATCACTTTAGAAATTCTCAGCTCCAGATTCAGATCGTCACCATAATCTAACCATTTCATCCTTGTCACACACCCAATCTGTCCACCAAATTTCGTCCGAATCCGTATGCAACTTTTGGAGATATCCTGTTCACAAACAGACAAACAGACACTGGTGAAAACACACAACCTCCACTCATCTTTAGTGGCAGAGGTAAACATAAAAGTTGACCTTTGAAGTGTGTTTTTCCCACCCTCTTAATATCCGCTGTCTTACAAGGTGATTTCCTTGGTCCAATCAGATTTCTCTTAAAGATGAATGTCCTATCTGATTCAATAGAATATTTTGCAATTTGCAGATTCATCTTTTTAGCCGCGTCGCAGACGCTGCTCATAGAGTGCCCTCTGCTGTTGTTGTTCTTCTTCTTCTTCTTCTTGTTCTTGCAGAGAAGACAAAACCTCAAAGCTCCACCCATTCTGGGAACCATAGCTCCACCCATTCTGGGAGAGCCTTCATATAAACAAATATCCACCATTTTATTAACTCGCATAGCTTTGAGGCCTGTTTTGTAGGCCCGTGGTGTCTTCCTCTCTCACACAGTTTTATTTCAAATCAAATTCGATATATCATTTCATTTTTCACAGTCGCTAACATAGTTTTAGACTCGGTTGAAAAAAAACGGGAAGAAAATCCGATGAAAGTTGCCCTTTATAGAACAAAATGAATTCTCAAAGGCCTGTAACTTCAAGTCCATCGAGATATATATATTTTTAAATCGCGGCATGGTCAGTCATACACCGCCCGAAATAAGAGACGGGAAAATGCCGAGATATATTAAAAATTCGTCGCCACACACGGGAAATTGCCGAGATATATTTTCACTTTGCACAAAAATAACATCAAGTAATCGAATCAATAGGAATGTCCTGTGCCTATAACATCGACGTTATAGGCACAGCTGCATCTAGGCATTGTGTAACATCGACGCGGCTTTTGTTTTAATTAAAACTTTTTGTACTTGTTGTACATTGTTTTGCATACGTACATCAGGCAGGCAGCGACAGCAACATGATAGGATCAAAAGTTGATCGGATTCGTATAAACATCACCCTGACCTTCAATTCACACTGGTAATCTTATGTGCTTATCATGTCTTTTCATTGACAGAGGCCTTATCTGTTAAGCCTCTGGGTATTATCATCAGCACTGACATATCTCAACATGGAAACATCTCAAATGTAGATGCCAAAGTCAGGGCATTATCTGTACAGCCGAGTCGTTCCCAGACTTGCCATCACAAAAGATAATGTATTTATTTGCCATGTTTGAATAACAAATATAGCCATATGAGTCTCTTTGGCTGGAAAAAAAATGATTGACTTGGCTCTCTAACAGCATTTGTCTTCTGAGGTCTGATGTCTTTTGAACACATCATGAAATCTGTACTTTGAATATCTTTTATTATTGACACTTTATTTGATATGGGTGAGTACACAATGTATTGAAATGGATTGTACATGCCTTTAGAACTTTAGCTGTGGCATAGTTGTAAAAAAAGTTTTCTTTAATGCTTGTTCAAAACAAATGTTTAATGTTGTGTTATACAAGATAAAGTTTAATAATTGGGCATTAAGATGACAGTATTTCAACACAGTTGCAGCTTCATGTTTATTTCTGCACGCTTGAATTGGATTCATAACATAAGCTCCTTACAAAAAGCATGTGAATCACGATGCTATTCTTAGAGAACTGTTAAGACTTTGCATTTGGACTCTAGAGCAAGCAAGCACATTTGTCATTGACTGTAACCGTAATTGTGGTTTTGGGGACGAATGTTAAAAATCCCATGGACTGCAAGAAGAACAAACCAATCAGTGCTTGAAGAACGGAATTAGACCACCGTGTACATTAGAAGGCATTGTCACATTTTGGAGACCACACATGCAGAAAACGAAAGTCTGGAGAAGTCAAACATGTTGGGAATGCTTGAGGAAGAAGAGGAAGAGGAAGACCTCGTATGTGCTGGATGGATGGGGTAAGAGCTGCAACCAAGCTGTTTCTTCCACAGCTTCAGGAAGCAGTGCAGGATACCGATATTTGGAGAAATATATAATTATGATGAATGTCACCAGAAGTCGTCCAGTACGACTTGACGGAACTAGATAACTAAGTAACCTTAAACAAGACCGAATGTCTAACAGCGGTGTAGCCGGGCTTGTAAAATATTATAAACCACAAACACATATTATTAGCTTTTCAAACAGTCGCTAATGCTGCTTATAACATTAAACAAAGAAATTTGGGGGAATCCCGACATCATTGAGGTAAGCTTTACTTACAGAACTGAGCGAAGATCTACTGTAATCTATGTACCCAAAAGGGTTGGAGGTGTGCTCATTTACCAAGCAACTAGCTAGCGCTTGCCAAGCCAGCCGTTCATTAAGGGTTTTGAATGGAGTGCTTGCTCGAATGCTTAAACCAAATAACGATCTCTCTACAAGAAACTTGGTAAATGAACAGACACCCAATGTTCTTGAGACCCGACCATAGATCGACTGTAATCTATATACCCCAAAGAGGAATGATCCTTCCTGCAGCTCCCGTAGTGAGCGGGTGTACTTGTAAATTTAAATGTTGGTCAGTGGACTCAGCCGTCGTAATGACATTATAGACGTAATGACGTAACGGACACAAAACTGATATATTTTAACTTTCAGTAAGTTTGCAGTCACTAGGAATGGATTGGTGTTACGATTAGATTTACTATAATATTAACTTTACATTATCATTATTTCGAAAATGATATTACCATTTAAAAACCGAGGCTAATTCCTTACTTCCTCGGTTATTAATATTCGTGCCGAACACCGCTCATCATTGATCATGAACCATACATCGCTTCAATCCATTAACTTTCCATTCACGACATTGGGATTAAAGTGTTATGGTTATATTTACGATATTATTATTATTATTACAAAAACGATACTACTGAAACGATACACGACTGTATTAAGAAACCTGGGCTTAATTTGTCCGAAGCAGTCCGAAGACGAGTCATAAAGCCGAAGGCCTATATGTACGGTACCGTAATGTTGGAAGAGACGTAACGTCTATACTTTTGATATTTGATGATCATTTTAACAATCGGTTTGTTTGTGTTTCACACTGAATGAAAAGTGTAAAGGTAGAGCATGGCGATTGTGATATATGACAGGTTCGACGATATGTTTGGCTTGAACGACATATAAATCAAAATGGCGGTGTGTGGAGAGTCAGCCACCGTACCGCCGTAATGACATCAGACGTAATCACATTACCCTGTCATGTGACCAGATCCTCAGCTCTGATTGGTATATGTTTGAGGGGACATGCATACGGACAGACAAACTCTGTTCTAGATGGCTTCGCCTAATGGGCTATGCCGTAAAAACTTAAATGAGCCCATATGTCAAGTCTAGAGTTCATGGGTAAAGTTTCATATTGTCATCATTTATATATATTAATGTAGCGACAGTTTTCTGTCTGTCTGTTTCCCTCTTTCTGATCTGATTGGTTGGACAGTTGGCATGACTCCACCTACAAAGACGTCATTAGTAGGAAGGCTGACTCCACCCACAGACATTTTGATTTCCATGCAGCTCAGGCCGAACACATCGTCGAACCTGTCATGTTCGCAATCGCCATGCCCTGCCTTTACATTGCTTAAACATAAACTTCTGGGAGCATGCGAGGCAGCACTTCGTTGCTTATACACCCAAAAAAGAGCGGGTTTTCGTTCTACGGGTCCCTGCTGGTCATCGTATTAAAATACGCAATTTGGTGTCTGTCTGCCCGCGATACATCCGGTCGTTACTTATCCAATCTTGACCAAACTTGACAGGAGGACTAAGGGTCACATGGGGGAAGTTGTATTGATTTTATTTGACCACCCCCCACCCCCTCCCACCTTCCCAAGGGGGTTTTTCACATACACCTCTCCACAAGAAAGCATTTATTATGCAATAGTGCATAGCACCAGACTCCACAAACTGCCTCTCTTTTATACAGCGTTTTGACTTTTGAGGCACTGCTATAGCGAGTTTGTAGTTTTAGTTTGTTGTAGTTATTGTTGTGAACCTATATTTAATTATCAATTGTAATTGCAAATAATATGTGTCTAAAACATAATATTATGTCTGAGTTTCAGCATAGGTCAACCCTTCTGACCTACATAAATGATTACAGTGACTTTGATGTAGCTTGTACATCGTTTCAGGTTTATTATTCCTATTATATTGAAGTACCATACACATTACTCTGTCATGCAGTGTATATAGCTATATATGAATCTGCATGCTATGTTGTGGTTTTTTTTTTCCAGACACCTATGATGACCTGAGTCATATCGCATTCCATGCTTCCCATCAGCCTAAAATTAACAGGCTACCAGCTATCACGGCATTGTTGCCACTCTTCACAGAAAGTGCACAATCAGATGTCATGATTCTAGATGCCATGACAGTGATAGATAAATAAAGCCACTTGAAAAATCAATCCAGGCCAAACTCCTGTCATTGAATTGGATCATCCACTGTTTGCATTCTGAAGAGATTCAATGGGATATAACAAGTCCATACAATGAGGACAACTGCATCATAATGTTAGCTGGTCTTCATATAGAGATGGTAGTGTTGAAAATGATTGGTGACTGGGTAGACAACAGTGGATGGGTAGGAGTAATTGTGCAAGCTGACTTAACGACACCCAGGAGAGCCAATGGAATCTTGAGAGCTAGCCATGTCACTCGTTCACGATATGCGCACCTGCATATCGCTGCATTGTACATCATACTAAAATACGCCATTTGTGTCCGTCTGATGAATTTTTGACCCCAATACATTCCGTCGTTACTTATCCAATCTCAACCAAACTTGACAGGATGACCAAGGGTTACATAATGAAGGTTGTAGCGCATTCATTTGCCCCCCTCACCAAGGGGGTTTTCTCCCCCGAGCGGGTTTTCCCCGCCATTGCCGTAAATGGCATTGCGTGTTGAGGTGTATATAAATGTTAAATTAGCTTTATTGTGGCGTTTTTCCAAAGAAGAAGATTTATCGTGGCGTTTTTCCAAAGACGCTTTTTTATGACAAAATTAATGATAATCGCATATTATTAATGTTATTACAACAATATTAATACTAATAACGTCCCACTTCCCCAAAGCGTTTTTCCTGCAGTGATAACGTGTTTAAATAGCTTAACTTGCAAAACATGGCTTCCCAAAGCAGAGAGTGATGAAAATGATGAAAATGATGAACATGCGGGTGTGGTTGGATTCAGGCATATATGGTGTGAAGAAAAATGTGAACAGCATTCACTATTTAAATACTGGGCAATGGTTTTGGAACTCAAACTTTTGCTTATAAACAATGTACATGCTCTTCGTGTGGGTTACCAATCATTTATATTCCACATATAATAAGTTACATGTCCACCAAATTGCATGCTTCTGTCATCATGAGAACATAACTCCATAAAGATTATATAAATAAGCTAGTTGTTATGCATTTTTTTTATTTTATTTTATTGTATAAAAGATACAAGCTCGTGTAAGATCTAACATCAATCACAAAAAAACGGACACACAAAACATACAAAAAGGGAACGGGAGACAAGATGGGGAGAGAGAGGGAAGCACACAAGTACAACAGTAGAGAACAGGGACAGCGAAAGATCTGTGGGAGGGAGAGGGCTTGGGGGGATGATTGCCATCTTGGAAATAGTGGTCATTTTGATGGAGTTATCATTGGTGGCTATGCTGCATACCAATCATTTTAAATTCTACATATAATATAGTACATTTCCACCAAATTTCGGGCTACTATCATGATTTGAACAATTAATGTAAATTTGGGCAGTTAGCCGATCTACCATAATGGTAGATCTACATTACTCTTCCGGTAGATAACTCTTCCGTTATGAATGTAATACAAGTTGTGATCCAAATTATAAAATAATCTGTATTACATATATGGGAGCACACAGAATCATGAGTGGATCGTATGTTACATGTAATAAAGCAATATTACTAACGTAGAAAACCATGAAACGGCACGGATTGTGACGTGTTATGGTGATGCTTTGTCTTAGTAAAGGCAAGCTGAGTTATATGAAACCTTGTCTGTGACTTGGTATGCCTTCTGCATTCCAAGAGTTCATCCTAAGTTATTAAAAAGTGAAGCTCATACATCGCAAAATGAATGAAATGAAAGCCCACAGAATCCCGTTTCTCACAGTCTGAGAGTCCTTTCGGTGCTTTTTTGCAAATTCCAAGCGGGCTTTCATGTGTCTTTCACTGAGGAGAGGCTTCCGTCTGGCCACTCTGCCATAAAGCCCAGATCGGTGGAGTGTTGCAGTGATGGTTGTCCTTCTGGAAGTTTCTCCCATCTCCACACAGGATCTCTGGAGCTCAGCCACAGTGACCATCGGGTTCTTGGTCACCTCTCTTACCAAGGCCCTTCTCCCCCGATTGCTCAGTTTGGCCGGGCCGCCAGCTCTAGGAAGAGCCCTGGTTGTTCCAAACTTCTTCCATTTAAGAATTATGGAGGCCACTGTGCTCTTGGGAACCTTCAATACAGCAGAGATTTTTTTGTAGGCTTCCCCAGATCTGTGCCTCGACACAATCCTATCTCTGAGCTCTGCAGGCAGTTCCTTCGACCTCATGGCTTGGTTTTTGCTCTGATATGCATTGTCAGCTGTGAGACCTTATATAGACAGGTGTGTGCCTTTCCAAATCATGTCCAATCAATTGAATTTACCACTGGTGGACTCCAAGCAAGGTGTAGAAACATCTCAAAGATGATCAAGAGAATTGGGAGGCACCTGAGCTAAATTTCAAGTGTCATTTCAACCCTTTCAACAAAGGGTATGAATACTTATGTGAATGTGATATTTCAGTTTTTTCTTTTATAATAAATTTGCAAAACTTTCTAAAATCTCGCGATCTCGCGAGACGGCGGCAGGGATTTTCTCGCGAGATAGGAGATCTCGCGAGATCTTGGAGACGGCGGCAGGGATTTTCGAAGCTCCACACGGTCTCCACGTTTTTCGAAGTTAAGTCTGTTCACAATTGTATTTTGTCGAAACTGTATTTATCTTTCGGTGTGTGAAGTTATTGTGTGCAACTTTGGTTGTTTCTCGGTGTTTATCTTTCATAAATTGATCGTCTGTTTGCCGTGTCGCGAGCAAGGCCTTTGCCGCGTCGCGAACGATTTGAAATCGAATTTAAGTGATTGTTCCCATTTGTATTTTCGTTAAAACTGTATTTATTTATGGTGTTGTACGTATATTGTGTCCCGACGAAGATTTTTCGGTGCAAATCTTTCATACCTGTATTGAAAATCGTGTTAATTCGTGTCGTGTCTTGAGGCCTTGTACAGTGTGCACTGTACAACCTTGAGGCTTTGTTTTTCTCAGCGGTCCGTCGTTTGTGATCCAATAACTTTCGTTCTCTGTATTCCCAGTCTTTTCACCCATAGCCTACTTCCTTGTGTAAATCTCAACTCAAAAAAAAAAAAAAAAAAAAAAAAAAACATTTCCTTCTCTGTTCTCATTCGTTTATTCATTCTTATTCGTTCGTTCGTTCTTCGACCACGTGTTTCTCCCCCATTTCCCCAGATAATTTTCACTCATTAACCTTCAATGTTTACACTTTCCCCTCAAGTTATGTATTCCGTCATATTTTATAACACCTTTTTCTTCTTCTTCTTTAAAAGGCTGCTTTCGACTTGCTCACCAAATCAATTCATCCCAAAAAAAATATCCATCTCCTATAGTGCCTTTTTTCTACATTCCCTAAACTCTCCTGCACTCCATCCTCCATCCAGCGTCCTTAAACGTATTTTTAACTCGAAGGTCACAAGAAACTCATTTTGCAATAAATGTTCGTTTCCCATAAATCGTACACTTTCAAAAATCCAATCTCACCCCTCCCCTCCAAATCTTCCCCATAACCCCTCCCCTCCAAATCTTCCCCATCACCCCTCCCCTCCAAATCTTCCCCATCACCCATCCCTTTCAAATCTCCCCCCTTGCCCCCTCCCTCCTAAACTACCCCCTCACCCCTCCCCGCCAAGACGCCCCCTCGCCCCTCCCCTCCTAGACTCCTGCCTCACCCCTCCCCTCCAAATCTCCCCCATATCCCATCCCTTTCAAATCCCTCCCCTTGTCCCTTCCCTCCCAAACTCCCCCCTCACCCCTCCCCTTCAAATCTCCCCACCCTCATTGCTTCTCAATTTCCCCCCTCTCACTCCCCCTCCTCAAAGCGTCCTCCCCGCTTCTTCCCCCTTCAAACTCTCACCTCCATCTCCCCCAACCTTCTGCCTCGCTCTTCCCCCTCCTCAAATAACACCTCATTGTGGCTCACCCAATCACCATCAAACCTTTTGTCCGCCCCATCCTTCCCTTTCTCCGAGCTATTCTGAAATCTCTGACACACCTTCAACAGCTCTCCCTACCTCTTCCACCTCTTCCACATCTTACCCTACCCCTCCTCCCCCCTGTTCTGTATCTGATGCTCCCCCTTCCTCTTCATTAACGGTATGGACCTCAAACATCCGGGGCCTTCGTTCAAACTTAACTGATCTCTCCATACAGGTTGCTTCTGTCAAACCAGACGTGATCTGCTTAACAGAAACTTTCCTCCTTTATGATGTCTCTGATTCCATAGTATCTCTCCCGGGCTACTCCCTCCTCCGGTATGATAGACCTGAGCCTCGTCCTGGAGGCGGGGTTGCTATCTTTATCAAAAACTCTCTTCCTCACTCGCCCTGCACTGCACTCTCTCCACCTCACCCCCAGGAATACCTCTGGCTACGGCTTCCCCTTCGCTCCCACCTCTTGTTCATATGTGTGTTGTACCGTCCACCAAACAGTGATGACTCCATCTACATCTCGCTGTCTGATGATATGGACCAACTTCTATCTACTCATCCCAACTCTCTCTTCCTCATATGTGGTGATTTCAACTGTCATCATGCCAGTTGGCTGGGTGTGGGTACCTCTCTCACCAGCCATGGTTCCTCAGCAAAGGACTTCTGCGACTCACTGGGACTGACACAATCTGTCAATTTCCCGACCCGGATCTCAGTCAACGGAGCATCTTCTCTTCTGGACTTGGTTATGACTAACTTCCCTGAAAATGTCTGCTGCTCTTCCTCTGCTCCGATCGGATCATCTGATCATGTCCTTGTTAAAGTGGACATCTCTCTGACCATCCTCAGGGAGCCTGCTCAGCGTCGACGAGTCTGGCATTTCACTCAGGCCAACTGGCACGGTCTTCAAGCAGCCATCAATCATCTGGACTGGTCTCCCATCTCTACCACCTCTGACATCAACTCATCCTGGGAATTCTTTCAAAGTAAATTGCTCTCTCTCATGCACAGATTTATCCCATCTCGTCTTCAGTTGTCATACCCTTCCTCCCGTCCATGGTACACGGAATCTTGTGGTGAGGCTGTTGCCCAGAAACAACTTGCCTTCGTCTCCTGGAAAGCAAATCCAACGGAAGGAAATCTCATTTCCTTTCACAAAGCCCGAAACAAGTGTGTGTCCACCCTCAGGAGAGCCAGGAAACAATATCTCTCCATTCTCAAGACCGAACTCTCTTATCTGTCTACCTCTTCCAAATCCTGGTGGCGTCTGGTCAAATCCGTTTCTGGTGTTTGTTCCCCCTCCATCCCCTCCCTTACCTCAAACGGCTACACAGCTGACTCCGCACGTGAAAAAGCTGAATGCCTCAACTCTGTGTTTGCCTCTAAATCTTGTGTCCCAAACCCATCCCTCTCTGTACCCACCATACCCAGTCGTACCCTGCTGCTCCTGGACTCCGTGTCCTTTCCTCCTGACAAGGTGGAAAAGTTTCTGTCAACCCTCGACTCTGATTCTGCAACTGGACCCGACGGCATCAGCCCACGGGTCCTAAAATCCTGCTCTGCTGCTCTATCTCACCCTCTCTCTGTTCTCTTCACCCTCTCTTTTGCTCAAGGTCAACTGCCATCTGCTTGGAAATCAGCCAACATCACCGCTTTGCACAAAAAAGGTGCAAAAACAGATCCTAGCAACTACAGACCAATCAGCCTTCTCCCAATTATCAGCAAAGTCATGGAATCCATCATTGCTTCGGATATGAAATCTTTCCTCTTCTCCAATGGCTTGATCTCTGATCATCAATTTGGTTTCAGACCAGGTCACTCTACTCTGGACATGCTGCTTCTGCTGTCTCAACAATGGATGGAGGTCCTCAATGCCAAACAGGAAATTAGAGCTGTCTCCCTCGACATATCACGTGCCTTCGACATGGTCTGGCACCCCGCTCTGCTCACCAAACTCTCCTCCTTTGGTATCCATGGAAATCTCCACGCATGGCTGGCGGACTTCCTCTCTAGTCGTCGTCAACGTGTGGCCCTGAATGGGTTTCTCTCATCTCCTCTTCCTGTTCAGGCTGGAGTTCCCCAAGGCAGTGTTCTGGGCCCCGTGCTTTTTCTGGTCTTCATCAATGATCTCTCTGACTCTCTCGAAAATCCTCTCTATCTCTTTGCTGATGACTCCACTCTCTGCCGCTCCATTCCTCTTCCCTCAGATCGGCAGTCTGCTGCCTCCTCACTCTCTGAAGACCTGGACAAAATCACAGACTGGTCAAACAAGTGGAACATGTCTTTCAATCCTGACAAATCTCACACTCTTACTATGTCTCTCCGAAAAGATCGACTGGACAACCCTCCCATCTACTTTCTCAACAATCCTCTCCAAGAAGTTCTGTCGCTCAAGATTTTGGGTCTCACTATCTGCCATGATCTTTCTTGGGAAAACCACATTTCCAAGCTGGCCTCCAAAGCCAGTCGCCGACTGGGCATCCTCCGTCGTGCGAAGTCCTTCCTCGGCACACCTGAGCTCCTCACCACATACAAGGCTTTCATCCGCAGCTCAATGGAATACTGTTCTCCCCTATGGGCCGGTGCTCCTGCCTCACACCTAGCTCGGCTTCACGCTGTTGAAACCAAAGCTTTCAGAATTATTGGAATCTCCCGCGATGAAGCTATCTCTGAGGGCCTTTCACTCACTCACCGCAGGCAGGTAGGTGGTCTTTCTGTCTTCTACCGACTCCTCTCCGGCCTTGCACCCCCAGCTCTCTCTGTGCTCTGTCCCCCAAATATTCCTACAGGTCGCACAAGATCTGCCAGCAACCCTCTGATGGTTAAACTGCCGAAATCTCGGCTCTCTGCTCACCTTCACTCTTTCATTCCTCTTTTCTCCCGCCTCTGGAACAAACTCCCTCACTCCCTTCAATCCCACTCCTCCCTCCAGGTCTTTAAAACAGCTGTTCACCACCATCTCTTATCTTCCCCCATCCAAAACCTTGATCTTTTCTACCCCCGCTAATTCACCCCAGATCCACCTTGTTTGAAATTCCAACTTCTTTCCTGGAAGTCCTGGCAGTGTCCATATGTTTTATACCTCTCCCACCGCCCCCTTCCCATGCCCCCCCCCCCCCAAAGCCCTCGCCCTCTCTCAGATCTCTCGATGTCTCCATGTCTCTCGGTCCCTGCTCTCAAATGTTGTGTTTGTGTCCTTCCCCCTCTCTCCCCATCTTGTCTACCGCTCCCGATGTTATATGTTTTATGTGTCGGTTTGTCTTTCTGTGTGATTAATGTTCGCTCTTTCACGAGCCTCGATCTTGTATACAAAAAAAAAAAAAAAAAAAAATCCCGTTTTCTCTTTGTCATTATGGGGTATTGAGTGTAGATTGATGAGGGAAAAAATGAATTTAAACGATCTCAGCATAAGGCTGCAACATAACAAAATGTGAACAAAGTGAAGGGGTCTGAATACTTTCTGAATGCACTGTATATACTGACAGGATGGCCTAAAAGTACACTCACTCGCCTTTAAGATGTCTAGCCTGGGTTCAAATCCCAACCCAGCTATCAACTGGATCTAAAAGTGTTTGTTTGCTGGTGTTTCACAGGCAGATTCATTCAGCAAATACTTTTAGCTATCTATTTATCTCCACATGTGGGCAGTGTCTGTGTTGTCACTGAACTACTCCATCAAACTTTTGTTTCCGTGGTTTTGAAGTGTTTTGAATTACTTGGTGGTGAGGTTTTATTGAATTATTTGGTGGTGAGGTGTATTGAATTACTTTGTGGTGAGGTTTTATTGAATTACTTTGTGGTGAGGTTTTATTGAATTACTTGGTGGTGAGGTTTTATTGAATTACTTTGTGGTGAGGTTTTATTGAATTACTTGGTAGTGAGGTTTTATTGAATTACTTGGTGGTGAGGTTTTATTGAATTACTTGGTGGTGAGGTTTTATTGAATTACTTTGTGGTGAGGTTTTATTGAATTACTTGGTGGTGAGGTTTTATTGAATTACTTGGTGGTGAGGTTTTATTGAATTACTTTGTGGTGAGGTTTTATTGAATTACTTGGTGGTGAGGTTTTATTGAATTACTTTGTGGTGAGGTTTTATTGAATTACTTGGTAGTGAGGTTTTATTGAATTACTTTGTGGTGAGGTTTTATTGAATTACTTGGTGGTGAGGTTTTATTGAATTACTTGGTGGTGAGGTTTTATTGAATTACTTGGTGGTGAGGTTTTATTGAATTACTTGGTGGTGAGGTTTTATTGAATTACTTGGTGGTGAGGTTTTATTGAATTACTTTGTGGTGAGGTTTTATTGAATTACTTGGTGGTGAGGTTTTATTGAATTACTTGGTGGTGAGGTTTTATTGAATTACTTTGTGGTGAGGTTTTATTGAATTACTTTGTGGTGAGGTGAATTGAATTACTTGGTGGAGAGGTTTTATTAAATTACTTGGTGGTGAGGTGTTTTGAATTACTTGGTGGTGAGGTGAATTGAATTACTTGGTGGTGAGGTTTTATTGAATTACTTGGTGGTGAGGTGTTTTGAATTACTTGGTGGTGAGGTGTATTTAATTACTTGGTGGTGAGGTGTATTGAATTACGTGGTGGTGACGTGTTTTGAATTATGTGGTGGTGAGGTGTATTGAATTACTTGGTGGTGAGGTGTATTGAATTAATTGGTGGTGAGGTGTTTTGAATTAATTGGTGGTGAAGTGTATTTAATTACTTGGTTGTGAGGTGTTTTGAATTATTTGGTAGTGAGGTGTATTGAATTATTTGGCGATGAGGTGTATTGAATTACTTGGCGGTGAGGTGTATTGAATTACGTGGTGGTGAGGTGTTTTGAATTAAGTGGTGGTGAGGTGTTTTGAATTACGTGGTGGTGAGGTGTTTTGAAATATGTGGTGGTGAGGTGTTTTAAATTATATGGTGGTGAGGTGTTTTAAATTATATTGTGGTGAGGTGTTTTAAATTTATTGGTGGTGAGGTGTTTTAAATTAATTGGTGGTGAGGTGTTTTGAATTATGTGGTGGTGAGGTGTTTTGAATTACTTGGTGGTGAGGTGTTTTGAATTATGTGGTGGTGAGGTGTTTTGCATTACGTGGTGGTGAGGTGTTTTGAATTATGTGTGGTGAGGTGTTTTAAATTAATTGGTGGTGAGGTGTTTTGAATTATGTGTGGTGAGGTGTTTTAAATTAATTGGTGGTGAGGTGTTTTGCATTACGTGGTGGTGAGGTGTTTTAAATTATGTGTGGTGAGGTGTTTTAAATTAATTGGTGGTGAGGTGTTTTAAATTAATTGGTGGTGAGGTGTTTTAAATTAATTGGTGGTGAGGTGTTTTGAATTAATTGGTGGTGAGGTGTTTTGAATTAATTGGTGGTGAGGTGTTTTGCATTACGTGGTGGTGAGGTGTCATGAATCACGTGGCAAATAAATTCAAATAAATTTGTACAAAATAATTGTTTGTATTATGATTGGTGTAAATCATGACAACACAGCAACTCAGGTACAGTCATTATCCTCAGTTAAAACAAGCCCGTTCCTCAGTCAGGTGTTTTGTGATGTACCATATACTATATTACAGAGCGTTGGTGCTGCTGAAACAGTTTCTTGCCAAAGGGTATACTGGGTGGTTTGTAATTTGGCCATCATCCAAGCAATGGCCCGCCTGCGTTTCTTCAAGGACACCATGGGATCGTTAATGTCTATCAACTAATGCTGACAGACGAGACGTCCAGTGAAACGTCCACCTGAGGGACGGCACACATTTTGCTGAATGAATCTGCCTGTGAAACACCGGGATGACAGTTTATAGCTGGGTTGGGATTTGAGGGCGTCAAAATATAAATCAGACTCTGCACACTCCGCCAACAACAAAAGTTGTTGTTTTGTCATGGTTTACACCAGTCATAATACAAAAAATTATTTTGCACAAATGTATTTGTAATACACATGATATTACATTTTATAAACAATTGAAGTTGAAGATTTAAGATGACATAAAAAAAATGTTTCAAAGGAATATATATATATATATATATATCAAGAAGAAATGCCCTCAGGACATTCCGACGGGAGAGGTAGGTGCATACCAGAAGTTTGGTAGGATTTCACCAAAATTTGAGGGAGTAGTTCAGTGACAACACAACACAACACAACACTGTACAGGACAACACAAGACAGACACTGTACAGATATGTAGATGTATATATATATATACAGATATATACTAGCTTGGCTCGGCTCGCTACGCTCGCCTCACCACACATCGTTGCAGAGGAACGGGCTTATTTTAGCTGAGGATAATCACTGTACCTGAGTTGCTGTGTTGTCATGATTTACACCAATCATAATACAAACAATTACTTTGCATAAATGTATTTGTTGTGTTTGTGATATTACATTTTTATAGGCAATTTAGGTTGAAGATTTAGGTTGAATGTTTTTTTTTCAAGAAAGAACCCCTCAGCCACACATAGGGGAGGGGTAGGTGCAGACTGGAAGTTTGGGACGATTACACCTCCCCTCCACGTAATGTAAAACACCTCACCACCACATAATTTAAAACACCTCACCACCACATAATTCAAAACACCTCACCTCCACGTAATTCAAAACACCTCACCACCACCTAATTCAAAACACCTCACCACCACCTAATTCAAAACACCTCACCACCACCTAATTCAAAACACCTCACCACCACGTAATTCAAAACACCTCACCACAACATAATTCAAAACACCTCACCACCACATAATTCAAAACACCTCACCACCACGTAATAGAAAACACCTCACCACCACATAATTCAAAACACCTCACCACCACGTAATTCAAAACACCTCACCACCACGTAATTCAAAACACCTCACCACCACGTAATTTAAAACACCTCACCACCACATAATTCAAAACACCTCACCACCACGTAATTCAAAACACCTCACCACTACATAATTCAAAACACCTCACCACCACATAATTCAAAACATCTCACCACCAAGTAATTTAAATGCACCTCACCACCACATAATTCAAAATACCTCACCACCACATAATTAAAAACACCTCACCACCAAGTAATTAAAAACACCTCACCACCACATAATTAAAAACACCTAAACAACAACTATTTCAAAATACCTAACCACCACATAATTCAAAACACCTCACCACCACATAATTCAAAACACCTCACCACCACGTAATTTAAAACACCTCACCACCACATCATTCAAAACACCTCACCACCACATAATTAAAAACACCTCACCACCAAGTAATTAAAAACACCTCACCACCAGTTAATTCAAAACACCTCACCACCACATAATTAAAAACACCTCACCACCAACTAATTCAAAACACCTCACCACCAACTCATTCAAAACACCTCACTACCACATAATTAAAAACACCTCACCACCACATAATTAAAAACACCTCACCACCAACGAATTCAAAATACCTCACCACCACATAATTCAAAACACCTCACCACCACATAATTAAAAACACCTCACCACCAAGTAATTCAAAACACCTCACCACCAACTAATTCAAAACCCCTCACAACCACATAATTAAAAACACCTCACCACCAAGTAATTTAAAACACCTCACCACCACGTAATTCAAAACACCTCACCACCAAGTAATTCAAAACACCTCACTACCAACTAATTCAAAACACCTCACCACCATGTAATTCAAAACACCTCACCACCAACTAATTCAAAACACCTCACCACCACACAATTCAAAACACCTCACCACCAACTAATTCAAAACACCTCACCACCAACTAATTCAAACCGCCTCACCACCACATTATTAAAAACACCTCACCACCAAGTAATTCAAAACACCTCACCACCACGTAATTAAAAACACCTCACCACCACGTGATTTAAAAACACCTCACCACCACGTGATTTAAAACACCTCACCACCACGTAATTCAAAACACCTCACCACCACGTAATTCAAAACACCTCACCATCATGTGATTTAAAAACACCTCACCACCATGTGGTTTAAAAACACCTCACCACCACATAATTCAAAATACCTCACCACCACGTGATTCAAAACCACTACCACGTTATTAAAAACACTTCACAACCACGGAAACAATTTTTGGAGAGTAGTTCAACGACAACACAGACACTGCCCAGATATATAGATATATAGATAGATGACTGTACCTGAGTTGCTGTGTTGTCATGGTTTACACCAATCATAATTTAAACAATTATTTTGCACAGATTTATTTGTAATATACCTGATATTACATTTTATTAGCAATTGAAGTTGAAGACTTAAGTTGAAAAAAAAATGGGACATTTTCCCCCCAAAAATACCCTTAGGACATACCGACGGGAGAGATATGTGCATATCAGAAGTTTGGTAGGATATCACAAAAGTTTGATGGAGTAGTTCAGTGACAACACAACACAGGACACAGATATATATATACATATACATACATACATACATACATACATACATACATACATACATACATATATATAGACACAGGACACAGATAATGCTATAGTGGAAGAGAAATCTAGTTTGATTTATAGAAGAAGTGTATTTGAGTACCTTGTTACAAAATAGAAAATGAGTATAATGCCGGCACTGCTGAGGCATAAACGTTTTGAACAAAAAAACCCTCCACCAACTCTTTTGTATTATACTTCAATGACCTAATTCATTTGATAAGGTAATTAATTTGAAAAGCTGTTCTTTCCTTACAATATTAACAAGTAAGAACTGATGATTTTTCTTGGCAGTACCTGTATTAATTAGTACGAAAACTGAAAAATGTACTGAAAACTTTTCCACAAAACAACAACATCAAACTTCTGCTTACGTGGTCAAGTTGAATTGAGTGTGTCTACATGTACTCTCAGGCTCGTCACACTCGAGGATGGCATGCAGAAAGTGTCTTCAGGTGATGAGGAGGACTTGAGCGGGACTAGAAGTTGTTCCAGGCAGCTCCATTGCTCCTCTCCCCGTCCGCTCCCGACGTTTTGCGCTGCCTCGTCTCTCCAAAGGGTGAAGGAGGTGGATGTGGAATGGGAGCAAGCTAGCAAGCAGTTCATGATGAGCTATGTTAAGGACTTGCACCGACGAGGTGAGTATACCATTTCTGTGAGAACAGAACAACACGGAAGTTAAAAGTTTGAAACAGAAAATGTATATATTATCCAGGTTTCATCTTGCTGTTTTTCACACTCTTACCTCATACGTGCATGTTTAAGGTTATCGCAATGAGTTTTAAGGCAATATAAGCCTTATCTGCATGCATTAAAATAATGAAGGTTATTATACAAGAATTTAGCTTAGCGGTTCGGAAGATAATTTATTAGCTTATTTCTTAGCTTATTTTAGATAATTATTAGCTTAATTAGCAAGATAATTAGCTTAGCGGTTAGGAAGATAATTTATTAGCTTATTTCTTAGCCTATTTTAGATAATTATTAGCTTAATTAGCAAGATAATTAGCTTAGCGGTTAGGAAGATAATTTATTAGCTTATTTCTTAGTTTATTTTAGATAATTATTAGCTTAAATAGCAAGATAATTAGCTTAGCTGTTCGGTAGATAATTTATTAGCTTATTTCTTAGCTTATTTTAGATAATTATTAGCTTAATTAGCAAGATAATTAGCTTAGCGGTTAGGAAGATAATTTATTAGCTTATTTCTTAGCTTATTTTAGATAATTATTAGCTTAAATAGCAAGATAATTAGCTTAGCTGTTCGGAAGATAATTTATTAGCTTATTTCTTAGCTTATTTTAGATAATTATTAGCTTAATTAGCAAGATAATTAGCTTAGCTGTTCGGAAGATAAT
The DNA here is from genome assembly GCF_964187855.1 of Myxine glutinosa. Taxonomy (NCBI): domain Eukaryota; kingdom Metazoa; phylum Chordata; class Myxini; order Myxiniformes; family Myxinidae; genus Myxine; species Myxine glutinosa. The sequence goes on along the minus strand of NC_136261.1, from coordinate 110,498,268 downwards.
TTATTAGCTTATTTCTTAGCTTATTTTAGATAATTATTAGCTTAATTAGCAAGATAATTAGCTTAGCGGTTAGGAAGATAATTTATTAGCTTATTTCTTAGCTTATTTTAGATAATTATTAGCTTAATTAGCAAGATAATTAGCTTAGCGGTTAGGAAGATAATTTATTAGCTTATTTCTTAGCTTATTTTAGATAATTATTAGCTTAATTAGCAAGATAATTAGCTTAGCGGTTAGGAAGATAATTTATTAGCTTATTTCTTAGCTTATTTTAGATAATTATTAGCTTAATTAGCAAGATAATTAGCTTAGCGGTTCGGAAAATAATTTCTTAGCTTATTTCTTAGCTTATTTTAGATAATTATTAGCTTAATTAGCAAGATAATTAGCTTAGCGGTTAGGAAGATAATTTATTAGCTTATTTCTTAGCTTATTTTAGATAATTATTAGCTTAATTAGCAAGCTAATTAGCTTAGCGGTTAGGAAGATAATTTATTAGCTTATTTCTTAGCTTATTTTAGATAATTATTAGCTTAATTAGCAAGATAATTAGCTTAGCGGTTAGGAAGATAATTTATTAGCTTATTTCTTAGCTTATTTTAGATAATTATTAGCTTAATTAGCAAGATAATTAGCTTAGCGGTTCGGAAAATAATTTATTAGCTTATTTCTTAGCTTATTTTAGATAATTATTAGCTTAATTAGCAAGATAATTAGCTTAGCGGTTAGGAAGATAATTTATTAGCTTATTTCTTAGCTTATTTTAGATAATTATTAGCTTAATTAGCAAGATAATTAGCTTAGCAGTTAGGAAGATAATTTATTAGCTTATTTCTTAGCTTATTTTAGATAATTATTAGCTTAATTAGCAAGATAATTAGCTTAGCGGTTCGGAAAATAATTTATTAGCTTATTTCTTAGCTTATTTTAGATAATTATTAGCTTAATTAGCAAGATAATTAGCTTAGCGGTTAGGAAGATAATTTATTAGCTTATTTCTTAGCTTATTTTAGATAATTATTAGCTTAATTAGCAAGATAATTAGCTTAGCTGTTCGGAAGATAATTTATTAGCTTATTTCTTAGCTTATTTTAGATAATTATTAGCTTAATTAGCAAGATAATTAGCTTAGCGGTTAGGAAGATAATTTATTAGCTTATTTCTTAGCTTATTTTAGATAATTATTAGCTTAATTAGCAAGATAATTAGCTTAGCGGTTAGGAAGATAATTTATTAGCTTATTTCTTAGCTTATTTTAGATAATTATTAGCTTAATTAGCAAGATAATTAGCTTAGCTGTTCGGAAGATAATTTATTAGCTTATTTCTTAGCTTATTTTAGATAATTATTAGCTTAATTAGCAAGATAATTAGCTTAGCGGTTCGGAACATAATTTCTTAGCTTATTTCTTAGCTTATTTTAGATAATTATTAGCTTAATTAGCAAGATAATTAGCTTAGCGGTTAGGAAGATAATTTATTAGCTTATTTCTTAGCTTATTTTAGATAATTATTAGCTTAATTAGCAAGCTAATTAGCTTAGCGGTTAGGAAGATAATTTATTAGCTTATTTCTTAGCTTATTTTAGATAATTATTAGCTTAATTAGCAAGATAATTAGCTTAGCGGTTAGGAAGATAATTTATTAGCTTATTTCTTAGCTTATTTTAGATAATTATTAGCTTAATTAGCAAGATAATTAGCTTAGCGGTTAGGAAGATAATTTATTAGCTTATTTCTTAGCTTATTTTAGATAATTATTAGCTTAATTAGCAAGATAATTAGCTTAGCGGTTAGGAAGATAATTTATTAACTTATTTCTTAGCTTATTTTAGATAATTATTAGCTTAATTAGCAAGATAATTAGCTTAGCGGTTAGGAAGATAATTTATTAGCTTATTTCTTAGCTTATTTTAGATAATTATTAGCTTAATTAGCAAGATAATTAGCTTAGCGGTTAGGAAGATAATTTATTAGCTTATTTCTTAGCTTATTTTACATAATTATTAGCTTAATTAGCAAGATAATTAGCTTAGCGGTTCGGAAAATAATTTCTTAGCTTATTTCTTAGCTTATTTTAGATAATTATTAGCTTAATTAGCAAGATAATTAGCTTAGCGGTTAGGAAGATAATTTATTAGCTTATTTCTTAGCTTATTTTAGATAATTATTAGCTTAATTAGCAAGCTAATTAGCTTAGCGGTTAGGAAGATAATTTATTAGCTTATTTCTTAGCTTATTTTAGATAATTATTAGCTTAATTAGCAAGATAATTAGCTTAGCGGTTAGGAAGATAATTTATTAGCTTATTTCTTAGCTTATTTTAGATAATTATTAGCTTAATTAGCAAGATAATTAGCTTAGCGGTTAGGAAAATAATTTATTAGCTTATTTCTTAGCTTATTTTAGATAATTATTAGCTTAATTAGCAAGATAATTAGCTTAGCGGTTAGGAAGATAATTTATTAGCTTATTTCTTAGCTTATTTTAGATAATTATTAGCTTAATTAGCAAGATAATTAGCTTAGCAGTTAGGAAGATAATTTATTAGCTTATTTCTTAGCTTATTTTAGATAATTATTAGCTTAATTAGCAAGATAATTAGCTTAGCGGTTAGGAAGATAATTTATTAGCTTATTTCTTAGCTTATTTTAGATAATTATTAGCTTAATTAGCAAGATAATTAGCTTAGCGGTTCGGAAAATAATTTCTTAGCTTATTTCTTAGCTTATTTTAGATAATTATTAGCTTAATTAGCAAGATAATTAGCTTAGCGGTTAGGAAGATAATTTATTAGCTTATTTCTTAGCTTATTTTAGATAATTATTAGCTTAATTAGCAAGCTAATTAGCTTAGCGGTTAGGAAGATAATTTATTAGCTTATTTCTTAGCTTATTTTAGATAATTATTAGCTTAATTAGCAAGATAATTAGCTTAGCGGTTAGGAAGATAATTTATTAGCTTATTTCTTAGCTTATTTTAGATAATTATTAGCTTAATTAGCAAGATAATTAGCTTAGCGGTTCGGAAAATAATTTATTAGCTTATTTCTTAGCTTATTTTAGATAATTATTAGCTTAATTAGCAAGATAATTAGCTTAGCGGTTAGGAAGATAATTTATTAGCTTATTTCTTAGCTTATTTTAGATAATTATTAGCTTAATTAGCAAGATAATTAGCTTAGCAGTTAGGAAGATAATTTATTAGCTTATTTCTTAGCTTATTTTAGATAATTATTAGCTTAATTAGCAAGATAATTAGCTTAGCGGTTCGGAAAATAATTTATTAGCTTATTTCTTAGCTTATTTTAGATAATTATTAGCTTAATTAGCAAGATAATTAGCTTAGCGGTTCGGAAAATAATTTCTTAGCTTATTTCTTAGCTTATTTTAGATAATTATTAGCTTAATTAGCAAGATAATTAGCTTAGCGGTTAGGAAGATAATTTATTAGCTTATTTCTTAGCTTATTTTAGATAATTATTAGCTTAATTAGCAAGCTAATTAGCTTAGCGGTTAGGAAGATAATTTATTAGCTTATTTCTTAGCTTATTTTAGATAATTATTAGCTTAATTAGCAAGATAATTAGCTTAGCGGTTAGGAAGATAATTTATTAGCTTATTTCTTAGCTTATTTTAGATAATTATTAGCTTAATTAGCAAGATAATTAGCTTAGCGGTTAGGAAGATAATTTATTAGCTTATTTCTTAGCTTATTTTAGATAATTATTAGCTTAATTAGCAAGATAATTAGCTTAGCAGTTAGGAAGATAATTTATTAGCTTATTTCTTAGCTTATTTTAGATAATTATTAGCTTAATTAGCAAGATAATTAGCTTAGCAGTTAGGAAGATAATTTATTAGCTTATTTCTTAGCTTATTTTAGATAATTATTAGCTTAATTAGCAAGATAATTAGCTTAGCGGTTCGGAAAATAATTTATTAGCTTATTTCTTAGCTTATTTTAGATAATTATTAGCTTAATTAGCAAGATAATTAGCTTAGCGGTTAGGAAGATAATTTATTAGCTTATTTCTTAGCTTATTTTAGATAATTATTAGCTTAATTAGCAAGATAATTAGCTTAGCGGTTAGGAAGATAATTTATTAGCTTATTTCTTAGCTTATTTTAGATAATTATTAGCTTAATTAGCAAGATAATTAGCTTAGCAGTTAGGAAGATAATTTATTAGCTTATTTCTTAGCTTATTTTAGATAATTATTAGCTTAATTAGCAAGATAATTAGCTTAGCGGTTCGGAAAATAATTTATTAGCTTATTTCTTAGCTTATTTTAGATAATTATTAGCTTAATTAGCAAGATAATTAGCTTAGCGGTTAGGGTGCCGGCTTGGGATCCTAGGATCCTGAGTTCGAATCCCGGTTGATCGCTGAATTAACACCAGGGAGGGAGGGAGGGGGGGGGGGGGGGTTCGACTCAGCCTGTCATCCTTCCGAGGTCGGCAAATTGAGTTCCAGCTTTCTGGGATGAATGATCCCGGTGTGTACCCCGATTTTAGGATAGGTACACCGTATCCCTGCGCATCGTAAGAGGCGACTAAGGGTTGGCGTCATGAAGGGCATCCGGCCATAAAAACATTGCCTCAAACAGGGAACCATGATTGTCATGGGGCCAGCAAGAGTAACCCCCGCTCTAGCGGGGAAAAATGGCCTTAAAACGATCATTCATTCATTCATTCTTGAATACAAGAAATATAAGGGAGTTGAATGGAGGAGGATGCCATCAGAACCACTATACCTGTGCATTTCTACAAATATCAATGTACAATGTGTTTAATTCGTATGACGCGTTTTGAGGCTTCGATTTAGTTCATTTGTTCAATTTCAATTTGAAAACATTTGGGAAAATTTAGTTCAACTTAAGGCTTCGATCACCTTTTCAATTGGCAAGTTGCTATCAATCTCCAGGTATGTATCTTCCACTCTAAATCAACAATGGGAAGGATATGCCTGTATTTTTTTTATTTTCCCCTCAAATAAATTTTGCCTCCCCCTCTCACCTTTGCCCTTCTACCGCTTCATGAAGGACACCGTGGGGTCTTTAACGTCCACCAACTAATACCGACCGGAGCCGGGGCGCCCAGTTTAACATTTATGCCTTGCCCTGCCTGCGAGACACGAGGATGACAGTTTGTAGCTTGGCCAATTCAAACTGAGGTCTGACAGCTCAGAGGCGAGTGCGGAAACCTCTAGGCGATCCTGCCATCCCTTGCCCAATTCATTAAAGTATCGACACTTTCTTGAATCTAATCACCCCCCTCCCTGATGTCTACCTTACCTCCAAGCTTAGTGTCATCTGAAAATTTCGACGGCCTACTCTTAACCCCACTGTCCAAATCACTGATGTAACTAGAACGCCACTCAGTAGAGCGCATACTCCCGCCGTGGGTCAAGTTGGAATAATACGTTTTGTTTAACATCCCCTCTCCCCAAAACAATAAATGAAAAAGAAAGGAGGCCCTGTCAGAGAATTTATTTTGATATACTGTATCTCGGAATTGGAGGAGAAAAACATAATTTAAGAATAAGAATAAAAGCTTTAATGCTGTAAAACAGAAAAAAAAATTCCCCAAAAGATTCCCCAAAAAAATTCCTGGATCCGGAATAATATCCTGAGCTTCACAAAAAACTAATCAATTCTTCCTTATCCCAAGGGAAATCATCCCACCAAAGTTCATCCAAATCCGTTCGAACTTTTCCAGATATCTTGTTCAAAAAACACGAACACACGAACATACGAACACACATACGCACACGCGCACACACGGACGGACACTATCGAATGCATTACTCCCTGGCGGGAGTAAACATTACATTCCTCGAGAACTGTTCCTTGAAGTACCCTACAACTTACATCCTCCCAGTTGGATATCCTCCCATTTACAGTCACTCTTTGCTTCCAATCACTAAATCAGTTTGCAATCCAGTTGGTTACGTAACCAACCACTCCAAAAGCCCTCACCTAAGGCAGCAACCTACTTTTTGACAGTCTAGATGTCCGGTACTACATCTACTGCACTTCCCCCATCCACAGTCTAGATGTCCGGTACTACATCTACTGCACTTCCCCCATCCACAGTCTAGATGTCCGGTACTACATCTACTGCACTTCCCCCATCCACAGTCTAGATGTCCGGTACGACATCTACTGCACTTCCCCCATCCACAGTCTAGATGTCCGGTACTACATCTACTGCACTTCCCCCATCCACAGTCTAGATGTCCGGTACTACACCTACTGCACTTCCCCCATCCACAGTCTAGATGTATGGTACTACATCTACTGCACTTCCCCATTTCACAGTCTAGATGTATGGTACTACATCTACTGCACTTCCCCATTTCACAGTCTAGATGTATGGTACTACATCTACTGCACTTCCCCCATCCACAGTCTAGATGTATGGTACTACATCTACTGCACTTTCCCCATCCACAGTCTAGATGTCCGGTACTACATCGACTGCACTTCCCCCATCCACAGTCTAGATGTCTGGTACTACATCTACTGCACTTCCCCCATCCACAGTCTGGATGTCCGGTACTACATCTACTGCACTTCCCCCATCCACAGTCTAGATGTCCGGTACTACATCTACTGCACTTCCCCCATCCACAGTCTGGATGTCCGGTACTACATCTACTGCACTTCCCCCATCCACAGTCTATATGTATGGTGCTACATCTACTGCAGTTCCCCCATCCACAGTCTAGATGTATGGTACTACATCTACTGCACTTCCCCCATCCACAGTCTGGATGTCCGGTACTACATCTACTGCACTTCCCCCATCCACAGTCTAGATGTATGATACTACATCTACTGCACTTCCCCCATCCACAGTCTAGATGTCCGGTACTACATCTACTGCACTTCCCCCATCCACAGTCTAGATGTCCGGTACTACATCGACTGCACTTCCCCCATCCACAGTCTAGATGTCTGGTACTATATCTACTGCACTTCCCCCATCCACAGTCTGGATGTCCAGTACTACATCTACTGCACTTCCCCCGTCCACAGTCTAGATGTTCGGTACTACATCTACTGCACTTCCCCCATACACAGTCTAGATGTCCGGTACTACATCTACTGCACTTCTCCCATACACAGTCAAGATGTCCGGTACTACATCTAATGCACTTCCCCCATCCACAGTCTAGATGTCCGGTAATACATCTACTGCACTTCCCCCATCCACAGTCCAGATGTATGGTACTACAGCTACTGCACTTCTCCCATACACAGTCAAGATGTCCGGTACTACATCTAATGCACTTCCCCCATCCACAGTCTAGATGTCCGGTACTACATCTACTGCACTTCTCCCATACACAGTCAAGATGTCCGGTACTACATCTAATGCACTTCCTCCATCCACAGTCTAGATGTCCGGTAATACATCTACTGCACTTCCCCCATCCACAGTCCAGATGTATGGTACTACAGCTACTGCACTTCTCCCATACACAGTCAAGATGTCCGGTACTACATCTAATGCACTTCCCCCATCCACAGTCCAGATGTCCGGTACTACATCTAATGCACTTCCCCCATCCACAGTCCAGATGTCCGGTACTACATCTACTGCACTTCTCCCATACACAGTCAAGATGTCCGGTACTACATCTAATGCACTTCCCCCATCCACAGTCTAGATGTCCGGTAAAACATCTACTGCACTTCCCCCATCCACAGTCTAGATGTATGGTACTACATCTACTGCACTTCCCCATTTCACAGGCTAGATGTAAGGTACTACATCTACTGCACTTCCCCATTTCACAGTCTAGATGTCCGGTACTACATCGACTGCACTTCCCCCATCCACAGTCTAGATGTCTGGTACTACATCTACTGCACTTCCCCCATCCACAGTCTGGATGTCCAGTACTACATCGACTGCACTTCCCCCGTCCACAGTCTGGATGTCCGGTACTACATCTACTGCACTTCCCCGTCCACAGTCTGGATGTCTGGTACTACATCTACTGCACTTCCCCCCATCCACCCAGTCAGAAACTGCCTCATATTACTCCAATAGATGTGTTCAACATGACCTCCCTTTGGTGAATCCCCACTGACTTCCTTTAATTCGTGTGAATTTATTCAAATAGTTCCATATGAGTTCCTGAGTTAATGTTTCCAACACTTTCCCCACAGGTGAGGACAAACTAACAAGTTTGTAGTTCCCCAATCAATCTGTGGATCGTTTCGTAATTGTGTTACATTGGCTTCTCTCCAATGCTGTTACCTGTCCTGGATATGGTACCTGTCCTGACTCCCTAATGTTATGGTATCTGTTCTGACTCCAAAGATATCAGTTGACATCATGCTTATCAATACTCTTATTGTTACATATTTAGGTGAATGTATGTAAATTACCATGCAGGTCTTTGCTTCCGTGTGTAGTATATTAAGTTGTTGTGTAGTTGTTGTGGTTGGAGGGTCAGGAGCCCTTCTGAAAGAGTGGCAGGAAACGGAAGTGGCCGGAAGCGGAAGTGACGAAAAACGGAGGAAAAAGACACGAGGGAAAGGAAGGTTTCTTTTTCCTCGCCCCGCTCCGACAAAAGGTGGACGCGACCTTGCGCTGCGTGGAAAACGCGCCGTTTCGAAACGTCTGGCGAGAGGAGTTACCTGGGCGGTAAATACCTTTTGACACGTCCAGTCACCGTGAGTTCGTGCACGAAACCAAGCGTCCGGGACAGTTTGCCCCGTCTACAAAGACGCGTACGGGTCCGCACGTTGGGCCTCGCTCGCGTCGGAAGCCGCGCTGGGTTTTGCCCCGTCTACAAAGACGCGTACGGGTCCGCACGTTGGGCCTCGCTCGCGTCGGAAGCCGCGCTGGGTTTTTGCCCATCTACAAGGACGCGTAAGGGTCGCACTTGGGGCCTCGCGCCCGTTGGACGCCGCGCTGGGTTTGCCCCGTGGCTTGGCAAGGAGGTGCGCTGCAGCCGCGGCCCCAGTACGAGACTGCACGTTGGGAGCACGTCCGCCCGGGGTTCGTCCAACCGCCCGTGTGCGGAGAGGAGAGACATTGACCACGGAGGGAGTCAGGAGTGGGGCTCACGTGAGGAATGTATAAGATTAAGATGGCCATCTTAGAGTTTGTGTAGATGAGTTCACATGGTTGTAATATTGATTGTGCATTGTTGATGGTTGTTGATTGCTCAGTGAATATATTATTGATTATTCCGGATCCTTGGTGTGGGGTTTCTTCTTGACCGGAATTCATATTGATTGCGTTACGAAAGCGTATAAACCATATATCTTTCTGGCGGGGTCCCTCCCACGGTCCGGGGGTCACCAAGACCAGGTAGTTACCGGGAGGACCACGTAACAGAATTGGGGGCTCGTCCGGGATCTAAAAGTGTATAAAATAATAAAATAATAATATTTTTGGTAATTAAAATTTATTAATTAATTATTAATTGGTAATTTTTTTTTTTTGAGAAATTGGGGAAAGTCTTGGGGTGAAGGTTAACAGGTGTTAACGATAGGCACCATGGCGTTTGTGGCACAGAACTTTGGGGTAACCCCGAGTGAGGCACAGTTCCGAGCGTTGCTAAAGTCGGATCTCTTGAAATTGGCCAAACATTTTAACTTGGAGGTCCGAACTAATTTGAGGAAGGCAGAGTTGCAGGCCACGGTGATACAATCTATGGTGGGATTAGGAACATGGGACGAGTTAGCCTGGGAGTGGCTACCCGAAGAACCAGAAGACGTGGAGCTCCGGAAACTGGAGTTGCAATTACGGAGCCAGGAACGGATCAAAGAAGAAGAAAGGAAAGCAGAAGAGAGAAGAGAAGAGAAGCAAGCAGAGGAAAGGAGAGTGGAACGAGAACTCCAGGAAAGGTTAAAAGAAGAAGAAAGGAAAGCAGAAGAGAGGAGAGAAGAGAAACAAGCAGAGGAAAGGAGAGTGGAACGAGAACTCCAGGAAAGGTTAGCAGAAGAAGAAAGGAAAGCAGAAAAGGAAAGAGCAGAAGAAGAAAGGAAAGCAGAAAAGGAAAGAGCAGAAGAAGAAAGGAAAGCAGAAAAGGAAAGAGCAGAAGAAGAAAGGAAAGCAGAAAAGGAAAGAGCAGAAGAAGAAAGGAAAGCAGAGGAGAGGAGAGAAGAGAAACAAGCAGAGGAAAGGAGAGTGGAAAGAGAACTCCAGGAAAGAAGAGAAAAGGAACAAGCAGAGGAAAGGAGAGCTGCAAGGGACCTCGAAGCAGAGGAGAGAAAAGCGGAAAGGGAATTAAAGGAACGTGACATGCAGCTTCAGCAAGAAATCAAATTCAAGGAGCTGGAGTTAATGAGAGAACGGGGAGAGGCACCACCCTTGCTGACGGGGTCGACACCTAACCAGAAAACCTGGGATGTGGGCAGACATGTGAGGCTGGTTCCACCGTTCAGTGAAAAAGAAGTCGCGAAATTTTTTCCACACTTTGAGAAAGTGGCTCGACAATTAAACTGGCCGGAGGAGGCCTGGACCATACTCGTACAAAGTGTGCTGGTGGGGAAAGCTCAGGAAATTTATTCGGCGCTACCAATGGACCAATGTGCAGATTATGAGGTACTGAAGAAGCACATCCTCAAGGCCTATGAGTTGGTTCCGGAAGCTTACAGGCAAAAATTCAGGAATGCCAGGAAGAGGGAGAGTGAGACCCATGTGGAGTTTGCCAGAGTGAAAGAAAACATGTTTGATCGGTGGTGTGAGTCAAAAGGAGTCGGGAAAGACTTCGAGACATTGCGGGACTTGATCCTGGTGGAGGAATTCCAGCAGTGTGTCCACGAGGACATCAAAGTGTACCTGCAGGAAAAGAAGGTACCAAAGTTGTGGGACGCAGCCACCATGGCAGATGATTATGCCTTAACCCACCGAATAGGGGTCCACGAACCTAACTCCTCGCCTAGATCTCCGCAGGGGAGGTGGGGAACAGCAGGTGCGGAGAACGACCATACATGGCGGCGGCCTCGAGATGATTATGGGGACAACTATGATACCCCACCGGTTCGAAATCAGAGGGATGCGGGCCCAAGACAAACTTATAGTTCGGGGGGCCCGAGGCAGACCCCGAGTTTTTCCTCCGGGCCTACTTGCGCGTTTTGCAAAAAACCTGGACACTTGATGTCCAGTTGTTACCTCATGAAAAGGGACAACCCAGAGCGGAGTCCGACTATTACAACTCCGAATGCGATGGCTAGCGTAAGAAATCGCCATCAAGAGGGTTACCAACCATTTATTTCCGAGGGGTTTGTGTCACTGGATGGAGCCTCGACTAACCGGAGACCGGTTAGGATATTGAGAGACACAGGGGCCCATCAATCTTTAATGCTTGAAGGCATTTTGCCATGGTCCGAGGAGACGGCAACGAGGGATAGTGTTCGTTTACAGGGGATCGGGGGCGGTGTTAGTGCTCCCCTTCAGGTCATCCAGTTGGAGTCCGATTTGGTGTCAGGACCGGTCACCGTCGGTTTACAAGCCACGTTTCCTGTAGAGGGTGTATCTGTGGTTCTCGGGAATGATTTGGCCGGGGGTCAAGTTTATGGTAACCTGAGGGTTGATAAAGAGCCCAGCAGGGAAAATAACACCACACCAGCTCGGGATGGTGACAAAAGTGCCAAGTTATTTGTAGGGGGACTGAACTTCCAAACAGAGGAAGAAGTTCTGACCTCTGTCTTCAACAGATATGGGCCGCTGGTGGAAGTGCGGTTGGTAAGAGACTGGGAAACGCAACAGTCAAGAGGGTTCGGCTTTGTCACGTTTGCCAGCACAAAAGACGCCAGAGAGGCAGAGAAGAATTGGAATGGCAAGGATTTGGAGGGTCGGACCATAACAGTAGGGAAGGCATTTCGTAGGCGTCGAGAGGTCTACAGGAGAGGACAACTGGGCGGTAGTTTTGGTGGTGGCCGCAGTCAATATTATTATGGAGGCTCCCTGAGTTACGGCCGCTCCCGAAGGAAGAATTGGCAAAGTAGTGGCCGAGAAGAAGACCGGTATTCAGGGGACTACAGGGACCAGTGGTCCCACCCTAATTATTAGGGACGTTCTGAGAAGTTGAAGCACTGAAGGCGGCGGAGCCGCCGAGCCAAGATTCCTACACGAATTAACCGTGAACGCCGTTCCTAAAGGCGTCCATGTAGTGAACTTTCCTGCACGGACTAACCGTGAACTCCACGTTCCTCAAGGCGCCCATGTAGAGAACTTTCCTGCACGGACTAACCGTGAACTCCGCGTTCCTAAAGGCATCCATGTAGTGAATACTCGGCTTGGCCTCCCGGAAAAGTGCTATCGAGTGGCTTAACTGGCTTTATTTTTAAGTGATAACTGTGCCCGGGGGGAACTGATAATGTGGGGGGGTTGAGTTATCTGGTTTGTTTCTCCAAATTGGCCGGCAAAGAAAGTTTTCGCTGGGTTCAAACTTTCTTTCTTGAAGGGGGGGAGTGTTACATATTTAGGTGAATGTATGTAAATTACCATGCAGGTCTTTGCTTCCGTGTGTAGTATATTAAGTTGTTGTGTAGTTGTTGTGGTTGGAGGGTCAGGAGCCCTTCTGAAAGAGTGGCAGGAAACGGAAGTGGCCGGAAGCGGAAGTGACGAAAAACGGAGGAAAAAGACACGAGGGAAAGGAAGGTTTCTTTTTCCTCGCCCCGCTCCGACAAAAGGTGGACGCGACCTTGCGCTGCGTGGAAAACGCGCCGTTTCGAAACGTCTGGCGAGAGGAGTTACCTGGGCGGTAAATACCTTTTGACACGTCCAGTCACCGTGAGTTCGTGCACGAAACCAAGCGTCCGGGACAGTTTGCCCCGTCTACAAAGACGCGTACGGGTCCGCACGTTGGGCCTCGCTCGCGTCGGAAGCCGCGCTGGGTTTTGCCCCGTCTACAAAGACGCGTACGGGTCCGCACGTTGGGCCTCGCTCGCGTCGGAAGCCGCGCTGGGTTTTTGCCCATCTACAAGGACGCGTAAGGGTCGCACTTGGGGCCTCGCGCCCGTTGGACGCCGCGCTGGGTTTGCCCCGTGGCTTGGCAAGGAGGTGCGCTGCAGCCGCGGCCCCAGTACGAGACTGCACGTTGGGAGCACGTCCGCCCGGGGTTCGTCCAACCGCCCGTGTGCGGAGAGGAGAGACATTGACCACGGAGGGAGTCAGGAGTGGGGCTCACGTGAGGAATGTATAAGATTAAGATGGCCATCTTAGAGTTTGTGTAGATGAGTTCACATGGTTGTAATATTGATTGTGCATTGTTGATGGTTGTTGATTGCTCAGTGAATATATTATTGATTATTCCGGATCCTTGGTGTGGGGTTTCTTCTTGACCGGAATTCATATTGATTGCGTTACGAAAGCGTATAAACCATATATCTTTCTGGCGGGGTCCCTCCCACGGTCCGGGGGTCACCAAGACCAGGTAGTTACCGGGAGGACCACGTAACACTTATCAATACTGCCACCTTCCTCAATACTTTTGGTTGCATACCATCTGGTCCTGGAGTGTTATCATCCCCAGTCATACGTACGGTAGTTGCTTCTTCACATCCTCCATTCTGACGTAGATCTCCTCTGGAAGCCAAATGCCTCCAGCTTTACACCTCGGTGGAATATATCTACTCCACACCCGACACATTTGCTTGTTGAACGTTTTCAGATGCAGACTTCCCTCCCGTTAGCTTTTCCCACCTCACTCTCTTCTCATACCCTCAACGTTTGCCTTCCTCAAATTGAACAGTCTTGCACTACAATCCCAAGCTCAACAGTATATCGTCACGCACGTTATGTTGGGCCTCCAAATGTTCTGCTACCTTTTACCTTCCTGCATCTTTCTACAGTATTAGGATCCTTGCTTTATGAAAAAGGTCTAACATTGCACTTCCCCTCATGGGCTTTTCTACAAACGGACAACAAGCAATCCTGGACCAGATCTACAAAATTATCCTCGGCTCTTCTCCTTCCCTGTTGCTGGACCCAATCCATCCATTGCAAATTAAAATCCCCAATAAATCAATACTCTGCTTCTACAGGGTTTTCTGAATTGTTCATGAACTCTCCTTTTTATGTTCTTTCTCATACCTGGAGCCTCATAAACGCATCCCACAGGTATCTTACTATTCTTACAATATTGTTCATCTCAATCCACACTTGAGCATCTATATGAATTCCCTCCTTAATGTCATCCCTTTCTCTGGATATGATATTGTCTTTCACCCAGATTGCCACACGCCCTCCTATTTTCCCTTCACTATCACACCTATACATCTTGTAGCCTTTAAGTCCTATCCTCCGGTTTGAGTACCTCCACCACCCAAGGTGGGCGGAGGCTATGTTTTCACCCGTGTCTGTTTGTTTGAAGCCTGGTGTTGGCTTAACGGTTAAGGTAGTTGGCTTAAGATCATAGGAGGTCTTGCGTTTGAGCCCCTGTCATGCCGTTGATTAACACCAGGGGTGTTGACTCAGTCTATCACCCTTCCGAGGTCGGCAACATTTGAGCTTCCTGCATCGGAGTTGCAACACGTCTAGTTAGTGTCCACTCGCCTCGGAAACTACTTCGGCAGCCCTGTACATCTGAAAATGTGTTTGTCTGTCCGCTCACTTATACTTGCCTACAGGTCACAATTTTAAACTGATCTTCACGAAACTTCACCAAATGGTGGAGTTCGTGGTCCGACAAAATCCTATATATATTTGAGGTCAAAAGGTCAACAGGTCAACACAGGCCAAAGGTCAATCGCTTTTTTCAAATTTCTAAAATCCTCAATTTTAATCCGATTGACTTGAAATTTGAATGGGATTTACATAGCAGTTAACTGAATTCAATCACCAACAATTTTTGAGATCAGCGTAGGCTAAAAGGTCAACATAGGCCAAAGGTCAACCACATTTTTCGAATTTCTAAAATCCTCAATTTTTATCTGATTGACTTGAAATTTGAAAAGGCTTTTCATATCAGCTTTGTGAAACCAACCACCAACCATTTTTGAGATCAGCGTAGGCCAAAAGGTCAACATAGGCCAAAGGTCAACCGCTTTTTAAAATTTTCCTAAAATCCTCAATTTTAATCCGATTGACTTGAAATTTGAATAGGATTTTTATATCAGCTTTGTGAAACCAACCACCAACCATTTTTTAGGTCAACATAGGCCAAAAGGTCAAGATAGGCTGGATTTCTAAAATTGTCAATTCTACCGAATGCCATTCTACTTTGTTCTCTTTTGCCAAGTGTTGCTCTATGAATGATTTTTCATCTGTCTGTTTGTCTGTCTGTTTGTCTGTCTGTGAACAGGATATCTCAAAATTTGTGGAGGGATTCTAACGAAACTTGGTGGACAGGTTGGGTGTGTGACAAGGATGGATTGAATCGATTTTCGTGAAGACCTGAATACGGATCTGGATCCAAGAATTTTAAGTGATTGTTCACCATTGAGTGATATTGCCAAAAACGATATATAGAACGATATTTCAAAATGTTGCGGACGGATTATGACAAAACTTGGTGGATGAGTTGGGTAGGCGACAATAACAAGCCTATAAGAATTTAGTTCAGATCTGGATGCAGAGCCGACCTATCAGTGGGATATAAAACGTCAACTGTTCAACTTGGCGGAGGTATGTGCTCTACGAAGTGCTGTTCTAGTTCCTCATTAAACCACGTCTCGCTTACTACTTTTTATTATTTAAACTCCTGGCATTAGTATAAAACGTTTTTTTT
Organism: Myxine glutinosa; assembly: GCF_964187855.1. Taxonomy (NCBI): domain Eukaryota; kingdom Metazoa; phylum Chordata; class Myxini; order Myxiniformes; family Myxinidae; genus Myxine; species Myxine glutinosa. The sequence continues at coordinate 110,482,565 of NC_136261.1, read as the reverse complement.
TTTTACTTTTCCTTTGCTATAATTCTTTTTTTTCTGCCTCTTCTTGCCAATCACAAAATCAGTTGCAATTCCTTCCTTTATAGTTGCAATTCCTTCCTATCAGTTACACTTCCTTCCTCTCCACTCCCCTCTCTCCTCAAAAAGGCTAATTTCCCTCCTCAATTCCCACTGCAAACCCTGCTGCCCCTTTTCTGTTTAGAATATGTCCATCAATCTGGAAATACTCACTTGGACTTAAAAATATTCCCGTTGCTTACTAAACCCAAAACCTTGCTGCCTGCACCATTCTTCCAACCATATGTTGACATCTATTGCTCTACTTATAAAGTTTGTATGATTTCCTATTCTTGGAAGTTTACCAGAAAAAGTTACATCACAACCCTTTTCTTTCAGTCACCGAACCAACAACCTGGATATTCTAAGTTTCAAAGAGTCTGAGTGAACTTTCCTGAAATTATTTAGTTATCCCTTTTCAGTATCGTCATGTACCTGCACTACAAACGTCTTCCTGCCATTACCCCACACAATGCCATCCATCCTTCTTTCAATAACCATCTTACTCGCTCCTCTGAAACAACACCAATTTATACATGTCTCATCATTGCTGCAGAATTCAGAATCCACATATTTAATAGTTTCATGAACAAAAATGTAATAGTTTATGGCCTCTTTCCTTCCCATCTCCACCCAACCCCCATCACAACATGCACCAACTGCATCCTCTTTCTCAAGAAGCATATTTGCTGGACTGTCAGTAAACTTTGGATTGCAAACTCAATTACCCCTCTTTTCCATTTTTATTGTACACCGCTCCTTTCTTATTCCATCCCCAGGCGTTGCATGACGTCATTGCCGGGCACCGAAGGGGGCGCGGCAATGATGCTCACTGAAAGGGAGTACTCAGTTTTCACTCCGGTTTCTCGTTTGTTTGTTTGTCCGGACGATATCTCAGCCATCCTTTGAGCTAGGAAGCTGATATCTGGACACGATAGTGACCAAGTGATTTGGCTGTAAAGGGTATTTTTGGTTTATTGATTAATCAATTAATCGATTAATTATTTAATTATTTGATTGAGGTAGTTAATTAATTTTGTTTAAGTTACATATTCGGATGAAACGGTGGTGGTTTCGGTATTCTATTACCCAATTGATTAATAATTTAATTATTTCACGATTATTATTTCTTTATTTTCATTATTAATCACTTATTTATTTTCTTTCTCATCTGGGCAATATCTCAGGCACCTTTTGAGCTCAGAAGCTGATATTTGGGCACGACAGTGACCAAGTGATTTGGATTGCAAACATAATTGCTATAAGGGATATTTTTGATTTATTGATTAATCAATAAATTGTTTATTGATTAACCAAATAATCAATTAATTATTTATTTTTGATCAATTGATTATTTAATTAATTCCCAAAAAGTTACAGCTTCGGATGACACACTAGTGGTTTGGTATGCTATTAGCCAATTTATTAAGAAATTAATTATTTTACGATTATAATTTATTTATTTTAATTATGCAATTAATCAATCAATGGTATGCTATTAGCCAATTGATTAAGAAATTAATTATTTTACGATTATAATTTATTTATTTTAATTATGCAATTAATCAATCAATTATTGTATACCTCTCCCTCCCAATATTGTATGTATGTGCTGCACAGTGGCATCGCACCCCGGCAATGCCACGTGCTGGAGGATATGTTATTTTTTTTAAAATTCGAATATTTTCCTAAAGTCCTTTTAAAGAGATTGTTTGCATGAAAGACAACTAATCAGTCACTGTTGCTGGGGGCTGGCATTAATGGCATCACCAGACCTCTGCCAGAACTGATGAGAGATTCCGGAGCCATGCGCTGCTTGAAAATGAGGACGACGATGAGCGTCTGTTGCTAATGTTGTTGCATCAGTAGAAGATGAAATATATTTTAATCAATCATTCCCTTCTTTCCAAACAAATTTTAAGGCAAAAAGTACAAATCAGATAATTGGCACAAGTCAGACACACATGGTGTCTGTTGTAGACCTCATCATCAGCTCATGTGTATGTGTTTATCCTGTTTTAATGTTCGGGTGCGTGCGCAGGATGGATACACATAATTGCTTTTCCTTTGTCTGTTTTTTCTTGTTTAATATTCATTTGTGTGACTATGTTTATCATGCGAGACACGAAGCAAGACACACAAAGGAAATTACAAAAGAGAAGGTCATTTTGTCTATCTTATCGGCGTCACATCTAAAACCATAGTAAATACATAAAACTCGATTTCAAATATATTCATTGGTGTAAAGGTTTGATTCTGGCCTTGGCCGAATCATGGCAACTTTGTTATTATTACCTCTGCCCCCGAAGTTGGACAGAGGTCATGTTTTCATCCCTGTCTGTATGTTTGTCTGTCTGTTTGTGAACAGAATATCTCAAAAGGATGTGGATGGATTCGGACAAAATTCGGTGGACAGGTTGGGTGTCTGACAAGGACCAATTGATTCAATTTTATGAGGATCCAATTCAGGATCCGGATACGAGGTTTTTTAAATTGCCAAAGTCATTCTTCACCATTGAGAGATACGGCCAAAAACGATATATAGCACGATATCTCAAAAAGTTGTATGACAAAACAAGGTGGATGAGTTGGTTAGATGACAAGAACAAGCTGAGCAAATTTTGGTTCATGTCTGAATCCAGATCCGGCCTACCAGTGGGATACAAAACATAAACTGTTCAGCCTGGTGGAGGTATGCGTTCTACCGTGTATCATTCCAGTGAAATTGCATGTTTTGTTGCCTTGCTTGACGCTCAGCATTTAAAGGTTCAGTATTTTTTGTCTCCGACGATCTTTTCTGCGTTTCAGGAAGGAACAGACAGCATTAACCAATTAAATACACTGTATATAATATTGTGCAATTCCCAAATCATCATATGTCTTCACAGCAAATATATTGCGGCATATTTCTTAACAGCAAATATGTTTTTGAAAAAAAAATTGGAAGCGTTCAAAGCAGCGGTCTGTTGCCTTATACACCGCCTAGGTTAGAATTTTTGGGCCGAATCAAAAATTTATAACTTTTCCCGTAGGTTTGGATTAATTCGAAGCAACTTTATTTCATATTCAGCGCGAACCGCTCGGTCCCGTCTGCTGGCGTTACACCGCCCTCCCACCCCCGTTCACCAGGCCTCTCGCGCCAAGCGAGCGAGCGTGCAATTGTCTCCCGGCTTCTGCAGCTTGTACACTCGCCGTTCGCATGTGAACACTGGGAAAGAGAATTGTCGGTGCTCCAACGTCTTTCGAAGCGAAACTCCAAAACGGGAACAAAAAGCAAGGGCAGAAAGGAGGTCCAAACAGGAAGGCAGCCAACACGAGAAGGACAAAGGGGAGAGCTCAATCGGACAGTCCAGAGCAAGAGGGCCAAGGGAAGAGAGGAAAATGCTGGCGAGCGAGAGGTTTTACTCACCGTCACGTGACGTCAGCCTTCCTCTCCCCCAACCAGCGAGGTGCCCCTCGACTTCTCGCATCTTCTCATCACGTTGGTGTCCTCTCATTGGCCGAGCGCTTTTTGCCCTTCGAGTCATGCCATCCGTCAGTGGCCAATCACTCTGCCGCTTCCTTCCACCAATCAGTGGCCAGCTGGTGATGTGGCTGGCTGCGGCCCCATCGGCGTTGCCCGATCTGGCTTCCTGCCTGTTCTTCCTGTAAGTCTTATTGGGGCGGAGGGAAATTGATTAATGTGTGCAGCTAATGGCCTAGCTAAGTGTCTATGGTGCGGCGCCAAAAGGGACAAAAGGATAGTGACAGGGGGGATGACATACAAAGGAATTTTACCCATAATCCCTGGACTAATTAGCATGCCCTGACCCCTCGTAACAGGGACAAATATCCAACTTGTCTGATATCTGGGCTACAGGTGCCTGACTTACTGTACATTGAGATGGTTCTTCTATCACGATCATCGGAGAACCTACCTATGCAGATCTACCTGGATCTAGATATTCCCCCCTACACCAAATTCATAACACAGCCCCCCCTCCCCCACCCCTAGAACCGTAGCCCCTGCTAGGTTCACTGCAGGCGCTACCATTCCAGTCTTAGCACTTACTGTCTCACACCTAATTGGCCTGTGAAATAAATCAGGAGGGCTGTGGGAAGTGAGCCGAAGCTACCTACCTATGCTCCTTAACATGCCAACCCCCTTAACCAACCATGCATTTAAAATATTTACAATCATTTTAATTGGTCGTTCCTGTGGAGGAAGGGAAACAAACAACACTCAAACCTATCTTAACCACAAAACTTAACCTTATCCAAAACTTGCAAAAACTTCAAAAACTCTAATAAACATTTATACAACCCCTTCCTACAGACCACGTCCCCTGGTGGATGCCACAAGCCTCAATGTTACCTGCGGGGCCATCCCAATGCACCCCAAATTTCCGTGTGCCCTGTCCTGGTGTTACAGGTGAGTGACACGGCTTGTTGGATTTCGCCCGCATTCATTCTACACAAACCCATAACCAATCATTCTCATTCCAAAAATCATTAAAGCACCAAAAATCATTGCAAGTACTTATTCAACCCCCCTGCAGGACCATGGCATAGATGTCATATTCATATGTGTGTTCATTTCTCAACTAGGCAGCGGAGAGGTACCGCACAATCAAGATGGTGGGGGGCGCTTCAGTCTATGGTGCCCGCAGTCCAAACACAAGTCACTTGACTTACAAATTCATCCCCCCCCCCCCTTTTACCTCTTGGCCCCGTGACAGTCAAACAGCCCTTTCCGACGTTACCCCGCCGGTGGGGGTCTCCACACTTCAGGCTCTGTTACCTCCTGCTTCCATGCAGCTACACGGGTCACCTGGAGTCTTCCACCCCAAGGTGCCCAACAGACCATCCACCGACGGGCTCCAATTTTCAGTCACCACTGGCTGTCAGGGGTAATTTCCGTAGAGGGGGGGGGGGTCGCAGTCATCGCTCCTCAGAGCTTGATCTGTACCTGCGGACATGCTCACCTTCCCCACCGCCAAATTCCCCAAAACCCATTTCCTCCCCCGCTGCCTTTCAATTCTCCAACACATTTTTCCATGAGAAGATGTTACAAAGAGTTGCCATGGCCTGCTTCATGTGAAATCCCATTCACATTTAACCAATACTTTTCATCAAACACATCTCAATAATCACCACTCACTCATATTTCTATTTCCAAACTCACGACCACATGAAAACACAACCTCTACACTTAAACAAACGCCACCCATAAGACACTGTGTGGCACACATTCCATTCCCCTCACCGACCATGTCATCACTCTCACCGCCCCCCGACTCTAAATCACATGTCCCCAATCCACATAAGCAAGTCCTGAAGCCTGGGACAGTAACCATCAAGGCCTTACCTCTACCTTGATGTGCAGGTATTTGTCAGTAGGTCGGGTCCAAAGTGCCATCCACCCTCAAAATCTCAAAATTTCTCATTTGGCCTACCAAATTTCACCAAATTGCTCTTTTCTCCCATGTACTGGCAGGTATGTGGATCCGCCTCCAATGGTGAACTGTTCTAAACAACTACGTATGGCTACTACAGCTCCTCACATCTACCGTACAAGGGTCATCGGGACAAGTCGAGCAGCCGAACCGCCAACATGGCCCATGAGTGTCCATAAGGGTGCGACCCACCATCCATCCTTCGGCCCTCCTGCAAGGAACACGGCCGCACTAGCACCAGCTGGCCAATGTGGTGAGCACCTGCTGCCAACAACACTACCACACTCACAACCCCGGCCCTGGGGGAGTCGGTTGCAGTGCGTGGCATTCGCCTCATGTCACCTACTTCGCCCTCATCCCCCAGTCCACACAACTGCAGCCCCCAGTGCCCACCCACAGTTGACCACGCCAAGGTCCAGCCGACAGCCATGCTCCACCAGGAGACTCACCCAGAAGACATGGTCTACACACCTCGGACACCCATAGCACCACGCTGACCCCCAAACTACCCAACCACATCCCCATAACCCCGCATCCCAAATATTGGCGCAATCGCCCCCGCAATCAGTTGAAAGCTGTCCTGCTAACCTGTCAATTTTTATCACAGCCGCCAACACTTTGGTCCAGCACACCTGGATCAATAATGGTGTCACTATGCAGTCTCCACCATTTCTCTTCACAAAATTCACCCTTAAATTTACATCTACCCTCAGATTACCAGTGCCAAATATTTTTCACAACTCACTAATCTCACCAAAGAAGGGTGCTTTTCCATACACATGCCAGCCGAGCATGGCCCATCTGCTCGGCTCGTTACACATTCCCGGTTCATCAATCCCATGGCTCTCTTCCCAAGCCGAGAGTCCACAATCATAACAGATCATCTATGGAAGATCATTCTCACACCATCATGTACCACAGATGCCCCAATGGTTGTCCAGCAGGCTATGTCAATCCCTGTCCATGCGGTTTGACACGCATCCATAGACCAGCACAGCATGGCAGGTCACCACATGCTGGCTGTCCCAGAGTCTCAGGGAGAGGGTGTCAGGCCGCATGCCCAGGCGGTCACCACATCAGGCCCATGTTGGCCATCCACGATGCCACCACCAAAGGGTGACCCACAACACCTCCCCCTAGTGGTCCTCAATATAAGCCATCCCAGGCCTGAGAAACCACCCCAGACCCCCTGGAGGTCTTAACCCCCACCAGGGTCCGGTGACCCTGCCAGCCCGAGCCACTCACTCGGTCGGCGCCCCGATGGACAAGGGACGCCACACTCCACCAGGCCCCCCGTGGGGCCCAGGTCATACCACGATACCCATGGCTGGACGGACCCCACGTCCAATTCTCGCCAGCCCAGCCCCCCAGCTGGCTGGAATTCCAAAATTTTCAAAGGGGCAAGTTTTCCCCAAGGCCATCCGCAATGACCTCTCCTGTTCCACATTACGCAGCCCGGGGACCAACTCCCACCATGGCTGTTCTACATCCAATTCCCAATGCAATTTAACTTTATTTTTCCTTTTAAAATTTTTAGCCTCATGTGCCCAACCACCACAGCTATAGGTAACAACTCCTACCACAGGTTGTTCTGCCCCTCCCTGCAGCTTGTTCCACATTCCCTATGGGGACCAATTCTTCTGAGGCTCTATCTCCCGACTCTCCCATATCCACAACCAGCTCGGAGCCAACACACTCCCCCTGCTGGGTATTCAATTTCGGAGCCTCTTGTACCCAATTGGTATGCATGGTGCGGGTCCCCTCGGTCACATTTTTCTCAACAACCGACCGACTCACCTCAACCCCCAAACTACTTTGGGCCTGGTCAACCTTGTCCTCCATGGGACTGTCCCAGGTCCCCAACCGCTGGATCAAATCATTTCCATCATCATCCATCAATTCTGCCCCCCACAGGCCTTCCCCAATACACACCCGGTCCGGTTCCACCACACGGACCCCCAATATTGTTACCCCCTCTTGCTCTGCACAACTGCACCTGTGCAGCAAGGATTCCGATCCATCCCCCTGTTGGGGTGTTGTGACATCCACCCGGCCCTGATAACCTTCTAGGCCCTCTTGTAGCAAACATTCCCCAGTAAAATGTTTACATTCCCTATTCACCTGTCGGCACTCCCCATTCACCTCCAAACATGCAGTCTCCCATTTTAATTCAATCCCCGTTACAATTCCCTGTTCCTGTGCCCCATCGGCACCATTCTTTCATCCTTCCCTCAATTCACTCGTCCATTCCTCAATTTCGTTATTAAATCTCCTCATTTCATCCTTCATTACCCTCATGCTGTCATTCTGAGCATCCATTTTGTTATTTAATCGCTCATTCTGATAATTAATTCCCTCAAATTTTCGTTCATTCCCTTCATGTTGTCATTCTGTCGATCCTCCATTCCTTCTAGTTTATTATTCATTGCTTTTATTTCATCCTTCATTCACTCCTCCATTCCCTCCATTCCCTCCATCTTCCTAAATAATTGATCCCAAACCTGGTCGGGTATCACAGCCGTCCCTACGGCGGGGGAAGTTCCATCACTATGCTCCACCCCAGTATTCGGCCCACTTCCAATCCTGTCGGCATTTCCCTCACGCGCGTCCAAATCGGCGTCCGCCATTACCATGCTGGCTGAAGCGCTTCCCGCTCGCGTATTTTACCTCAGAACAAATAAAAAAAACTTTAAATTTTCGAACCGCGATGTTGCGTTTCGTACACTCAATCGACGAAGAAAATTTATCGCCTCTGACTAAAAAATTTCGATTTCCGAATGCCGAGCGCAATGTACGCCCGACTGTGTCGATCTCCGCCGCAGACAAAAAAATTTGTCCGTCAGGTCCCTATCCCACTCCTGACACCACTTGTCATGCGGACGGCTCCGTGAAGACAGAGCATCCATGGATGGAATCAAGCTTAATGAGGTGACAATCAATTGATGGCGGATCATACACGAGAAGGCGGGTTTGGGGGCAATGTCGCTGCTTACCTGAGGGCCCCGTGCAGTCTTCACCTGCAAATTAATAACTCAAACCAAAAGCAGAGTTGCTGTACAAAAATACGCGGCTTTATTGCAAGACTCCGATAACAAAGAACGCGCCGGTAACTGAATATCCTAAATCGGGACGTCCCCACACCAGACTTCAACTACACACAGATGGAAGGATAAAGAAAATAAATCATTGTGTTTGTGGATGCGTCTTATCTGTCTGTAGTGTCGGGTCGACCACGCTCCGTCTGACATGGCTCTGGTCAGCGCAAACCGCTCAGTCCCCTCTGCTGGGGTTCCACCGCTCCCCCCTCCTCCCCCCGTTCACCAGGCCTCTCGCGCCAAGCGGGCGAGCGTGCAATGGTCTCCCAGGTGCTGCAGCTCATGCGCTTGCCATTCGCATGTGAACGCTGGGGAACAGAATCGTCGGCGCTCCAACGTCTTTCGAAGCGAAACTCCAAAATGGGAACAAAAAGCAAGGGCAGAAAGGAGGTGCAAACAGGAAGGCAGCCAACATGAGAAGGACAAAGGGGAGAGCTCAATCGGACAGTCCAGAGCATGAGGGCCAAGGGAAGAGAGGAAAATACCGGCGAGCGAGAGGTTTTACTCGCCGTCACGTGACGTCAGCCGTCATCTCCCCCAACCAGCGCGGTGCCCCTCGACTTCTCGAATCTTCTCATCGTGTTGGTGTCCTCTCATTGGCCGAGTGATTTTTGCCCTTTGTGTCATGCCATCTGTCGGTGGCCAATCAGTCTGCCGCTTCCTTCCACCTTCCTTCCACCAATCAGTGGCCAGCTGGTGATGTGGCTGGCTGCGGCCCCATTGGCGGTGCTCTGATCTGGCTTCCTGCCTGTTCTTCCTGTAAGTCTTATTGTGGCAGAGGGAAATTGATTAATATGTGCAGCTAAGGGCCTAGATAAGTGTCTATGGTGCGGTGCCAAAAGGGACAACGGGGATAGCGACAGGGGGGATGACATACAAGGGAATTTTACCCGTAATCGCTGAACTAATTAGCATGCCCCGCCCCCTTGTAACAGGGACAAATATCCAACTTGTCCGACATCCAGGATACAGGTCCCTGACTTACTATACGTCGAGATGGTTCTTCTATCACGATCATCGGAGCACCTACCTATGCAGATCTACCTGGATCTAGATATTCCCCCCTACCCCAAATTCATAACAATATATATAAATATCCAGTCTGTACATTTATATATATATATATATATATATATATATGTATATATAAATATCCACACAGTCTATTATATACATGTATGCCAGTGGGGTCACCCGTGGGAATCCCACAGGCATGGAAGTGTATCGTTGCAATCGGTGCAGCCGTTTTTGCAGTACCCGGGACAATAACATTAGGCGGGAGTCCAAACCTGAAAATGCTGGAAACCAAGGCTAAAATTGGAAAAACAAAATAGCCTATTTAACTCCAGGGGGTCCCAGGATTACCCACCTAAAATTTCGTTGCGATCGGTTCAGCCGTTTTTGCGGTACCTGGGAACGGACGGACGGACGGACAGACGGATGGATATTTGGTGAATTATAGTAAGATAAATATCCAGTCTGTACATTTTTTTTTCAAACCTGTTCTGTCATTCTACCATTTTGATCCACACAGTATATTCGTTGGTAATTTGTTTTGTAGATTTAGTTTTGTCTTCTTTGCTATTGTTGAAGGTCCTGCCGGGTTTTTGAGGTGTTCCATTTTTTTGACATACCTGTTGTTGGTGATATTTATGAAGTTCAGCAAAGGATATAGTTTCGAGCTTGCTTTCTTCGTGTACACATATAAACTCTATTCGATGATCTCTTGAGCTGTTACATACACGTGGTGGATTCCTCCACTTACTGTTTGGTGCATTTCATTCAAGTCCATCAGGCCGCCACCTTCTTGGCAGGTTTGCTCTTTGGAAGTCTTTTTTTGTACATTTTGTGGATAATAAGTAAGTTTAGTTTGTTTGTTTTGGCAATGTTTGTTGATTTCCTCTTGTAGCTATTTTATTGTGAGGGTTGTATTTGAATTCTGGCAATGATGGCTGGTTGATAGCTTTGATTTTGTTTCTTATAAAGAGTTATGTTTTCAGGATTTTCCAAGTTTTGCACAGCCATTCCTTGATAATGTCCCTGTGCATACTTCTTTGTGACAGACTGGAAGGATAGATTAGAGCTACGCACATTCGCCATTAGGCTGTCTCGCCCAGATTCGAATCTCGATCCACCTATAAACGGTGACACTGGTGTTTTGTATGCACGACATGTATCAATGTGCACGCCTTCGATCTGAAGGACATTGAGACAGAAGACCCATCTACCAACACTGGTGATTGGTGGACGTTAAAGATCCCATGGTGTCTTTGGTGAAGAGTAATCGAGTTATCTCTGACACCTTGGCTAAATTACAAATACCAGCCACCTTGAGTAAAACATCAGGCCTGACCAGCTGGTTCTTGAAAGACTTAGGCCATAAACGTTCTGTGGATGACCCCACAAGAAGGTGAGAATAATTGGGCTGTAGTAGTAGTAGTAGTAGTAGTAGTAGTAGTGGTAGTGGTAGTAGTAGTGGTACTAGTAGTAGTGGTAGTAGTAGTAGTGGAGGTAGTTGGTGTTTGTTCATCATTTGGTGTACAAAAATTTTGGATAGTCTTTGCGCACCAGTTATGTAAATTTGTTCCTTCGCATTTTTCCCTTTTGGAATTTAGATGAGATCCATGTCATTGGTCATTTATCATTTTACATAAGTGGTCCAAGCTAAGCAGAACAGGAAAGGGGACCAAAATATACCTTCATATCACCTCGTATTTTAACATCAAGGATTTGAATTGTCCCATTTCAGTAATGTAAGAAGTGTCACTGTAATTGCGTTCCAGTTTCGTGATGTCTGTTTTGTCAATTTTAACTGTTCCACACATTGCATGATCCTTGAGTGTGGAATGCTGTTGAATGTGCTATAAATAATATTGACAGATTAATTTTCTTATTTTTCAGTTTTTCAGGATAACTTTTGGGAAACAAGAAGTACTTCTTATAGTGATGGAGTAGTTTCTTCTGCAACCTTTTTAATCCACTTCCAGGCATTTTTGTTCAGTTTATTGTGTTCCCTGCCATTTATCTTTCACACACTTCTGCAATGAATCCTGTTATGTCTATATTTTTGAGAACGTTGTGTTTTTTTGATTTTCGCACCGTTTCATTTTGAAAAACATAACATGGAATCTTTTCTATCCATGTCATTGCAAATTTGACAACAGGATTTTACACCTACTTTGAAAGATGGCATATGCTGCCATTATTGCTCCCTGTTGGAATTTCACCAGAACAACAGTTTTCTTTGTGAAATGTTGCAAATTTCAAGTGTGGCAAACAACTTCACATCATCAGAAACAGTACTACTATTCGGCCAAAATATAAATATTTATCATTCTGCCATCACAGAAATATTGTCATTGGGGGTTAAAAGGAATACAAGCCTTCAGCAATGCTCAAACTAAAAAGAGGAGATGCTGTGGCTCACTACAGCATCTACAGCGTAGGTCTTAATGTAGCGTATTTGGTGTGGGAGCAATATTACAGTCTCATCTGGGCAATGTAATAATATCTCGTACTGAATATGCTGCACAACAACCTACCCTGTGGATCGGACTGCAGTGAGTGCCAATATTAGCAGTCTGCACAGAGTCATGGCACGTCACCCTCCCCGAGAGCTCCAGCATGTATCATTCTGCTCTTTCTGTGCTTTGTCCCCTAAGGTTTCCCAAGATCCAAAATCACTACTCACCTCCACTCATTCGTTCCTCTTTTTGTAACCACCTGTGTAAGCAACCTCCACACACTTTTCAATTTAATTCTTCCCTCCAGGTCTTCAACACAGGTGTTCACCACCATTTCAGATCATCCTCCATCCAAAACCATGATCTTTTCTACCCCAATTAACTCCACCCCTCCCAAAGTCCACCTCTTCCCAAATTTCCAGTTTTTCCTTCCTGTGAGTTTGCTTCTGTATCCATCTTGTCGCTCATCCTGTGTCCTCCCTTACACATCATTTCTCCATGTATCCCTCTAATCTAATCTGTCCCTCAACCATGCTGTTGGTGTTTTCCTCCATCCTTCTACTGTTCCATTTGTTATATTGCATCCTGATCAATTCTGTGTTCTAGCTTTGACTTTGTATACAAATAGTAAATAAATAAATAAATGATAAATAAATAAATCAACAATGTATATCTGGACTTTCCACGAGCCTTGACTTTGTATACAAATAGTAAATAAATAAATAAACGGTGTATACCTTGACTTTCCACGAGCCTTGACTTTGTATACAAATAGTAAATAAATAATTAAACAGCAAATATATAAATAAACAGTGTATATCTGGACTTTCCACAAGCTTTAACTTTGTATACAAATTGTAAATAATTAAATAAACGGTAAATAATTAAATGAAAAATCACTCAAAGAGCGACACTTGGCAAAACAGAACAAAGTAGAATGGCACTCAGTAGAGCATCCTTTTGATCTCAACAATAATTTGTGGAAGAATTCAATGACCTGATATGCAAATCGTCTTAAAATTTTAAGTTAATCGGATGAAAATTGACAATTTTTGAAATTTGGCCTATGTTGACCTTTTCGCCTATGTTGACCTCAAAAACTAGTTGGTGGTTGGTTTCAGTTTGCTGTTATGCAAATCGTATTCAGATTTCAACTCAATGGGATGAAAATTGAGGATTTTAGAAATTTGAAAAAAAGTGGTTGCCCTTTGGCCTATGTTGACCTTTTGGCTTATGTTGATCTCAAAAATAGTTGGTGGTTGAATTCAGTTCGCTGAAATGAAAATCCGATTCAAATTCCAAATCAATCGGATGAAAATTGAGGATTTTAGAAATTTGAAATTGTTGTTGACCTTCGGCCTATGTTGACCTTTTGGCCTATGCTGATCTCAAAAATAGTTTATGGTTGAATTCAATTAGCTGATATGAAAATCACATTCAAATTTCAAGGCAATCAGATGAAAATTGAGGATTTTAGAAATTTGAAAAAAGTGGTTGCCCTTTGGCCAATGTTGACCTTTTGGCCTATGTTGATCTCAAAAATAGTTGGTGGTTGAATTCAGTTCGCTGATATGAAAATCACATTCAAATTTCAAGTTAATCGGATGAAAATTGAGGATTTTAGAAATTGGAAAAAGAGTGGTTGACCTTTGGCCTATGTTGACCTTTTGGCCGATACTGATCTCAAAAATAGTTGGTGGTTGAATTCAGTTCGCCGATATGTAAATCCTCTTCACATTTCAAGTAAATCGGATGAAAATTGAGGATTTTAGAAATTTCAAAAAAGTGGTTGACCTTTGGCCTATGTTGACCTTATGACCTATGTTGATCTCAAAAATAGTTGGTGGTTGAATTCAGTGAGCCGGTATGTACATCGTTTTCAAATTTTTAAGTGAATCGGATGAAAATTGAGGATTTTAGAAATTCGAAAAAACTGGTTGACCTTTGGCCTTTGTTGACATTTTTACCTATGTTGACCTCAAAAATAGTTGGTGGTTGGTTTCAGTAAGCTGTTATGCAAATCCTATTCAGATTTCAACTTAATCGGATGAAAATTGAGGAGTTTAGGAATTTCAAAAAAGTGATTGACCTTTGGCCTTTGTTGACCTTTTGGTCTATGTTGATCTCAAAAATAGTTGGTGGTTGAATTCAGTTCGCGGATATGAAAATCTGATTCAAATTCCAAGTCAATCTGATGAAAATGGAGGATTTTAGAAATTGGGAAAAAAATGGTTGTCCTTTGGCCTATGTTGACGTTATGACCTATGTTGATCTCAAAAATAGTTGGTGGTTGAATTCAGTTAGCTGATATGAAAATCCGTTTCAAATTTCAAATCAATCGGATGAAAATTTAGGATTTTAGAAATTTTAAATTGTTGTTGACCTTTGGCCTATGTTGCTCTTTTGGCCTATGGTGATCTCAAAAATAGTTGGTGGTTGAATTCAGTTTGCTGATATGTAAATCCCATTCAAATTTCAAGTGAATCGGATGAAAATTGTGGATTTTAGAAATTTGAAATTGTTTTTGGCCTTTGGCCTATGTTGACCCTTTGGCCTAACCTGATCTCAAAAATAATTGGTGGTTGAATTGAGTTCGCTGATATGTAAATCCCATTCAAATTTCAAGTGAATTGGCTGAAAATTGAGGATTTTAGAAATTAAAAAAGTGGTTGACGTTTGGCCTATGTTGACCTTTTGGCCTAACCTGATCTCAAAAATCGTTGGTGGTTGAATTGAGTTCGCTGATATGTAAATCCCATTCAAATTTCAAGTGAATCGGATGAAAATTGTGGATTTTAGAAATTTGAAATTGTTTTTGGCCTTTGGCCTATGTTGACCCTTTGGCCTAACCTGATCTCAAAAATAGTTGGTGGTTGAATTGAGTTCGCTGATATGTAAATCCCATTCAAATTTCAAGTGAATTGGCTGAAAATTGAGGATTTTAGAAATTAAAAAAGTGGTTGACGTTTGGCCTATGTTGACCTTTTGGCCTAACCTGATCTCAAAAATCGTTGGTGGTTGAATTCATTTAGCCGATATGTCAATTGTATTCAAATTTCAAGTCAATCGGATTAAAATTGAGGATTTTAGACATTTGAAAAAAGTGGTTGACCTATGTTGCCTATGTTGACCTTTTGACCTTTTGACGTCAAATACATATAGGATTTTGTCGGTCCACGAACTCTACCATTTGGTGAAGTTTCGTGAAGATTGGTTCAAAATTGTGACCTGTAGGCAAGTATAAGTGAGCGGACAGACAAACACACAAACAAACAAACAAACACACAAACCAGAGTGATCAACATACTTGCAAAAAACTTCTTTCTTTTTTTTTGCCAAGTCATAAACTGTGTGTACCTTGACTTTCCGAATTCAATTCAATTCAATTCAATTCAATAAACTTTATTGTCATCCCATCCATATGAACGAAACGAAATGAAAAAATGGAACGAAATGACGTTAACAAAAATGTATAGAGTTGAACAGTTGACTGTAGGTTACATCTGATAAGTAATCCATTTATGTAGCAACATATTATGTATAGCAGCATATGATATATGTAGTGAGAGTTGGGGGGTGGGAGGGGGAGGGTGTTTACACCCTGTTAGCTATATTAAAGCGGGTGGTGGGAGGTAACAGGGTGTTGAGGAGCCTGACAGCCTGGGGGAAGAAGCTGTCACAGAGTCTGGCAGATCTGGCCCGGATGCTGCGGTACCTTTTCCCAGACGGCAGGAGGGCAGAAAGTCCAAAGGATGGGTGGAAACGGTCGTCAGCTATGCTCGGGTGGCCTTGCGTGTGCAGCGTTTGTAATATATATCCTGCATGGAGGGGAGAGAGACCCCAATGATGTTTTCAGCTGTCTTCACTATCCTCTGCAGAGTCTGGCGGTCCGAGACATTGCAATTCCCGTACCAGACAGTGATACAGCTGGTCAGGACGCTCTCAATGATACCCCTGTAGAATAAGGTGAGGATGGAGGGGGAAGGCTTGCCTTCCTCATGCGTCACAAGAAATGGAGACGCTGCTGTGCTCTCTTGGCTAGGGAAGTGGTCTTGAAGGACCATTTGAGGTCATTTGTGATGTGCACACCAATAAACTTGGTGCTCCTAACTGTCTCCACGGTGGAGCCGTTGATGTACAGTGGGGAGTGGTCTGCGCGGGCCTTCCTGAAATCCACAGTCATCTCTTTTGTTTTATCGACATGAAGAGACAGATTATTGTTACTACACCAGATTGCTGGCCGCTCCACCTCCTCTCTGTATGCTGACTCATCATTGTTGCTGATGAGACCCACCACTGTCGTGTCGTAAGCAAACTTGATGATATGATTTGAACTGTCCTTGGCAGAACAGTCATGAGTCAGCAATGTGAACACCAGTGGACTGAGCACACAGCACTGGGGGGCACCGGGGCACTGGCACGGGGGGCACCGGGGCACTGGGGGGCACCGGTGCTCAGTGTGGTGATGCCAGAGATGTTATTTCCGATCCGGACTGTCTGAGGTCTCTCGGTCAGGAAGTCCAGGATCCAATATTACAGAGGGAGGTGTTCAAGCCCAACAGGCCCAACTTCCCTATCAACTTCTGGGGGATAATTGTATTAAATGATGAACTGAAATCAATAAACAGCATTCTTACATTCGTGTTTTTGTTTTCCAGGTGGGACAGGGCCAGATGAAAGGCAGAGGACATGGCATCCTCAGTAGACCGGTTAGGACAATATGCAAACTGGAGGGGGTCTAGTGAGTTGGGGAGTCTGGTTTTCATGTGGCACATGACTCGCCTCTCGAGGCACTTTATAACAATTATTGATGTGAGTGCCACAGGGCGATAGTCATTAAGGCAGGACACTGTTGACTTATTTGGCACTGGTATGATGGTGGTGGCCTTAAAGCATGCTGGGACAACCACCTGGCTCAGGGAGATGTTGAAGATGTCTGTGAGGACGTCTGCTAGCTGGTCTGCACATTCCCTGAGCACACGACCAGGTATACTGTCAGGTCCAGCAGCCTTGCGTGGGTTGACTCTAGATAGGGTTCTCTTAAAGTCAGCTGTGGACAGACAAGAGTACCTGATCATCGGGAGGAGGGGTGGTCTTCCTCGCGGGCATGAAGTTCAGCGCATCAAACCGTGCATAGAAGTCATTCAGCACATCCGGGAGGGAGGCATCACTATCGCAGACATGTGGTGTGGTATTGTAATCGGTAATGGCCTGAATGTCCAACCACATGCGCCGCGTGCCTCTGATATGTCGGAAATAGCCATGGATTTTCCGTGCATACGTACGCTTTGCCTCCCAAATGGCATGGGACAGGTTGGTCCTCGCTGGTCCGAGGGCTGCCTTGTCACCTGATTTGAAGGCAGCATCACGGGTTTTCAGCAGCGCACGGACCTCTGTAATCATCCATGGCTTCTGGTTGGCTCGTGTCATGATGGACTTGGAGACAGTGACGTCATCAATGCACTTACTGATGTAACCAGTCACAGATGCCGCATACTCCTCCAAGTTAGTGAGATGACCATAGGGAGCAGCCTCCTGGAACATACTCCAATCTGTGTGGTCGAAACAGTCCTGTAATGCTGAGGTAGCTCCTACTGGCCACACTCTAATCTGTTTCAGAACCGGCTTGGAACGTTTAAGTAACGGTTTGCACGCTGGGATTAGCATAGCAGAGATGTGGTCTGAGTAGCCAAGATGGGGGCGAGGTACAGCCTTGAGTGCGTCACGAATGTTCGTGTAAACTAGGTCCAATGTGTTCACCCCTCTAGTTGCAAAGTCAACATATTGATGGAATTTAGGGAGAACCGACTTGAGATTTGCGTGGTTAAAATCCCCAGCGGCAATAAAGAAGCCGTCGGGTGTGCAGTCTGCAGTTTGCTGATGGCTCCATGGAGTATACACAGTGCCTCCTTAGCGTTGGTGCTTGGAGGGATGTACACAGCCACGATAACAATGGTGGTAAATTCCCTTGGCAGATAGTAGGGCCGATGCTTAACCGTCAGGAACTCCACCAGCGATGAGCAGTAGCTCGATACTACCGGAGCGTTTTCGCACCAATCTTTGTTAATATAAACACACAAACCACCTCCACGGGTCTTACCGGACATTGAAACTTCCCTGTCCGCACGGAAGGAGGTGAGCCCGTTCAGTTGAATGGCCGTATCAGGAATGTCGTCATGGAGCCACGTTTCTGTAAGAATAAAACGCAGCAATCCTTCATCTCACGCTCGGTAGTTCGTTGTAATCTGAGGTAGTCCAGTTTGTTATCCAAGGAACGAACATTGCAGAGTAGAATGGACGGGAGAGCCGGTCTGTTGGAGTTAGCCTTCAGCCCAGCATGGATTCCAGCTCGCTTGCCGCACTTCCGTTTTCTTTCGCATGTGTAAGGTGGCTAAATAAACGGTTAATGTGGCTAAATAAACGGTTAAGTTGGCTAAATAAACGGTTATGGTGGCTAAATAAGCGGTTAAGGTGGCTAAATAAACGGTTAATGTGGCTAAATAAACGGTTAATGTGGCTAAATAAACGGTTATGGTGGCTAAATAAGCGGTTAAGGTGGCTAAATAAACGGTTAAGTTGGCTAAATAAACGGTTATGGTGGCTAAATAAGCGGTTAAGGTGGATAAATAAACGGTTAATGTGGCTAAATAAACGGTTATGGTGGCTAAATAAGCGGTTATGGTGGCTAAATAAGCGGTTAAGGTGGCTAAATAAACAGTTAAGTTGGCTAAATAAACGGTTATGGTGGCTAAATAAGCGGTTATGGTGGCTAAATAAACGGTTATGGTGGCTAAATAAGCTGTTATGGTGGCTAAATAAGCGGTTAAGGTGGCTAAATAAACGGTTAAGTTGGCTAAATAAGCGGTTAAGGTGGCTAAATAAGCGGTTATGGTGGCTAAATAAGCGGTTAAGGTGGCTAAATAAACGGTTAAGTTGGCTAAATAAACGGTTATGGTGGCTAAATAAGCGGTTAAGGTGGCTAAATAAACGGTTAATGTGGCTAAATAAACGGTTATGGTGGCTAAATAAGCGGTTAAGGTGGCTAAATAAACGGTTAATGTGGCTAAATAAACGGTTAAGGAGGCTAAATAAACGGTTAAGGTGGCGAAATAAACGGTTATGGTGGCTAAATAAACGGTTAATGTGGCTAAATAAACGGTTAATGTGGCTAAATAAACGGTTAAGGAGGCTAAATAAACGGTTAAGGTGGCGAAATAAACGGTTATGGTGGCTAAATAAACGGTTAAGTTGGCTAAATAAACGGTTATGGTGGCTAAATAAGCGGTTAAGGTGGCTAAATAAACGGTTAAGTTGGCTAAATAAACGGTTAAGGTGGCGAAATAAACGGTTAAGGTGGCTAAATAAACGGTTAATGTGGCTAAATAAACGGTTAAGGAGGCTAAATAAACGGTTAAGGTGGCGAAATAAACGGTTATGGTGGCTAAATAAACGGTTAATGTGGCTAAATAAACGGTTAATGTGGCTAAATAAACGGTTAAGTTGGCTAAATAAACGGTTATGGTGGCTAAATAAGCGGTTATGGTGGCTAAATAAGCGGTTAAGGTGGCTAAATAAACGGTTAAGTTGGCTAAATAAACGGTTAAGTTGGCTAAATAAACGGTTATGGTGGCTAAATAAGCGGTTAAGGTGGCTAAATAAACGGTTAAGTTGGCTAAATAAACGGTTATGGTGGCTAAATAAGCGGTTAAGGTGGCTAAATAAACGGTTAATGTGGCTAAATAAACGGTTAAGGAGGCTAAATAAACGGTTAAGGTGGCGAAATAAACGGTTATGGTGGCTAAATAAGCGGTTAAGGTGGCTAAATAAACGGTTAAGTTGGCTAAATAAACGGTTATGGTGGCTAAATAAGCGGTTAAGGTGGCTAAATAAACGGTTAATGTGGCTAAATAAACGGTTAAGGAGGCTAAATAAACGGTTAAGGTGGCGAAATAAACGGTTATGGTGGCTAAATAAACGGTTAATGTGGCTAAATAAACGGTTAATGTGGCTAAATAAACGGTTAAGGAGGCTAAATAAACGGTTAAGGTGGCGAAATAAACGGTTATGGTGGCTAAATAAACGGTTAAGTTGGCTAAATAAACGGTTATGGTGGCTAAATAAGCGGTTAAGGTGGCTAAATAAACGGTTATGGTGGCTAAATAAGCGGTTAAGGTGGATAAATAAATGGTTAAGGTGGCTAAATAAACGGTTATGGTGGCTAAATAAACGGTTAAGGTGGCTAAATAAACGGTTATGGTGGCTAAATAAGCGGTTAAGGTGGCTAAATAAACGGTTATGGTGGCCAAATAAACGGTTAAGGTGGCTAAATAAACGGTTAAGTTGGCGAAATAAACGGTTAAGGAGGCTAAATAAACGGTTAAGGTGGCGAAATAAACGGTTATGGTGGCTAAATAAGCGGTTAAGGTGGCTAAATAAACGGTTAAGGTGGCGAAATAAACGGTTATGGTGGCTAAATAAGCGGTTAAGGTGGCTAAATAAACGGTTATGGTGGCTAAATAAACGGTTAAGGTGGCTAAATAAACGGTTAAGTTGGCGAAATAAACGGTTATGGTGGCTAAATAAGCGGTTAAGGTGGCGAAATAAACGGTTATGGTGGCTAAATAAGCGGTTAAGGTGGCTAAATAAACGGTTATGGTGGCTAAATAAACGGTTAAGGTAGCTAAATAAACGGTTAAGTTGGCGAAATAAACGGTTGATGTGGCTAAATAAACGGTTAAGTTGGCGAAATAAACGGTTATGGTGGCTAAATAAGCGGTTAAGGTGGCTAAATAAACGGTTATGGTGGCTAAATAAACGGTTAAGGTGGCTAAATAAACGGTTAAGTTGGCGAAATAAACGGTTATGGTGGCTAAATAAGCGGTTAAGTTGGCGAAATAAACGGTTATGGTGGCTAAATAAGCGGTTAAGGAGGCTAAATAAACGGTTAAGGTGGGTAAATAAACGGTTAAGGTGGCGAAATAAGCGGTTAAGGTGGCTAAATAAACGGTTAAGGTGGCTAAATAAACGGTTAAGGTGGCTAAATAAACGGTTAAGGTGGCGAAATAAACGGTTATGGTGGCTAAATAAGCGGTTATGGTGGCTAAATAAACGGTTATGGTGGCTAAATAAGCGGTTATGGTGGCTAAATAAGCGGTTAAGGTGGCTAAATAAACGGTTAAGTTGGCTAAATAAGCGGTTAAGGAGGCTAAATAAACGGTTAAGGTGGCGAAATAAACGGTTATGGTGGCTAAATAAACGGTTAAGTTGGCTAAATAAACGGTTATGGTGGCTAAATAAGCGGTTAAGGTGGCTAAATAAACGGTTAAGTTGGCTAAATAAACGGTTAAGGTGGCGAAATAAATGGTTAAGGTGGCTAAATAAACGGTTAATGTGGCTAAATAAACGGTTAAGGAGGCTAAATAAACGGTTAAGGAGGCTAAATAAACGGTTAAGGTGGCGAAATAAACGGTTATGGTGGCTAAATAAACGGTTAAGGTGGCGAAATAAACGGTTATGGTGGCTAAATAAGCGGTTAAGGTGGCTAAATAAACGGTTAATGTGGCTAAATAAACGGTTAAGGAGGCTAAATAAACGGTTAAGGTGGCGAAATAAACGGTTATGGTGGCTAAATAAACGGTTAAGTTGGCTAAATAAACGGTTATGGTGGCTAAATAAGCGGTTAAGGTGGCTAAATAAACGGTTAAGTTGGCTAAATAAACGGTTAAGGTGGCGAAATAAACGGTTAAGGTGGCTAAATAAACGGTTAATGTGGCTAAATAAACGGTTAAGGAGGCTAAATAAACGGTTAAGGTGGCGAAATAAACGGTTATGGTGGCTAAATAAACGGTTAATGTGGCTAAATAAACGGTTAATGTGGCTAAATAAACGGTTAAGTTGGCTAAATAAACGGTTATGGTGGCTAAATAAGCGGTTATGGTGGCTAAATAAGCGGTTAAGGTGGCTAAATAAACGGTTAAGTTGGCTAAATAAACGGTTAAGTTGGCTAAATAAACGGTTATGGTGGCTAAATAAGCGGTTAAGGTGGCTAAATAAACGGTTAAGTTGGCTAAATAAACGGTTATGGTGGCTAAATAAGCGGTTAAGGTGGCTAAATAAACGGTTAATGTGGCTAAATAAACGGTTAAGGAGGCTAAATAAACGGTTAAGGTGGCGAAATAAACGGTTATGGTGGCTAAATAAACGGTTAAGGTGGCTAAATAAACGGTTAAGTTGGCTAAATAAACGGTTATGGTGGCTAAATAAGCGGTTAAGGTGGCTAAATAAACGGTTAATGTGGCTAAATAAACGGTTAAGGAGGCTAAATAAACGGTTAAGGTGGCGAAATAAACGGTTATGGTGGCTAAATAAACGGTTAATGTGGCTAAATAAACGGTTAATGTGGCTAAATAAACGGTTAAGGAGGCTAAATAAACGGTTAAGGTGGCGAAATAAACGGTTATGGTGGCTAAATAAACGGTTAAGTTGGCTAAATAAACGGTTATGGTGGCTAAATAAGCGGTTAAGGTGGCTAAATAAACGGTTATGGTGGCTAAATAAGCGGTTAAGGTGGATAAATAAATGGTTAAGGTGGCTAAATAAACGGTTATGGTGGCTAAATAAACGGTTAAGGTGGCTAAATAAACGGTTATGGTGGCTAAATAAGCGGTTAAGGTGGCTAAATAAACGGTTATGGTGGCCAAATAAACGGTTAAGGTGGCTAAATAAACGGTTAAGTTGGCGAAATAAACGGTTAAGGAGGCTAAATAAACGGTTAAGGTGGCGAAATAAACGGTTATGGTGGCTAAATAAGCGGTTAAGGTGGCTAAATAAACGGTTAAGGTGGCGAAATAAACGGTTATGGTGGCTAAATAAGCGGTTAAGGTGGCTAAATAAACGGTTATGGTGGCTAAATAAACGGTTAAGGTGGCTAAATAAACGGTTAAGTTGGCGAAATAAACGGTTATGGTGGCTAAATAAGCGGTTAAGGTGGCGAAATAAACGGTTATGGTGGCTAAATAAGCGGTTAAGGTGGCTAAATAAACGGTTATGGTGGCTAAATAAACGGTTAAGGTAGCTAAATAAACGGTTAAGTTGGCGAAATAAACGGTTGATGTGGCTAAATAAACGGTTAAGTTGGCGAAATAAACGGTTATGGTGGCTAAATAAGCGGTTAAGGTGGCTAAATAAACGGTTATGGTGGCTAAATAAACGGTTAAGGTGGCTAAATAAACGGTTAAGTTGGCGAAATAAACGGTTATGGTGGCTAAATAAGCGGTTAAGTTGGCGAAATAAACGGTTATGGTGGCTAAATAAGCGGTTAAGGAGGCTAAATAAACGGTTAAGGTGGGTAAATAAACGGTTAAGGTGGCGAAATAAGCGGTTAAGGTGGCTAAATAAACGGTTAAGGTGGCTAAATAAACGGTTAAGGTGGCTAAATAAACGGTTAAGGTGGCGAAATAAACGGTTATGGTGGCTAAATAAGCGGTTAAGGTGGTTAAATAAATGGTTAAGGTGGCTAAATAAACGGTTAACGTGGATAAATAAATGGTTAAGGTGGCTAAATAAACGGTTAAGGTGGCTAAATAAACGGTTAAGGTGGCGAAATAAACGGTTATGGTGGCTAAATAAGCGGTTAAGGTGGATAAATAAATGGTTAAGGTGGCTAAATAAACGGTTAAGGTGGATAAATAAACGGTTAAGGTGGCGAAATAAGTGGTTAAGGTGGCTAAATAAACGGTTAATGTGGCTAAATAAACGGTTAAGTTGGCTAAATAAACGGTTATGGTGGCTAAATAAGGGGTTAAGGTGGCTAAATAAACGGTTAATGTGGCTAAATAAACGGTTAAGGAGGCTAAATAAACGGTTAAGGTGGGTAAATATACGGTTAAGGTGGCGAAATAAGCGGTTAAGGTGGCTAAATAAACGGTTAAGGTGGCTAAATAAACGGTTAAGGTGGCTAAATAAACGGTTAAGGTGGCTAAATAAACGGTTAAGGTGGCTAAATAAACGGTTAAGGTGGCTAAATAAACGGTTAAGGTGGCGAAATAAACGGTTATGGTGGCTAAATAAGCGGTTAAGGTGGATAAATAAATGGTTAAGGTGGCTAAATAAACGGTTAAGGTGGATAAATAAATGGTTAAGGTGGCTAAATAAACGGTTAAGGTGGCTAAATAAGTGGTGAAGGTGGCGAAATAAATGGTTAAGGTGGCTAAATAAGTGGTGAAGGTGGCGAAATAAACGGTTAGGGTGGCTAAATAAGTGGTGAAGGTGGCTAAATAAGCGGTTAATGTGGCTAAATAAACGGTTAAGGTCGCTAAATAAACGGTTAAGGTGACGAAATAAACGGTTATGGTGGCTAAATAAGCGGTTAAGGTGGCTAAATAAACGGTTAAGATGGCTAAATAAATGGTTAAGGTGGCTAAATAAATGGTTAAGGTGGCTAAATAAGCAGTTAAGGTGGCTAAATAAATGGTTAAGGTGGCTAAATAAACGGTTATGGTGGCTAAATAAACGGTTATGGTGGCTAAATAAACGGTTAAGGTGGCTAAATAAACGGTTAAGGTGGCTAAATAAACGGTTAAGGTGGCTAAATAAACGGTTAAGGTGGGTAAATAAACGGTTAAGGTGGCTAAACAAACGGTTAAGGTGGCTAAATAAACGGTTAAGGTGGCTAAACAAACGGTTAAGGTGGCTAAATAAACGGTTAAGGTGGCTAAATAAACGGTTAAGGTGGCTAAATAAACGGTTAAGGAGGCTAAATAAACGGTTAAGGTGGCGAAATAAACGGTTATGGTGGCTAAATAAACGGTTAATGTGGCTAAATAAACGGTTAATGTGGCTAAATAAACGGTTAAGGAGGCTAAATAAACGGTTAAGGTGGCGAAATAAACGGTTATGGTGGCTAAATAAACGGTTAAGTTGGCTAAATAAACGGTTATGGTGGCTAAATAAGCGGTTAAGGTGGCTAAATAAACGGTTAAGTTGGCTAAATAAACGGTTAAGGTGGCGAAATAAACGGTTAAGGTGGCTAAATAAACGGTTAATGTGGCTAAATAAACGGTTAAGGAGGCTAAATAAACGGTTAAGGTGGCGAAATAAACGGTTATGGTGGCTAAATAAACGGTTAATGTGGCTAAATAAACGGTTAATGTGGCTAAATAAACGGTTAAGTTGGCTAAATAAACGGTTATGGTGGCTAAATAAGCGGTTATGGTGGCTAAATAAGCGGTTAAGGTGGCTAAATAAACGGTTAAGTTGGCTAAATAAACGGTTAAGTTGGCTAAATAAACGGTTATGGTGGCTAAATAAGCGGTTAAGGTGGCTAAATAAACGGTTAAGTTGGCTAAATAAACGGTTATGGTGGCTAAATAAGCGGTTAAGGTGGCTAAATAAACGGTTAATGTGGCTAAATAAACGGTTAAGGAGGCTAAATAAACGGTTAAGGTGGCGAAATAAACGGTTATGGTGGCTAAATAAGCGGTTAAGGTGGCTAAATAAACGGTTAAGTTGGCTAAATAAACGGTTATGGTGGCTAAATAAGCGGTTAAGGTGGCTAAATAAACGGTTAATGTGGCTAAATAAACGGTTAAGGAGGCTAAATAAACGGTTAAGGTGGCGAAATAAACGGTTATGGTGGCTAAATAAACGGTTAATGTGGCTAAATAAACGGTTAATGTGGCTAAATAAACGGTTAAGGAGGCTAAATAAACGGTTAAGGTGGCGAAATAAACGGTTATGGTGGCTAAATAAACGGTTAAGTTGGCTAAATAAACGGTTATGGTGGCTAAATAAGCGGTTAAGGTGGCTAAATAAACGGTTATGGTGGCTAAATAAGCGGTTAAGGTGGATAAATAAATGGTTAAGGTGGCTAAATAAACGGTTATGGTGGCTAAATAAACGGTTAAGGTGGCTAAATAAACGGTTATGGTGGCTAAATAAGCGGTTAAGGTGGCTAAATAAACGGTTATGGTGGCCAAATAAACGGTTAAGGTGGCTAAATAAACGGTTAAGTTGGCGAAATAAACGGTTAAGGAGGCTAAATAAACGGTTAAGTTGGCGAAATAAACGGTTATGGTGGCTAAATAAGCGGTTAAGGTGGCTAAATAAACGGTTAAGGTGGCGAAATAAACGGTTATGGTGGTTAAATAAGCGGTTAAGGTGGCTAAATAAACGGTTATGGTGGCTAAATAAACGGTTAAGGTGGCTAAATAAACGGTTAAGTTGGCGAAATAAACGGTTATGGTGGCTAAATAAGCGGTTAAGGTGGCGAAATAAACGGTTATGGTGGCTAAATAAGCGGTTAATGTGGCTAAATAAACGGTTATGGTGGCTCAATAAACGGTTAAGGTAGCTAAATAAACGGTTAAGTTGGCGAAATAAACGGTTGATCTGGCTAAATAAACGGTTAAGTTGGCGAAATAAACGGTTATGGTGGCTAAATAAGCGGTTAAGGTGGCTAAATAAACGGTTATGGTGGCTAAATAAACGGTTAAGGTGGCTAAATAAACGGTTAAGTTGGCGAAATAAACGGTTATGGTGGCTAAATAAGCGGTTAAGTTGGCGAAATAAACGGTTATGGTGGCTAAATAAGCGGTTAAGGAGGCTAAATAAACGGTTAAGGTGGGTAAATAAACGGTTAAGGTGGCGAAATAAGCGGTTAAGGTGGCTAAATAAACGGTTAAGGTGGCTAAATAAACGGTTAAGGTGGCTAAATAAACGGTTAAGGTGGCGAAATAAACGGTTATGGTGGCTAAATAAGCGGTTAAGGTGGTTAAATAAATGGTTAAGGTGGCTAAATAAACGTTTAACGTGGATAAATAAATGGTTAAGGTGGCTAAATAAACGGTTAAGGTGGCTAAATAAACGGTTAAGGTGGCGAAATAAACGGTTATGGTGGCTAAATAAGCGGTTAAGGTGGATAAATAAATGGTTAAGGTGGCTAAATAAACGGTTAAGGTGGATAAATAAACGGTTAAGGTGGCGAAATAAGTGGTTAAGGTGGCTAAATAAACGGTTAATGTGGCTAAATAAACGGTTAAGTTGGCTAAATAAACGGTTATGGTGGCTAAATAAGCGGTTAAGGTGGCTAAATAAACGGTTAATGTGGCTAAATAAACGGTTAAGGAGGCTAAATAAACGGTTAAGGTGGGTAAATATACGGTTAAGGTGGCGAAATAAGCTGTTAAGGTGGCTAAATAAACGGTTAAGGTGGCTAAATAAACGGTTAAGGTGGCTAAATAAACGGTTAAGGTGGCTAAATAAACGGTTAAGGTGGCTAAATAAACGGTTAAGGTGGCGAAATAAACGGTTATGGTGGCTAAATAAGCGGTTAAGGTGGATAAATAAATGGTTAAGGTGGCTAAATAAACGGTTAAGGTGGATAAATAAATGGTTAAGGTGGCTAAATAAACGGTTAAGGTGGCTAAATAAGTGGTGAAGGTGGCGAAATAAATGGTTAAGGTGGCTAAATAAGTGGTGAAGGTGGCGAAATAAACGGTTAGGGTGGCTAAATAAGTGGTGAAGGTGGCTAAATAAGCGGTTAATGTGGCTAAATAAATGGTTAAGGTCGCTAAATAAACGGTTAAGGTGACGAAATAAACGGTTATGGTGGCTAAATAAGCGGTTAAGGTGGCTAAATAAACGGTTAAGATGGCTAAATAAATGGTTAAGGTGGCTAAATAAATGGTTAAGGTGGCTAAATAAGCGGTTAAGGTGGCTAAATAAATGGTTAAGGTGGCTAAATAAACGGTTATGGTGGCTAAATAAACGGTTATGGTGGCTAAATAAACGGTTAAGGTGGCTAAATAAACGGTTAAGGTGGCTAAATAAACGGTTAAGGTGGCTAAATAAACGGTTAAGGTGGCTAAACAAACGGTTAAGGTGGCTAAATAAACGGTTAAGGTGGCTAAACAAACGGTTAAGGTGGTTAAATAAACGGTTAAGGTGGCTAAATAAACGGTTAAGGTGGCTAAATAAACGGTTAAGGTGGCTAAATAAACGGTTAAGGTGGCTAAATAAACGGTTAAGGTGGCTTAATAAATAAACGGTTAAGGTGGCTAAATAAATGGTTAAGGTGGCTAAATAAATGGTTAAGGTGGCTAAATAAACGGTTGCAGTGGCTAAATAAACGGTGAAGGTGGCTAAATAAGCGGTTAAGGTGGCTAAATAAGCTGTTAAGGTGGCTAAATAAATGGTTAATGTGGCGGCTAAATAAACGGTTGAGGTGGCTAAATAAATGGTTGAGGTGGCTAAATAAACGGTTGATGTGGCTAAATAAATGGTTAAAGTGGCTAAATAAATGGTTAAGGTGGCTAAATAAATGGTTAATGTGGCTAAACAAACGGTTAAGGTGGCTAAATAAACGGTTAAGGTGGCTAAATAAACGGTTAAGGTGGCTAAATAAATGGTTAAGGTGGCTAAATAAATGGTTAAGGTGGCTAAATAAACGGTTACGGTGGCTAAATAAACGGTGAAGGTGGCTAAATAAGCAGTTAAGGTGGCTAAATAAGCGGTTAAGGTGGCTAAATAAATGGTTAATGTGGCTAAATAAATGGTTAAGGTGGCTAAATAAACGGTTAAGGTGGCTAAATAAATGGTTAATGTGGCTAAATAAACGGTTAATGTGGCTAAATAAACGGTTAAGGTGGCTCAATAAACGGTTAAGGTGGCTAAATAAACAGTTAAGGTGGCTAAATAAGCGGTTAAGGTGGATAAATAAATGGTTAAGGTGGCTAAATAAACGGTTAAGGTGGCTAAATAAATGGTTAAGGTGGCTAAATAAGCGGTTAAGGTCGTTAAATAAGCGGTTAAGGTGGCAAAATAATCCGTTAACATGGCTAAATAAATGGTTAATGTGGCGGCTAAATAAACGGTTAAGGTGGCTAAATAAATGGTTAATGTGGCAAAATAAACGGTTAACGTGGCTAAATAAATGGTTAATGTGGCTAATTAAACGGTTAACGTGGCTAAATAAACGGTTGATGTGGCTAAATAAACGGTTAAGGTGGCTAAATAAACGGTTAAGGTGGCTAAATAAACGGTTAAGGTGACTAAATAAACGGTTAAGTTGGCTAAATAAACGGTTAAGGTGGCTAAATAAATGGCTAAGGTGGCTAAATAAACGGTTAAGGTGGCTAAATAAAAGGCCAAAGTGGCTAAATAAACAGTTAAGGTGGCTGAATAAACGGTTAAGGTGGCTAAATAAATGGTTAATGTGGCTAAATAAACGGTTAAGGTGGCTAAATAAACGGTTAAGGTGGCTAAATAAACGGTTAAGGTGGCTAAATAAACGGTTAAGGTGGCTAAATTAATGGTTAAGGTGGCTAAATAAACGGTTAAGGTGACTAAATAAACGGTTAAGTTGGCTAAATAAACGGTTAAGGTGGCTAAATAAATGGCTAAGGTGGCTAAATAAACGGTTAAGGTGGCTAAATAAAAGGCCAAAGTGGCTAAATAAACAGTTAAGGTGGCTGAATAAACGGTTAAGGTGGCTAAATAAATGGTTAATGTGGCTAAATAAACGGTTAAGGTGGCTAAATAAACGGTTAAGGTGGCTAAATAAACGGTTAAGGTGGCTAAATAAACGGTTATGGTGGCTAAATAAACGGTTATGGTGGATAAATATAAGGTTAAAGTGGCTAAATAAACGGTTAAGGTGGCTAAATAAATGGTTAATGTGGCTAAATAAATGGTTAATGTGGCTAAATAAACGGTTAAGGTGGCTAAATAAACGGTTATGGTGGCTAAATAAACGGTTAATGTGGCTAAATAAACGGTTGAGGTGGCTAAATAAACGGTTATGGTGGCTAAATAAACGGTTAAGGTGGCTAAATAACCGGTTAAGGTGGCTAAATAAACGGTTAAGGTGGCTACATAAACGGTTAAGGTGGCTAAATAAGTGGTTAAGGTGGCTAAATAAACGGTTAAGGTGGCTAAATAAACGGTTAAGGTGGCTAAATAAACGGTTAAGGTGGCTAAATAAACGGTTAAGGTGGCTAAATAAATGGTTAACGTGGCTAAATAAACGGTTAAGGTGGCTAAATAAACGGTTAAAGTGGCTAAATAAACGGTAAGGTGGCTAAATAAACGGTTGAGGTGGCTAAATAAACGGTTAAGGTGGCTAAATAAACGGTTAAGGTGGCTAAATAAACGGTTGAGGTGGCTAAATAAACGGTCGAGGTGGCTAAATAAACGGTTAAGGTGGCTAAATAAACGGTTAAAGTGGCTAAATAATTGGTTAAGGTGGCTAAATAAAAGATTAAGGTGGCTAAATAAACGGTTAAGGTGGATAAATAAACGGTTAAGGTGGCTAAATAAATAAACGGTTAAGCTGGCTAAATAAATGGTTAAGGTGGCTAAATAAATAAACGGTTAAGCTGGCTAAATAAACGGTTGAGGTGGCTAAATAAATGGTTAAGGTGGCTAAATAAATAAACGGTTAAGCTGGCTAAACGAACGGTTAAGGTGGCTAAACGAACGGTTAAGGTGGCTAAATAAACGGTTAAGGTGGCTAAATAAACGGTTAAGGTGGCTAAATAAACGGTTAAGGTGGCTAAATAAACGGTTAAGGTGGCTTAATAAATAAATGGTTAAGGTGGCTAAATAAATGGTTAAGGTGGCTAAATAAACGGTTAAGGTGGCTAAATAAACGGATAAGGTGGCTGGCTTATGAAGCTGAGGTCCTGAGTTTGAACCCCCATGTCATGCCATTAAATAACACCTGGTAGGTTGACTCAGCCTGTCGCTCTTCCAAGGTCGACAAAATACGTACCAGCTTACTCGGAATATCTTGCCTGGTGCACCGTGCATGGTTATGTCCCCCAAGCCCATACAAAGCTGACTTGGCAGCTCTTTCCATCTGAAGACGTGGAAGGAGTTGGTTTCTTCTTATGAGCTGGGGCCCCAGCATCACACCTGTCTCTCCTTGATTCTGTGGAATCTGAAGTTCACCACATTGTTAGAATCTCCCTCGATGTGGCCGAAGCACAAGGACTGCTGCTTTCATGTTTGGTGCAGGCAGGTCGGTGATCTCTCTGTTTTTTTTTTCTGCCTCTCATCCTCTCCACTGGTAGCTCCCTGTGCTTTCTCAGCTCTCTGACCCTCTCAACTAGCTCCAGCATATACGCATTGTTCTCGGAACTCCTTCCTGGTGAAATTCTAAAAATCCAGGCTTGACTGCACACCTCAACTTTTTTAGTCCTTGCGTCTACCATATGTGAAGTGGCCTTCCAAAAGCTACGCTATCTATCCCACTATTCCCTCCAGGGCTTCAAGCAGGTAGTACACTGCCGTCCCATGTCATCCACCATTCCTACCCACAATATTTATCACCGCCTTAACCCACGCAACCAAACCTTTTAGTTGCAGGTTGCAGTGCTTCCTGTTCATTCATTATCTTGCTTATTCTGTCAAAAAATGGTTTTACTGTGAGCTCATACCATCCATTACCTTGCTCTTCTCTATTTTAGAAAAAAAAAGGCATAAAAGCAATAAAAACCCAAACAAGATCGAAAAATATGAAGCATGGATCAAAGAAAAAATGTAAAAATGCAACGACAGATTAACAAATTTGGTGGAAAGATTGGACAAAAAAACGAGAAGAATGTGTCCGACACATCTGCAGCGGTCATGAGGCCATTCTTAAGAAAGGGCTCATTGCTATTCTTCTCACTCATCTCATGTATTACATTCACTTAGCAGTTAACTCGTGTGAGTTTACATTCACAACACAAAACGTATGGAAACCTCGTGCAATGTCACATAAACGAACCGGTTTTGAAGAGTGCAGGCGGATTACGAAGAACGTGAAAAGTGTCTTCCCTTTGTCATCTTCATGTCGAGGATACATCACTCATTCGGCAGTCAAAGTATTTTTGTGGCCATGGAAAGCTTTTTTCCCTATTTTATAAAGTATTTTCTATTTTATTTTATTTTTCCCTCACTTCCAAATGCATTTCACCTGCCATAGACACAGCACAATATAATTTCTTAAACTTCCGAAAACAATTCCTAATTTGAATACCGGTGAATCCAGAAAATTGTGTCGGTTCATCTGTAAACCATTCTTGCCGATTCAAGGACCCATTTGAGTCGAATGTGAGGGTCGAGACCCACGGAGGACAAGAGCTTTGCAGACGAGCAACAAGAAGGAATAACACAAAACAGGGATAGCCCAGAGGATTTTATTTTGAATTAATGATTTTGATGCTGCCGAAACAGTTGCCAAATGTATGTTGGTGGACATGATGATGGATAGTTATCTCCTTGGGGCATTTTTATTACGGAGGCCTGTGTCAAACCTGTTTCCTGTCTATCGACCGAGATTAACCAATAACTTTCTAAACTTTCAGCACATTCCTTTATCGGCTGAACAGTACGCTTCACCATATGACTTCCGAGAAGGGCCAGACATGTGGTGCAACCATGCTGTTTAGAGTGCGAAGTGCTATTGTATTCAGTCGTGTCATTTTTGGATTTCATTTCTAGAGTGTTCTTGAGCAGGCATGGTGTATAGACATACGCACACTCACCTCCAAGCTGTGCAGCCTGGGTTCGATTCCCGACGCAGCGATAAACTCTCATCCTGGTGTTTCACTCTTTTGATGAGGTGTTCATTATACAAATGTGATCATACAATGACCTCCTGTGTGTGTTTGTGTGTATCTATGTGTGTGTGTGTCTATGTGTGTGTGTGTCTATGTGCGTGTGTGTGTGTCTATGTGTGTGTGTGTGTGTGTGTGTGTGTCTATGTGTGTGTGTCTATGTGTGTGTGTGTGTCTATGTGTGTGTATGTGTATGTGTTTGTGCCTGTGTGTACGTATAGGCCTTAGGCTTCATGCCTCACCTTCGGGCCGCTTCGGCCTAATTAAGCCCAGGTTAATCAATGCGTGTACCGTCCCTCGGATGGACATTAAACTGGGAGTCCCATCTGTCGCAATTAGTTGGTGGA
This sequence comes from Myxine glutinosa, assembly GCF_964187855.1. Taxonomy (NCBI): domain Eukaryota; kingdom Metazoa; phylum Chordata; class Myxini; order Myxiniformes; family Myxinidae; genus Myxine; species Myxine glutinosa. Next base: position 110,449,570 of record NC_136261.1, on the reverse strand, counting down.
TGGTAAATAAATATCACATGTTGTCCTTTGCAAAGAGTTGGCGATCTATCGCCGGCACCCTGGACGAATTCCAACTTCTTGCCCAAGACAGAGAATTCCTGGCAGTATTGCTCATGCTATGAGATAGAATATCCATGTTTTATTGATTACGATGCCATTGGCATGGTGTTTAAAATATGCTGAAAAAACTCTTTTTTAATACTAAAAACGCATAAAATTTCATCCTCTGTCAGGATGGTTCGGAGATAGTGTATTCACCTGCTCTTCAGCTGACTATCCTGAATTGTAATCCATGTCACCCTGATGCCTTGCCTGAAGGGCATTGTGTCATAGAGTATGCATTCTTTTTGTGAAGGCACATTAAGCCACCTGTCATGTCTGCAAACTCATTCTTGTGGACATCAAAATGTGCCTGCCCCCGTGCCTTGGGGAAAAAAAATAATGGCATTGTGAGCCTCTGGCCAATTCCATAATTCCTGCCATGACCATTTATAATCGAAGAAATGGGCATCACCGGGTGGGTCGCAATCCCCAATTAAATGTCACAGTGATGCCCCAAATGCCTAATGTGAGAAACAAAAAGAACATTTGATGGATGTTTTGCCACAACTACAATGACAAATGCCTCATCTCACAAATGTTCTCGAATTTAGGAATGAGCAAAGCGAATAAAAGAGACAATGTGGGAGTTACAGGCAACAAAAGGCTGAAACTTCTCGAACAGCTCAAGGCTCATTTATTCCAACAAACCTCCGCAAACCAAACTGGAACTCCTCTAAATAAACCCCCCGTCACTTCCGCCCGATCCTCTTAAAGGGGCGTGGCTCCAATAACCGAGCGCACGCAACACCCATACCGTCAATAATCCCATTGTAACGTGACAGTGAATTATGAACAACCCAGCCTCTTTGGGGTATCCCCCACATGTGCCCCCTCAGAATTCACTCGCACTGGCAATGTCAGTCGTTGGGGGGCCTTAACTACCCGGCCGAAACGACCCCTGATGACCCGAGCAGGGACTGTTAGGGGCGTGGCAGGTCCCCCGCCTGCCCGGGGGCAAACCGGGGTCTTACCCGACGGGGGACGGCCCCGCCATGGGGGTTGGGCCAGATCCAAGTGAGCCGGCGTGAGGCAGTCCACCGAAAGGTGGTCCGGTTTGCCGCCGATGTCGACCACGAAGGACTTGTCCCCGGCCTGCAGAACGCGGAAAGGCCCGTCATAAGGCGGCCGAAGTGGCCCCTGGTGTGCGTCATGGTGAACAAAGACGTACTCCACTGTATGTAGATCCGGCGGGACGTGGGCCTGAAGCAAACTGCGTTGAGATGTGGGCACCGGCGCAAACACCCTGGCGTTCTCCCGGGGAACAGACAGCTGACGGGCAGCAGACCAGGGGCTTGTGGCATCAGGAATAAACTCCCCGGGAACCCGCAGCGGCTGGCCATAGACGAGCTCAGTGGATGAGGACTAGAGGTCTTCCTTCGGGGCTGTCCTGAGGACCAACATGACCCACGGGAGTCTGTCGGCCCAACTGTCATCCCTGGAAGACTGGCTGGCCCTGAGAAGCTTTCATAGAGCGATGAAACCTCTCACACAATCCATTAGCTTGGGGATGATATGCAGTGGTGCGATGGAGTTTTACCCCAAGCCCCTGGGCAACAGCGCCCCAGAGCTCTGAAGTGAACTGGGGACCCTTGTCTAAAGAGATATCCGAGGGGGCACCAAAATGGGCAACCCAAGTGCCAATGAACGCCCGGGCCACATCGGCAGACGTCGTAGATGTAAGCGGGACGGCCTATGGCCACCTGGTGGTCCTATCGACCATCATGAGGAGGTGGGTGAATCCTCGCGAGGGGGGAAGGGGCCACACCAGGTCCACATTAACATGGTCAAACCGTCTCTCGGGCACTGGGAATGGCGCCAACGGAGCCTGGGTATGGCGATGCACCTTCGAGCATTGGCACTCAACGCAGGTGTTGGCCCAGTCGCGATCATCGTTCCTGAGCCCATGCCAAATGAACTTCGCCACCACCAACTTTTGCGACGCCTTCCTGCCAGGGTGAGAAAGACCGTGGAAGGCATCGAACACCAGCCGTCTCCAGCTGGTGGGCACGATGAGGCGAGGCTGTCCCAAGGAAGTGTCGCACAGTAGCGTGGTGCCCGTGTCCCTGAACGGAACATCAGACAGTCGAAGCCCCGTGACTGCCGCCCTGCAGGCCTGGACATCCGGGTCGGAGATCTGATCTGCTGCCATGCGGGCATAGTCGATGCCAAGGTGAACCGCGCCAGCTATGGACCGGGAGAGAAAATCAGCGACAGTGTTATCCTTCCCAGCGACATGTTGGATGTCCGTCGTGAACTCGGAAACGAAGGAGAGCTGGCGTTGTTGACGGGCAGACCATGGCTCCGAGATCTTGGCCATGGCAAAAACCAGAGGTTTGTGGTCCACAAACGCCATGAACGGGCAGGCTTCCAACAGGTAACGGAAGTGTCGGACAGTTAGGTAGAGGCCTAGGAGCTCGCGATCGAAGGTACTGCACTTTTGTTCGTTAGGGCGGAGCTGCCGGCTAAAAAAGGCAAGCGGCTGCCAGGCACTGTTGACCCACTGCTCGTGCATGGCGCCAACGGCATGGTCCGAAGCGTCCATCGTGAGAGTAATCGGTGCATCGGGCGACGGATGCACCAGCATGGTTGTGCTGGCGAGGGCCAGTTTAGTATCCGTGAAAGCTTTGGCCATCTCCTCGGTCCAGTAAATGGTGCATTTGGTAGGCTTGCCCTTGAGGGCCTCATAAAGGGGCCGCATGAGCTGGGCCGCACGGGGCACGAAACGATGGTAAAAGTTCACCATGCCCAAAAACTCCTGCAGGGCCCTGACGGTGAGGGGGTGGGGGAAACCCTTCACAGCCTCTACATTAGACGGCAGTGGAACAGCCCCCTCCCTCGTGATGCGGTGGCCAAGGAAGTCTATCGAGGCCACCCCGAACAGGCACTTGGTCAGGTTAATGATAAGGTCGTGCTGACTGAGGCGCTCGAAGAGAGCTCGGAGATGAAACATGTGCTCGGTCCTGGAAGCGCTGGCGATGAGAATATCGTCCAGGTAGACAAACAGAAACGGCAAGTCTCGTAACACGCTGTCCTTCAGGCGCTGGAAAGCCTGGGCCACGTTTTTGAGCCCAAAAGGCATGCGGAGGAATTCGAAAAGCCTGAACGGTGCAATCACCGCGGTCTTAGGAACGTCCTGCGGCTGGACGGGGACCTGGTGGTAACCACGAACGAGGTCCACCTGAGAAAAAAAAAACTTTACCGGCCAAGCGGGCAGAAAAATCCTGGATGTGCGGGATTGGGTAGCGGTCAGGGGTCATGGCGTCGTTAAGGCGGCGGTAATCCCCGCACGGGCGCCAACCACCACCCGGCTTCGGCGCAATGTGGAGAGGCGAGGCCCACGGGCTGTCGGACCATCGTATGATGCCAAGACGCTCCAACGTGTTGAACTCTGCCTTAGCAACAGCGAGTTTCCCCGGGTCGAGGCGTCGAGCCCGGGCCTAGACAGATGGGCCGGTGGTCGGAATGTGATGCTCCACCCCATGCTTGACGGCAACAGCCGAAAAGGTGGGTTGCGTAAGGACCGGGAACTCGGTGAGGAGACCTGAGAACTCATCAGAGGTCGAGAGCACTCAAGCAAGCCTCGTCGAGCCGGAACCGCTCAGCGAGCATGGAAGTGAACTGAAGGTCTCTGCATTAATGAGCCGCCAATTTTTAACATCAACCAATAGGCCATTGGCGCAAAGGAAATCAGCGCCCAGCAAGGGAGTGGACACCCTCGCCGTGACAAAATCCCACGTGAACCGCTGCCCGCCAAAACACAGTGCCACGTTCTGTTTACCAAAAGTCTGAATGGCACTGCCGTTGGCGGCTTCCAGGGCGGGGCCGTGACTCCCGGCCTACCGGTCCAATGCTGACGCAGGCAGAATGCTCACCTGGGCACATGTGTTGCAGAGGAACCGACGTCCGGAGTCGGTGTCCGAAATGAACAACAAACTGCCTGAACGGCCAACGCTCATGTCAGTTAACGAGCGCTTTGGCCTTGGGACCAAACCTTGCATGGTAAAAGCACAAGCCTGGGGGCTTCCGCCGCTGGGCCATATTGGCGGCCGCAACGGTGCCTGCCAACGGCATAGGCTCGACAGGCACAGGGTCCCATGCAGCCACACTGCATTGCTGTCTGGTAGAGAAAAACTTGTCTGCTTCCCTGGCCAGGGCGCGGAAATCCTTAACAGGCAAGTTGGCCAAGGCTGACCATACCTGTCCTGGCAGCTGCTGCAGGAACAGCTCCCTGAAGAGGAAACATGGCCGGTGGCTGCCCAGGAGAGACAACATGTGGTCCATCAGCTCTGACGGCTTGGAGTCACCCAGACCGGGTGGAGAAAGGAGCTGATGGGCACGCTCGGCCTCAGTGAGCTCGAAGGTATCAAGTAGCAGTGCCTTTAGCGTCTCGTACTTGCCGCCCTCCGGAGGACCCTGGATAAGGCTCACCACCCTGGTCGCGGTGGAGCTGCTGAGCGTGGACACGACATAATAATATTTAGTGTCGTCAGCGGAAATGCTCCGAATGGCGAATTGGGCCTCAGCTTGTGCAAACCAAACGGTAGCCTGTCGTCCCCAAAACTCCGGCAGTTTGATCGAAACTGCACTTGATGCCATGTTCGTTAAAAGCTCCGGAAACGTCCAAGAGCAAGACGGGGTCACCAATGTAGGAGTTACAGGCAACAAAAGGCTGAAAATTCTCGAACAGATCAAGGCTCCTTTATTCCAACAAACCTTCTGAAACCAAACCGGAACTCCTCTAAATAAACCCCCCCGTCACTTCCGCCCGATCCTCTTAAAGGGGCGTGGCTCCAATAACCGAGCGCACGCAACACCCATACCGTCAATAATCCCATTGGTAACGTGAGAGTGAATTATGAACAACCCAGCCTCTATGGGGTATAGCCTCCCCCACAACAATATATAAAAGCAAACAAATTAATAAATGTAATGAACAAATGGATTCTACAAAGAACTTATATAGTATATACTGATTGGATCAAGCATTTTACTTGTCAAATTATGACGTCATAATGAAAACACCGATGACATCATCATTAACATATCTTATTCCACTTGGGGAGTACTTCACAAGGAACCATGTTTCATTTTTAAGGCGTAGCCCATAGGGCAAAGCCGTCTAGAACAGCATTTGTCCGTCCGTATGTATGTCCCCTTAAACGTATACCAATCAGGGCTGAGGATCTGGTCACATGACGGGGGTGATGTGATTACGTCTGATGTCATTACGGCAGTAAGGCGGCTGACTCTCCACACTCCGGCATTTTGATTTATATTCCGTTCATGCCGAACATATCGTCGAACCTGTCATATATCACAATCGCCATGCTCTACCTTCACGTTTTTCATTCAGTGTGAAACACAAACAAACCGATTGTTAAAATGACCATCAAATTTCGAAAGTATCAGCTTCAGTCTCTTCCAACAATACGGTACGTATAGGCCTTAGGCTTCATGCCTCACCTTCGGGCCGCTTTGGACAAATTAATCCCAGGTTTCTTAATACAGTAGTGTATCGTTGCAGTAGTATCGTTTTCGTAATAGTAATAATAATAATATAGTAAGTATGACCATAACATTTTTTTTTTTTTTTTTTTTTTTTTTTTTTTTTGTATACAAGGTCGAGGCTCGTGAAAGAGCGAACATTAATCACACAGAAAGACAAACCGACACATAAAACATATAACAGGGAGCGGTAGACAAGATGGGGAGAGAGGGGGAAGGACACAAACACAACATTTGAGAGCAGGGACCGAGAGACATGGAGACATCGAGAGATCTGAGAGAGGGCGAGGGCTTTGGTTGGGGGGGGGGCGTGGGAAGGGGGTGGTGGGAGAGGTATAAAACATATGGACACTGCCAGGACTTCCAGGAAAGAAGTTGGAATTTCAAACAAGGTGGATCTGGGGTGAATTAGCGGGGGTAGAAAAGATCAAGGTTTTGGATGGGGGAAGATAAGAGATGGTGGTGAACAGCTGTTTTAAAGACCTGGAGGGAGGAGTGGGATTGAAGGGAGTGAGGGAGTTTGTTCCAGAGGCGGGAGAAAAGAGGAATGAAAGAGTGAAGGTGAGCAGAGAGCCGAGATTTCGGCAGTTTAACCATCAGAGGGTTGCTGGCAGATCTTGTGCGACCTGTAGGAATATTTGGGGGACAGAGCACAGAGAGAGCTGGGGGTGCAAGGCCGGAGAGGAGTCGGTAGAAGACAGAAAGACCACCTACCTGCCTGCGGTGAGTGAGTGAAAGGCCCTCAGAGATAGCTTCATCGCGGGAGATTCCAATAATTCTGAAAGCTTTGGTTTCAACAGCGTGAAGCCGAGCTAGGTGTGAGGCAGGAGCACCGGCCCATAGGGGAGAACAGTATTCCATTGAGCTGCGGATGAAAGCCTTGTATGTGGTGAGGAGCTCAGGTGTGCCGAGGAAGGACTTCGCACGACGGAGGATGCCCAGTCGGCGACTGGCTTTGGAGGCCAGCTTGGAAATGTGGTTTTCCCAAGAAAGATCATGGCAGATAGTGAGACCCAAAATCTTGAGCGACAGAACTTCTTGGAGAGGATTGTTGAGAAAGTAGATGGGAGGGTTGTCCAGTCGATCTTTTCGGAGAGACATAGTAAGAGTGTGAGATTTGTCAGGATTGAAAGACATGTTCCACTTATTTGACCAGTCTGTGATTTTGTCCAGGTCTTCAGAGAGTGAGGAGGCAGCAGACTGCCGATCTGAGGGAAGAGGAATGGAGCGGCAGAGAGTGGAGTCATCAGCAAAGAGATAGAGAGGATTTTCGAGAGAGTCAGAGAGATCATTGATGAAGACCAGAAAAAGCACGGGGCCCAGAACACTGCCTTGGGGAACTCCAGCCTGAACAGGAAGAGGAGATGAGAGAAACCCATTCAGGGCCACACGTTGACGACGACTAGAGAGGAAGTCCGCCAGCCATGCGTGGAGATTTCCATGGATACCAAAGGAGGAGAGTTTGGTGAGCAGAGCGGGGTGCCAGACCGTGTCGAAGGCACGTGATATGTCGAGGGAGACAGCTCTAATTTCCTGTTTGGCATTGAGGACCTCCATCCATTGTTGAGACAGCAGAAGCAGCATGTCCAGAGTAGAGTGACCTGGTCTGAAACCAAATTGATGATCAGAGATCAAGCCATTGGAGAAGAGGAAAGATTTCATATCCGAAGCAATGATGGATTCCATGACTTTGCTGATAATTGGGAGAAGGCTGATTGGTCTGTAGTTGCTAGGATCTGTTTTTGCACCTTTTTTGTGCAAAGCGGTGATGTTGGCTGATTTCCAAGCAGATGGCAGTTGACCTTGAGCAAAAGAGAGGGTGAAGAGAACAGAGAGAGGGTGAGATAGAGCAGCAGAGCAGGATTTTAGGACCCGTGGGCTGATGCCGTCGGGTCCAGTTGCAGAATCAGAGTCGAGGGTTGACAGAAGCTTTTCCACCTTGTCAGGAGGAAAGGACACGGAGTCCAGGAGCAGCAGGGTACGACTGGGTATGGTGGGTACAGAGAGGGATGGGTTTGGGACACAAGATTTAGAGGCAAACACAGAGTTGAGGCATTCAGCTTTTTCACGTGCGGAGTCAGCTGTGTAGCCGTTTGAGGTAAGGGAGGGGATGGAGGGAAAAGCTCCACTTTAATCCCAATGTCATGAATACAAAGTTAATGGAATGAAGCGGTGTATGGTTCATGGATCAATGATAAGCGGTGTACGGTACCAACAACCACGAAAGTAAGGAATTCGCCTTGGTTTTTCGATAGCATGTTATTAACCCAACCATTGTGGGGTATATAGATCACAGTAGATCTTCCCTCAGTTCTGTAAGTAAAACTTACCTCACAGATGTCTGGATTCCTCCAAATTTCTTTGTTTAATGTTATAAACCGCGTTAGTGACTGTTTAAAAGCTAATCAAGTGTGTTTGTGGTTTATAATATTTTACAAGCCCGGCTACGCCGCTGTTAGACTTTCGGTCTTGTTTTCATTTGAGCGGTTTCGGAGATATAGAGTTGCAACATTTTTCCAATATGGCGTCCTATCACGTGACCTATGATGTCATAATTATCACGATAACATTGTACAGGAGGCGCTCCAATGGTGCAAAATGTCTTGTCATTCGAACCAACGCTTGCTGAGAAAAAGAATTTTTAAAATGCAGACACGTACGTACATACGCCACACATATGCACGCAAGAGATCGCTTAACCTCGCTTTTCGCTCCGCGAGCACAGGGCAATAAACATGCAAACAAACTGAATAATAATCAGGATTTAAAACGAGAAAGCTGCAGAAGACAAGATGTACGAAGAAGTAACATATTGCCATTTAGTTGAGTGCTTTGTAAGTGCAGAAAGTTCAGTTTTGTGCATCTGACATGCTGATGGCAACATGTGTGGGATGTAAAGGTAGAGTGTGTGGGATGTAAAAGTAGGGGGAATATAAAAATAATCAAGTCTGACTTTAGCCAAGATGAACATTCTATAATCCTTCATTGTGTTAAAAGTGAAAAACCTGCAGGGGGGATCATTGATCTTGTAGTTCGAACACATGACAGCACATCTGTAATATGATCATATAATGTGTGATCAGTTTGTAACTGAGGCTTAAATAGCATGATATGAACCACGGACAATAATACATTCATGTTCACATGTAGTAATAATAATTATTCACATAATACATTTTATTAATTATTAATTATTATTAATTATTATTTTTATATATTATATTAATTATTATATATTATATATATATTATATTTCCCCTACTATTATATTACTACTATATTATATTATACTACAACTACTGTAATATATTATACATATTATATTTCCTATATATACTATATATACAGTCGTGGCCAAAAATATTGGCACCCTTCGACTTTTTTTGAAATAACTCATTTAAACAATTTTCTCCAACAAATTAGTTGAAATTGACAAAAGTATTTGGTCTCCACAATTCTTTATTTCACTGTTAATGTTACAGAACCGTTGTTTTTGATTCAGAACTCAATATATCCTTTTAAATCAGAAAATAAAAAGAAATGGCATTGACAAAATTATTGACCCCCTCGACTTAATATTTGGTAGCACGGCCTTTGGACAAAATAACTGTAGTCAAGCGCTTCCTATAGCCATGAACGAGCTTCCTACACCTCTCTAATGGTAGGTTGTCCCACTCTTCTTGTGCAAACTGCTCCAGTTCTCCCGGATTTGAAGGGTGCCTTCTCCCAAATGCTGTTTTCAGATCTTCCCAGAGGTGTTCAAGGGATTTAGATCTGGACTCATTGCTGGCCACTTCAGCACAGTCCAGCGTTTTGTCTTGAACCATTCCTGGGTGCTTTTTGAAGTGTGTTTGGAGTCATTGTCCTGCTGCAAGACCAATGCCCTGCAACGCAGACCCAGCTTTCTGACACTGGGTTGAACATTGTGGTCTAAAAAGCCTTGGTAATCTCCTGATTTCATGATGCCATGCACACATTCAAGGTACCCAGTGCCAGAGGCAACACAGCAAACCCAAAATATCACTGAACCTCCTCCATGTTTGACTGTAGGGAAGGGGTTCTTTTCTTTGAAGGCTTCATTTTGTTTTCTGTAAACGTAGAGATGATGTGCCTTACGAAAAGCTCTAATTTGGTCTCATCTGTGCACAAGACATTCTCCCAAAAGGATTTTAGCTTGTTCAGGTGTGTTTTGGAAAACTCCAGTTAGGCTTTCTTATGTCTCTCGCTCAGCAGTGGGGTCCTCCTGGGTCTCCTACCATAGAACCCCCTTTCATCGAGTTGGCGATGGATGGTGTGAGCTGAAACTGTCGTACCTTGTGTCTGAAGGCCAGCTTGAATCTGTTTGGCAGTTGATCGAGGTGCTTTCTCCACCATTCGACCAATCCTTTGCTGCAATCTTGGATCAAGTTTTCTCTTGCGGCCACGTCCAGGGAGGATGGCTACAGGGCCACAGGCGTAAAACTTCCTGATAACATCGCATATGGCGAACACAGGAACATCAAGGTCTCTGGAGATGGAGTTGTAGCCTTGAGATTGTCCATGCTTGGCTACAATCTTGTGTCTGACCTCCTCAGACAATTCTCTGGTTTACTTTCTTTTCTCCATGCTCATTATGGTACACACAGTGACACAAAACAGTAAAGGTGGGCGCGATTCGGAAAATTTTAAGTCCGCTTACCGCTTATCCGCTCCGCCAGCCCGTGTAGTCCGATTCGCTTATCCGCTTCAGCGGCCGAAAATCTTAGTCCGCTTACCGCTTATCCGCTTCGATTCGATTTTTTTAAAGCGCTTCGACGTTTTTAAAGCGATTTTTGACGTTTCTAAAGGGAATTTAATGCTTTTTAAGCCTAAATAGCCATTTCTAACTACTACAAAGACAAACAAAGCTTTTAAGATCAAAAATATACATTTTTATTGAAATAAAATTTATTCAAAATGTTGTTGTTGTTGTTGACCGCCGGGTTGTGGATGTCGCTGTGCTGGGACTGCTAGTTTGCGTCGCTCGTGTGCCTGTCCCTGGCACTGCCGCTGGGCTGGAGAGTCAGAAATCTCTCCATCTTGACGTTATTGCCGCTCTAGCGTCCAATAAAATATTCAGTTTTCACTTATTATTCACTTAAATAAATATTCACAATTCTAGAGTAACGGCTCAGGCTAACAGCTGATTTGGCGAATCGCGATGCGCTTTAATTTTTCGGTAGTCCGCTTACGCTTATCCGCTTCGGTTTCCGGGGGTTGTTCCGATTCGCTTATCCGCTTCGAAAACGTTTGTCCGCTGCAGCGGATAAGCGGATAAGCGGACTTTCGAAGCGGACCGCTCACCTTTGCGAAAACAGTAGAATGACTCCTTTTCTCTATTCAAACTGGTTGAATGAGTGATTTTTATATTGCAGGCACCTGCAACTCACCATAGGTGAGTTCCATTCCAAAGTAAAGGAGAATCACCTGCTTGAAATCCGATTATCTATCTATAATTCCAGTAATCTCTGTGTGTGTGTATGTGTGTGTGTATGTGTGTGTGTATGTCTGTGTGTCTGTGACCGCTGTTTCTCAACAACCACGGGTCCGATATACTTGAAACTTGCCAGGTATATTGCTGGGGACCTGAGGATGTGCCTTTTCAAGGTTTCATATTAATCGGACAAGTAGTTACCGAGCTATGGCGATTTAGCCGTTCGCCGTTCGCTTTGGCTTTGCGAATGGACCGAACCATTTCATGTAAATAGAGGGGGGGGGGGGGGGGGGGTTCTACCGTACTCGCAAGCCGTTCGCTTTGGACCAAACCATTTCATGTAAATAGAGGGGGGGGATTGTCACCGTACTCGCAAGCCGTTCGCTTTGGCTTTGCGAATGGACCAAACCATTTCATGTAAATAGAGGGGGGGGATATAATTTTAGATATATATATAGTACGGGCATGCCCTAGTTTCTAACAACTTCTTTAAGGTGCCAATAATATTGTCTGGGACATTTTTGGATTGCTGTGTAGAATAAGCTAAGATTTAGTGATTTTTTCACCTTTTTTTGTTTTGCTCCACTACAAACGAAAGAAATACACATGTGTATACCAAAATATTTTTTTATTTCAACAATTTTCTGGAAGAAATGGTGCATTATTTTTTTTAAAGTGCAAAGGTGATAATATTTTTGGCCACGACTGTATATGTACAATATGTATATATATATATATATATATATATATATATATATATATATATATATATATATATATATATATATATATATACACATTGTTATGGTTTTCGCCGCCCTTCCTGCCCTTACCAAGGGGAGATTAAGCCCCTTGTTCTTCTTGGGTCGGTGCAACCGAGAGACTTGAATCGCCCCTCCCGGGCAAATGCAGGGTAGGGTTCCGGGACGATGTTTGCACGTACCTAAGTACCTGCGCCGCCGCGGAAGCGGGGAATCAAGCCTCGCACGAGCCACACGTAATTTGAGTACATCGAGCGGATTGCGTACCACGTGGTCCGTGCAGTTACCTTTGGTATTGGAACCCGATTAGAGCGGTTTTATTCAAACCACGCTTAGTCAATGATGGAAAAGACGAGACGATCGAATAAAAGAAGAACACAGGTTTAATTACTATTCACACTATTATGTACATGTCGGTAGAAAGCAGAGACACAGAGCAGTCTTACACAGTCTTAACTTAATCCCAGACACGGGCCCGATCACACTCACAGGGGGAAATGAAGGTAGGATGATGTTCACGCGCTGCCTTGGTCGTCCAGGAACTGGCCGGTGTGGCTCTCCCCGGTCACAGCACGTCCCGCGATGAAGGCAAGCAGGCGGTGGGAGGGATCCTTGTAGCACGTCTCTCGAACAAAGGGCACAGCAGGCAGGCGGGAGGGAAATGTACACGTCTCTCGCCAGGCTTGGCGGTTTTCCACAGCGCGATTAATTACTGGCACGCTCTCACTCGCGTAACCCAATAGAGGCTCTGCCTCAAGCTCAACCAAGCGTTTAATTGGTAAGAGCGCTTATAGCTTGGTTCATGCGCGTCTTCTCTCAGAACTCGTAACTTGCTCAACACTCAAGCACCTTTCCCATAAGAACTTGCAAGCTCACCACTCCACAGAACTGCGGTGGGGGCTTCGCGCAACGGGTCATATGGCCAACCCCCTTAGCTCTCTCCTCCCTTTGAGCCCTGATTGGCGGCTCGCTCTTACCGTCAGCTTCTCCTCCGCCCTCCTTCGGTCTTGCCTCGATTTGCCAGGCCTGCCTCGTCTTAATTTGCGCCAAAAAGCCAAAGGCAGCATAAGGCGGCATAAGGCAATAAAGGCGGCATAAGGCAAGAAAGGACCTAACTCTCATTATTCTACTCAATGCAAAACTAACACAGGAAAAGGACTATGCTTATACATACAATAAATAACTGAACTATCGCAAGGCTACGTGTTGTAGTGTGACTAAACTATGAGGGGGAAATTAACCTTTATTGAACAAACTCAAAACTGCAACAACATATATATATATATAAGTATATATATATACATTATACATACTACGAATTCTAGTAAGATTATAAATTAACTTAATACGTAATTAATAATTTCATGCTCACATGTAATTCACATAATACACAATTAATAATTTCATGCTCACATATAATTCACATAATACACAATTAATTATTTCATGCTCACATGTAATTCACATAATACACAATTAATAATTTCATGCTCACATGTAATTCACATAATACACAATTAATAATTTCATGCTCACATGTAATTCACATAATACACAATTGATAATTTCATGCTCACATGTAATTCACATAATACACAATTAATAATTTCATGCTCACATGTAATTCACATAATACACAATTAATAATTTCATGCTCACATGTAATTCACATAATACATAATTAATAATTTCATGCTGACATGTAATTCACATAATACACAATTAATAATTTCATGCTCACATGTAATTCACATAATACATAATTAATAATTTCATGCTCACATGTAATTCACATGATACATAATTAATAATTCCATGCTCACATGTAATTCACATAATACATTCACAACACATGAAAGGTACATTGAAACAACAGAACTTGGTGTCTGTTGCATACAATTCAGCTCTCACTCTTACGTCATATTAACTTATTATTTACTTACTCCATAGTCGTGGGCCGAGCGTGCGAGTCCTGCGATCATCCCACGTGTGTGTTTGATTTTTGTTTCTGTCGGTAGAATACCTGGATAACGAGGGCAGCTAAAATCGCCATTGTGGCACAATAAGCTTCACATTGTGAATGTCTCAGATGCTGGGCGTCCGCTAGGTATGTGGGTGGCCCCTGCAAAACCTCATCTGGGGGACCTTCTATCGAAGGACCAATCAAATGACGACAGATCTGCAGGTGAAGAATCGATTTATTGCAAAAATTCATGACAAACAGACGACAGAACTGATGTCCTGCAAGTAATTCCGCTAGCTGGAGGAAACTGTGCTGTAAGTTTGAGTAAATAATTATTCGCATGAATTCGAGGTTGGAGCTCAAAAAACAAAATAACTGAGCTTCTGTTTCTCCTTCAACCTTGAATTTGCAGAGAATTATTTATTCGAATTTACAACACTTTCTCCAGTTAGCAAAAGTTCCCAGGTGCTTTAGATCAGGGTCAGCCATGTTATTGAAAAAGCCTATATTGCACGACTGGACTTTCAAGATGCTTCGAAAAAAATGCAATGCCTTTGTGTGTGTGTGTGTGTGTCTATGTGTGTGTCTATGTGTGTGTGTGTGTGTCTATGTGTGTGTCTATGTGTGTGTGTGTGTGTATGTGTGTGTGTCTATGTGTGTGTGTGTGTGTCTATGTGCGTGTGTGTGTGTCTATGTGTGTGTGTGTGTATGTGTGTGTGTCTATGTGTGTGTGTGTGTGTGTGTGTCTATGTGTGTGTGTGTGTGTCTATGTGTGTGTGTGTGTGTGTGTGTATGTGTGTGTGTATGTGTGTGTGTGTCTATGTGCGTGTGTGTCTGTGTGTGTGTATGTGTGTCTATGTGTGTGTGTGTGTGTGTGTGTGTGTGTGTGTGTGTGTGTGTGTGTGTATGTGTGTGTTTGTTTGTTTGTTTATGTGTATTAGGGGGTTCGTTTTGGCTGTATATTCTACCGACAAACAGACCAACACTCAGACGTGTTCATTGCAATATGCAAGCGTCGAACAGAGACAGGAAGCACATCGAAAGAGTAAGCAGGAACAAAGTGAGAGATTACTTTCACAGGTCAGGCGATCTCCATGCAGATCAACAGTAACAGTAACTATCGGGGTCGCCTTTTCGTGGTGGTTGTACTCTCCCTCCCCCTTCGCAAGTCGGGGGCCAAATCTTCCCCATTCTTCCCCAGTGCCCGGATTTGTCAGAGCTGCACTATCATGATCAGAGTACCGATCAGTCCCCTAGGACAGGCCCTTTCCCCCATGTCTCTTTCTCTTTCTCTCTCTCTCTCAACAAATTCCTGGCAGCTTGGTGATTCATTTGACAATCATTCTTGTTTTTGTCAAATTTTTGTCGTTTTTGTCGTCTGTGTGTCATGAACATAAAATTTCAGCTTTTGTCTTTGTCAGTTCAATTTCAGCTTTTGGCTGTCAGTACAATTTCACCTTTTGTCTGTGTCAGTTCAATTTCAGTTTTTGTCAATGTCAGTTCAATTTCAGTTTTTGTCTTTTAGTTTAATTTCAGTTTTTGTCTGTCAGTTCAATTTCAGTTTTTGTCAATGTCAGTTCAATTTCAGTTTTTGTCTGTCAGTTGAATTTCAGCTTTTGGCTGTCAGTTCAATTTCAGCTTTTGCATATGTCAGTTAAATTTCAGCTTTTGCATATGTCAGTTAAATTTCAGCTTTTGGCTGTCAGTACAATTTCAGCTTTTGTCAATGTCAGTTCAATTTCAGTTTTTGTCTGTCAGTTTAATTTCAGTTTTTGTCTATGTCAGTTCAATTTCAGTTTTTGTCTGTCAGTTCAATTTCAGTTTTTGTCAATGTCAGTTCAATTTCAGTTTTTGTCTGTCAGTTGAATTTCAGCTTTTGGCTGTCAGTTCAATTTCAGCTTTTGCATATGTCAGTTAAATTTCAGCTTTTGCATATGTCAGTTAAATTTCAGCTTTTGGCTGTCAGTACAATTTCAGCTTTTGTCAATGTCAGTTCAATTTCAGTTTTTGTCTGTCAGTTTAATTTCAGTTTTTGTCTATGTCAGTTCAATTTCAGTTTTTGTCTATGGCAGTTAAATTTCAGCTTTTGGCTGTCAGTACAATTTCACCTTTTGTCTATGTCAGTTCAATTTCAGTTTTTGTCAATGTCAGTTCAATTTCAGTTTTTGTCTGTCAGTTCAATTTCTGTTTTTGTCTGTCAGCTCAATTTCAGTTTTTGTCTATGTCAGTTCAATTTCAGCTTTTGGCTATGTCAGTTCAATTTCAGTTTTTGTCTATGTCAGTTCAATTTCAGTTTTTGTCTATGGCAGTTTAATTTCAGCCTTTGGCTACAACAGTTCAATTTCAGCTTTTGTCAATGTCAGTTTAGTTTCCGTTTTTGGCTTTGTCGGTTCAAATTTCAGTTTTTGTCAATGTCAGTTCAATTTCAGCTTTTGGCTATGTCAGTTCAATTTCAGTTTTTGTCTATGTCAGTTGAATTTCAGCTTTTGTCTATGTCAGTTCAATTTCAGCTTTCGACTATGTCAGTTGTTACGTGTTACCTCCCCAAACCCCGATCGTGGTGCCCCTCAGAGTCTCGAGAGGGAACGCGGCAGAAAGATTTGGTATTTTGAGTGTTCTAATAAACCATGGTATAACTACACCAATACAATTGTGTAGAACAAAATAAGTAATTGTATTAAGAACTCACATACACAATACTAACACTCTTAACTAAAGTACCATGAAAATATCATTTAGATCTCATGAACAATACATGTGATGGTACCATCATTCCCCAATACTCTCAAAGCAATACACTCATGATACGCCAAACGTGATGGGAATGTAACAATCCCAAAGCCCGTGCACGAATCCCCACGCTGGGTGAAGGTCGAAGTCATGCAGAACGGCAAGAACAACAGGCAGGTATCGGCGCGGCTGCAAACGAGGAGTTGTGAGGTGAGAGGTCGGGTAGATGGCGGCACGGGGTAACGATCCCCTAAAACGTGAGTGCAATCCATGCCCCATGTCCACCAACAATTAAGCTGATATGGAAACCAACGGCGATCCACACAATGATGTCAATATGGGAATTGAGCCGATATGGAAACCAACGGGGATCCACACGATGATGTCGATATGGGAATCCCAACGACAAAACACAATGCACCACGCGGATGCCTCCTCGAGGAAAAATGGCAGATCAGCCTGGAGTGAAGGCGCTTGCTTTCCCGCTAACATTATTTCACACTTGGTACCTAAACCTGAGATGCAGGTTTAATTGCAATCGCAATATTGGATGATGTAGCAGGTAATCTCTTTTACGGGAAGCCTCAATTCATTCGAGACCAATATTGAGGAAGTCGGCTTGCAGCCTCGATGCGACTCATGGCTGTCTCTTCCCCCTGCCGATCTATCTCCTCTCACCTCTTCCGGTTTCTTTTCTGCGTTTCCCTTTTTCCTCCACAAACATTTCTTTTTACATTTTACTGAAGCCCTTTCACACAGAAATCTTAACAACAATATTACGTGAAACTAAAAATCCTCCAAGTATATAATAACAACAAAGGTGGAAGTGATGAATCCGTAACACAGTTCAATTTCAGTTTTTGTCTATGTCAGTTCAATTTCAGTTTTTGATTATTTCAGTTCAATTTCAGCTTTTGACTCTGTCAGTTCAATTTCAGTTTTTGTCTATGTCAGTTCAATTTCAGCTTTTGGCTATGTCAGTTCAATTTGAGGTTTTGTCTATGCTGGTTGAATTTCAGCTTTTGGCTAGGTCAGTTCAATTTCAAATTTTCGCAATGTCAGTTCAATTTCAGACCTGGAATCGAACCCAGGTCCTCTGGTGAACCGTACCAATGCTCTGTCATCTGAGCTATCTGGGTGACCCTGACCAAGCATGCAATTCTCCCACATATAGAATTGCCACTCTCTTTCCGTCACTGCTTCTGGGGTACTTGCTGCCCACCATAGGAGCACCAATGGCCTGCTCATGAGAGGGTCTTCCTCCAATGGGGGGCGGGAGGGAGGGCAAA
The DNA here is from genome assembly GCF_964187855.1 of Myxine glutinosa. NCBI lineage: Eukaryota > Metazoa > Chordata > Myxini > Myxiniformes > Myxinidae > Myxine > Myxine glutinosa. The sequence goes on along the minus strand of NC_136261.1, from coordinate 110,431,768 downwards.
TCCATGGTCTTTATTTTATACACCACTGGGGGCGTAGTGAAGCAATTATATTGTTATGAATTTTGGGGTAGAGTGATATATAGTTCAGGTAGACCTGTGTAGGTATCATGCTCCGACTGTCGTGAAGAAGTAGAATCACCCCATGAAATAAGTAGAGGACCTGTTTATTCCGGATGTCGGATTAAGCTCGTATATTTGTGGTCATATGAGGATGGCCTTGTCTAATCGTGAGTAGGGATTATGCTAATTCCCCTGTGTGTGAGACCTTGTGATTTATCCTTCGTCCCGTATGGCAACGCACATAGACACTAGGCAGGCCCAAAAGCACCACACACACTAAATAAATCCCCCCCCCCCCACCCCCACAATAAAACTCACCGGAAGCCAGTTCGGGGCACTGCCGATAGAATCGCAGCCAGCTACATCACCAACTTGTATAGCAACACACATCGCTCAGGCAGGCCGAGAGCCACGCCCAGATGGACTCGCTATTAGGCGGGAGTTGACCAACCAAAGGCCAGAGTAAGGAAGGACTTATGATTGGCCAGGGGCGGAGCAAGAAGCGACCCGCTGATTGGTGGAAGGAAGCGACGTACTGATTGGCCACCGACAGATGGCATGAGAGAGAAGTGACGCGGCCATTGGTGGAGAACTGAGCCTGTGGTCTTGGCCGGCAGGGATTGGTGGAGAGAGGCGGAGGACGTCATGAGGGATTGATAAAAAGTGGAGAGAGACCGACATTTTTCTCTTTTGTTCTGGACCTTCTCTCTTGCGTTGGACCCTCTCTTGCTTTCTCTTTCGCTTGCCACTCACACCTTCCTCTGCCATCGACTCTCTCCTCTTCGTTCCGGACATTAGCGAGCGACGGTGTGCGGGACGTGACCGACAGCCGGAACGAGGGGAGCTGCGGATCGTTCGCTCACTCACGCGGCCTGCCTGGAGGGGGCGCGGACGTGCCGCGAGCACACGAGGGAATGGAGGCCTAGCAGCACGGGAACGGACGGTTCCCGCCAATGACCGGACGGTTCCCGCCAACGGACCGGACGACCCGATGAGACCCCGAGTGGTTGAGCTAAGCTAACACACACACACACACATGGTGCTTTTATTTTCATATATTCTCCCCTTGTGTGTGTTATACGTCTGGTGTGGGAGCACTCCATTTTAGGGAATTTATTTAACCGGCGCGTTTCCTTGTTATCCGGTTCCGTAAAATAAACCAGTTTATTTTTTGTACATTTTAAATCTGCCAGCTTATTCTGGTGTGGGAGCTGCCAGCTTATTCTGGTGTGTGCCACTCTGGTGTGGGAGCGCTCCATTTTAGGAAATTTATTTAACCGGCGCGTTTCCTTGTTATCCGGTTCCGTAAAATAAACCAGTTTATTTTTTGTACATTTTAAATCTGCCTCGGTTTAAGTTACTTTTTGCAGGTTGAAGACTGCCGGCGGGATCCGTGAGGTAAGTGATTTTCAGCATC